>NC_092872.1:642297996-642968996 GCF_028372415.1 Notamacropus eugenii | reverse complement strand
TGGTGCTCCTGCTTTCTGATTGGCTGAGTATTGTGGTCCCATCTGAGACTAGATGGATGTGGTTGTGGTTGAGTGCATGGACTCACCTGCTGTTTCTGTGGGAAGTAAGAGGAATGGGTCTGGGGGCAGTGCCTAGCTAGAGGCAGGGACTGGGATCCCATTACATGGACATACCTGCTGTTTCTGTGAGAAATAGGAGTTCATGGACACACCTGTTGTTGTAGTGAGCAGTGAGGCATATATGAATGTTAGGATATTGAGTGGGGGTGGGGTGAGTGGCTAGGTAGGTACAGTGGACCTTCTGTTCAGTGGGGCTTCTAAGGAAGCTAGAATAATGGGCTGGGGGCAGCTTTATTAGGATTCCATCAAGAGGAGTTGTACTTGACAGACCAACAAGAAATAGAAATTGCTAAGCACAGTGCACGGCATACAGTAGGGCATTAAGGGATGGTTTTAAGTCAGGGAGATTAGCAAGGTTAAAGTTTTGATTTCTATTGCTCTCCCTCCTCTCTTCCATTTGCTTTCCTACTGCCCTTTAAAAAAGAGCGCTGTATCTGTTGTCACAGGAGGTAGGTTCGAGTCCAGGCTCTGACACTAATCATTTAACCTGGCTGGACCTCAGCTTTCTCATCTGTAAAATGAGGAGATTGGACCAGATGACCTCCAATCTTTCTTTTAGGTGTAAGGTCTTTTCCAACACGACTACTGTAATGTGGAAGCCTGAGGAAATGTCTGGCAGAAGAGGAAAGGGTGACAGCTTCTACCATCAAAAAAATTTGGGGGAGAAGGCCTCGCTCTTCTCCCTCCCTCCCCCCCTTGCCCCCTCCCCTTCCCTCTCTCCTCCCCATTGCTTCGGATAGAGGCAAGGTGGAAAGGCTGAAGGGGCCTGCGCAGTGGAAAAAAGCCCCCGGCGCGTTCCCCGCCTCCCAGGCTTGCGCGGGTGGAGGAGTGAGGTTCTTTCTCCCTCCCCTCCTGGAGGAGCTGGGAGCGAGGCTACATTGTTTCCCCTCCGGGGCTGGCGCGAGGGAGCTGACAGCGTCTAGCTCTCTGCAACCAAAGGGTCTGCAGCCTCCCTAGGAGGAGGGGAGGAAAGGCTCGGGAGCCGCAGAGGGAGGGGAGGAGGAAGGAGGAAGGTGAGAGGGAGGGAAGAAGGGAAGGAAGGAAGGAAGGAAGGAGCGAGAAAGGCCAGGGACCTGGAAACGGGATGGCAGGAAGGAGAGAATGAGAGCGGGGAGCTGGGGGAGAGATGGAGGGGCGTGGCAGGCATCCTGCAGAGGATGCTTGAGCTCTTCCGCAGGTCTGAGCTCAGCGATGAGTGGTAAGCGGTTCAGCCGCTGGAGAAGGGGCGGGGCTGATGGAGCGGGGTGGATGCTGAAGACTCCCTGGAAGGCTTTGTTGGAATGAAGGCTTGCATCCCCAGCTAATTTGCCTTTGACTCGGCAACCTCGCCACTGGGCGCACGTCCAGTGTCGGGAAGAGACAGAAGCAAAATCTAATGTTACCAAAATATTCACCTCAAGTGTTCTTTGTTGCAGAAAATAATTCCTGCATTTACACATGCCTTCCCATTTCATTACCACAAAAATCCTGTGAAGTAGGTGCTACATTTTAGCCTCATTTTACAGACGAGGAAACTGAGGCAGAGGGGAAGTGACTTGCCCGGGATCACACCGCTAGTGAGTGTCTGAGGCTGAACTTGAACTCAGGTCCTCCTGACTCCAGGGCTAGCTCTCTCTGTATAGCCTCAGCTCTGTTTCTGCTGTATAACACAGCATATAAAGGGTATAAGATACCTTTTGGATATACAGGTGAGTGAACTGTATCTCCGTAACTTTTACCGCTCTCTCAAGAAAGGAATTGGACCTTGGTGCAGAACTAACCTGTGGGAATACATGTAATTTCCCAGGAGATAAATGGAGAAATTTCATAGAGAAAACAGAAGAGAATGAACAACACAACGCCTACTTTATGCCTAAGTGCTTTAAAAGAGAATCTCATTTGATCCTTACAACAATTTTGAGAAGTGAATGTTATTATTCACATTTTACCAACGTGAAAAGTTTAATAATTTTAAAAAATGCTTCATCTAGGTGGTATAGCAGATGGAGCCTTGGTCCTCGAATCTGAAAGACCTGAGTTCAAATTCAGCCCCAGACATTTACTATTTGACCCTGGGCAAGTCACTTCACCTCTGTCTGCCTCGGTTTCCTCATCTGTAAAATGAAGATAATAACACTTTTTTTCACAGGGTTGTTGAGTGGATAAAAGGAAATAAAATTTATAAAGGGTTTAGCAATCATTAAAGCGCCATATAAATGCAAGCTATTGTTTTACAGATTGTGAGCTCCTTAAAGGCAGGGACTTTTTGCCTCTGTTTGTGTTCAGTGCAATTCCCAGCACATAGTAGTCTCTTAATAAACGCTTGTTGACTGACCACAATCATCATTATTGATTTAATGTGATGATTTGGAAACTGGCTGAAAAAAACTATGGTATATGACTGTAATGGAATATTATTATATAGCAAGAAATACTATGAAGAATTCAGAAAATGTGAGAAGAATGAATTTAGCATCAGATTCAAATCCTGATTCTGCCACTTATGGCTAGTGTGACCTTGGGCAAATCTCTTCTTCTCTGGGCTTCAATGTCCTCATCTGTAACAACGAAGAGTTTATATTAGCTGTCCCCTAAGGTCCCTACCAGTTCTAAATCTATAATCTTGTTAACTGATGCAGACTGAGAAAAGCAGAACCAGGAGATCAGCTGATCTGAGCAACTGAAAAACAAATGAAGAACCAGGTAACAGATAATGCAAAGTCCCTCCCTTTTCTCAAAATCTGTCAGTATAGCAGATTTTTTAAAAATTGTTTTTGTCACCCAGCTTGTGAACATCAGCTTAGGAGTCAGATGTTTTGAGTTATCCAGGATTGGGGTTTGGCAAAATGGGCTAAATGAAAGGACTAGAGAGGCATTGGAGTCAAGGGTGGATGATAGTATAGAACTGAGTTGGTTTTTCAGGAATTTGAGAGAATAGTCAGTGCATAGGGGGCGGGGTAGCCTGGGATCCTTACAAAACCATAGGCAGTAGTTGCTATTATATGTTTAGTCATTTTTCAGTCGTGTGCAACTCTTTGTGATCCCATTTGAGGTGTTTTTGGCAAAGATACTGGAGTGGTTTGCCATTTCCTTCTCCAGCTCATTTTACAGTTGAAGAAACTGAGGCAAACACGGTAAAGTACAGTTGGTAAGCAGTTGAGGCCAGATTTGAAGTCAGGAAGATGAGTCTTCTTGACTCCAGGCCCAGCACTCTATCCACCTTGCCACCTAGCTAGAAAACCTGAACAAAACAAATAGAAAGTTAAAAAATAGTATTCAGTCTATGTTCCGATGACATCAATTCTTTCTCTGGATGTTGATATCATTTTTCATTATGAGTTCTTTTGGATTGTTTTGGATTATTGTGTTTCTGAGAATAGCTAAGTCATTTACAGTTGATCATTATACAGTATTGCTGTTAGTGTTTACAATATTCTCCTGGTTCTGTCCACATTGTTTCAGTTCATGCAAGTCTTTCCAGGCTTTTCTGAAATCATCCTGCTTGTCATTTCATATGGCGCAATAATATTCCATTGCAATCTTGTACCACAACTTGTTCAGCCACTTCCCAATTGATGGGTATCCCCTCTAATTCCAGTTGTTACCCACCCATTGGGGCAGCTAGGTGGTGCAGTGGATAGAGCACCCGTGTAGGAGTCAAGAGGACCCGAGTTCAAATCTCATGTCAGACACTTGACATTCACCAGCTGTATGACCTTGGGTAAGTCACTTAACCCCAATTGCCTCATCCTGGGTCATCTCCAGTCATCCTGATGAATATCTGGTCACTGGATTCAGATGGCTCTAGAGGAGAAGTGAGGCTGATGACCTGCACAGCCCTTTCTCACTCAAAACAAAGTGAAAGTCATGTCATCATTTCTCTGATGGCGTGGTCTTCTTTGGCAATGAAGAACGAACACACACACACTCTAGTAGCTATTATTACTCCCATTTTACAGATAGAGAAACTGAGGCAGATAGAGATAAAATAACTTGTCCAGAGACACAGTAAATTTCTGAGATGCAGTCTGAACCCTGGTCTTCCTGACTTCAAGCCTAGCGCTCTACCCAATATACCAAGGTCCCTCTAGATTGTTATATCCTATTAAATTGGTCCCTGCTTAGATTGTCCAGGAAGCTCACCATCATTCCTGGCAATTTACTTCAAGATTCATAATTAGTCTTTTCCCCAGATCTTAAACGATTTGACTTTGTATAAGAATAATTTGTACCCCGAGGCTTACTTCACAGGGATGTGTTTGGAGGGGGGTTTTGGCTCACTTTAAGCTTCCATTATTTCTGTTAAAGGAATGTCAGGCTTTGACTAGCTTGCCAGCTTCATTGAAAGAACATATTTTTTAGATGTTTCAGATGCAGCAGATCAGTAGTGACATGCCCAGCAGCGCTGACTACTTGGAATTAATATTTCATTAAGATAAGTAGAGAAATTTTTATTTATTTTTTAAAACTAATTTTGATGGCTGACTGCTTGGCTGATCAAATGGCTGACAGTGTCTTCTGCTCTTCCTTTTCAGGGAACTTCTTAGTGCCTAAGTAAAAAATATATTATATATATCTATAAATTATATATATGTACATATATATGTCTTTTTTCCCCTGTTTCAGAAAGATGATTGAATAGTTAAAAAGTGAGTCATTTTAGGGTAGAAGATTTTTTAATTTTATTTAACATTTTTTAAATTTTTATTTATTTTATTTTTAATTTATGCACTAAAACATTTCCATAACATAGTATAATAAAAAAAGATGACTGTACATGAAACTGCAAATCTGTCATGTACAACTTGCTATTCCTCTTAAATATATAATAAAGTTATCATGTAAAATTTTCCTCCCCCTCCCTCACCAGGGGTGTCTACCGTTAGACACAAATATGTGTGTGTGTGTATGTGTGTGTAAAATCACTTTATATATACTTCTATTTATCAGTTCTTTTTCTGGATGCATATGTCTTTTGCGGTCAATTTGGGTATTTATAATAGTTAAAATGACTTATTTGCTCAAAATTATTCTTAAAACAGTGTTGTTTTTACTGTATACAGTGTTCTCTTGGCTCTGCTCATTTTGCTCTTCATTATTTCATGCAAGTCTTTCCATGTTTTTCTAAGATCATCAAGCTCATTATTTCTTATGGCACACAGTAGTATTCCATCACAATCATATACCACAACTTGCCACCACAAAGAGCTGCAATAAATATTCCAGAACATGCAGGCTCTTTTCTTTTTTGCCTAATCATCTTTCTAAGTAGACCTAGTAGTGGTATTGATGGGTCAAAGGATGTAGGCAGTTTGATAAGTCTTTGGGTATAATTCAGGATCATTATCCAAAATGATTGGATCAGCTCACATTTCCACTAACAATGAATTGGTGTCCCAGTTTTTCCACATCCCCTCCAACATTTGTCGCTTTCCTCTTCAACAATTTTAGCCAATCTGATAGGTGTAAAATGGTATCTCAAGTTTGTTTTAATTTATACTTCTCTAATCAAAAATGATTTAGAGCACTTTTTTATATGACTGTAAATTGTTTTGATTTGTTCATTGGAAAACTGCCTGTTTATATCCTTTGACCATTTCAGTTCTTAACTTTTTATTGTTGGGTTTGTTGGGGTTTTTTTGTGGACCCCTGTGGTAATTTGGCAAAACCCACAGACCCTTTCTCAGAGTAATGTTTTTAAATATATAAAATGAAACATAGAATAACAAAGGAAACCAACTATTCTGAAATATAGTTATCAAAATACTTTCTAAAAACAAGTTCATTGACCCACGTTAAGAAGCCTTGTGTTAGAGGGACAGAAAACACTGAGAAACAATGGCTTCATCCTTTAAAGATTTCAAGATGCTATGTGACCATACAATGCTAAACCAAGGGGCCAAAACTGATGACAGCCAAGGCTAATCCCTTTCTCTGTGTGTCCTGCTAACCCACCTTCTCTAATACTTTGTTTCTTTCAATCATCTCTTTCTCTAGCATCACCAACTCCCTCTCCATGGACTCCTCATATATCTAGAAATACGCTCAGGTTTTTTCTATCTCTGTCCACTTATTGCCATCTACTCTACTTGTTGCTACATCCTCTGGGCCAGAAATTATGTTTTGGGGAACCTAATCCTATCAGTTCTGGAACTCCCACCCTGGAGCCTGCTCTGTCTTGGTTGGTGCATTTGTCATATTGCCCACTATATGCCCCATCTTGCTTCACATTTCTTTTTCCACCTCAAGAAATTTAATCAGAATCCTCTGGTGGCCACTGGGAAATGCTCATCAATGAACTCTCCTATGGCTCCAAACTGAGATACCCCTCCTTGGCCACCACTCCCCTATACTTGTTTCTCCCTATCAAATGGGAGCTCCTACTCAGTGACTATAGCAATATAAATGAAAGGAACAATATCCACAAAGCAACTGAAAAAGAATGTTAAAAAACTGTAATCAACAAGCGTGGCCCTATAGAAGACATGTCCCTCCTCTCCTATGCAAAGGTAGGAGTTCCATGTGTATGGAGCGTTGCATATAACATCAGGGTATTTTTTTACGTATTGATAAGTTTTACTGAATTTTATTCCTTTTTCTTGGGGAAAAAAAGGCTTTGTTATATTGGGATGGATGTTTGAGAGGGAGAGGGACAGATTCCAGGTGATGTAAAAACCAAAAGATTAAAAAATCTATTTTTTAAAAAAGAAGGGGACTGTATTCGCTTCCCCAGAACTTTTCACATAGTAAGCTTTATTAATACTCTTTCATTCAGTCCTATGAAAAGGCTTCACATTACCTCCCACAAGCTACCTTTCAGTTCACTCTTCTCCCTTTCACTACTCAGGTTCTTGATATAGTCTTTCCACTATGATAAATAAAATTGCTCTTAACAGGCCATTATAGTAATCCTGGCAGTTCTTCATAATTACTTAAAAATTATTTGTTTTCTTCCTTCTAGCTTGACCTTTAAATAGTTTTGGGATGATCTGACTTGATTGCGTATCAGGCCAAGTTTCTGCAGGTTTTTCCCGTCTCTGCCACTCTCTGATATTTTGCTTAAACTTCTGCCACCACGATATTTTGCAAATGGGTTATATGCTAATTTGTTATTTTCCTTGGCTGCCACATATCTGAGTAGTAAATGAACCTCAGGCCTTGTTCATTTCTCAATTCCAAAACATGATTTCTAACATATAAGAATAGTGGGGTGCACATTGGCTATCATCATTTTGACCGCCAGGTTTAGTGTTCTATGGTCATACAGCACTTGTCTTTCCCTTCATCTTGAAGATTTGTACTGTTGCCAAGTGTCAGTTTATATACATTTATTGACTTGTTCTAGAGTATCTCGTAAAATTCTATTTTGAATCTCCCCATGAGTTCATCCTTTGCAACAGATGTTGGTCTATAAGCTATAATTATCTTCATAATTTCAGTTCTTTGGTTCATGCTTATCCTGAGCCTTACAAGGCAAGACAAAATCCAAGATTTTATTCCATGAAATCATGTTTCTTTTTGCCTTTAACTGCAGAATGAAATCAATTCCTCTGATTTCTTTGTTGTTTGTCCTTCATTCTTGAAGAGGACCATGACATCAGGAAGGTGATCCCATGACTTTCAAGTGAATTGGAGTTAAGTGAAGGAAGGCTGTGCTCAGAGGGCTAAGCTCACTTTCTCCTGCTGAGCCCTCTGGGTTCAGTGGCAAGATATATATCTGGATAACTGGAGATGGCCCCTTCTAACTGCTTTATTGGCCACTCTAAAGAAAATATTGGAACCATTCTTCTATTTACTACTATCTTTCTTATATCTTCTAGTTTTATTTACAGAGAGAATATCGGTCTTGATATAGTTCAATTATTCCAGTAATATATCAACTTGTTGGACAAGGATTTTATATTTAGCAAGAGCTACATGATTCTTTATGTATAATAACTGTTGTATTTTTTGCCTTCTTGATGGGTGGGGCAAGTGTGGAAGGAAGGAAAGAATTTGGAATTGAAAATAAAAATAAAACATTTCATTAAAGAAAAAAGAACTATTTGATTTTTACTACCCTTTGTCCTCATTTCTGCTTCTCTGTCATAATCACTGCAGGAGAGAAAGGGGCCTATGTAGGATGGAGGTACACTTTGTAATTTTCTTTGTTCTATTGATTGCCATAGTCAATTAATTCATCACCTTGGGGCCAAATGAACGCTGGTACATCTCTGCATACTTAGCTACACTGATCTCTAGATATCAGAGTGTCTGTAACTAGAACCACACTAGAAACCTTTCCAGTTTGATAGCATCTGCCAGGGCTTCCCTTCTGCTGGTGTAGCATTCATCCAGGGGTGTACTGGAACCAGCTTGAGCTGGCTTTCAGATCCAATTGTTAAATTTTCAGTGTGAACATTTATGCCTCAGAAAAAAGTAGAAAACCTACAAATCAGGTCTTGGTACGTTGTTTTGTTAATTGTTTAAGAAAGTCTTAGAACATCTATGCAGATTAGAGAGAGCCTGTTAAGCACTGACCAGCTCATCCCTGCCCTTAGTAACCTAGGCTTACCTTCATGCCATGATTGGAGTAGGACTTTTGAGAACCTTGAAATCACAATCTTCTCAATTCTGAAACTTTTAGGACATAAATAGTTCTATTAAGACAATATAATACTACTGGAGCAGAAGAATACTTGAATTCAAAATTAGCTCTGATAACTTCCTGCATGACTAAGGGATATTCATTTCATCTCTATGTATTGCAGTGTCCTTATCTGAAAAATAAGGAATATCTTAAATGTTACTTTAAAAATGGAGCTAGGAACTGTGCCTGTGGTTTCCTTGGCACAGGGAAACTTCCTCTGTCAACTGGGGTCTATACATTTTCTATGATTCATATTCTTCAAGATTTGCCTACAATGTAGGAGGTTAAATTACTTGCCCAGGGTCATACAACCTATGTATTTCAGAAGCAGGACTTGAACTCAGATCTTTTTGATTTCAGAGCTAGTTGTTACTTTGCCATACCAGCTAGTGTAGTGATATAGCTCTGGGCAAAGAGTTAGGAAGTCCTGAGTTCAAATCCAGCCTCTGTGACCCTAGGCAAGTCACGTAACCTCTGTCTACCTTAATCTACTGGAGAAGGAAATGGCAAACCACTCCAGTATCTTTGCCAAGATAATCCCATGGACAGTGTGGTCCACTGAGTCAGGAAGAATCTGACACAAATGAACATTGCCTCTAATGGAGATAATGGCAATTATACTACCTACCTCTCAGGATTTATGTAATCTGTGTGGTCTCCGTCCTCCCCCACAGGATTCCAGACTCATATAAAATTCAATTTGGGGGTCTGACCCCAGAAGGTCACTTTCTCTTTGTCTCTACTGATACTGTAGAGTAACACTCCAGAGAAAATTTTTGGGGGGTGGGGAATTGGGGTTAATTGATTTGCCCAGGGTCACACAGCTCCTAAGTGTGTAAGTATCAAAGGTCACATTTGAACTCGGGTCCTCCTGACTCCAGGACTAGTGCTCTATCCACTTCACCATCTAGCTACCCTTCCAGGGAAATTTTAAAAACAAAGCTGAGGTATGGTTTGTGTTTAGGGTTTTCCCCAAAATAGGTAAGAAGCTTCCCAAGTTCTGGACTGACCCTCATTTTATAATGAGTATCCAGTAGGGGACAGTCTTTGTGTCTTCTATCATAGAAACTGCAAAGGACTCTCAAGTAAGCATGACCCAATACAAGAAATAGAATACATTCAAATAGCCCATTATGCTCATAACAGTCTTCTGGAAAACTGAGACCCTTTCTAGAATTGTTCAAAACATACTGCCCAGTTACCCCAGACTTGCACTCTCTAAGCAGCTTAAAGCAAAAACCTGTGGGGTTCCAGAAGTCCAGCTCTCTTGGACCCTCATGGCATGACTTTAGCTCTCTTGATGGCCACCATCCTGTTGGTGATCCTCTTCTGCCTCTGAGAAGTGTGTGATCAAAGAAATCTTTTCCTTCTGGGTAGCTGGTGCTCGATTCTTACTCTGTGGAATTCTCAGTCTCTAGAACTTTGTGGCTTGGAACAAAAAGCCAGATGATACAGTGGAGGGAACATCGATTTTGAAATCAGAGGAACCAAGTTTAAATCCTGCTTTTGTCACTCAGTACCTCTGTCACCTCTGAGGACCCTAGGTATCTCACCTTTAAAATGAGGACGCTGAACTAGATGGCCTCAGAGATCCCCTAAAGCTCCAAATCCATGATCCTATAAAACTCAAGGACTTTTGAGCTCAGGATTGCCCATGAGATAACGCCAGGACTGGAAATGTCTATCTCAGGATCACTAATCTCTGACGTGTTCAGAAAAGGAAAGAAAAGCAGAAGGAGCTCTAACCTCAGCTTCACCTCCTGCTTGCCAGGTCGAAGTGCCCCTGTTCTCTACTTAAGATCATACAATAATAACAGTAATTATTGTTATTATTGTTAGACAGTAGTTACTATGTGGCAGTTATTGTGCTAAGTACTTTACAAA
The DNA here is from genome assembly GCF_028372415.1 of Notamacropus eugenii. NCBI lineage: Eukaryota > Metazoa > Chordata > Mammalia > Diprotodontia > Macropodidae > Notamacropus > Notamacropus eugenii. Next base: position 642,958,384 of record NC_092872.1, on the reverse strand, counting down.
TATCTCAATCTATCCTTACAACAATCTTGGGAGATGGGTGCTATTATTATCCCTATCTTACAGTTGAGGAAATTGAGGCAAATAGAGGTTAAATGATTTGCCCAGGGTCACACAGATAGCAAATGTCTGAAGTGAGAACTAAGGTCTTCTTAACTCCCAGTCTAGGGTGTATCCAGCTATACTTAGCTACCTCAATATGCAGGACAATCTTAGTTCGAATATTTAATAATTATTAATAATTAGGAATTCTATGCCTATTTCCAGTTTGCTTACCATAAAGTGAAGGAATGATAAATTTTGATTGGCTTCTGAGCTAGAATTGAGTGTTCAGACAAAACCCACCAATGATTGGAACTTGTTCCATGTTTTCTTGTTCACTGCATTGGAGTGAGGAAGTGAGGAAATATCAGTTGTGGATCCCTGCAAATGTCAAAGGGCAGTGCAGTTGATACTGCAAGCCCTGGAGTTAGGAAGACTCATCTTCCTGAGTTGAAATCTGGCCTCAGACATGTACTAGCTGTGCGACTCTGGGCAAGTCGCTCATCTCTGTTTGCCTCAGTTTTTTCCTCTATAAAATGAACTGGAGGACATGATGAACCACTATCTTTGCCAAGAATACCCCAAATGGAATCATGAAACATACACGACTGAAAAATAATTGAGCAGCAACAAATGAAAAGGGCCTTTATTTATCTCAGATAAGCTCACACACACACACACACACACACACACACGTGTGCACATTTATATTCCTTATATACTATATACATATACAACTCTTATAATCTCTGGAGCTCCTTGTCTCAACTTCCACTCTCATGGCAAGTTAGGTTCTTCTTGGGATTCTTCATAATGCTGTTGGCTCAAGCCCCTACAATCATGGATTACTGTTAATATTTCTCTTAAGTCATTGATACTTTCCAATGCTTAGTGCCCTAGTATCATTTATCCGACTAAGATCAATTAGCTTATACAAAGAAGTATTTACTGAGAATACAAAGTACAAAAGATTTCACTCAGCACTTGGGAGGGTAACTCTCTTCTCTACTAGCTTGGTCACTAAGGGAAAAAAGCCTCAAACTTAAAGTACCAGTTTCACTTCCAAATGTGGCATATTGGATAGACAAAGTCACCCCATCCCCAACCCTCCTTGGCTGCCTTAAATTCACTGAAGCTAGATCCAGCTGGTCAGTTGGGACTTTGCACCTCATCAGCCTTGGCTGGCTCTGGCAAATTCTGTCATGCATTCTGGAGGCTCACTCTTCCTACATTTTGAAGCTCTAATACTGCCTCACCTAAAGGAGGAAAAAATAGATATAACAGCAATAGAAGCAACAGTAGGGGCCATGTGCCTATGGCTTGATGTGAATCCAAGTAGGGAGAGGAGACTGCTGACTCTAGCTCCTTCTCCCCGCCCAGAGGCTTACAGCATTCTTTTACTCCTTGAACATAGCCAGGCAGAAAAGAGAACAAGTTCAGATCATTAGGGCCTTTTGTATACATGCTGAGTTCTGGCTCAGAAGTCAAACCAAAAGGCTATTTCTTGACCATGTTGTAAGCTAGTTAAAAATAGTCTAGAACATCTACATATGCTGTGAGTAGAGAGAGGAGACACTCCATTTCACATCATCAAGTATCTCTAAAAGGAAGCTCATGAAACACACATACTCCTAGATCGAGGATTCCTTGACCAGTTCCCCATTTCAAAGTGAAAAAGAATAAAAAGAGGTCATATTTACTGCTTACTCTTATGGACCACAAAAGGGAAAGCACTTCTAAGTCTGTCTACTCAACCAGTAATCAGGGGACCACTGCAAGGGAATTCCTATGTGTTGTCAGCATGGGGTCAGGTCACACTTATTTTTCTTTTTTTAATGTAAAAATATTTTTTCCCAATTATGTGTAAAGACAATTTTCAACATTCATCTTTTATAAGATTTTGAGTTCCAAAATTTTCTCCCTTCCTCTTCCCTCCCTGCTCCCCAAGGTAGCAAGCAACGTAATATAGGTTATATTAGTACAATCGTGTAAAACATTTCCACATTACTCATTCTGTGAAAGAAGAAACAGAACAAAAGGAAGAAACAACACACAAAAAAGAAAGTGAAAATAGTACGCGTCCACCTGCATTCAGATTCCATTAGACTTTCTCTGAACGAAGACTTTCTCTGGATTCTCCATCATGAGTCTTTTGGAATTATCTTGGATCAGGGATAATGAATCTGCATTTGGATTCAGTCAAGGGACTGCATTTGAGGGCCTAGAGGGCTACAAGTAGCCTGGAGGCTGCAGGTTTTCCCCCATCTTGAATCATTGAGTTGCTGAGAAGAGCTGAGTATATCATAGCTGATCATCCCACAATGTTGCTGTTATTGTGTATAATGTTCTCTTGGTTCTGCTCATTTTGCTCAACATCAGTTCATGTAAGTCTTTCCAGGTTTTTCTGGAATGATGCCTGCTCATCATTTCTTACAGTATGATAGTATTCTGTTACATTCATATACCACAACTTGTTCAACCATTCCCTAATTGATGGGCATCCCCTCAATTTCCAGTTTTTGCCACCCCAAAAAGAGCTGCTATAGGTTAGGTCACATTTCTACCTCCTTAGGAGGTACCCCTTCGGGCAAAGGTCAGTGGTCTGTAATCTTACCAAGATGATTTGAGGACTTCTCTGATCAGCCCCCATTACTAGCTGTAAAGAAAATATTTTAAACTGTAAACATATGTGTGGGCTGTTATCATAATATTATTCAGTTATACGTGCTATCTGTTTCTATGGAAATTGATGAGATACAACATGTGAGACATAACTATTTTAGAGTTAGGAGACTAGTACTGTATGCATACTTTATGCAAATACAGCCTCATAAGTAAATCTTCTTAAAGTTGGAACATTAAAATTATTAAAATGAAAAATAGAAAATATATAGTGTTCTTAAGAAGGGAATCTATTCCATATTCTATCTTGTGAGATCAACCCATAATCTAATAAGAATGCAGATATGGGACTTTAGCATGGCTTTTGCTAAGAATAAAAATAAATCTTTGTGAATACTGAATTTCATTGTACCTTAAAGGAAGGAGAGGTCTTAAAATGTTCTTTGCAATATCAAGAACTATTTTCTCTAAGAACAAAACTCTGGCAGAACTTGTTCAGCAAAATACTTTTAATTATATCTTTTATTTTCTTCTCAATTTTTTCCTCCTTGAGCTTAGCAGTATTGCAAATAATTAACTTAGGCCTGAATTTGAAATCAGAGAATTTGGCTTCAGATCCTGACTTTGCCTCCTACTAACTCATGTCACCTTGAGCAAGTCACTTAAACTCTTTGGCTTTTAGTTTCTTCATTGAGAAAATAAAAGAATTAGATTAAATTATTCCTAATGACTCTTCAAGTTCTAAATCTGTGCATCTCTGGATATAATGATAATAATAGGTAACATTTATATAATATTCACTGTATGGCTGGGACTATGCGGAATGCTTTATAATTATTATCTCCTTTGATCCTCACAACAGCCCAGGGAAGTAGGTGCTATTGTTAGCCTCATTTGGCAGATGAGGAAACTGAAGCAGAGAGAGGACAAAGTGACTTGGTCAGGGTCACACAGCTAGTAAATATCTGAGACTGGATTTGAATATGTATTTATTACAGACTCCTGGCCCAGTGCTCTATCCATTGTATCAAGTAGTAACAGATATGTTTCCTTGCTATTGACAAGTGCCCTATACGTGTAGCAACTCTCCTTTTTGTCTTTGTATCTATCTTCAGTGCCTTGGATATACTGGTCACATAATAGATGTTAGTTGGGTTTATAATTTGGAAAAATATTGGATGGATTATTGGTCACTCACCTTTTCAGATGCTTTATGATAATTTCCACTCTTTTTCCCTTATTTATAGCTATATGATTAATTCTTTTTCTTTCTCTTTAGACTTTCTTATTTTATTTGGTGGGCTATAGTGGGTATTGTGATAAAAGATCACTTAAAACATAAGGTAAATGGACATTAACTATTTTATGTGCATGTCATTAAAAAAACTACAAATTGTCATGTTATTGTATGTCTTCATTGCTTCTAATGGTTCTAAGCTAATTAATCAAGTTTTTATCATGTGACTGATTCAGGTCAATTGCCAATTTCCCCATCATGAATACATATATTGAATGTGACCAACACTGAAAGAAAAATAGATGGGTTTTTGTATGTGCGGTTGTCCTCTAAAATGCTATTCTTTGCTGATAGGCAGGCTTCTGCAACTAGATGGTGCAATGGATAGAGTGCCAGGCCTGGAGGCAGGAAGACTCCTCTTCCTGAGTTCAAATCTGGCCCCAGACATTTACTAAGGGTGACCCTGGGCAAGTCATTTCACTCTGTTTGCCTCAGTTTCCTCATCTGTAAACAAACTGGAGAAGGAAGTGGCAAACCACTCCAGTATCTTTGCTAAGAAAACCCCAAATGGGGTCACAAAGAGTGGAACACAACTGAACAGTGATGACAATGATGATGATGACCAAAGGCAAAGGTTGGAGATGGTGGGTGTACTCAAGTCAAGAGATGATCCAGTTGTTTTTATTGTTCAGTTGTGTCTGACAATTCATGACCCCATGGACCACTGCATACTAGGCCCTTCTATCTTCCATTATCTCTAGAAGTCTGTCCAAGTTCATGTTTGTCGTTGCCATCATACCATCTATCCATCTCATCCTCTGCATAATCCAGACCCGTGGAATGTATAAGCATTATTAAGCTCTAGGAACACTGGTTATGTACTGGGCATACAAAGACATAAACTGAGCATTTCTTGACCTCAAGAAGTTAACATTCATCAGGGGGAAGCAACATGTATGTGCACAAAATATATACAAAATTCAAGAGTTCATTGTCTCTTTCCTATTGGCATGTCCCAATGTTACTATTTACTCTCTATGTGAACTTGACCAAGACCTTTAAGACATTTTGGTCATTGCTTTATTCTTTACCTTTAAAATGGTAATCATAATAGTTATATTGCCTGCCTCATACAACTGCCATGAGGTTCAAGCAGATAATATACATAAAGTGCTGTGCAATTGCTGTAAAATAACCGGTCATCATCACCTTCATGATCATCTTCATTTCATTGCTCTTTGACAGGAATCTTCCACTTTGCTCACTCTTTTTTCTTGCCTCTGCTTAACATTTCCCCTGCCTAGAATGCCCTTTCTGTGCTTCTGTGTCTATGTAAATCCTAGCCGTACATAAAATCCAACCATTTCTCTGAAAACTTCCCCCACCGTAAGGGAAGGCATAATCATTATCCACAAGGTAGTCTTGGGTCATTGACTAGAAGGCAAGGTAAGGATAATCAGGAATTACCCCAACAAATTGACAAAAATAACCAAATCAAATGGATAATTACGTAAGAATCAAATGGAGGAGATACTGTGGGAGACAGGCATATTCTTGGTGAAGCTGTGAATTGGTCCAGTCATTCTGAACATCAGGAAAATAAATTAAGCTACTGAATACTTTTTGACCAAGAGATTCATAAGGAATCTAGTGATCTATGGGGAATATATTCTAAGGTCACACATGGAAATAAAGAGCTAATATATGCCAAAATATTCATAGCAGCATTTTTTTTTGTTGTGGTAGCAAAGAACTGGAAACAAAGTGGATGTCCCTTAATAACAATAATAGCTAACGTTTATATAGCCTTTACTATGTACCAGGCACTGTGCTAAGTGACTGAAGCTGGATTAGAACTCAGTTCCTTCTGACTCTAGGACTGGTACTCTATCTACTATACCATACCATCTAGTGGTCCCTACAATAATTATTAAAAATAGTTATTCTAAAAATAAGAATTATGGCTAATTGTTTTTTGCCTTGACTGTCTACTGACAGCTAAGATGCCCAAGTCTCAAAAATTGGAGGAAGAGACAGAGCCCAAGACAAGATTCCAGGATCCCTCTGATTGAGCATCCACTGCACACAGTCAGGCTTTGTTGATATGCAAAAGATAGTAGCTTTGCTTCTTAGGGTGCTTTTTCTCCTCCTTATATAAAACCTCATTGAGCTGCTGGAGGAACTGGTACTTCTTGTCTTGTGAGGTCCAGAATCTCTCTTTCAGTAATGCAATCCTAATGGTCTGGGAGAACCAATAATGAAACCTCCCTCCATCTTCTCAGGAAAGAGGTTGGTGCCTACACAAGAATGTTGAGTCAACAAACTAACAGACATTTATTAAGGCTTACTCTGTGCCAAGCACAGTCTCTGTTCTTAGTCCCTAAGACAGTCCCTGGCCTCAAGGAGGGAGAAAGTATCTATGGGGAGACTGGGGAAAGCTGAAGGAGATGATGGAGAAGTCCAGCAGCCTAGTGTGAAATGAAGAAATTCCTAGTCTGGGCTCCCTGCTTTTCTAGAGGTTGTAAATATTGCCAAAAATGGTATCTGTATTTGGTGTTTTTGCTTTACTGTGTTTCTTTGATACAAAGGAGAGTTCAATTTGGATGGAAGGAGGGGAAAATATTTCTAGAAATGATTGTGATGTAAAAACTATCAATGAAATTTTTTTGTTTTAAAGAAATTATATAGATTTAACTTGTCAAAAGATACCAACAAGCAGTTTTCAAAAGAAGAAAAGGTAAATGATCAATGACCATTCAAAAGATGCCCTAAATCACAAATAATGAGAGAAATGGAAATTAAAATAACTGAGGTTTTGCCTCACACTTAGTATTGGCAAAGATGATAAAATAGTCAAGGTTGAAATGATTGTGGGAATACAGGCCCACTAATATACTGTCAGTAGAGCATAGGATAGTTCAACCATTTTGAAAAAGAATTGGAATTATGTAAGAAAATTCACAAAACTCTTCATGCCCTTTGACTTTGTTCAATGTACCCCATGGAGATCTAAGAGAAAGAATTGACCAGTATATGCCAAAATATTCATAGCAATACTTTGTGGTAGCAAAATATTGTAATCAAAGTGGTTGTCCATCAGCTGGGTAATATAATGAATGAACAATTGTGGTATATGAGTTTAATGGAATATACTGACAAATCTGAGGAATTTTTAGAAACATGGGAAGATTTGTATAAACTAATACAGAGCAAAGATAGCTAAATCAAGAGAATAACATTCATGACTACAACAAAGTAAATGAAAAAAATACAAAAAGACAAGTGAACTCAGATGAAATGTAGTGATCAGTGTTATTTCCAGAGGCCAGAAGGAAAAACAATCTTCACTCTTCTAATTAGAGTGGGTCAAAGGGTGATGCTCAACATGACATACAGGAAAAAAAAATGATTGCTGATTTAGCTTGCCTGTTTTTTCCTTAGTACAAAGATTATGGGGTTATAAGACTTTGGAGGAAGAGTATGTATGGTTATATGACGTACATTATCAGAGACAGTCAGTGACTTACTTTATTTTGTTCAACTGCCCTTTCTTACAAGAAAGAATTTTACTGAGGGGAGGTTAGGTTGTTGGGAGGTGATAGTGACAGTTTGAAAATGCATCAATGAAACGTATTTTTTAAGGCTGCCTATTATATACACTTATTTGGCTTACCACCCCCTTTTCAAAAATAATTTAATTCTGTACTCAGAAATCAGATGAAAATGGATTGGATTATATTAGATAAATTGCATAGTGCTTTTTTAACAACTTTAAGTTTTTCCTTACAATAGTAACCCATCTGTTTAAATACCATTTTATTTCCAGTGATGCTGTGTGACTCATGGAATAATCAAAATCTCTGAAAAATCAAAATTCAGGTCACCTAAAAGGCAAAGAAGTAGTAAAAAAAGACATCTTCAAAGACACACATGGGCTCTTACTAGAACAAGAGGTAACAGATGTATAGCTTGCATTCCATTAGTACACAGATGATTTCAGGAGACCCATAGGAAAGGCTCCCCCCATACATTAATTGGATTTTGATGGAGAAAGAGAACAAGGATTAAAACTGCATAGAATGAGAAGGTGTGGGTAAGTTGTCATACATTTTCACAGTTGAAGAAAATACCCACGTTAATGACATAACAAATCATTAAATCATCAAAGAAATAAGTAATACCTAACCTCTCCACTTCACAGAGCTGTTGTGAGGCTTGGATGGGATAATGGATCCAAAAAGAGCTTTATAAGGTGTGATATTCTATTCAAATGTATAATATAAAAATGCAAAGTGTTATCGTTTGTATTTCAATGAAAATTTGTAGCTGTCTTTTTTTAGGCGATATATAAATGATGCCTGAAAGACCTCTTAGTTCAGTTGAATGAAAATACCTGCCAAACTTTGTGGGTCTCATGGAAATAATTTAAAACATTTATCTAACTGGGGCAATTAGGTAGTGCAATGGATAGAGCATTAGCCCTGGAGTCAGGAGGATAGGCTTCAGACACTCACTAGCTATGTGACCTTGGGTAAGTCACTTAAACCTGACTGTCTTCAAAAAGCCCCACTATCTAACTAAACTTTATAATTTTCTAGTGATTTTTGTAGATATCTTCCTACCAGAAGTTAAAGATACTGTGAGTTTAATTAAAGCAATTGATTAATTAAAGTAATAATTTATTAATGATTTAACTAATGCAATTGTCCTTCATATTTTTTATCCCATTTTCATTTTTATTTAAGTGATCCTGAGAGCTTCCTGTCCAAAAGAATCCCAGAAGAAAAGCAAGTGATCAGATTGAGAATAAGCACATGAGAAGGCAGAACCAGGCATTTAGAATTCAATTAATCAATAAACATTTATTAAGTGCCTACTGTGTACCAAGCACTGAGGATACCTAAAAAAAAAAAAAAAAAGATACTCCCTGCCCTTGAGGAGTTTATAATCTGATGGAGAAGAATTAAGCTGAATGCCCGTGAACTTTCCCTGATGTGAAAATCTAGTCCTTTCCCTTACAAAATTGGATAAAATATATAGACTGTGTAATATACTCCTTTCAAACACTTTCTTCCTTTGCTACGTTCTCTATTTACACTCTAATGCAATGAAACTTATTCCCAGGGAAAGCATGTGTCTTTTTTTAAATTTAACAAAATTTATTTCATGTAAAATGTATTTGGTCCCAGTGACAAGAATGCAGACAGCTAACAAATACATTCTAACCTTTGCATTTATCATCTTGTATTGACACAATTTTAATATATTTTCCAGCTACTTTAATTAGGTTCTTTTTTAAAATGTTATTTTAAAATGCTCCTTAACATTCAGAATCCCTGACTCTCAGGGGAATTATTAAAAGAATAGTTAGAGTTTAATGCAGGGAGCTCTCATAGGCTCTCAGATCTGGTATAAAAGCCTTAGATGGAAATTTTGAAGATGAATAGTGAAAATCTACTTTTGTGTTTAACAGCAAGAAATGATTTCTTCTGCTAAATGGATACTAATGTATACCGTAGCTGATGCATTCTTTCAGATGTCACCCTGAAAGCAATAAATGGATTCAAGTCAAGCAGGACTAATGCAAAATATTTAAAACTTGATTTGTTAACTTTTGGGTAAATCGAGCAGTTGAATTTGTTGTAGCACATAGTCTGGAACAGCTCTCTCAACCTGTACTCACACTGACTGGTTGAGTCCACAGAAATCAGCTACTACTTGTTATTCAGACTTCCAAGGGTAGTGCTGAGGGCTTGAGATACTGTTTTTCATGCAATAGCTCACAAGCCCCCACAGGTGGCTCTAACCCTTATCAGCTGATATCAATTAGTCAGCCAGACTTAATTAGCTTTTAGAAAAAGGTATTGACTAAGATGGTATGGTAAGAACAGATGGTACAAAATTTCCCCTTGCCCCCCAAATCTGTGACACTCTCCTAAAGTACGTAAAGAGTGTAGAAGAATGAAGACCAGAAGGTTAGAGCTTCTGGTTGCTAGAAGTCCTTTATCCCTCCTTATGAGGTACTTATGAATTTCTCTGTAGGTGTGGTGTAGCTTTTCTGCTGAGTTCCTTTTGGAGCTTTCAATTTGCCTTTCATCATTACATCCAGTTCATTCTTATTCCTTCAATCCTCTCTGGAATCTCTTCCTAACTCTCTATGCTTTTTTCTACATTTCATCCCAGCAGCCTTCACATCTACGTCTGTGGCCCCTTCCTCACACTAGCTATAGTCATTCTTTTATTCTGCATCCTTCACTCACCTGGTCTTCTTTTATCACCGTGCTGCCCAAGTGGGTAGATTTGTCCTTCCCTTTGGCTTTCTAACTTCCTTCTAGGTACTGTGTCTCTAGGTATAGAACATACTTAAAGACTGGTTGACTATGCAGACACTGAAAATAGTAGCTATTGTCCTAGGATACTGTTAGGATGATAATATAAAGTCCAGATCATTCAGTCTTCCAAAGTTCCCCTTTAGGTGAAGGGGAGAAGAAAGGAGACTGAGAATGAAGCTCAAATCAAGGCTAGGGCTCATCTAATTATAAATCATTCCTTCTTAGGAGCTTGCCTGGAAGCTTCTCCCACTAAGTTGCCAAATGTTCATATTGTCTGGGTTCAGAACTGTCTTGCTTTGCACATAGTAAGCAATTAGTATATATTTCATTCACTCATTCTTGATTCATGGGATGTCATCAAGTTTCTTCAAACAATTTGAAAACTTCCTGAGCAACATCACTCAAAATCATCTAGTGGCTTTTGTGGATATCTAGATTGGTCAAGGATTTTTTTTTACATTTAATTTATTGGAGAAGTATTCACCTCATTAAGGCATCAGGGCACAGTATCTTGTCACTTACTTTAGTGTGTGTGTTTTAGTGGAGGGTGGAAGCTGACTGACTGTTCCTTACATCTGGATTAGTGGCTTATGGCCTTTATTATATTCATATGAATTTACTGCCACTTTAGTGCTGAAACTTTAATCAATAAATGGAATGTTTGATGATTCCCAGAGAAGAAATAAGAGAATGAATTTCCCTCCCTTCTTTGCAGAGATAGGGGAGAACGGGTGTGGAACACTACATGTAATGCAGGATTTGGTTAATGTGTTGATTAGTTTTTGCAAAGTTTTTTCCTCTTAGTTATTATTTTAAGGAAAGACTCTCTGAGACAGATAGTAGAGGGGGATATAATGTGTAAAGAAGATGATGCAAGAAGATATCAATAATTTTTTAAAAGAGAAAAGGATTATCAAAATAGAATTGGAACTCAAAAGAATTGGAGAGTATACTAAAAAACACACAGAGAAAATCACTTATCTAATGTGTTAGGTTCTAATAATTTAGTTTCTTATTTGTCATGCTATTTGTCCCAATATAAATAAGGAAATAATCAACTCAATTATATTTGATTATTATACACTTTGTTGGCTTTCCACGTCAACCTCATACTGCCTCGTCATTGCTGTCCTTCTAGGTTCTGAGTCATTCAGGGATAGATTGAACTGGGACTGTAGTGCTGACACAGAAAAATGAATATGTCTATTTCAGTGTACATCTCAGGTAAGTGTGTTCTCTAACTGAATCCCACCCTTAAGTTAAATGTGTTTTTGATTATGCATTGCTTTATGTTGCATATGCCTCTTATCCACCCCATTAGTAAAGAAAATCCAGAGCTGAGTTATGAAATTTGGATCCACTAACTGATGTAGCGATTAATTAACCCCAACCTTTTTCCTAATCTCAGCCCCTCAGAATTCTTATTTTCCTGCTAAATTCAGCTTAGATTCAGCCTCTTTTATAAAGCCTTACCTGATCTTCTCTACAAATTATATTTACTTGTGTATATGTTATATCGATCCATCCCCTCCCCTTCCTCCCAAATATAAGTTTCTTGAGGGCCAGGACTTTTTAAAAAATCCATTTTTATTGATCTGTTTAATTTGTATATAGTTTATATTTTCCCCTGTGTCAGTCTCCTTTCCCACTTCCCAAATAGGCCTTACCAAAAAAAAGAAAAGGTTTTTTAATTTTGTTTTAAAGAAAAAAGAAAAAAGAAGTTAAAAAAAATTCAACAAAACCAATCAAAACATCAAATAAATCTTATGTTAGATATAATATTCCATATGCATGGGACTTCCCTCTTCCCATTTTCTGCAAAGGAGCCAGAGAAGTATCTTCCCATGTCTCTTCTTTGGGGCTAAACTTCTTTCTAATTTTGTGACATTCATTTTTTATTGCTTTATTGTTATTCTTTCCATATATATGTATATGTACATAATTTTATTTTTTCTAATTACATGTAAAGATAGTTTTCAACATTCATGTTTTATAAAATTTTGAGTTTGAATTTTTTTCTCTCTTCTTTCCTTCTGTCTCCCCTTCCCATAATGACAAGAAATCTGATATAGATTATACATGTGAAACCATGTAAACATATTTCCACATTAGTCATGCTGTGAAAGAAACAGAACAAAAGGGAACAGCCATGAAAAACAAAAGCAAAAATAAAAAAAGTGAGGATAGCATGCGTTTCTCCTCCCCCCTCCCCAAGATGGCATGCAATCTGATATAGGTTCTACATATACATTCCCATTAAACCTATTTTCAAATTAGTCATTTTGTAAAGAAGAATTAGAACGAATGGGAGGAACCACGAGAAAGAAGAAACAAAACAAAATTACACAAAAAAGAGAGTAAATGGTATGCTTCCATCTGCATTCAGACTCCAAAGTTCTTTCTCTGCATATGGCTAGAATTTTCCATCATGAGTGTTTTGGAGTTGTCTTAGATCCTTGCATTGCTGAGAACAACTAAGCCAATCATGACTGATCACCACACAATGTTGCTGTTTTACTATGTACAATGTTCTCCTGGTTCTGCTCACTTCACTCAGCATCAGTTCATGTAAGTCTTTCCAAGTTTTTCTGAAATCCACCTGCTCATCATTTATAGAACAATAGTATTCCATTACACTCATATACTACAACTTGTTTAGCTATTCCCTAATTGATAGACATCTCCTCAATTTCCAATTCTTTGACACCACAAAAAAGAGCTGCTATAAATATTTTGTACATGTGGATCCTTTTCATTTTTTTATGATCTCTTTGGGAAACAGATCAAGTAGTGGTATTGCTGGATCAAAGGGTATGCACAATTTTATAGCCCTTTGTGCATAGTTCCAAATTGCTCTCTAGAAGGGTTGGATCAGTTCACAACTCCACCACCAAGACATTAGTGTCCCAGTTTTCCCACATTTTCTCCAATGCTTATCATTTTCCTTTTTGGTCATATTAACCCATCTGATAGGTGTGAGGTGGTACCTCAGAATTGTTGTAATTTACATTTTTCTAGTCAAAAGTGATTTAGAGCATTTCGTTATATGTTTATATAGGTAGCTTTAATTTATTTATCTGAACAATGGCCTGTTCATATCCTTTGACCTTTATCAATTGGAAAATGACTTGTATTCTTATAAATTTGACTCAGTTCTCCATATACCTTCAAAATTAGGCCTTTTTCAGAACACTTGTAAAAAATGTTTCCCAGCTTTCTGCTTTCTTTCTAATCTTAGTTGCATTGGTTTTGTTTGTGCAAAACCTTTTCAATTTAATGTAATCAAAATCATCCATTTTACATTTCATAATGTTCTCTATCTCCTGTTTGGTTATAAATTCTTCCCTTCTCCATTGATCTTTCAGATACACTATTCCTTGCTCTCCTAATTTGTTTAGGGCATCACTCTTTATGTTTAAACCATGTACCCATTTTGACCTTATCTTGATTTTTGGTGTGAGATGTTGGTATATGTCTAGTTTCTGCCATACTGTTTTCCATTTTTTCCAACAGTGTTTGTCAAATAATTTCTATCCCAGAAGTTGCAGTCTTTGTGTTTATCAAGCAGTAGATTACTATAGTCATTTGCTACTGTGCCTAATCTGTTCCATTGATCCACCACCCTATTTCTTGGCCAGTACCAAATAAGTTTTGATGATTATTGCTTTATAATATCATTTAGATCTGGTAAAGCCAGGGCACCTTCCTTTGCTTTTTTCCCATTAATTCCCTTGATATTCTTGACCTTTTCTTCTTCCAGATGAATTTTGTAATTATTTTTTCTAGTTATATAAAATAATTGTTGGTAGATTGATTTAGCATGGCACTTAACAAGTAAATTAATTCAGGTAACATTGTCATTTTTTTATATTAGCTTAACCTACCCATGAGCAATTGATATTTTCCTAATTGCTTAGATCTGACTTTATTTGCATGAAAAGTGTTTTGTAATTGTCTTCATACAGTTTTTGGGTTTCTCTTAGAAAGTAGACTCCCAAATATTTTACATTGTCTGCAGTTGTTAATTATTTCAAGTAATTTTTTAGTTGATTCTCCAGGGTTCTCAAAGTATATCAACATATCATCTGCAAAAAGTGATAGTTTTGTTTCTTCATTGCCTGTTTTAATTCCTTCAGTTTCTTTTTTCTTCTCTTATTGCTAAGGCTAATATTTCTACTACAATGTTGAATAATATTGGTGATACGGGAATCCTTGTTTCACCCCAATCTTATTGAGAAGATAGCTTTTTCCCATTAAAGATAATACTTACTGATGATTTTAGATAGATGCCACTTGTCATTTGAAGGAAAGATCTGTTTATTCCTATGCTCTCTAGCGTTTTGAATAGGAATGGATGATGCATTTTGTCAAAAGCCTTTTCTGTTTCTATTGAGATAATCATGATTTCTGTTAGTTTTGTTGTTGATATAATCAATTATGCTGATAGTTTTCCTACTATTGAATCAGCTCTACATTTCTAGTATAAATTTCCTCTGGTCATAGTGTATTATCATTGCTACAATCTCTTTGCTAATATTTTATTTAAAAGTTTTGCATTAATATTCATTAGGGAAATTGGTCTGTAATTTTCTTTCTCCATTTTGAATCTTCCTGGTTTAGGTATCAGCACCATATTTGTGTCATAAAAAGAATCTGGTGGAACTTCTCATATTTTTCCAAATACTTAATATAGTATTGGAATCAATTGTTCTTAAAATATTTGGTAGAATTCATTTGTAAATCCATTTGACCCTGAAGATATTTTCTTAGGGATTTCATTGATGGCTTGTTCAATTTCTTTTTCTAAATCAGGGTTAATTAAGTATTTTATTTCCTCTTCTGTTAATTTGGACAATTTATATTTTTGTTAATATTCATCCATTTCACTTAGATTGTCAGATTTATTTGCATACAGTTGGGCCAAATAGTTTCTAATTATTGCTTTAATTTTCTCTTCATTGGTGCTGAATTCAACCATTTTTATTTTTAATAGCTGGTAATTTGATTTTCTTCCTTCTTTTTTTTCCAATCAAATTAACCAAAAGTTTATCTATTTTATTGTGTGTGTTTTTTAAAAGAAGAAAATCTCAGTCTTATGTATTAGGTTCAATAGTTTTCTTTTAATTTTATTAATCTCTCATTTGATTTTCAGAATTTCTAATTTAGTGTTTAATATTTAATTCATTTCTTTTCTGGCTTTTTTAGTTACATGCTCTATTCACTGATCTGTTCTTTCTCCTTTTTATTCATGTAACCATTTAGAGATATAAAAATTTCCCTAAGTACTGCTTTGGCTGTGTCCCATAAATTTTGTTTGGTGGATTTTTTCTATTTCTACTTTCCCTCTTGTTCTAACACTTCAGGATAATTTTCTTTAATTTTTTCTCCTATTACTGTATCAAGATTTTTTTGATTGTGGTTTTCAGGTAGTCTGATTATTATTATGTTTTCTCTTCTTGATCTGTTCTCCAGATCAGTTGTTTTTCTTATGAGATATTTAATATTCGCTTCTATTTTTCATTTTTTATGTTTTGTTTTATTATTTCTTGGTCTCTTATAACTTTGTTGACACTCCCTTGCCTGATTCTAATTTTCAAGGAGTTATTTTCTTCCTTAAGATTCTATAGATTTGGCAAAACCAAGACGGCAGAGTAGAAAGACACACCAACTCAAGCTCCCCCCACCACAGCCCATAAAATACCTGTGAAAAATTACCCTAAACAAATTCTACAGCAGAAGCCACAAAATGACAGAGTGAAAGAGATTTCCAGCTCAAGACAGCTTGGAAGGCTGACAAGAAAGGTCTATCACACAGGGGTCAGAATGGAGAGCAGCCCAGTCTTGGAAACAGTGGCAGGGACAGGACCAGAGCAGGCCTCAGAGTACGGAATCCCTGGCAGTTGCTATGGTTCCCAGATTACTCAACCCACAAATGCCAAAGGCAGTTTCAAAGGTGAGTGAGAAAACACTTTCACCTGGGGAAAAAGGGAATGCAGCCTGGCCCCAGCAGCCCCAAGGCAGCACCACTCACTGCTGCTTTAGGAGCCCTTGAACAAAAGACCCTGGTGGAATCACATGGCTGATCTGGATCTCAGCCCTGAGTGGTGGCCCTGTGGTGAGGAGGAGCACTGATTGGCATGGTGGAGGCTGTGGAGAGGGAATCCTACTTGCAGATCCTGGGCAGAAAAGCTTGAGGTTACTCCCAGACCAGAACACAGGCCAGGAAAGTAGTAAACTCCTATCCCTTGATTGTGCCACCTTGAAGGAACTGAGAACTTACAGGTTTCTAGACTATACCCTCCAACTGACAAAAGACTCAAAAGTCAAGTAACTGGCTGAGAAATTGCCCCCAAAAGGGAAAAAAAATAAGACTATAGAAGGTTACTTTCTTGGTGAACAGGTATTTTCTTCCATCCTTTTAGATGAGGAAGAATAAAGCATACCATCAGAGGAAGACATCAAAGTCAAGACTTCTACATCCAAAACCTCCAAAATAAATATGCAATGGTCTCAGGCCATAGAAGAGCTCAAAAAGGATTTTGAAAATCAAGTAAGAGAAGTGGAGGAAAAATTGGGAAGAGAAATGAGAAAGATGCAAGAAAACCACGAAAAGTGAGTCAACAGCTTACTAAAGGAGAACCAAAAAATGCTGAAGAATATAACACCTTTAAAAATAGACTAACCAAGAGGCAGAGCCAAGATGGCGGAGTGAGAGTAATGACTCACCTAAGCTGTTAGATAAACTCCTTCAGATACCTCTAAAATGAGAATCTGACCAAATTTTGGAGGTGCAGAATTCAATAAGAGACAGACTGTGGCAGACTGGACAGATTGGAAGGTCAGATTGGAAGGTTGACAGGAAGGATCTGTTCTGCGGGGGTGAGCCCACAGAACATAGCACAGCATATCTACTGGGCCAAGCAGGAAACCCCAGGGCAGCCTAAGGCAGTGGCAGCACAGCAGAATGGCTGAGTAGCAGCCCAGGGTGGGAGACTAATGGAGATGAGTGAGTGACAGCCACTGAGCCCCAGGTATCAGCCACAGCCACTTCAGAGACTTTCAACCCGCAGATTAAATGTGTGTAAGTCACCTACTTGGTCTTCCAGGAGCCAAAATGGTGGAGTGATTGGTAAATGCTCTCTCCCCCTCCCCTTATTGACCTCAAAAGAACCATAAAATATTTCCCCAGAAAAATCCTGGATCAGTCGGATCAGCAGAAGGGACAAAGAGTCTTGTAGCAACTGAGTCTGGGAAAAATAGCTAAGGGGGCTACCTCTTACTATGGAAGAGGTGAATCAGAAGGAGAGGGGACCCAGGGCAGTGGAAACTCTAAGTAGGACCCAGGTGTGCCTCAGTGCTCCAGGGGAAATGGGAAGACAATAGGGCAGCCAGGATCACCAACACCTGAGCTTGCCTGTGCCTCAGCTCAGCTGAGGAGATCTCCTGTGACCAGACCACCCCTCCCCCACACTTAACAAGCTAGCCCCAGGGCTGATCCAGAGAAACACAAAACAAAAAGATAAAAAGGTACCTGCCCTTAGCTTTTTCACACCAGTCAGCTCAACACCAAGTTTTGCAGCTTCTAACTGAAAGAACCAGAGACCACAATACACAAAGCCCCACCATCATGAGCAAGAAAAAGCAAAGCAAGGGCTAAAAAACCATAGAATATTTCTATGGGGACAAAGACCAAAACACAAACACCAAAGAGGTCAGTAGTGAGACAGTACTTCCATCTGAAATTTCAGAAGGGACCATGAACTGCTTGTATGCACAAACAGCTCTCCTGGAACAGCCAAAGAAGGAAATTAAAGAAAAACTGGCCAATGATTTTAAAAGTATGAAAAAAGACTTCTACAAAGAGAACACCTCTTTAAAAAGGAATTTGAACAAATGGAAAACAAAGCACAAAACCTACCTGGGAAAATTGGACAAATGGAAAAGGAAGTACAAAAACCTGACTGGAGAAAATAATTCCTTAAAAGGAATAATTGGACAGATGGAAAAGGAGATGCAAAAGTTAATTGAAGAAAACAATTTGATAAAAATTAGAATTGAGCAAGTAGAAACTAATGACTCTATGAGACATCAAGAATCAGTCAAACAAAATCTAAAGAATGAAAAGATAGAAGAAAATGTAAAATATCTAATTGGAAAAATAACTGACCTAGAAAATAGATTCAGGAGAGAAAATTTAAGAATTATTGGTGTAACAGAAAGGCACAATGAAAAAAGAGTCTGGACAGTATGTTCCAAGAAATCATCAAGAAAAACTGCTGAGAAATGCTAGATCCACAGGGTAAAAATAGTCATCGAAAAAATCCACCGTTCACCTCCTGAAAGGGATCCCAAACTAAAAACACCAAGAAATATTGTTGCTGAATTTCAAAACTATCAAGTGAAGGAGAAAATACTACAGGCAGCCAGAAAGAAACCATTCAAATATTGAGGAGGATATCAGGATCACTCAGGTTCTTGCAGCTTCTACATTAAAAGATTGAAGGAATTGGAATATGCTGTTCCATAAAGCAAAGGAGCTGGGACTACAACCAAGGATCAATTACCCAGCAAAGTTCTGTTTCTTCTGGTAAACTTGAAATATCATTGCAATGCAAGAACTTAAAAAAAGTCCCAATGATCTTTTAAGGAAAAATGCCTTCCACATCCAGAGAAAGAACTACTAAATCCAATCACAGAATGTAGCAGATCTTGTGTGTGTATGTGTGTGTGTGTGTGTGTGTGTGTGTGTGTGTGTGTATTACATTTTGGTTTGTTATATGATTTCTCCCATTCATTTTAATTCTTCTGCACAGCATGACTATAGTGAAAAATGTATTTAATAAGAAGGTATGTATGTATGTATGTATAGAACCTATATAAAATTGTAGGCTCTCGGGGAGAGAGGGAGCAGCTGGAGGGAGGGAGGGGTAGTAGTGATTGTAGAACCCTGAAAATAAATAAATAAATAAATAAATAAATAAATAAATAAATAAATAAATAAATAAATAAATAAATAAATAAATGAAATAAAGATAAATAAATAAATAAATTTTTAAAAAGTTTAAAATCTCCAGAAAAACACAAAAGAAATTTAAAAAATTTTTAAAAAAATAAAGATAAATTAACTGGCAAAAGAGGTCCAAAAAGTCAGTGAGAAGAAGAATGCTTTAAAAAGCAGAATTGGTCAAATGAAAACAGAGGTTCAAAAGTTTACTGAAGAAAATAGTTCTTTAAAAATTATAGTGGAGCAGATGGAGGCTAATGACTTTATACGAACCCAAGAAATTACAAAACAAAACCAAAAGAATGAAAAAATAGAACAAAATGTGAAATATTTCATTGGAAAAACAACTAATCTGGAAAATATATCCAGGAGAGACAATCTAAAAATTATAGGGCCACCTGAAAGCCATGATCAAAAAAAGAGCCTAGGCACCATCTTTCATGAAATTATCAAGGAAAACTGCCCTGAGATTCTAGAACCAGAGGGTAAAATATATATTGAAAGAATCCACCAATCATCTCCTGAAAGAGATCCCAAAAGAAAAGCTCCTAGGAATATTGCAGCCAAATTCCAGAGTCCCCAGGTTAAGGAGAAAATATTGCAAGCAGTTAGAAAGAAATAATTTGAGTACTGTGGAAATACAATCAGGATAACACAAGATCTAGCAGCTTCTACATTAAGGGATCAAAGGGCTTGGAATATGATATTCCAGAAGTAAAAGGAACTAGAATTAAAATCAAGAATCACCTACCCAGCAAAACCGAGTATAAAATTTCAGGGGGAAAAATGGTCATTCAATGAAATAGAGGACTTTCAAGTATTTTTGATGAAAAGACCAGAGCTAAATAGAAATTTTGACTTTCAAACACAACAATAAAAAAAGCATGAAAAGATAGAAAAGAGAAATCATAAGGGACTTACTAAAGTTGAACTGTTTACACTCCTACATGGAAAGATGATATTTGTAACTCTTGAGAATATTCTCAGTATTTGAATAGTTGGAGGGATTATATACAAATACACAGAGGGCACAGGGTGGGTTGAATAGGAAGGGATGATATCTAAAATAAATAAAATAAGGGGATGAGAAAGGGAGAAATGGGATGGGGCAAATTATCTCTCATAAAAGAGGCAAGGAAAAGCTTTTTCATTGGAGGGGAAAAAGAGGAGGTTAGAGGGAAAAAGCGAAGCTTACTCTCATCACATTTGGCTCTAGGACAGAATAACATGCACACTCAATTTGATATGAATATCTATCTTACACTACAGGAAAGTAGGGAGAAGGGGTAAGTGGGGTGTAGGGGGATAATAGAAGAGAGGGCAAATGGGAGGAGGGAGTAATTAGAATTAAACACTTTTGGGGAGGAACATGTCAAAAGAGAGAATAGAATAAATGGGGGGGCAGTATAGGAAGGAGGGGAATATAGTTAGTTTACCACAATATGACTATTATGAAAGTCTTTTGCATAACTACACATGTATAGCCTATAGTGAATGGCTTGCCTTCTCACTGGGGATGTGTGGGGAGGGAAGAAGGGAGAGAAGTTGGAACTCAAAATTTTAGAAACGAAAGTTGAGAATTATTTTTGCATGCAACTGGGAAATAAGAAATACAAGTAATGGGGTATAGAAATCAATCTTGCCCTACAAGAAAAGAGAGAAGATGGGGATAAGAGAAGGGAGGTGTATGATAGAAGAGAAGGCAGATTGGGGGAAAGGGTAATCAGAATGCATGGTTTCTTGGGGTGGTGGGAGGGTAGAGATGGGGAGAAAATTTGGAACGCAAAATCTTGTGGAAATGAATGTTGAAAATTACAAATAAATAAATAATAAATAAATGAATGAATGAATACATGAATAAATAAATAAGAAAAAAAAGATTCTGTAGGTTTCCAGGTAGTTGACTTACTTTGCATAATCTTCTTGTTTTTCTTGGATTGTTCTTATTTTTTTAAAAAAATTTCCTCCAATCTCTCTCATTTGATTTTTCCTTTTTAAAGTTCTGTGAATTCTTTCTGGGCATGTGATCATTTGGTGTTACTCTTTGAGGTAGGAGAGACCTATTTTGCTTAAGTATCCTCCTCTGAAGATAAACCCTGGTCTTCTCTACTCCCATACTAACTTTCTATAATTGAGTTCTTTCTCCTTTACCTACTCATTTAAAAATATTTATAGCAGCTTATTATTGTAACCACCTTTATTCCTGGAGTGTGGGGGATGGTGCCTCTGGCCTCAAATCCTCCTTGAGTTCTCCCCTCTGGCCAAAGAACTCCACTCTCCTCTAAGTGCCCACAGTCAGTAGAGTTCCTCCCCACCCTGCTTCTGTACTCACCAGGCATGTGGTGGTTCCTTCTTGCCCAGAATCTTGTCTCAGTAGCACATCTGGGGCTGGTATCCCTTATCAGAAGTTCTCTCAATGTTCCCCCACTCAAATGCCTGACTCCCCTACACTGTCTGGAAGGTGAAAATTCCTGTGGGTGGAGCTAGCCACAGGGCTTGCTGCTTGTTTCAGTGGAACTAGCCTAAAGGTGTTTGCAATTCACAGAGACCAAACCTCAGTCCTGCAATATTTCTTCAGGTCTAGTCCAATTGTCCCAGAAGGATCACGGTTCTGCCCCAACTCTTGTTTATTTTTACCACTCTACATTTATGCTGAGGTGCTATTTTGTCTTGTTTATGGGGGAAATCTGGAGAGGCTGGAATTTTCTGACCTACTCTACCATCTTCCCAGAATCCTCTGAAAGATAGATTTCTTTACCCAATTGAATGCATGTTATCCCCAATTTGAGCCAAATGCAATGAGAGTAAGTTCAAACAATGTTCAACCCTCCCTTTTTCCCCTCTACTGTAAAAGGTCTTTCATACCTCTTTGTGTGATATAATTTACTCCTTTCCCCTTCCCCAGTATAATCCTTTTTTCACCCCATAGTAATTTTTTTTTTATCATCACATCAAGATCAACTTGTACCCACACCCTCTGTCTAAGCATACACCTTTGAATTGCCCTAATAGAGATATAGTTCTTAACAGTTACAAGTAGGGATGTAAACAGTTTAACCTTATTCAATAACATGCTCTTGTCTTTCTTATTTACCTTTTCGTGCTTCTCTTGAGTCTTGTATTTGAAGCTCGAATTTTCTGTTATGCTCTGTTCCTTTCATCCGGAAAGTTTGAAAATCCCCTTTTTCATGGAATAATCATCTTTTCCCTGAAAGATTATGCTCAGTTTTGCTGGGTATTTAATTCTTAGTTGCAATCCAAGCTCCTTTGCTTTTTGAAATATCATATTCCAAGCCCTTTGATCCTTTAATGTAGAAGATGCTAAATCCTGTGTAATCCTGACTGTGGCTCCTTGATATTTGAATTGTTTCCTTCTGGCTGCTTGCAGTATTTTCTCCGTGACCTCATAGTTCTAGAATTTGGCTACAATATTCCTTGGAGTTTTCATTTTAGGATTTCTTTCAGGAGGTGATCAGTGGATTCTATCAATGACTATTTTACCTTCTGGTTCTAGGATATCAGGGAAATTTTCCTTGATAATTTCTTGAAAGATGATGTCCAGGCTCTTTTTTTTTTTTTTTTTAAATAATGGCTTTCAGGTTATCCAATAATTCTTAAATTATCTCTCCTGGATCTATTTTCCAGGTCAATTGCTTTTTCATGAGATATTTCATGTTTTCGATTTTTTCATTCTCTTGATTTTGTTTGACTGAATCTTGATGTCTCATAGTCATGATCTTTGACTTGCCCAATTTTGACTTTTAAGGAATTAATTTCTTCAGTTAACTTTTGTACCTCTTTTTCCTTTTGACTAATTCTACTTTTAAAAGATTCTTTTTTCTTCAGTGAATTCCCCACCCCCACCCCCAAATTTGGACAATTCTATTTTTAGAAAGTTATTTTCTTCAGTCAGTTTTTGTGCTTTTTACAAGCTGTAGATTCGTCTTTTCTTAATTCTCTTGTATAACTCTTATTTTTTTTCCTAATTTTTCTTCTACCTCTCTTACTTTTCTTTTTGAGCTCTTCCAAGAGGATTTTTTAAACTTGATACAAAATCATATTCCACCTTGAGGCTTCACACGTAGGCATTTTGATATTGTTGTCTTCTTCTGAGTTTGAGTTTGAATCTTCCCTGTTGTCATAGTAACTTTCTATGCTCAGGGCTGTTTTTTGTTTTTTTGCTCATTTTAAAAAGTTGAACTCTGCTTCTGGAGAACAAGGGTCACTGTCCCAAGCTTCTTGAACTAGGGGCCAGGGGTCTGGTCACTGGCTTTCTACTCTGGGGCCTCTGGGAGAGCCAGCTTGCCCAGTGTGCTAGGATGCCTCTGTCTAGTCCCACCTGTTATGCCCTGGGTTCTGGGGCTGGCAGCTTTGCTGCTGCACTGGATCTGGAGACCTGACCACCGGCCTGCTGTCCCACTGGTCTACTGGGCCAGGGCGGTGGAGTCTCAGGTGGTGATCTGGGCTGTGGCTAAGCCTTCAACTGATTTGCTCAAATGAGACCTGGCTCTGCTCTCCTTTTACCCAAGTGAGTCAAACCTTTCCTGAAGTCCTTCTAAGTTATCTTGGGCTGGAAAATTGTTTCATTCTGTCTTTTTGTATATTCTGTCACTCTTGAATTGTTTTAAAGGCTTGATATACATTGTTTCTATGGGAAACTGGGGAGAGCTCAGGCAACTTCCTGGCTTCTATCCACCATCTTGGCTCTGCCCCCCTCCATTTACATTTTGGTAGTTGTTGTGTGTGCTCTGGCTTAGTTTATTTCACTGCATCAGTTCATAAAAATTTCCCATATTTCCCTATATTCACCATATTGATAATTTCTTATACTACAAAGAGTGCTGCTATAAATAATTTGATGTATAAAGGGTCTTTCTTTTTGCCAGTGACCACCTTAAAATATGTGCCTAGCAGTGGCATCTCTGAGTCAAAGAATATGGACATTTTAGTTACATACCCATTTTCTTCTGAAAAAAATGCATAATTTGAAATTGCTTTTCATAATTGATGTTTCATTTCATAATTCTACCAACAAATAATAAAAAAAATTTATCTGGAAGAACAAAAGGTCAAGATTATCAAGGGAATCATTTTTTTAAAATGTGGAGGAAGATGGCTTAGCAATACCAGATCTCAAACTGTATTACACAGTGGTAATTATCAAAACTGTCTGGTACTGGCTAAGAAATAGTGTGGTAGATCAGTGAAATAGTTTAGGTACACAATAAATAGTAGTAGATGAATATAGGAATTTAGTGTTTGATAAACCCAAATATCCAGGCTTTGGGGGTAAGAATTCATTATTTGATAAAAACTGCTGGGAAAACTGGAAAGCATTCTGATAGAGACTAGACATAGATCAACATTTCAATATTCCAAGATAAGGTCAAAATGAGTATGTGATTTAGACACAAAGGATTATATAAGCAAATTAGGGGAGCATGGAAAAATTTTCGTGTCAAATCTACAGAAAATAAAAGAATTTATAACCATACAGGAGCTTGAGATGATCATAGGAGGTAAAATGGATACTTTTGATTTCATTAAATTAAAAAGGTTTTGTGCAAATGAAACCACAGCAGCCAAAATTAGAAGAAAAGCAGGAAACTGAAGAAAATTTTTTTGCAGTACTTTTCTAATAATGGCCTTATTTCTCAAGTTTATAGTGAACTGAACCAAATTTATAAAAATAAATGCCATTCTCCAATTTATAAATGATCAAAGGATATGAACAGGTACTTTTTAGGAGAATAAACCAGTTCTCAATAGTCACATTAAAAATGCTCTCACACCTGTCAGATTAGCTAACGTGACAAAAAAGGAAAATGACAAAGGCTGGAGGGGATGTGGAAAATTAGGTATACTGATGCAATATTGTGAACAGGTTGTGAACTGGTCCAACCATACTAGAGAACAATATGGAACTATGCCCAAAGGGCTATAAAACTGAGCATACCCTTTAATCCAGCAATAACACTACCAGATTCGTATCCCAAAGACATCAAAGAAAAGGGAGAAGGACCTATTGGTAAAAATGATAAAAGATGCTATTCACCTCCAGAAAAAAGAACTGATAAACTCAGAGTGCAGATTAAAGCATGTTTTTTTTTTAGTTTCTTACTTTTTTTTTTTTTTTGCAAAATGGCTAATATGGAAATCCATTTTGCATGTTCTTTCATGTGTTGTTAATAGTTTATAATTCTGGGAATTATCTGCTATTGTCCTTTAACAACTTCTCTATTGGATAAAGGCTTTTGATCATGTATTTCCATTACCTATCCACGTATTCTTTATATTGAACCTTTATGAAAAATACTTGCTGCAAAGATTATTTTTCTTGTCAGTTGTTTCCCTTTTTATCCCAGATATCTTAGTTTTGTTTGAGTGAAAGCTTTTCAGTTTACCTTTAAATAAGATAAGAATTCATCCCCTACTCATAGTTGTGAAAATTACATAATCTGCTTTTCTTTCAATTTTTTTGATGTTATGATCTTTAATATTCAGGTCATGTATTCATTTTGACTTTATAGTAGAATATGGTGTAATGAGTTGGTTTAAGTCTAATTTCTCCAGCCTGCTTTTCGGTTTATCAAGTAGGGAGTTCTTTCCTAGGTAATTCATATTTGACATTTATTGAACAATGAGTTATTGACTTCACTTATTTCAGCTTATTCCTTGTCTAATCTGTTCCATTGTTCTGCATTTCCATTGTTTAATCATTACCAAGTAGTTTTGAAGATTGCTGCTTTACAATATAGTTTAGGCTTTAGAAGTGTTAATCTTCCTTCATCCCTACCTTTTTCTTCATTCATCTAGATTTTTCCTCTGCTAAATGAATTTTATTATGGTAGTTAACCTTAAATTTTGGTATTTTTTTTAGTTCTATAAAATAATTCTTTGTTACTATCATTAGTATGGCACTCAATAAATAAATTATTATTTTCATTATATTAAATTAGCCTACCCATGAGCAATTAATATAGTGTTTTGTCATTGTGTTCTTATAATCCCTGGGTTTGTCTTGGCAGATAGACTCCCAAGTATTTTATATTTTCTGCAGTGATTTTAAATGGAATTTCTCTTTCTATCTCTTTCTCTTGGGTTTTGTTGATAATATATAGAAATGTTAATAATTTATGTGGGTTTACTTTGTATCCTGCAATTTTGCTGAAGTTGTAGTTTTTAGTTGATTCTCCAGGGTTCTCTAAGTAAACAATCATATCAACTGTTTTCTTTCTGTTTTTGCTCTCCCTGGTTTAGGTATCAGAACCATATTTGTGTCATAAAAAGAATTTGATAGGACTTTTTCTTTATCTAGTTTATATAGTATTGAGATTAATTGTTCCTTACATATTTGGTAGAATTCATTTGTAAATCCATGTAGTCCTGAGGATTTTTTTCTTAGGGAGTTCATTGATGGCTTGTTCAATTTCTTTTTCCAAGATAGGATTATTTAAATATTTTATTTAAATATTAAAATATTTTAAACAGTTTGACTTCTGAGATTTAACCAAGTAGGTCATTTTCAAGAAAAAGAAATACCTTAACATTTTCTTGTGTCTAGCTTGGCATCCAATTGGGCAGTTCATTTACAAAACTAATTATGGTAAATAGATCACATATATATATACATATATGTACACATTTATGTATGTATTATGTATATATGTGTGTATATATGTATAAGGATATAGATCTATGGAGATATGTATACACATAGACATGTATACAACTATGTATGTATATGCACATAAATATATATGTACATACATGTATGTGACTAAAGGAAATAGGCCCATATTCACAATAGAGGAAAAAATTAGCAAATTCATTACTTGTGGTCACTGTTTATATTTCTGTTATCAACTATAGTTATTTGTTGGAACTAAGAGCTTTTGTTTTCATTAGAAACATTAAGACTTATTAGTAAATGCATTGGGATTTTCACACAGTAAGGACCCAGGATAAGTTCGAATTTTTCCCATACAACTATAATCATAGTGATAGGCAACTAGATGTCACAGTATATAGAACATGAGGCTCAGAATCAAGAAGACTCATTTTCCTGGGTTCAAGTCTGACCTCAAACACTTCCTAGCTGTATGATGCTGGGTAAGTGACTTAACCCTGTTGGCCTCAGTTCCTCATCTGTAAAATGAAATGGAGAAGGAAATGGCAAACCACTCCAGTATCTTTGCCAAGAAAACTCCAAAAAGGGGTCATGAATAGTCATACATGACTGAAATGATTGAATAACAACAAACATAATCATAACAGGGGTCAACTTTACACTGAGATAAATAGCAATCATTTAAAAAAGAATTTTTATTTATTTATTTTTTCCATTCAACAAGTGCATAATTGAGGTTAAAAGCATAGTCAGGACAATTCCAAGAACAGACTGAGTAATAAGGATGTTACATGTACTTTGTCCTATCCTAAAACCAAATATAGCTTTAATTTATCCTGTTAGGTCTCTATGCTTTGATTAAAAAAAAAAATTGACTTGGCTCAGAAGTTATTGGTATATGTTATGGACACATCAATTAAAATATTATTCTTAAATATTTATGAACCAATACTGTGTCTGGTTTATTGTTAGGAGCAATTTTGCCTGTAAAGATGCTCTGGTTTTAGTGAGATTCATTTGTTGAATTCTCAAAGATATTTTGAGATCTATGTTTTTATTTTATTCTTTAAAATATATAATTTATTTATTTTCGGTTTTCAACATTCACTTCCACGAGATCTTGAATTCCAAATTTTCTTCCCATATCTCCCCTTCCCTACCCCAGGACAGCATGCACCTCAACCACTCCTTCCCCCAATCTGCCCTCACTTCTATTGCCACTGCCCTTCTCCCATCTTCCTCCCTTCTATTTTGCTATAGGGCAAGATAGATTTCTCTACCCAATTATCTTGTATGACTTATTTCTCGGTTGTATGCTAAAACAATATTTAACATTCATTTTTAAAACTTTGAGTTCTCCCCTCCTCCTTCCTAACTCACCCTCATTTAGGAAGCAAGCAATTCAATATAGGTCATACATGTGTAGCCATGTAAAATACTTCCATAACAGTCATGTTGCAAAAGACTAATTACATTTCCCTCTATCCTGTCCTGTCCTCCATTTATTTCATTCTCTCTTTTGATCTGTCCTCCCCACAATAGGATTTGCTTCTGATTACCCCTTCATACAATCTGTTATCCTTCTATTATACTCCCTCTCTTATTCCCTTCCTCCCACCTATACCCAATTGAATGTATGTTATTTCCTCCATAAGCCAAATCTAATGAGAGTAAGACTTACTTATTCCCTCTCATCTCCCCTTTCTTCCCTTGCATTGTAAAAGCTCTTTCTTGCTTCTTTTATGTGAGATGATGTACTTATATTCTACATCTCCCTTTCTCTTTCTCCTACTACATTCCTCTCAACACTTAATTTTAATTTTTAGGTATTCTCCCCTCATATTCAGCTCACTCTATACCCTTTTTCTATGTATGTGTGTTTGTGTGTATACACACACACATACAGATATACCTACACTTATATAATACACACATACACACACACACACACACACATACACTCCTTCTAACTACCCTAATACTGAGCAAGGTCTCATGAGCTACAAATATTATATTTCCATGTAGGAATGTAAAAAGTTCAATGAGTCCCTTCTCTTTCTTGTTTATCTTTTCATGTTTTTCTTGATTCTTGTATTTGAAAGTCAAATTTTCTATTCAGTTCTGGCCTTTTCACCAAGAATACTTGCAAGTCCTTTATTTCATTGAAATTCCATTTTTTTTCTCCTGAAGTAATATACTCAGTTTTGCTTGGTAGGTGATTCTTGGTTTAAATCCTAACCTTTTGGCCCCTTGAATATCATATTCCAAGCTCTCTGATCCCTTAGTATAGAAGTACTAAATCCTATGTTATTCTGATTGTGTTTCCACAAAACTTGAATTGTTTCTTTCTGGCTATTTGTAATATTTTCTTCTTAACCTGGGAACTATGGAATTTGACTACAATATTCCTAGGAGTTTTCCCTCATAGGATCTCTTTCAGGAGGTGATTGGTGGATTCTTTCCATTTCTATGTTATCCTCTGGTTCTAGAATATCAGGACAGTTTTCCTTGATAATTTCTTGGAAGATGATGTCTAGGCTCCTTTTTTGATCATGGTTTTAAGGTAAAACAGTAACTGGATCTATTTTCCATGTTAGTTTTTTTTCCAATGAGATATTTTATATTGTTTTCTATCTTTTCACTCTTTTGGTTTTGTTATATAATTTCTTGGTTTCTCATAAAGTCATTAGCTTCCATCTGCTCCATTTTAATTTTTAAAGAACTATTTTCTTCAGTGAGCTTTTGAACCTCCTTTTCCATTTGGTTAATTCTGCTTTTTAAGGCACTCTTCTCCTCATTGACTTTTTGGACCTCTTTTGCCATTTGGGTTAATCTATTTTTAAGGTGTTGTTTTCTTCAGCATTTTTTGGGTCTCCTTTAGCAAGCTGTTGACTCATTTTTCATGATTTTCTTGCATTTCTCTCTTTTCTTGTCACAATGCTTCTTCCACTTCTCTTACTTTATTTTCAAAATCCTTTTTGAGCTCTTCCATGGCCTGAGACCATTTCATATTTTTCTTGGAGGTTTTGGAAGTAGGAGCCTTTCTCTTGCTGTCTTCCTCTAGTTGTATGTTTTGATCTTCCTCCAGTTATATGCTTTGATCTTCCTCATCCCCAAGGATATAAGAAAATACTTTTATATCAAGAAAGTAACATTCTATAGTCTTATTTTTCCCCCTTTTGGGGCATTTTCCCATCCATTTACTTGACCTTTGAGCTCTTTTTTAAGTGGAGGGTTTACTGCCCCAAATTTTAGGGGTTTTGTGCAGCTATTTTCTGAGATATCTCTAGGGACCTGTAAATTTTCAGTTCCTCCAAAGTGATATGATCAAAGGAGAGATGTTTACTCCTCTCCTGACCTGTGCCCTGGTCTATTAGCAACCACAAGTACTCTTTTCTGCCCTAGAATGGTGTGTAGGATTTCCTCTCCACAGCCACCACCAGCTCTGCCATGCCAGCACTCATCTTTGCCCCAGGACCACCAAACAGGAATGTGACCCAGATCAGTCACTTGATTCCACCAGCCAGTAGGTTGAGAGCTCCACAAGCAGTCACTGCTGTAGCAGTGGCTGGGAGTGGGGCTGGAGCACACTCCTCTGTCACCCAGGTGAGAGAGCTTTACCACTGACCTTTGAAGCTGACTTTGACATTTGTGAGTTGAGAAATTGGGAACTGCCACAGCTGCCAGTGATTCAGTACCCTGAGGCCTGCTCCAATACTGTCTGTGCTGGCACAGCTCATGCTCTGATTATCTTGTGCTGGAAATCTGTTTCATTTTGTGACTTCTGCTGCTCCAAAACTTGTTTAAGGTAACTCTTTACAGGTATTTTGAGGGGTTTAGAGGGAGAGCTCAGGCAGGTTTCTGCTTCTACTCTACTATCTTGGTTCCACGCCCTAGAAAAGAACTTTTAAAAGAACTGATTTATAAGCTCCTAATTATTTAGTCTAATCTGTGGTTGACATTAGCGCCTACTTAGCTTTTGACTGAAACAGAAAGGTACTTTAGACCAAATGACCTAATGACTGTCCAGCTAACCTTTGCCTAAAGATATTCGATGCACCAGCTCCTAGAGAACCCATTCTACTTTTCATAGTTCTTTTTTTTAAAATTTATTTATTTATTTATCTTTTAACATTCATTTTCACAAAATTTTGGGTTCCAAATTTTCTCCCCATGTCTCCCCTCCCCCCACCCCAAAACACCAAGCATTCTGATTGCCCCTGTCACCAATCTGCCCTCTCTTCTATCATGCCTCCCTTCCCTTGTCCCCATCTTCTCTTTTGTCCTGTAGGGCCAGATAACTTTCTATACTCCATTACCTGTCTTTCTTATTTCCTAGTGGCAAGAACAGTACTCAACAGTTGTTCCTAAAACTTTGAGTTCCAACTTCTCTTCCTCCCTCCCTCCCCACCCATTCCCTTTGGGAAGGCAAGCAATTCAATATAGGCCATATCTGTGTAGTTTTGCAAATGACTTCCATAATAGTCATGTTGTATAAGACTAACTATATTTCCCTCCATCCTATCCTGCCCCCCCCATTGCTTTTATTCTCTCTTTTGATCCTGTCCCTCCCCAAGAGTGTTGACTTCAAATTGCTCCCTCCTCCCATTGCTCTCCCTTCCATCATCCCCCTCACCCTGCTTATCCTCTTCTCCCCCACTTTCCTGTATTGTAAGATAGGTTTTCATACCAAAATGAGTATGCATTTTATTCCTTCCCTTAGTGGAATGTGATGAGAGTAAACTTCATGTTTTTCTCCCACCTCCCCTCTTTTTTCCCTCCACTAAAAAGTCTTTTGCCTGCCTCTTTTATGAGAGATAATTTGCCCCATTCCATTTCTCCCTTTCTCCTCCCAATATATTTCTCTCTCACTGCTTAATTTCATTTTTTTAAGATATGATCCCATCCTATTCCATTCACTCTGTGCTCTCTGTCTCTGTGTGTGTGTGTGTTTGTGTGTGTGTGCATGTGTGTGTGTGTATGTAATCCCACCAACTACCCAGATACTGAAAAGTTTCAAGAATTACAAATATTGTCTTTCCATGTAGGAATGTAAACAGTTCAACTTTAGTAAAGTCCCTTATGACTTCTCTTTGCTGTTTGCCTTTTCATGCTTCTCTTCATTCTTGTGTTTGAAAGTCAAATTTTCTTTTCATCTCTGGTCTTTTCATCAAGAATGCTTGAAAGTCCTCTATTTCATTGAAAGACCAATTTTTCCCCTGAAGTATTCTACTCAGTTTTGCTGGGTAGGTGATTCTTGGTTTTAGTCCTAGTTCCTTTGACTTCTGGAATATCCTATTCCATGCCCTTCGATCCCTTAATGTGGAAGCTGCTAGATCTTGTGTTATCCTGATTGTATTCCCACAGTACTTGAATTGTTTCTTTCTAGCTGCTTGCAATATTTTCTCCTTGATCAGGGAACTCTGGAATTTGGTCACAATGTTCCTAAGAGTTTCTCTTTTTGGATCTCTTTCAGGTGGTGATCTGTGGATTCCTTGAATACTTATTTTGCCCTCTGGTTCTAGAATATTAGGGCAGTTTTCCTTGATAATTTCATGAAAGATGATGTCTAGGCTTTTTTTTTTTGATCATGGCTTTCAGGTAGTCCCATAATTTTTAAGTTGTCTCTCCTGGATCTGTTTTCCAGGTCAGTTGTTTTTCCAATGAGATATTTCACATTACCTTCCATTTTTTCATTCTTTTGGTTTTGTTTTGTGATTTCTTGGTTTCTCATAAAGTCATTAGCCTCCATCTGTTCCATTCTAATTTTGAAAGAACTATTTTCTTCAGTGAGCTTTTGAACCTCCTTTTCTATTTGGCTAATTCTGTTTTTTAAAGCATTCTTCTCCTCATTGGCTTTTAGAACCTCTTTTGCCAATTGAGTTAGCCTATTTTTCAAGGTGTTATTTTCTTCAGCATTTTTTTGGGTCTCCTTTAGCAAGGTGTTGACCTGTTTTTCATGCTTTTCTTTCATCTCTCTCATTTCTCTTCCCAGTTTTTCCTCTACCTCTCTAACTTGATTTTCAAAATGCTTTTTGAGCTCTTTCATGGCCTGAGCCTATGGAATATTTATTTTGGTTGTTTGGGATACAGAAACCTTGATTTCTATTTCTTTCCCTGATGGTAAGCATTGTTCTTCCTCATCTTTGGTGCCTGTGGGTGGAGGGACCTGGGCAGCTGCTGGAGATTCTGTCCCTGGAGCCTGCTCGGATCTGCTCCTCCTGGTGCCCCGCGGCCGAGGCAGGGCTGGACTCCACTCCAGGTCCGGTGCTCGACAGACGCCTCATGTCCGCCTTTCAGGTGTCTCTGGGACAGAAATCTCCTCCACTCCACTGCTCTGTGGCTTCTGCTGCTCCAGAATTCACTGGGAGTTCTTCTTTATAGGTATTTTATGGGCTGTGGTTTCAGAGCTAGCATATGTGTATCTTTCTGCTCTGCCATCTTGGCTCCTCCCCCTGTACTTTGCATAGTTCTAATGAATGTGGTATGATATAATGAAAGGAAACCTTCAATTCAGTTTAATCTTTCTTTTTTTGCCTCCTGAAGAGAGCTTGAAAAAAGAATGTGTGTGTGTGTGTGTGTGTGTGTGTGTGTGTGTGTGTGTGTGTGTGTGTGAGAGAGAGAGAGAGAGAGAGAGAGAGAGAGAGAGAGAGAGAGAGAGAGAGAGTGAGAGAGAGAGAGAGAGGAAAGGAGGGAGGGGGAGAGAGATTATAATTTATCCCCCATTAGGGTATTTAATAATTTATACATACTAACCAAAACTTGCATGTTTGATATTTAAATAGCTTACGTGCTCTTGCTGGCTTTCTATTGCTTGTGACCTCTGTCACTTTTTTTTCTGCTGTAATATCTCCAGTTGCATCTCCAACCCTTTCACACACACACACACACACACACACAATCGTTTGCTACTGTTTCTTCTACCTTCTATTTCTCATACCCATTGCTACCTAGCTTTTGTCATAATTCTCTTTTCTCTCAGATTCCATTTATATTCTTTGATTGCCCCTGAACTATCTCCCTCTTGATTATCATTTTTCTTATTTGATTCTTCAGCTTGTAGTCAGAGTAACTGAAATGCAATTAATGCAGATCTGTACTTCTTTTATGCAAATATTTTCCCAAAGGAAATACTACTTGGAGCTGAGTAGGTATTGAGGGAAAGTCATTGCCGATTCTATAAGTCAGTCAACTGGACAAATATTAAGCACTTACTGTGTGCCAGGCATGGTGCTACTCACTGGGGATATGAATACAAAGAATAAAATAACCCTCATCACAAAGAGCATTCATATGTTCTAAGGATGAAGACAAGAACATATGTAAACACATAGCACATGTTGTGGAGTTTCTCTTCCAACTCCCACCCTCACTGACAGACTGAGTCCCCAGAAGACAGCCACTACATCTCTTCTCAGGTTACTAGAGGTACCCTTTAGGTATTTGTTGTTGTTCAAATAGTTTCAGTTGTGTCTAACTCTTCATGACCCCATTTGAGGTTTGTTTTTTTTTTGGCAAAGACACTGGAGTGGTTTGCCATTTCTTTCTCCAGCTCATTTTACAGATGAGGAAACTGAGGCCAACAAGGTTAAGTGACTTGCCCAGAGTTATCCAGCAAGTGTCTGAGGTGGTGCTTGAAATCAGGTCTTTCTGACACCAGGCCTAGGTCCCTATTCATTGCACCATCTAGCTGCCTCTAGACAGCAAGTGGAAGAATGACTCCTAGTCTACTACACCATGCAGCATCCTCTTATCATCTGAAATAATCATTTTGAAAATGTAAAAACAAAAAACCTACCTTTTCCCTAAATGATCACAAAAATCAGGGATTAGTAAACACTGTGAAGATGAAACTTGTGGCTTCTCTGACAGGGATTCAGAGATATCTTTCATGAGAGGAAATGCAGTCTCTGCTACTGGATCAGAAGATGGCTTAGAGAACCCTGCCCATGTTCATACTGGCAAACCAGCCGTGATGTGACTGAGAGCAATGAGTGGAGGTTGCAAAGAAGCAAATTTAGAATTGACTTCAGGAAAATTTTCTTAACTATTAGAATTAAACAGTGGAGGAATGTAGCAATAGGTTTCCCCTGACCTGAGAACAAAGACTGAAAACCACTTGTTCAGTATGTTATAGTGGGAATTCTTTTTTTCAGTGATGGTCTGGACCAGGGCAATAGTTCTGGATGACAGGGATTGGGGAACAGGACGTTGAGGGGAAGGGTGAAGGAGCATGTTTGTCAAAGGAAAGATGGAGTAAACTATTTATAAGATTCCAATGTTGGTGAGATGAGACAATAGGGTAATAGTGCTTCTTCAAACTGGATTCACTTTTTAAAAAAAATTCCATTTATTTATCCTTTCATTTAATTAACAAATATTTATTTGTTAACAATTATGTGCAAGACACTGTAGGAAACACAAAGATGACAACAGACAGTTGTAGACATCTTCACACTAGGTGGCAGCATATGGAAACATTTATTAAACTATTAATGGCAACAATAGAGAGAATACAGAAAAACAATAAGGAATTACATTAGAATACCATTATTAAAAAGGACTTTATTACTTAGGGTATGCAAAACAAATCTTCTAAACTGGTCTCCCATAGGCAAACCTGAAACATCTTGTGTTGGAATATATTTCATATTTCCCCCCCATAGACAAATTCTTAAACGCCACAGAATCGATTTCTTTGACATTGATTTTAAATATACTGGCAGCAGTGTCTCCATGAACTAGCATGGTATCAATCAGTTTTCTTGTTTGCAGAGACATCTATTTAAAAAAAATAATAACATCATGTTCCTGCTCATTTTTCATGCTTGATGTTAAAAGACTATTCCAGGATACAAAACATACAGGTTAAACGCTGAAACAGAGTCATTATATTCCTTTGGATTAATGTCAGGTCACATTTGATGGCATTTCCCCAGTTTCCATTTTTCTCTTCCTTTTTTTTTGTCTTTGGCACTGAGGATAAAAATATCACTATTTCTCATTTTTTCCAGGTCTTAACATTTAACTCTCAACTATGTGTTTCATTAGATTTCCAGTGAACTCCATCTACAAAGCAGCTTTAATCAGTGGAGTATTCATTGTGACTGTATATTCTGGCTGATTTTTTTCAGGTCCAAAATGAATAATTGGTACAACAGCACTTTTGTTTCCCAGGAGTGCCTGAGATGGACAAGAACTGTTCAAGGAAAGGAGGGTGCTTACTTTGAAATAGAATAATAAACGCTTATCCTTGGCAACCTTGGAAACTATTTGTCATGTTTCACCAAAAGATCCTCTCATAATTATCCTCCTGACCCTTGTTAGGAGGCCACATGACAGAGAGCTCCCAGACCTGCTTTCCTTTGGGCTTCCAGTTCCCAAAGCAGGTTTGATATCCCATTTGGACCATGGGGAAGGACAAAGGATGCTGAAATAAGAACTCCTATCTGGACTGGGAAAGCAGAACTAAAACCAAGGATGTTCCTCCAAAACTCATATAATACAATTGTCTTTGGTCTACCAGTGGGACCCAAATAAACAGAATCAGAATTTTAGAGCTGGGAGGGAACTTAGAGTTGATCATTTAATTCAAACCTTTTATTTTGCTGTTAAAGATATTGAGATTCACAAAGATTCAGTGACTTACCTGAGGTCACGTAGCTGATAGTAACAAAATTAGAATTCAGGTGCCCCACCAGTTTAGTCCTTTTTAGGAATTGTTGGGCAATATATCAAAAAAAGTCCTGCCTGGCCATTGGGTTCATACTAATTGATTTAATTATAGTCTTTCTACAGTGTTATTGCTGCAGTTTTCCTTGTATGGCAATCATAGGATTTCAGGCTTGAAGGAACATTAGAAATCACCTGACTGGCCTAACCTTTTCAGTATATTTTTGTGTCCACTCAGATATTTCATTGGTCTCATGCTAATTTATATGCCTTGCTTAGATAGTGATGTAGGTCCTATTTTAAATTTTTATTAAAATTTTAAGTTCCTTGGTGCTTTTTCCTTTTCTTATTCTCATTTTTTGTTCCTAGGAACTTGTATAGATTTTCAATTTCACATTAGCTTTCACAAAAATGGAAATATGAAGGTAATTACCATTAGAAAAAAATGGTTTTGCATATCTGGCCTTGCCCAAATGAGAGGAGAGTGCTTTGCTTATTATTTGCCATTTACTGATTGCCATCTGCTGGATGAGAGCAGCATTGTGATTTCGAGCTTTCTTAGTTCTTAGTAGTTGTCATGATTTTCATGCTGAATATATTAATAATGTGCTCTGCATTTTAAGCACAAGTCTGCCCAAAATAATTTTTTAAAATTTAACATTATGACCATCTATGATTCAGAGGACTCATGAAGAAGCCTGCTGCTACCTAACTCCTTAACAGAGGGATGATGCAAAATGAGACCTCTTTTTTTTGGACATTGCCAATTCAATCAGCATAGTGCCTGGCATATAGCTGACACTTAATAAATTCTTGTTGACATGATACACTCCACAGTCTCTACAAAGCACTTCCCTTACACATTCTCATGATTGTCCTTGAAGGAACCTACTTGGCATCCTTCACATGAGGAGGCTGCATCAGCTGAGAAAGCTGATGACACATGTGCCAGATCTCCATTACAACTAGTTAGGTTACTTCAGAGAGAGTGATTTTTGGAAAATTGTTTTCAGTCTCAGTCTTATGAACAGAATGTTAGACAGAGGTTTAAGAGGCAATATATTGTAGTGGAAAGGACACAGAGCTAAGAGTCAGGAAATCTGTGTTTTCTGTAATTTAAGCTTTGGCGCTTCTTAGCTATGAGATTTGGGGCAAGTCACTTGATATCTCCGGACTTCAGTTTCCTCATTTGTATATTGAGAGGGTCTCTAGATTCTCTTTGAGAAATTTTCTAGCTCTGTAATTCCATAATTCCATAAATTATATGAGTAAGTAGGGTGTTTTTTTCTAGTAATAATTTTTGTTTCAAGTAAAGTACTTTGAGAATTAGTGCAGTATTTGTGAAATATTCTAATTCCCATAGAAGAAACAAGGTGGTAAAACTCCATTTTTAAGGAATTGATCAGAGTCAGAGGTATACAGGGTACCTCAGAGACACTGTGCGTTTGGTTCCAGAACATCACAAAAAAGGTGGACATTGCAGTAAAGTGAATATTGCAATAAAAATGAGTCACAAGAATTTTTTTGATTCCTTAGTACATATAAAAGTTATGTTTACACCATACTATAGCCTATTAAGTATGCAATAGTATGTACATACCTTAATTTAAATATACTTTATTGCTAAAAATGCTAATTATCATTTGAGCCTTCAGCAAGTTATAATCTTTTTTGCTGGTGGAGGGCCTTGTTGATGGCCACTGACTGATCAGGGTGGAGGTCTCTAAACATTGTGGTGGCTGTGCCAGTCTCTTAAAAGATAACAATTAAGTTTGCCTCATGCATTGACTCTTCCTTTCATATAAATACTTAGAGACCATTTAGGGTTATTAATAGGCCTAATTTCTATATTGTTGTGTCTCAAGGAATAGGGAGGCCAAAGGAGAGGGAGAGAGATGGGAGAATGGCTGGTAGGTGGAGCAGTCAGAATACGCACAATATTTATTGATTAAGTTTGCAGACTTATAAGAGTGCAGTTCATGACACTCCAAAACAATTATAGTGGTGATATAAAAGTTCACTGATCACAGGTCACCATAATATATATAATAATAATAATAATAATGAAAAGTTTGAAATATTGCAAGAACCAATATGTGACAGAGACATAATGTGAGCATATGCTACTGGGAAAATGGCACTGATAGACTTGCTCAATGCAGGGTTGTCACAAACCTTCAATTTGTAAAGAAACACAATATCTGCAAGGCTCAGTAAAGCAAAACCCAATAAAATGAGGCATACCTGTGCCATAAAACTGGATTTTCTGGAAAGACAAAAATGTACAATTAATGTTAATGATTTTATTGAAAATTTTTCATGTGAATAATGAAATAAAATAAATTTCCCATAATAATCCAGTATAAATGAAATAACCAAATTAGGAGAATCATTCAGATCTCCTTTATTAATTCACTATTTTTCCTAATTCATTATTTTTCCTTTAACAACCAGCTAATGTTTTTGTAAGAATACCATGTAAGATACCAAATGCTTCTGCATACAATAACCAAAATGTGGTCTATTCTAGAATATTCTTTGAGAAAATCTACCTGTTCCCTTCTAGCAGCTTCATGAAGAATGCTCTCAATGTGTGTGAAGATTATTCCCCTAAAATTTTAGACAGATGATAAAGTATGCACAACAGTTACTTATTAGTGAAATATCTTGGCTATCTTTTTCAATAGTAATAATGCTTGAATTTTTCCCCCCAAAATTTGGTATTTTCCCCTTTTGTAGATATCTTGAGAATTGATCTTTCAAAACTATCACATCTAACACAGAGCTAAGGATGCTTGGTCTGGAAGAGATGTTTTTCCTTTTTTTTTTCTCTTTAGTACCACTTCTACTTCTTTGTATGGTGCCTTAGGGGTTCTGATATTGGAGTGTGTAAGTGACATCTCTACTACCACTGATGGATAAAAGGTTTTTAGGGAAATTTTGCTAAACCTTTATGGTCAGACAACAGACTAACAGGTACTCAGAATATAAGATCTAACTGTATTTATTGGTTTGGGGCTACATAAATTTGATGTAGTCCAGTGATTCAGTACAGCAAAATACTACCTTAAAGAGTCTCCAACAAGGTGTTTACCATGCTTGTGTCAAAATTACACAAGATTCCTTGAAAGCTATAATGCAAACAGTCTTGTAGATTATTCCTGTGATGGGTAATGTCAGGTGAAGCATAAAGCAGGTTGATGTATGTTCATCAAACATATGTGCCACTGCCATGGAAGAGATCCAATAGAAGTACAAACTAGATAAATTCCCTACAGATGATTAAGTGTTCCAAAAGTTCCTATTTGCAGATGACATTGTGATGTTTGCATCAAGCCTCATTACATTTCTGAGTCTCTTGGATGAGATTCATATAAACATTGAATAAGTGTGTATTATATAGCAGGCACTGTGTTAAGAGTTAAAGATACAAAAAAAGAAAAAAAATGATAGTCCCTGCCCTCAAGGAGTTTACACTCTCATCAAGGAAGATTATTCCAAAGAGTCTGGCTTCACTATCTGCCCAGGGAAAATCTAGCAGTTAAAAAGGAGCTATTGTTATGACTACGATATACAGTTGGATTCTTGTTGTTGGTCAGTCACGTCTGACTCTTCCTGACCCCATTTGGGGTTTCCTTGGCAAAGATACTGGAGTGGTTTGCCATTTTCTTCTCCAGCTCATTTGACAGTTTAAGTGGATTTAAGTGACTTGCCCAGGGTTATACAACTAGTAAGTGTCTGAGACTGGATTTGAACTCTTCCTGACTCCAAGCCCAGTTTTCTATCCACTGTATCACATAGCTGCCAATAGTTAGATAGACATAGTTATTTGCATGTTGTCTTCCGCATTAGATGTTGAGCTCATTAAGTTCAGGAGCTGTCTTTCATCTTTCTAAGTGCTGGCTATCCAGCCTGGCACATAGGAGCCACTTAAATGTTTACTGCCTGATTGACATCCTACCACTACATTCTACCCTGGATAGGTACGGATGGTAGATAGTGCTGGTGCAGAATTAACAATTAGCAAGATACTGGGGGTGGGGTTCATTTGAGAAATTTTAATGCCCACAACCTTCTACTTGAAGCAAAGATCCATCTTTTTCATAACTATATTCCATTACTTTTGTTATATTGCTATGAATGGCAGATACTATAATCTTGAAAGAAATTAAAATAAATATCACCTAAGAACAACAGGGAAGAACATGGTGGGCATGACTAAACTAACACATTCCAAACAAGGTATTACAAAGAAGAAGTAGGGTAAAATCAGCCTAAAGGAACAGATGAGCAAAAAGAAGATGGGTTCTTTGTCTGGAGAATGTGGGAGATAAGACAAGAAGGGGAAGGGAACAACCATTTATATAGCATTTTCCAAATATCTCATTTGTTCCTCACAATAACCCTGAGAGGTAGTTGCTATTATGATTTCCATTTTACAATTGAATAAACTGAGGCAGATAGTGCTCAAATAACTTTCCCAGGCTCACACAGCTAGTTAATGTCTGAGGCCAGATTTGAATTCAGATCTTCCAGATTCTAGATGCTATGTGCTCCAGTGGTATCCTCACAATGTCACAAGAAAGTAAGAAAGGCCACATCTTAGATGAATCCCCTGTGGTGAACTCCTGGAAGGACATGAATTTTGAGTTGCACAGAGTGGTGCAGTATGGAATGGAGGCAGTAGTCTGCATCACTGGAGGAAGCACCCATATTGATGAGATAATAGCTAGCAATTATATATCTTTACTCACTATCTCATTTGATCTTCACAAAACCCCTGTAAGATAGATGTTACTATTACCTCCACTTTACAAATAAGAAAACTGTGGTGGAGAAAAGTGAAATGACTGGATCAGGGTCACATAGCTATAATAGTCTGAGGCAGGATTATGGACTCACCTCTTTCTGACACCAGGTCCAACAACTCTATCTACTGTACCACCTTGAAGACTCACAGATTAAATATTTAAGGTTTGGTTGATCAAAGTGCTGCCTTTAAAAGCTCTCTTCCAACAAAATAACTCCCATAAGTATGTTAAGGTCATATATAATTCTTTACATATGCAACAATAATAATAAGTTGGCTAGATAATTTTGAATATTAATATCAAATGAGGCATAAAAGGGAGATATGTATGCTCAGCAGAAGTGTTTGTCATTGTCATTAAGACTATTCCTTTAAGAGTCCAATGGAAGAGGGATTCTGTAGAGATAGCAAGTTCCTCCTTTATGTGGATGATATAATACTGATTGTACCAAGTTCCAGACCAATAACGAGAATGTGGTCCTTATAAGTCCTTCAAAAGAATTCAGTCTCCACACAGGATAAATCAAGTATATGACAAACACCTATTGTCCAGACTCTGATATTTAGTCTGGCAAACAGCCTATAAGCACATGTAGCTCGGACAGGCACTGCAGATGGACAGTAAACTGGACCCAGAATAGAATAGTCTATTTGGGAAACTGCATGGTTTTTACAATGACCACCAAGCTTCTTCTTGAAAGAAAAACCAATCTTTTAAAACCAATAGTCTACTAATATTGTACATACTGTGAATCATACATTGTCTGAAGAACTAAAATTTAAGTTAACCAAAAGGCAATGCATAGGTTCTAGGTGAGGAAGGGGAAGGAAGTGGGGAGGGGGAATACAAAGAATTACATAAAAAATGTGATCAAGGAGATCTATTATCAGAAAAGGATATGAGCCAGAAAGCAGTAAGAAGGAAGAATAACAGATGAATAGCATATATACTTTTGTTCTTATTCAGTTACTATTAGGAGACCTATCAAATCTAATGTCTTAAGACACTCAATTTAGTCTTGGGGGGAATTTATAATCAAGAACAGAATAGAATGAGAAAAGAGGGATTGAGTACATATCTGAAAGAAGTTCTTGTATAAATATGATCAAAATACCATGAAAGATCAAAATACTGTACTGGAAAATAAATTTCATTTTACACACTTATATATGTGTATATATATGTATACATATACACACATATTTAAATAATCCTTTACATTGTTTCATTACCAAATTGGACAGATGATAAAAATATTTAATTAAAATGAAAAAAATTTTTAAGTAAAATAGTAGCACAATTAAATCTCCAAATCAAACTTTGTATAGAGCCCCCTTCTAATCTACCACTCCTAGAAATGTCTTCATGTCATAAGGCCAAGGACAGCAGAAGCTGCCTGGGTTATGTAGTTGTTTCTATCAGGGTAAGTCCTATTGTATTAATAGGGATTTGTCACAGAAATTCAAGTTAAAACCTGTTTTTGAAATAAGGGTTATAATGAGTCTAACTAGTGAAAGATATCTATTTCGCAAAGTTTTATGAGATGTAATTTCTATAGAACGCTACCTACCGTACCAAATAATCTGTTTTTAGTCATTTTTTTTTTATCATCTTTGTGGTTCATTAATTTATTTTGTGGGAGTTCCTTGGGAGAAGGCAAGCAGTTAAATGAATGAGTCATAAACAGTCTTTCACTATTTTTCCTGCCTGGAAAATACAATTCTCAGTTCTCTAGAAAAAAAATGA
The DNA here is from genome assembly GCF_028372415.1 of Notamacropus eugenii. Taxonomy (NCBI): domain Eukaryota; kingdom Metazoa; phylum Chordata; class Mammalia; order Diprotodontia; family Macropodidae; genus Notamacropus; species Notamacropus eugenii. The sequence goes on along the minus strand of NC_092872.1, from coordinate 642,915,291 downwards.
GCAGTTGCAACATTTCTTAGTTTACAGAAATAAAGAGTTTTAGAGAATAAGGGGAAAGGCAAGAAAAGATCATTGCTGTCCATTGACTTAATATGGGATGTTTATGAATAAGCTTTATTAGAAAAATAGTATGTTACTAGAATAGCATTTATAATCAACACTATGGGGAAGAAACATTTTAAAATTTTAGTAGATCTTTGTTAGAATGAGTATACTACTCCTATACTAGGGAGGACATAGACAAGAGAACAGGATGGGCAGATACAGCTGGGTGGTAATCTGCTTTGTTACTGGAGATAGTGACTGCATGGATGAGATCACACAGTCACTGGAGTCTTAGAGTATGCTGTTAGGAATCATATTCCTGTCTTCCAGGGAAGAAACTACTACTAGTACTAGTACTACTACTACTACTACTACCACCACTATTATTACTACTACTACCACTACTACTACTACTACTACTACCACCACCACTACTAATCTAAACTTCACAGGACAAATCCCCTTAATAAAAGGATTCGTTGATATTCCTGGCCCATGTCGGAGGTGGGATGGGGGGACAGAGAAGGGAAGAAGGGCTCGACCACCCTGCAGTCCTCTATTAATCCACCCCCTCTCTTTGGATCACCGGCACCCAGATTGGAACCATTTCATCAAAGATGATCCACCCCCCAAATCCCCCAGTATAGTGTGCTGGTGCTTTGGAAAAGGAAGAGAAGGGAGATGAGATTTGGGTGTCCAGCCCAAGACCTTATCAGGTCTTCTGCACTACTCCCCACCAGGCCTGCCAAGGAGTTCAGTGGGTCCGTGACTGGTTGGCTGGCTCCATACGACTGGACGAATATCTGTAGAGATGGATAGATGAATTTGGGAACCTGGGGAACAGACTGCCCATCCGGGGCCCATCCCTGGTCTTCAGAGCTCCTTTCTCTCCTGGCTTTTATCTTCATTCAGAGATGGGCAGAAGTGAAGGACTCAGGGGCAGTCGAAACACTGAGGTGGCCACCAGAGTCGATGCCTTTCCTCTGATTCTCCTTCCTTCTCCTCCCACTGACTAATCCAAGGGGAGATGTCTCAGCTTCGTGGACCAATTGGAGATCACAGATCTTCCACTGTCTAAAAACCCAAACCTGGAAATCCAGACTGACATGGAACGTCAAGGATTCCAGGGTGTGCCGGATTCCATCCCCAAACATCGGTCTGACAGCTCAAAGAAAGGGATAGAAAAGAAAAGATCAAAGCACACAAAAGACATGAAAAAATATACAAGGAAAAGGAAGGAGAAGGGGAGGAGGGGGCCTTCAGGACAACCTGGGTTGAGGGGCGTCATGGGAATGAGTGGTGCTGTGGGAGTGGGGCTGGGGTTGAGGAACAGCAGGAACAAAGAAGCAGGAGCAGAAGACTCAGGTCCCGACGATGGCCTCAGGTGGGCATCCCTACCTGGCATAGCCTCCTTTCCTCAAACTGGAAAATGACTATTTGAAGAGAGCAAAAGTTTATCTCGGTCTGGTGTTCAAGAGGGTTTCACCACCACCCCCTTCCTCTAACACCACCCAGTTCTCCAGCGTGGCAGAAATCCTGAGAGACACCTCCAGATGCAGAGAGAATTTGGGAACTAGAGAAATGAAACAATCCGTTAAACAATGAAGTTGACTTTTATTTTTTTAAAGTAAAAAAGCCCCTGAAAATGAAAGAAAATAATTTGTATTGTGAAGTTTGGATTCAGTCAAAAGGTCACACTTGAGGACCTAGAGGGCCACATGTGGCCTTGAGGTCTCAGGTTTCCCACTCTTGGGCTATAATCAGGAAAACTTGGCTTTCAGTCCCATCTTTTTCACATCTCAGCTGAGTGAACCTGGGCAAGTCCCTCAACCGGAAGTGTTCCAGACAAAACCAATTGCAGATCTACTTTGACGGGAGGAATTTCCTCACCAAGTTGCTCCCTGTCTTGATGAAGTCACAGATCTGCTAAAGGGGAGAAAACCTTGACAGGTTTTCTTTTTCCTTCTCTAAACTCTGGGTTCCTTGAGATTTAGTTAGTTTTAGTTTGGCTATTTAGTTTCAGCGGATGAAATCTGGGATTTGAGGGGGGGTTTTGAGTCAGATTGGCAGGCGATGATTCAGCTAGAAGGTAAGAGGAAAATTATCGCTTAATAGTAGGATAAAAGAACTGTGAAGAACTCTTCAGTTTACAAATGAGTCAGGTTCTTTTAACAAGTGAGTATTATGAGAATGGGGAATGTAGCATAATTTGTTATTATTCAGGGAAGAAAATGTATCACCAGATAAAAAAGCATTTGCCTCTGGGGACCTGTGCTATGATTCTGTTATGAAGAAAAGGACCATTGTAATATTATCCAATTAACAAGGTTTTACCTGTGACCAGTCATTTGTTACAGAACTTATTTTCATTTCTGTTTGTTTTTTAAAAGCTTTCACTAGACAAATGAACTATTGATCCATACTAAATGACTGTAATCTGAAAGGATTCATATATTTATATATCTTTCTAAGTACTTCACTTGGATTGCCTAGGATTAATTTAGGAACTGAGGAGAAGCTGGTTGTGTCAAGGTGGACAAGGGATTTATCCATCTAATTGGTGATTAAAAAAATAGGTCAGCAGAAATGTTGCTGTAATGCTCATTTTAGGATTATTCATCATAATTGATGTTTTTTGAACTATGGAATCTCATAGGACCTTAGGCAAAAGCTTATAATACCAATATTCCTAACATACATAGGCAGGCAGCACAAGAGAACACTATACCAAAATTACTAGCATTCATTTCATCAATTTTCTTTTAAATGGTGATGTTAACACTATTGTACTCCTAGATTCTTCTGCAGTCTAGTGCTGGTTCTACCATTCTAGGAATTGTGTGGTCTTCAGTAATTCATTTCCCCTTTTAGGGCTTTCATTTCCTTTATTTGTAAAATGAAAGGACTGAACTCAGAAGTGTGCTGGAGCGGGCTATTCTCTCGTATCTATGCCTCAGAAATCATCCAATGCTACAAATCAAGCTTGCTTTAATGTTTTGTTACTGATTTATTTTATTGATTTCCAGGCCTAAAGAAAGTGTTAATAATGTAGCTTAAAACTTGAAAGTGTGCCTTGCATACATTTTTTTTTTTTTTACCAGTACACCCTTGGGTTGGACTGTGTGATCTCTGAGGTCCAGTTCAAACAGACTTATGATTCTAAATTGTTCACACACACACACACACACACACACACACACACACACACACAGAACTTGGGGTTCCAGAATTAAAAAAAAATAACTATTTAATAAGAAAAAATGGCATAAATCATTATTGATTAGAGAAATGAAAATTAAAACAAACATGAGATATTTTACACCTATCAGATTGACTAAAATAATTGAAGGGGAAAGTGATAAATGTTCGAGGGGACAGGAAAAATTGGGACACTAATGAATTGTTAGTGGAATTGTGAACTGATCTGACCATTTTGGAGAGCAATCTGGAATTATTCCACAAGAGTTATTAAACCGCCTATATACTCTTTGACCCAGCAATACCTCTGTTAGGGTCTATTTCCAAAAATGATTAGGGAAAAAGAAAAAGAATCTATGTGTTCTAAAATATTTACACCAGGCAACTCTTGAAGACTATAAATTAGAGACAAATTGTTGATTTGCATTAGTGGAGAGAATTTCAAATAGTGATGAAATCATAAATACAGCTTTATCCTTCTCTCTCTCTCTCTCTTTCTCTTTCTCTCTCTCCTTTCCTCCCTCCCTCCCTCCCTCTCTGTCTCTCTCTCTCCGCATTTTACACTTCAGAAACTGAGGCTCAGAGAAGTTTATTTGCCCAAGGTCAAAGGGAGGACCACAGTAGGAGAGTCAGTATTGGAATCTAGGTTATCTGTCTGCCCTGACAGTCTCTGTACTGTTACACTAGTTAAAAGGTCAGTCCCATTACCTTATTGTTACACTGTATAGAAAAATCCTTGTTCATTCATTTACTCATTTAACAAGCGTTTCTCAACCATCTGTTGCCTTCGCAGGCAGCTTTTAGGCATGACTATGATTGCTGTCCTGTCCTGTTTTTCTCTTCCAGTGAATGTACCACTGTGGAATATCCATTTGGAACATACAAAAAGAATAGGAAATTAACAACCTGAAAAAAGCCCCAAAGATTTTAATAAGAGAAAAATTACCGCTGTTCTCAGTTTTTAGGATTCCCACAGGTAAAAAATACAAAAGTTCCTTTTGAAGTAGGAGTAAATGTGAAAGTGTATTGTAGAAGTGATTAAAAAATCAAGTCACATTCAATGAATAAAGAAAACTGCGTAGAAACTTTTCTTTCATTATAAATTATGTTCACATTCCTTACAGGAGACAAAACTATCAGATGAGGACAGGACGACGGTGTTTCTCTTTTTTCCTAGCTGGCTTGTTAAATGAGATGGAGGCACAATAGTCACATCTTAACAGAATTCAGGATGAGAAAACTGAAGCCAGAGGTAAAAAGGGAAGTTAAGAGAGTTAATTCTTGAAACAGAATCAATTAATTAACCAACATTTATAAAGCATTTACTATATGTCAGGGGCAGCTAGGTGGTGCACTGGATAGAGCACTGGACCTGGAGTCTGAGAGACTCACTTCCTGTGTTGAAATCTGGCCTCAGACATTTACTAGCTGTGTGACCCTGGGCAAGTCACTTAACCCTGTTTACTTCAGTTTCCTCATCTGCAAAATGAGCTAGAGAAAGAAACAGAAGACCATTCCAGTATCTTTGCAAAAAAAACCCCAACAAAAACCCAAATGGGATCACAGTCAGACATTACTGAAAAATGATTAAACATACACACACACACACTTTATGCCAGATGCTATTAAATCCTGAGAATACAAAGAAAGGTAAAAACACAACAATAATCCTTGCCCTCAAGGAGTTTATGTACTATTGGAGAAGATGATGTGTAAATAAAGAGGAACAAAAATCAGCTGGAGAATCAGGGAAAGAAAGCTTCCTGCAGAAAGGGTTGTTTGATTTTATAATTAGTGTCTCTGATAAAGGCCTCACGTCAAAAATATACAGAGAACTGAGGCAGATTTATAAGAATACAAATTATTCCCCAAATGATAAATGGTCAAAGGATATGAACAGGTAGTTTTTAGAGGAAGAAATTAAAACTATAATCATGTGAAAAAATGCCCTAAATGACTTTTGATTAGAGAGATGCAAATCAAAACAACTCTGAGGTACCACATCACACCTATCAGATTGGCTAACATGACAAAGCAGGAAAATTATAAATGCTGGAGAAGATGTGGGAAAATTGGAACACTAGTTCATTGTTGGTGGAGTTGTGAACTTATACAACTATTCTGGAGAGCAATTTGGAACTGTGCCCAAAGAGTTATAAAAATATGTATACCTTTGACCCAGCAATACCATTTCTAGTTTGTTTTCCAAAGAGATCATAAAAATGGGAAAAGGACCCACATGTACAAAAATATTTATAACAGGTCTTTTTGTCCTGGAGACAAGAACTGGAAATTGAGGGGATGCCCATCAACTGGGGAATGGTTGAACAAGTTGTGGTATATGAATGTAATGGAATACTATGTGCTATAAGAAATAATGAGCAGGTGGACTTCAGAAAAACCTGGAAAGACATACATGAACTGATGCTGAGTAAAGTGAGCAGAACCAGAACACTGTACACAGTAACAGCCACACTGTTACAGACCGACCTTGACAGAATTAGCTCTTCTCAGCAACGCCAGGATCTAAAATAACTCCAAGACTCATGATGGAAAACTCCATCCACATCCAGAGAAAGACATGAACTGATGCAGAGTGAAGTGAGCAGAACAGTAAAAGCAATATACACAATGACTGTAACAATACAAATGGAAAAAATGACAACAGAAGAATAGAAGTTGAATTTGCAAAACCTACTAACCAAGCCTGGTCCCAAAGAAAAGACAGAAGAATACACTTCCCTGGCTTCTTTACAAGGGATCCACAGATCTAGAAGATCATATATGTGTGGGCTGGGTTAGCTGAATTGTTTTTTTCCTTTTCCCCTTTTAAAAAGTCTTTGTTATTTCTGGGAGGGGTTAAGGGAGACACCTGGAGGGAAATATAAGTGATGTAATTTTTTTTAAAAAATCAATATAAATCTACTAAAAAGGTGTGTGTGTGTGTGTGTGTTTGTCCTTCGTTGCCGAAGAAGACCATGCCATCAGAGAAATAATGACAACTTGCACTTGACTTTGTGTTGAGTGAGTGAGGGCTATGCAGATCACCAGCCTCACTTCTCCTCCAGAGCCATCTGAATCCAGTGACCAGATATTCATCAGGATGACTGGAGACGACCCAGGAAGAGGCAATTGGGGTTAAGTGACTTGCCCAAGGTCACACAGCTAGTGAGTAACAAATGTCTGAGGTGAGATTTGAACTCAGGTCCTCCTGATTCCTGCACTGGTGTTCTATCCACTGCACCACCTAACTGCACCCTACTAAAAAGTTAAAAACATGAGCAGTGAAGTTTTTGTTTTTTTAACATTCTCCTTTAAAAGAATAAGGGCAGAGAGAGAACATGACATACATTTCACTTATACCATAAAAATCACAGCACATAAATCTGTGAAAATAGGAAAAAAAGTTTAATAGAAAATAAAACTGAATGAGACACAATAAATGATTTGTTCTTTAAGTTGTGCTCTTTTGTCTTCCCAAATTGGGATTTCAAGTCTGTCTCACTCACCAAAGCAGCTGTTCCAAACCTTCTTATTTTTCCTCAAGCCTCCCATGGCACCTTCTCAGCTGAAGACCTTGCCTCATATTTCACTGAAATAATTGAGGCCATCTGCTGGGAGCTCTCTCTTCTCCCTTCTCTTCATCTCATATTCCTCTGACATCTTCCCTCACCTTCTCCTCCATCGGTCCCTGATGAAGATGTGGTCTCTTGCCAAGACCAACCCCTTGATCTCATCTCTTCCTGTCTTCTCCAAACATTATCAAAACTACAATCCCCATTCTCTCTTTTATTTTCAATATTTCTTTGGAAAACTTGAGAATATTAATGTCTTCCAAACCACCATGCTTCTAGTCCAGTTCCCATAGCCATCACTGAAGGGAAAAATCATTATGGAAAAGGGACCCATCTTCCTCATTCACACCAGTGACAACTGCTGACCAATTGCCACCAAAGGGCAGGAAAGCACAGAAACCCTGGGACTAGTGCAATGTCCCCAAGTGACCGTTCTTGCTTCTAGCCCAGCTCTCACAGTCATCATTCAAGGAAACAATTCCTGTGGACAGAGGGTCAGCCATCTCCATCAAATACCAACCAACTGCCACTCACAGGGCAAGTAAACCAGACTAGTAGAAGCAGCAAGCCTCTCTGACAGAGACAGGAGGCAGAGTGTGCCAGACAACTCAAAACCACCACCAACTCCTAGACCACTGTCTCCCCTCCAAACTTGATGGAGGCGTCCCAGGACACTGAACCCAAGCGACTTGAGAATAGTAATGCTTCCAGTCCAGTGTCCATAGCCAGCATCCTTGAGAAGTAACCCCCGTGGAGATGCAACCTGGTAAGTGGTCCTACTTGTATTGAAGACCCAGAAAAGAAAATTCTTACCTGCCAGGCCTAGAGGCCTGTATTGGGCTACCCGAGTCTTTCTTACCTGTCCAGGTCTTCGGCTGGCCACGCCGGATGCACGTATGAGAGAAAGGACGTTCCAGAGTCAAACAGGGGTTGAGCTTTATTACAGGGTTTCGGTTACAAGTGCAGGAGGTCTTCTTTCTTAGGACGAAGAGGGGGAGATTTCCTAAGAAGGCTAAGCTTAAGGGATTGGAAGTAGAAGTACAAGCGGGGAGAGAGGGGGAGGGGAGAGAGGAAAGAAAAGAAGCGGAGCCCTACTTTTCTCTTTGGCTCCACACGTGCTAAGAGAGCTTTTAGGCTTCCTCAATCCTACTTAATCTTCAGCCACACAGTTTGCATCTCAATACCATGCTGTTAGGTAACTAGGTGTGCTCCAATCCGGGACGACCTCGAGGGCAGGGAGACTCCACCCATCAGGTATCTCCGGGGGAGAGGCGGAAATACCCGAGCTAGCCGAGCTAGCTCAGTCTGACCTTCTCGAACCCCCGCTGTTCATGGAGGGCCTCGTAAGACTCTAAGATTTAGAAGTCCCACTTTTACCTGCCCGAGACTGTCCACACGGAATTGAGCTTCCAGTCCCAACACTTACCGCTGTCAAATAGTTCAACATCAGAAACTGATATAATTTTATCAGTGGAAATGGTTTTGAAAAAGAGGCATTAACATCTGCTTTAGCAGTGCACTTTAAGGACTGTGGGAGTGGCAGTGGAAACCTCTCATATGTGTTCTCTCCCCCCATTAGAATGTAAATTCCTTGTAGGCAGGGATTATTTTTCTGTTTTTCCCCCTAGTGATTAGAATAATGCTTTGTTCATAGAAATCCATTAATGTTTCATTCAATTAGTTCATTCATTCTGTACTGGCTCCTTACCTGCTGCCCACAAACACAACCCCATGTCTCTACAATTCTCAAAAAACTCTTACTTGAATTGCTAGCTATCAACCTATATATATTTCCTTCCTGGCTAAACTTTTGGAGGGAGTCATCTATATACAGTACATGTACTTCTGCTCCTTTCTCTTCTAAATCCATGGCAATCTGGCTTCCGGCTTCATCATTCCATTGAAATTGTTCTTTCCAAAATGATCAACGATGTCTTTATTAAAATTCAGTGACTAAAGTCATTTTTCTAGAAACATGGGTCTGAGCATGTAATCCTCTTGCTAAATGACCCCCAGTAGATTCCCCATTGCCTTCACAGTCAAGCATGAAGTTCTTTATCATTTCACAAATTGGTCATTTCCTTCCTTTCCACTTTTCTCAGACTTTAAAATCTCCTCTCCATGAATTTTATAATCTAGTGATACTAGTCTTCTTGCTGTTCCTGCCAAAGAACACTCCATCTCCTACCTGTACATTATGAGAACGTGTGTCTTGACACTACAAACTTCTTTCAAAATTGAATTTAAACACATCTTCATTTTTTAAAAAAATTAATTTATTTTTAGTTTTGGTGTATATAGGTCTTTTCTTTTTGTCATTTACAAACAATATTTGGGATATATATGCCTTGCATTGGGATCCCTGAGTCAAAAGTCACAGACATTTTAGTCACTTTCTTAGAATAATTCCAATTACTTTCCAGAATACTTGAACCAATGCACAGCTTTGTCACAGGTTGTCTTTTTCTCATATCCTTTTGTCCATTTGTCTATTGGGATATGACTTTTAGTGCTATATATTTATATCAACACCTTATATATTATGGATATCAGACTTTGGCTATATTTAATGAAAACATTTTTCCTACTTTAAAGCTTACCTTATTGTCTTCATTAATTTACATAAAACTTGTAGGTTTAAAGCAAATTAAAAATTTTATGTAGTGAAAAAAATCTATTTTTAAAAATAATTTTTTTTAATGTTCTACAATCGCTATCATAAAATTTAGATTTTAACCCCCCCACACCTACCCTCCACTACCCCCCTCCCTCCCCAAGACAGCATACAATTCTATATAGGATCTACATATACTTTCCTACTGAATATGTTTTCACTATAGTCATGCTATGTAGACGAACTAAAATAAATGGAAGAAATCATATAACAAATCAAAATATAATACACACACACAAACATGATCTGCTACATTCTGCGAATGAATTCCATAGTTCTTTCTCTGAGTGTGGAAAGCATTTTGCCTTAGAAAACCACCATTAGGATTTTTTTTTTTTTAAGTTCTTGCGTTATTACGAAGTTCCAAGTCTACCAGAAAAAACTCTCGCACAGTGTGGTCGTTGCTATGTACAAAGTTCTCCTGGTTCTGCTCCTTTCGCCCAGCATCAGATCATATAAGTCCTTCCAGGCTTCCCTGAAGTCTTCTTGTTCATCATTTCTTATGGCACAATAGTACTCCATTACATTCATATACCATAATTTATTCAGCCACTCCCCAATTGATGGGCATCCCCTGGACTTCCAGTTTTTGGCAACTACAAAGAGTGCTGCTATAAATATTTTTGTACATGTGGGACCCTTTCCCATTTTTATGATCTCTTGGGGATACAGTCCTAGTAGTGATATTGCTGGGTCAAAGGGTATGCACATTTTTGTAGCCCTTTGGGCATAGTTCCAAACCACTCTCCAGAATCATTGGATGAGCTCACAGCTCCACCAACAATGAATTAGTGTTCCAACTCTCCCACATCCTCTCCAGCATTTATTATTTTCTTGTTCTGTCATATTTGCCAATCTTATAGGTGTGATGTGGTACCTCAGAGTTGTTTTGATTTGCATCTCTCTAATCAAAAGTGATTTAGAGCACTTTTTCATATGATTATAGATATCTTTAATTTCTTCCTCTGAAAATTGCCTGTTCATATCCTTTGACCATTTATCAACTGGGGAATAAAAAGTCTATTTTAAAAAAAAATTTCTAGAGCCTTTAAAAATTCCTACCCCTCACTAATTCATGAAAAGTAGCTGCTCTTCTTTTATTTTTAATAATATGACCTTTTTATGTTCAGCTAGTTTGAATTTTTTGCAGCATATGGTGTAAGCTATTGGTTTAGCCAAATTGCTTTTCAGTTTTCCCCACAGTTCTTTTCAAATAGGAAGCCCTTCCCTCAAAAATGTGTTCTTAGGCCCAACAAGCAAGGAGCTACTGTTTTTAATTACCTCTGTTACTACTTTTCTATTTTTTTTAACCAGCACCAAATATGTTTTCTTAATCATCCAGATTTGATTACATTTTGTCACAAACATGAAATTAAAAGAGCACTTTACACCATAAAATAGAGAAAATCGTATGTGAAACAATGTCTATTCTGTATAGCTTGATTTTCTTTTCGAGTAATTAAAAAAAATTCAATATGGACTTTCAAAGCTATCTTGATTTCATCTGGCCTTCCTCCCCTTCTATTTGGTATATTTAAAAAATACATGATTTACCTTTTTTTTTTTTCTGGGTTGGAGGGGAAAGTGATTCTATTCCTAGCTTCCCCACACTGCCAAACTCTCCCACTCAAAATTGAAAAATAATTTTTTAATATTTGCAATGAAAGCAGATGGGAAAATAATTTGTTCATGCCCCCAAATATATCTTTTATTCTCATCTTGAATCCATCACCTCAGCACCAAATACTGTTGATGATTGCTGCCTTGTAATATAGTTTGAATCCTACTAATACCATAATAGGTGATTTTTTTTTTTTACTGCCCTCTTACCTATCGTGAATTTCAGCTTCTTTAGCCTTTTTTTTTATTGTGCCACCTAAGGTCCGTAAGCACCAGACTGAAAGACCTGGGTTTAAGTCTTGCCTCTAACATATATTAGCTGTGTGACCTTGGGCAAGTGACTTAACTTCTCAGTGTTGTAAGTAGCCCTCTAAGACTCTAGGTTGCAGAGAAGGTGCAAACTTCTTTAAATTAATGAAATTACAGGTTGAATCCTTTATAAATATTATTCTCTTTGGCAGAGAGAACAGAAGCTTCTCATGTCTTATTGTCCCAGACACCCTTAATAGCAATCTTATATCTTGTATTATTCTTTTTCTCAATGTAGTTAAAAAACCAAAACAAACACAATCTTTTTCTCAGTCAATCCTTGCCTGATTCACTTCATTGAGTTCTAGCACTCCTGATACTATTCTAAACATATCATGAAAGATCACAGAACCTTCTGGAAGAGACAAGTTTGGAAAAGACAAAAAGAGTGCTCGATTTGTCAATGCACACAGGAAAAGACCAAATGGATGAAGAATGCCCAGTGACCACATTTCAACAAACAACTTACAGAGTTTCCCCCAACAGTACGCATATGTGGGACAGAAAACATAGGACAATGGGCTGGGCCCAGAGTTGAAAAAGAGAAAAAGAGCAGCCTGGATTGCTTTTGGGAAATTGCAAAGCACTTTTACTAACCCAAAGCTTGTTATAACAGCAAAAGTCTATCTTTTTCAAAACCAACATTTTACTGGTGTTACTGTGTGGCAATGAGAGCTGGAACATCGCTTCTTGCACACAACTACAGAGGGCAATGGAAAGAAGCCTGGCTGGTATGAACAAGCTGCTACATTATAACCAACAAAGAACTCTGAAGAATAGGAGTCAAGAATGTCATTTTTCTGTCTGTTAAGCACAAAAAGTGGAGAGCCCGAAGGCACCACGATCGACACCAAAAGAGGGTGAGGACCACCTGTGGCACATTGGGTAGACTCAAGGATGTGGAGAGTTACATGGGATAAAAATATGGAACTCAAAATCTTATGGAAGTAAATGTTGAAAACTAAAAATAAATAAATATATTTAAAAAAAGAAACCTGCCTGGAAAGATTTCTATGAATTAATGCAGAGAGGAGTAAGCAGAACCAAGAGAACAATTTGTACAATACCAACAACCCTGATGAACTATGCCATCCAGACCCTGAGACATTTCAAAACCCGATATGCAGAATAAGACATACAATTTTTGGACAAGGCCAATGTGGGAATTTATTTTGCTTGATTAGGTATGTTTGCTTCAATGATTTGTTTTTTCTTTTATATTGAGGTAGAAAAGAAAACAAAAAGTTACTAATTGAAAAACAAAATGAATAACAGCAACTTTAAAAAAAATTCATTCTTTAGTTATAGCAGTGAAAGGTAAAAGAAAAAAACAAAATGGGTTCAGTTTTTCATAATACTCTCTTGATATTACAATAAAGCTCAGTTCTTGATAATTAAGATTAATTATATTTCTATTCACTTCTGTTTCATAGTCCTTGCTCACATTATTGGAGATGTAAACATAATGAAAATATATTTACCAAAAATAGTTGATGCTTAATAATATTTGGAATTAATTGAAAAGACATGGTGGTTGGTAGGTTAATACAATGTGGAAAGGAATTTCAATGTGTTGCAATGGAATTCCAATTTCAACATTTCCCTTTGTTAGAAAAACAATTTTCTTAATTAAAACACATCTGTGTTAGAGATCTCACTGATATTACTAGAACCTTCATTAATTTTTCTACCTTCAGAAAGATATTTTTAGAAATTAGAATGTCTCATTACATCATGCTTTTAAGAATTCTTTTATTTGAACTAAAATGCCTATTCATATATAATCAATGATGTGTGCAAAGGAAAAACAATGCTGAAAACATAATTGCATATTAACACTTAATTTTTTAAAAATTTCTTTACATTTTTTTGATACAGGCACGTACATGATTTACTTACAGAGCATCTATGTGCAATGACTTTGGATTAAAAAAAAGATAAAAATGTGCCTCCAAGGACATACTTAACACAAGTCAGTTGCTCGCTTAATCAATAGAAATATGGTACTTTTAAAAAGCTTTTTTTGCTCCCACTTTCCTCTCCAACGATGTGGAGTTTTCTTCTTAACTATCTTCATGATTTTTATCGTCTTGATTGAGACCATCTTGATTCACAGAGTCATCCTGATCATTTTCTCCCCAGTGTTCTCCTAGCTTATCTTCATCAAGGCTAACATGGGGAAAAATAAATAAAATAAAAAGACTCTCAAATGCTAATCATCCAAAGAAAAAATTACAAGGTAAAGAAATCCTCATGCATATTCTCCTGTTATGTAATTCTATGTTTTCCTCAAATTCATAATGTTGACACATTACCAGAAAATTTTGTAGACATATTGACTGCTGGAAAAATTACATTTTGATGTTAGAAAAGTTCTATGTCAATGATTTTGTTATTCATTATTAAGGGTTTACTTTTAAAAAGCACCATGTTTTAAAAAAACACAAATAAAAGTGCCTTATTTACGCTATCGTTACATTTTCTAGGAGTTGGAAACAAGTTATTTTGCTCTGTCCCACAGTGGACACAGAGGCTTTTGGTGTTAGGAAGACCTTGGTCCAAACTCCACATTAAAGACTTAAGAGCTGTGGCACTCTAAGCAAGTCACTTACTGAATTAACCCCTCTGTGCTTTAGTTTCCTCAAAAGTGGGGATAATGACACCAAATGCCTCACAAGATATTTGTGAGGAACAAATGACGTATGGTGTAGGTAAAGTGCTTTGTAAACCCTAAAATGTTACATGAAAAACAGAAAGGTTTAAAATTTGAATAAATAGGACCTCTTTAAGTGTTAACCATTAAGAACTTTTACGTGTGTTACCTTACTTCATCTTCAGAGTAGTGTTCAATCTCTTGGTCCGTCAAATACTCTGCATTTTGGCCTTTCTTTGAAACAAACTCATCACAAAGTCCTAATCCTCTTAAGGTGTTAGAATAATGCTTTTCTGCTGATATTCTTGCATTTTTCTAAAAGAAAAAAAAAACTTTGTTAATTAGGTAACAAGAAACGTCTATCTTAAGAAAGCAAACTTCCTTAGTAATGCACTATTACTTATCAGAAAGGTGGTTAGAAGCTCCTTTGAAAATAAATTCCACTGGTACCTACCATAGCTCTATGGGGACCTTTTTTTTTTACTGTAATTACTGCAATTACTACCATGTATATGACCAGAGGCCAAGGCTAGTAAACAAGCTAACAATTACTGCAGTCATCTTTGGAAAAACTGTCTTTCATAACTTATAAAGAACTCAATCTTTAGATCCAAGCCCCTCCCTTAGTTGATGGTTTGTAGAGATACACAACACACAATTAACACATGTAACATGCCATTTCCATGTACCAGCAGAAGTTTCTAATGTTCTGCAGTGTCAGCTGTGGTGACTGTGGAATTAATCTTGGTGAACCCTGGGTAAGTTTTGAAGTCTCCAAGGATTTTGGGGGCATAGGGTTGAGGAATCCCTGGGCTGAATGGGAGTCACAGTTGTAGATTTAGAGCTCAAAGGGCCTGTAACTCTCCCTTTGGGAATCGGCGCCCTCATTTTATAGATAAAAAACTGAAGCATGGAGAAACTATCCCAGAGTCATACAGCTAAGAATCTAAGGCTAGTCTAGCTTTGAGCTACTTTCCAATGTGTACCACTTTAGTGCTGTGGCTTTGAAAGACTTGGAGATCACTGGACATTTTAATTTCGTAGAGGTGGGCACGAAACCCTGAATACCCTAACACTGGCCTGGTCAAATGAAAACATCTTCCCTATATTTCAGGAAGAGCCAGTCTAAGCCAATTCCTTGTGTAAACAAAGGTTTCCTAAATAACCAGAACTGTCTCAAAGGTTGCTGCAAGAGGAAGGGAGGGGCAGGGCAGCCTAACCACCTGGAGTTGACCTCTCAAGCTATCCTGGGAATGGAGTGAAGCTAGAACACACAGTGTCAAATAACCCCCCTGGGAAGGGAATCTGAAGCCCTCCTATAATGACTGAAAGCCTAGCAGTCCCAGCTAGTTGAATAATAGCCTCTCTTACATTTCTCATGTTCAAGGACCCCTTAGAATGGTGAGTGACCATAAACTAAAAGTCCAGTATCTCTTCAGAAAAGAGAAGCATCAGAAGGATCCTCCTCTTAACCTACATGCCATTCCCCTTCCCCCCTCCCCCCGGGTTAAAAATAGATAACTTTAGTCAATACACCATTTTTTCATTCATAAATTCTGATCTCTCACATTTCCTCCTGCAACCTCTGTGCTGAGTTATTCCCTTTTGGCCAAGCTGAACAAATGTAATGTCTTCCACATTTCCCTTACATCTTCCCTCTCCCAGGGCTAACCACCTTCAATTCCTTCAAATGATTCTTATATGACATGATTTTGAGGTTCTCCATCATGGTCAACATCCCCTGGACAGCTCCAACTTTCCACACCCCTCACTTATGGCTAGCATGATCCTCAAATCTCCCTCTGAACCTGCTCTGCTTCACAGAATCTGTGCAATGGAAAGGGCCACTGAGGCCCGCTTGTCCAACCCAGAAACAGAAGGAATCCCTCACTCTCACACCCCTCACAAGCCTCAGCCTGAAGCACCCTGGGGTGGGGTTTGGGGGGTAGAGACTATCCCCTCCAGATGCGCCCCTTCCAATAAAAGAAGTTTTACTAAGATCAAGGCAACAGACCTCTGCAGCTTTCACCTCTCACTCTCCACTCCTCCATGTGAAGCCCCTTCTATAAATAGTTAAGGACAGTTATCATGTCCCCAATGAGACTTGTCTTCTCCAGGTTAAACACATGCCATGGACTCAAGGTTCCGTGTCCTCTAGATGTTCTCCAAGTTATTGCTGTCCTCAATCTGTGGTGCCCCAAACTGAACACAATACCCCGATGAAGTCTGGCCAAGGCAGAGCATTGGGAGACTGTCACCTCCCCGCTCATGCAGCACAAGATCTCGTCAGTTTTTCTGGCTGTCAGATCACACTGCTCACTCCTATACAGAGAAGTCCACTAAAACCCTCGGGTCTAACCATGCCTCTCCCATCCTGTACTTGTCAAGCTGATTTTCTTTACATTTATCCTCACTCAATTGTATCTTATTAGGTTAGCCCAACAGTTCTGAAAGTGTGGTCCAGGAACTCCTGAGATCAAAACTATTTTCATGATAATAATAAGAATTCTATTTTTAATATAGGAAACGTGGCTAGATATAACTCGGATAAATGCTCTTTGAGGAGTCCTCAATAATTTTTAAGAAAATAGGGGCAGCTTGTGGTGCAGTGAATAGAGCACTGGCCCTGGAGTCAGGAGGACCTCAGTTCAAATTCTGCCTCACACACTTGACACTTACTATGTGTGTGACCTTGGGCAAGTCATTTCCTCATCTCTCTTCTCCAAGAAAAAAAGAAAGAAAAGGGGTCCCAAGACAAAAGTCTGAGAGCTATTTTTTCAGGTTATCAAGGTCCTTTTGGATCCTGACTTTGTCATCTAATCTGTTAGCTATCTCTTTTTCTAGCCAGCTTTCAGTCATTTAAAGATGTGATCACACAATAAATGCCTGTACATAGGTCCCTGATAAAAATGTTATGTAGGGCCAAGCATACAATCTCTTGGACCCTCTAGGCTGACATCAAACATCTCATTACATTACTGTCTAATGGCCATATCTATCTTCTCCACAAGAAGGAGATTTTTTTCTAAAACTGTGCTAAAAATCTAGGTAAACTGTGTGTACAGCGTGTACCTCACCTACTTGTTTATGAATCATGTCAGAAAAGGAAACGAGGCCAGTCTAGCTTGACCCGTTCCTGATGAAGCCAGGCTGGCTTTTAGTGATCACTCCTCTTTACAGACGTTCCTTAATCATCTCTTCAGGGAACTGTTCTAGAATATTCCCAGGCACTGAAGTAAAATCCATTGTTTACAGACTCTGTTCTCATCCCTTTTTTTTTTTTGAAAATCAGGACTTCATTTGCCTTTCTCTGTTCTTACGGCACCTCTTCCACATTCCATGACCTTTCCAATACCACTGACAATGGCTCAGCAATCACATAAACCACTTTTATCAAGACCTTAGCCAAGTAACTTGAATTCATCAAAGGCAGTTAGGTAGATCTTATTAGCTCTTAACTTATCTTGGGTACCAACTCCCTATTACTTTTTGTTTTTCCCACTGCAAAGCTTATTTTCCCTTGCAGCGAAAACAGAAACAGAAGCAGTACTGAGCAGCTGTCTCCTGTTCTCAGGCTCTACTGTCCCCTCCATCCAAAGCATAGGTCTGATTTCTTCTTTGATTCTCCTATTTCTCTCAATATAACTGAAAAACCCCCTTTCTGTTGTCCTTAGTTTCCCCCACTGTCAAATTCAGATACTTCTGAGCTTTAGCATTATTGATGGTACTTTTACAGGACTGGTCCATGTGCCTTAAGTCAACTTTTAATATGACCTTGCTTCCATTTTCTGTACATTTCTTTTCAAGTCTAAGATCATGGGTAAATTCTCTATGGATTTGCTTTGCTTACCAATCACATCAAACCAATTCCCCTTTTCTCTTCTCTCACTGGAATTTTTGCCTTTGGACCTTCAAACATGCCTGAGCACCTCCCATCCTTCCTGGGCTGACTTTCTCTGGAGTATTTTGATCCATGGGATCTGACTTCTCTTTCCTTTGCACTCTTTGATATGTGCTTTCATAAACACTAGGGAGTATGCCAGAATATATTCTGACTTACTTTCCTTTTCCATTCTTCTCTAGGAGAGAAGGCCACTTCCTTCTGTGGTTCCTATCATTTCCATCACAGAAACCAACTCTTCCATATTCGTGAGAATAAGAATTTCCTCTTTTTCTTTTCTCCAATTTTTAAAGGCTGAAATTATCACTAAGGCAAGAAGATATTAACTGCTAGGCTTCTGGCAAAGAGAGAACTGCAACAGATGTCTGTGGAAGTGAATTACCGAATTCCTCCACTGCTGATCAATCATGACTCTATCATGCCAGAATTGTGATCTATTTTCCAACTTCTCACCTGTTTTCCTCGTTTTCCTCTTTCCACTCAGGTGGTAATACAGGATATACTAATAATAAATTCACTTCTGTTTCCTCTACCACTGACCTCACTTTCCTGAGACCACTGTATCTCCATTCACTCTTACCAATAACCATTCCTTTTCCCACTACAGGGAGTTGCCTGTAAATTTCTTGTTCTATGTTGTTTCTGCCACTTCTGCCTCTTTACCTTGTCTTTCACATCATCAGTCAGCTTCTCCTCTTTTAAGCCAGTTAATAAGCATTTATTAAATATCTACTATGAACCAGGCATTGCACTATATTCTAAGACTATGACATCTGATTTTTACCATCTTCTCCCCATCCTTATCCCTATAATCTATTTCCGTCCAGGATATTCCCCTCTTCTTCAACGATTTTAGCAATTGGCTCACAAATTTCCTCTTCATCCCTTCCCATTGTTCATAGCTAGATGCTAATAATAATATTCAAAGTTTAAGGAACTATATTTTAGTTGATAATGAACAGATGTTTTTCCTGAGAAATAACAAAAAATAGCAAATTAAAATAAAAAGTTATCTGTAATCAGTGCCTGAACTTGAAAATGAAGTGTTCTTTTGCTATGGTAGAACTTAAAAAAAGAGATTTCATAAAATTAAGTGGACAGAAGATCAGAAAGAATAAAAATAATCCAGGTTCTCTAACAGGTAAAATTTTCTTTTAAACTTTAATTTTGTATATTTATCTTCCACATTTTAAAATAAACATTTATTTCTTGTTCCTCCCCTTATTTATAAAATATTTCCCCAGACTTTAGACTCAGAAACATTTAAGGAATGAGAATTCATAGAATGTGTAACTGCTTACTAACACTAGAGTTCATCAGTCATGAAGTGGAAGCATGACTATAGAGAAGAGAAAGTCATAATCTAGTTAATCTGATCAACACAGACCAGAGAACTGTATAATTCTGTCTCCAGAGTGATTCGTTTTTACTTTATTATCCTGTTCTTACAACTATGCTTGTCATATTAATCACATAATGATAAAATTACTTTATGCTGCAAACACACAATTTAAAACATGGATTCTGTTTGCCTGAATCTAAAACTGATATAAAAATCCATGCCTAGAGGTGTGACATAAAATGTAATATATGACAATATGCTCAAACTAGCATATAAAACCTTCATTTGCATCTTTTAAAAAGATATTATGGCACTATGATCCAATGAGGATTTAGGAGTAGACTGTGACCAGTAAACACACCCCTCTTCAATAAGACCCAACTGGTTGTCTCTGGAAGACATATATTATAGTATTACTAAGCTTAGGTGGCCACATCTCTAGGTAGACACAGTCACTGGGAGGCTTGAGCTCTTCCAGCCCCAAATCTTTGAGTTTATGATCCTAATTCTCTACGGTTTATGGCTTAAAACATATGTTGCTGTAGTACTTCTTCCCTTTTGGGTGGGAGCTATTTGTTTAAATCCAAACCACTCATACATATCCCCTTTTGGGGGCAGGTGAGAAGATGATTTAAAAGAGATTGTGGTCTGTGAAAAGTACTTAGTCTCAGGCTACAACAGGATTGTGTGTGTGTGTGTGTGTGTGTGTGTGTGTGTGTGTGTTATGAAGATGTCATTTGAAGAGTACAGTTTTGAAAAAAATGTTCTTACAACTTAAATTATTTTAATTGATATCATGAAATGTGGTACTATGATACCACACTGATGATTCTTATTTTTGTTTTGTTTTTTGCTTATGAAACTTCTAAAAATCTTTTCACCATTAAACCGTAAGATGTAATTAAGTCAGTTCTTAAAAATGCAAATAACAACTATTTTTAGTCAGTGACTAAAATGCTTCTATGAAAAAAATCAAGAATATTTAATATAGAAATAAACTTCACATTCTATAGACATATCTGTCAGATGTTTAAGCAAAATTATTTGGTTAATTTGATGCATTTGTCATAAACACTTCTTAGAGAATCACTTCATTTTTAAAAAGGGAAAGTTGGGAGTTGAAAAGATAAGAGGAAAAAAAACTAGAGAACTAAATGCCAATCCACACAACCTGAGCAACTCTTTCAAACAGTAATGGTCTCTTCTTCAATCTCTTTTCTATTTCTTCTAGTTCTTGTAGGTATTCTTTCATCCTTTCCTTCTCATTCTTTCTATCATTAAAGTAATATAAAAGAAGAAATTAATTTAGTTTTTAAAAGGTATGCTCAAAATAAGAAATACACAGAATAATAAGCTTTTTCTAAGACAAATTTTAAAAATAACCTTATGTATGAAATAGCTTACCATATTCCCTTTCCCTAGTCAAGGTTGTATTTTTTTTTTTTTTTTGTGGTGCCTAAGTCAGATAGAAAATGTACTGGCAGAATCAATCTATTTATTGGGAATATACTCGTTGCTAGTAACTGGTTGCTAATTGGTAGTTAGTAAACAGGACCTGGTCTAAAGAAGTGACTATATGCCTTACTAATTAATGTACAAACCATTAATTTAATAGCTGGCAGATATATATGCACACATACTATACTTCTATATACACACACACCTCCATACAAGTCACCTATGACTTTTGGGACATCTTATATATTGATCATATAGACTTTTGATTTCAGTGGTGTAGGGAGCTGCCAGTGAGGAAAGTTCCTTTCTCCTCATACATACTGGCTACTGTTTTGCAAGTTCTAGTTTTAAAGAAAGTATACTGCCCAGAATCACAAAGCCAGGAAGGGTCATGAATGGGAACTTGAATCAAATCATTCCTCAGTTAAGGTCTGCTATCTATTTCCCATGCCACACTGCTTCATATCTATCTTTTATATACCAAGCTTTAGGGATGAATCTTAGATTAGAGAAATGAATACTTTCTCTCATGTACCCAAATCTGAAAATAAATGAGTTTAAGATTTCTTGTGACAGAATTCCATATATGTATATATACACAGACATATGCATACATACCTACATATGTCTAGATAGACACACACACACACACACACACACACACACACACACACATGTCCTAAAGGTCTCAGTGTAGTTTTAAGCTTTAATAACTTCAGAAGTACAAATGCTACAAACTTACAAAAAATAATCTCTTGAAATTTTGATTAAATTTCTTTTACATTTACTTACTTTTATAAGTTTTGAATAACAAATTTTTAATTTGAACAAGACTGGACCCCCTGGAACTATATGTGACAGTTTCTAGATGACTCTTTCTCAGACCAGTGGGCTGGTCAAAGAGGTCCTCTTGCTCAGACACCTGATCTAGCTCCATTAAAGATTTTCTTTGAGGTCATATCAAAACTGTCATGTATCCATCAAAAACCTTCTTCTTTGCATGATCCTAAGGTTAGAATTACAAATGTCATCCTTTTAGTCACTGAGTAGCAGCTGAGGAAAGTTTTTACAAGGTCTGAAAACTGGCTAGAGTGATATAGAATGCTAGATAGTAGTTACGTTGAATTTCAACAAACCAATATTTTTATATTTTAGAACACTTAACTTTCCAACTGTTGTTTTTTAAGTTTGTGTAGCTGAAGTTACTAAAGTTTAAAATTGTACTAAGCCTTTTGGGACATCTGGTACATAGGACATCAGAAGTGTGAATGTATGTATGTATACATGCATATGCATACATTTTATGTATACTTATATACATTTACATAGAGATAAAATATAAAAATATTAAATATTTACATATACCTACAACCACACCACATATTGTTTGATCTCTGTGTACATAGGCAACAATTTAAAGACTCTATGTGGCAGAACAGTTGCCAATCTGCATTGATAGAGGGAATTTCTTCCTAGGGAGCTGCTTATGCTACTTATACTATATTATACTCTGCTATACTACACTATACTACACTACATTACACTATACTATACTACCTAAGTCTAGATCCTTCTCTTCTCCTTCAAAAAAGAGAGAGAAACTAATTTGTGGGTCCAGCGATAAACTCTATGTAACTCCTATCATCCTAAATGATAAACATTGTAAACTATGTTCAGAATAACAACCCTGTTGACCCTTGGTGCCCTGAAAGAACCTAACCCACTTTGCATGGACTTTTCTAAGTACTTGAGGTGACTTAGTATTGGATCATTCCCCTAATGCTAATATTAATAATTTTTTTTAAAAGTTAATTTTCTTTAAAGGAATATATGTTGCAATTGATTAAAACAAATTACTATTTAGTTCATATACATCATATTATTTTTAAAATATTAGGCTCCATTCCTCTCCTGGTTCTGGGGAGACATTTTGCTCTTCAGACATAAACATTTCTGTTAGTCATCACAATGCTTAGCTAGAATTTCAAGATTCCTTAAATGATACCTGAGCGTTGTCATTCTGGATTTAGACATTTGAGCTAAACTTTGGTGTGTATCAATAGCCCGAGCTCGGGCCATCAGGAGTTTTTGCAATTCTCTCATTCTTTGCCTCTGCATAGCTAGACTCCGTTTTCGGTCCTCTTCTAAAGTTTTCTTTTCCTCAAGGGATCTCCTGAGGGCAAAATAAACTAAGGCTGAATTCATTTTAAGCCAACGAGAATAGTTTTTTTAAAAAAGGAATCTATATGGGATAAACTAAAGGAGAAAAACAAGTTCTAGCAGACTGAGATAAAGTAAACCAAGTAACTCAATCATCTGTTCCTTTTGTGAGTGAACAGACTTTAAAAAACAGGAGAGCATTAGGATATTTGATTACAGTTCTTTTCACCCTGGAGAGCCCTGGGACAGAAAATGCATTATTTGGGGAAAATACTTTGCCATACTCAAATGGCTCAGTGGGCACTCCTACCAATGCAGAGCACAGCCCATTCATACCTGCCCACCCTGTGATGCCCACAGAATTTTACCACATACAATTTAATCCAGAGAATAATGTCTTTCAGTTAACCTTGGGCAATATTTTCTCTTGGACTATATTAGTAGTTATTCATCAATCACCGATTAGTGAACTCTGCATCTAAAGTATGGGTGTGTTGAGTTACCTGATGGCTTGCTGTCTCCTTCTTGAAGATACGGTAGCTCTGGGAGATTCTGATTCACTTGATTCGCAAAGGGGATACTCGGTCTTTGAGCACCTTGCCCGTACTTTTCCTCTAGGAGATAAATAGGGCCAACGTGTTTCTTTTAAACGTTCTTCATCAGCTTGAATGTCTTCCAAAATTTTCTCCTTTTTGGAGGGGATCCTCAAAGTTAGGAGATCAAACGGCTCACAGACTGTGGTGGGCCTGGGATTCTTCTGCTCCAAGAGCTGCTTCTGAAACTTTGTGTGGAGGGTTTCAAAGTCAGGCACCTGGTATTTGACCTTGTTCCTGTACCTGGTCTTCTCACCCTGCTCTGGGTGCTTTGGCTTCCTCTTGGAGAGTGACTGGTGAGCCTGCATGTTTCCGGGCAGTGACGAGTTCTGTAAGAGCTCCTGTGCTCTTAGGTGCACCCTGATTTCTCTGAAGAACTCCTCCTCCTTCACTCTGTCACTGAGTGTTGAGCTGTAGGTGGATCTGGGCACAGGTCTGGCTTTAAACTGATTCTTTTTCTTTTTAGACTTTGGCACATCAGCCAGCTGCATCTTCCGAGCTTCTTTCTTCTGCTCTTCCCTTGCAATAAATGTGAATGGCTTTTGGGAGGTCAGAAGGATCTTTTGGCTTCTCTCCTTCACAGTCTTCTTCCTCTCTTCATTCCTCTCCAGTATTTCATGATAAAGGGGCAAGAAGACAGACTCAGGCACGGGATTGGCTCGGAACCTTTTTTTCCGAGCTAGTTCTTCTTCTTGCTTTTTCAGCAGTTTAAACGCCATCTCCATCTCCGACTGGGATTTGAGCCACTCCTTTTTTTTCTTGTCTTCTCGGATGGTCATTTGAAAGGGCTTAGGCACTGTAATCTTTGGCACCCACTTCTTTGGTTTCTTCTCTTGCTTTTCAACTACTGGTGAATCTGAACTGTCAGAGTGAGTATAAGCATAGTCCTTTACAGAAAAATCATTCCACATATTCTTAATGTATTCTTTAACAGAAGTCATCATTTTTACTTCATTCATGCTTTCTTTTTCTATATTGGAAAATCCAGTTTCAGACATATCTGATACACTAATGGAAGAAGGTTGATTCAAATCAGTCTCAGAAAATGATTTCTGCAAAATGGCAGGTTGATAGGAGGAGCTGATCCACACTGAGCTAAGAAGAAAGTAATGTGTTAACACTGTGACCAAATATAGGAAACCACAATAGATTTATATGTTGTAAGATCACTGTACAGTAGGTAAAAAATGACCAAAACAGTATGAGAGGTGATGAAATTATGACAGACTTAGAAGAGACCACAAAAATCACATCTTATAGATGAGGAAAACTGAGGGTCAGAGCTGAAGTGAGTCAGTTGAAAATTCACATTCTGCACAACTTAGAGATTTACAAAGCCCTTTTCTCACAACGTCCTTGTGAAATAGGCAGGCTAAGAACTGTCGTACCTATTTTACAAATGAAGAAATTAGGGCTCAGACTGGCGAAGAGCTTTGTCAACTTTCCAGTGTTAATATAGTTCCCAGCATATAGTAGGTGCTTAATAAATGCTTATTTAACTGACTTGCCCACAGCCATAATAGCTAGAGTCTGTGGTCTATAGAGCATACCTTAAAACTTGGACTATGGATATATTTCCTGGTGCCTGATAAAGAAATGATTAGTAAGTCTTCATTTGGAATGATGAAAGGCTTATCTTTGCTTTTTCTCCTCTGGTATATTGTAGAAACAGCCACAGATGCTCTTATATACATGCCCATTCTGTTCTACAATTAACTGCTCTCTGTTTCTATATATAGTGTGCATGCATGTATTTTGTATAATCTGTGTGTGTGTGCATGCATGTGCATGTGCATATGTGTTTGTGTATGTGTAACTCAATTTGTCCTTAATATGAAATTAGTACAAGTGCATACAATTATGATAGAGGCTGAACAATGCCCACAAGTCATCAGGACTCACTGATGCTGCCCAAAGCATGAGGTCAACCCCATTTCATCACACTACCTTCACAGGGCTACCATTTTAAATCCTCATTTAATTCAGTTCAACAAACAGCTATTTAATGCTCCCTATACTCAAGGCACTATATCATGGAATCATAAGCAAATTATGAATCAAGTATTCCTCTGTGAGATTATAAGATGGGTGGACAATAACAGGGAACAGATCGGGAAGGGCTACTCAGTCCTGACCTTACACCTAAAAGGTGTAAGCAACCTCTCTTTGCCACCAATCTGAACAAACCTGCTGTACACTCTAAGTTCAAGCACCTTTGGCCAGCTCCCTGGCTGACAGGACTGGAGTACCTGCATATCTTTTCTCTACTATTTCTATTAAATGATTCAACCTTGGTGGTAAGTGGGTCAGAAAGATCTTGGTCTTCTGTACTGATACCTAGTGTAACAGACAGGATTAACCCCAAGTCTTGTGACTCCAAGCACAGGGAGCATTCTTTTCACCAGGCACTACTGTCCCTCCAGCTTCTCCACAGTAGAGCTGGAACTAGAACTTGAGAATACTTGAGGGATATCAGTTAGACAGCTAGAATCCAGACTCAGAATCCAGGGAGCTTTCTATCATACTCTGAATGCATTTCTGTTAATTTACATATTATTTAAGGCCTTTAAAATTACATATTATCATAGATGATTAGGATGATCTAGATTGGAGAGAAATGCAAATATTTCTACATACTACTGGCTGGAGAGAAGACTAAGACTATGGTCACTGGATGAATATGAGTTAAAAAACAAACAAAATCTTCTAGTAAACATTTATACTGTATCATTAAGTGTATATAACATGTACACATGTGATGGAAAAATATTCTTATACTATTTTGAACCATTTATTTGTTCAGCACAACAAATCATTTCTGAGATTACACCCAAGAAAATGTAGAGGGAATTGTGAAAAACAAACTTACCTAAAATATGTGCCAGGCATTTCTTCCTTCACGGTGTCTGGCTGCACTCCCTTTAAATGTAATTTATTTTGATACAGTTTCTCCAATTTTGCCATCGTTTTCATGTGAGCAGCTTTCAGCTCTTCAAGCTTCCTGTAATACTCTTGATTGGAGTCACAGATTTCAGGAGTGCTCACTAAGTCCTCATAGCTCCTATTCTCATGAAGACTTTGCTCATCCACCATAGAAATGTCAGTATCAAAATCATCCTAGAAGTAAAAAAAATTCTATTCTTTTAAGTAGGAATTTGAAATTCCTGGAATTTAAACGTTTTAAATGTCTAGAACTGGAAAACTAATGATGCTCATGCTGACAAAATGCTGTACACCGTGTTGTAGAAATAACAGTTTCTAAAAAAGCAAGCCATGCCTGCTTTTCCTGACATTTTACCAACTTCATCATAAAAAACACAAAACCTGGCAGAAGAGAGTAGGAGAGAAAGAAAGGGAAAGGGAGAGGGAAAAAGAGACAGAGAAACCACACAGTGTATCATACCCTTACCTGCTGGTGTACTGTCCAAATGGAATGTAAATTTCAGTCTCTAAAATTTTTTCTTCTTCTTTTTCTTAAAGACCAGCCTTAACTCCAAATCACTCTGGCTCTCACTGATTGGCCAACAACAGGTCCCAGGCCAAGGTCTACTTGGTCACTGGGTGCTGATTGGCTCAAAATGAATGTAAATAGCAATTGTTTTTGTTTTGGCCAGAAACTCTGAGGGTTTTCCCTTCCCAGATTGATTTTTTTTTTTTAAAGAGGCCATTCTTTGCCTCATTTTTTTATTACACCTTAATCACTGAATGGGTACTGCTTCAGTCAAACTGAGACTTGTTAAAAATCTTAGCTTGAAAAGACCAAGGTCCCCCACTGCATCTGGGGCCATCTCCAGTCATCCTGATCCACATCTGGCCACTGGCCCCAATGGCTGTGGAGGAAAAAGTGAAGCTGGTGACTTTGCACAACCCTACCTCACTTAAATCCAATTCACTTGCATGTCATGGCATCACCTCGCTTATGTCAGGGTCCTCTTCCAGAATGAAGGACAAACAGCAGCAAGCAATGAAAAGGTCACATTCTAGAAGCTCCTAAATTGGCTACTTGGAGCCTTTACCTTCTTGCCCAAGCCTGAGTTCACTGAAGAATGTAAATTCATAGTTAAATTTCAGAATGAATGAGTGGAAAAAGCATTTATTAAGCACTTACTATAGGCCAGGCTCTCTGCTAAGCTCAAATATTTAAAAAGTGACCTCCTGCCTTCAAGGAGCTTTTATTCTACTGTCAAACCCCTTGGGAATCTCGAGGCCCCTCCCCTGTTCTGATGAGCAGTTTCTAATCTTCCTTCCCTGCCAAGGTCATCTCCTAGGAATCTCTGCTCTGACCTGCAGTTTCTAATGTCCCTGAGAATGTCCCCACATACCTCAGCAGTTTCTAGCTACCCCTGTTCCTACACAGAGATAATTGCAAGGACACTTCAATATTCCCTCCAGCAGGCTGGTTGTTCTCTGTATTCTGGCTATACTTCTTCCTATTTCCCACAACTAAACCCTATAAGGATTCCCCCCTTTTTCCCCTCCTTCCCTGGATATCCAGTCTGAAAAGGCAGCCTGTTGTCCCTAACTGCAATTCCTCAACCATGAATAAATGCTCATTTTTTTTTTTTTACTGATCACCTAGTTGGTTTGGCTAACACTTCTAAGGGAAGACAATACATATAGCATGATGAAGGAAGGGAATTTTGCTCTGAGAAGGCGGAAAATGAAGTGAGGAATGATGCATGCTTGTGTGTGGGCAGGTGTACGATGAAATGGCTGAACGGGATGAGAAACTAAAGCATGATCCATCATTCAGAATGGTGGAAATAGAGTGTGCTAAGTAGACTTGTTTGAACATGTTTGATCACCAATCAGTTGGGGTGGGTCCTAGGGCAGGAACTCCAAAGACAAGCCAGAAGCCTGAAGACTCCAAAACTACCTGGTACCTATAGTAGGGTATAGTAGTAGACTACTGTAAAATATTCTGGGTCCTGAACTGGAATGAAACAGCTCTCATAAGTGAATTTTCTAGAATAAACTCACCAGAAAAGACACAACTCTATCTCTACTAGCATTTTAAAAATTGGGACTTAGAAATGAAGGCTTACTGGGCAAGATGGCACACATCTGTAATCCCAGCTATCAAGGGGCAAGGCTGGTGGATCTCTTGAGTTCAGGACTCCTGAGCTTAAGAGGATTATTGCTGATCAAGTGTCTGTATTTTGTCCGGCACTACTACAGTAAGCCCCTGGGAACAGCAAGTGATCAGGTTGTCTTAGGAGAGAGCAAACCAGTTGAGGTTGGAAATGTGGCAGGTGAAACTTCAGTGGCAATCAAGAGTGGATCAATCTATGAATAGCCCCTACACCTCCACCTAGATGAAATAAGGAGACTTAGTCTTCAAAAAAAAAACACCCCAAAACCAAAACCCAAAAAACAAAAGAGATGAGGACTGATTTTAATCCAAGCTATACAAACAAATCCACTAGCTCTTCATACACTAGTTTTATAAAAGAAAGTCTTCCATGGATCATGAGAAACCTAAGCAGACAGCCAGTACCTGATCTTATATGACTGACCTCTGTGAAACATACAAATGGGGCAGTCAGGATGTGGATGGTTTGGGTCAAAGACCCAAGCCACATTCACTCTCTAGAGCTCTCAGGGGATGGAAAGAGGGTTTCATGGGGACAGTGTATCTACCATTGTCCCATACCTCAGGAAATCAGAATTTTTCAAAACATTTTCTCTTCTGAGGTACATACAATCTGGTTATGGCCCTCCAGAAGGATGATCATCTCTAGTCATCCAGAGCTAGGGTCCAGATGGCTCTAGAGGAGAAAGTGAGGCTGGTGACTTTATATAGCCCTCCCCCAATTAAAAGCAATTTACTTGCAAGTCATGGCCCTCTTTGAAAATGGACAAACAATAACAGTCATCTTCTCTCCATTACTTTTAAAATTCTGCCTCAAGCTTAGAAGTTACATGACCCTGGGTAACCTCTTTTCTGTAAAATAAAAAGAATAATAATCCTTAACTCTCAAGACTGTTAACAGAAAGGATCAACTGAGACAATGTATATGAAGCATCCTGAAAATGTTTAAGCATGCTACTCTTGTAAACCACCCTTCCTCTCTCTGAAATTCCACACACCACATGGATGTTACGTAACCATATGTAGTCTGTGGCAGAATATCATTTGTAAAAGTGACCTTGTTCTCTTTTCATCAAGACACCTAAATACATGCATAATAACAATAACTCCAACTTGCCTATATAGTGCTTTAAAGTTTATAGGGGATTTTCCTAATAACCCTGTGAAATAGGTATTGTATTTTACAAATGAGGAATCTGAGGCTTAAATTGTTTGTGATCAAGTAGTAACTGAGGCAAGATCCAACTGAGGCTTTCTGACTTCAAGGCCAGCATCTTATACAGTACATTGTTATCTTTCTTAATAAAGATTTTATAAGGATGAAAAATCAGATATGTTGTTTATATCTTTTGTTACCTTTCTTTCGCAAACTATTTAATTCTATTTGGTTATTTTTTTTCTATTCTCCAAAATTTTTCCTTTTTGCAATGTCCTGAAAATCAATCCCTAAAGTTGAGTCACCTTTAGCAGTTATTTCTTCTACATGCATTTTGTTAGGTCAATTTCATTCTTACTGACTTCACATTCCTTAAGGGCTATTGCCATTTTGTCATATAAATAAACATACTGGATATTTAGATGGTAAACTCCAAATGTTCCTCTATTCATTAATTGA
This sequence comes from Notamacropus eugenii, assembly GCF_028372415.1. Classification (NCBI taxonomy): domain Eukaryota; kingdom Metazoa; phylum Chordata; class Mammalia; order Diprotodontia; family Macropodidae; genus Notamacropus; species Notamacropus eugenii. The sequence continues at coordinate 642,885,056 of NC_092872.1, read as the reverse complement.
TTCACTCAGTCAATACAAACATTAAGTGTGTGGTGTGAACAAAGCATTGTTTAGTCCTGGGATACACAAAGGTATCTGTGACATAACCCAGATTTTAAAGAGTTTATAATCTGATGGGCAGAAAAAGGCATATATATACAAACAACTAAGATACAGAGAAGAGGAGAATATAAATTCATTCCTTTTGGAGTCTTGTTGGCTGACCTCCCCCTTCTAGTTTCATCTACAATGCTCTTAGGTTGATCAGGCTTAGCTAGATGTCATTCCAAGCTTTCTAAAGGTTCTTTTTCTCTAATGAAGCTGCCCTAACTCAATGCTGCTTGTGGCCACTAAGTCTCTATTGTTGTTTGTTGGCTGAATTCATTTCTGGTCTCTTCAGCCTCTTCACTTAGAAGCTGTTTTGTCTTGGTAAAATGTGTCTAAGAGACAGTAACAGAAGCAAAGTCCTGAATTTTGTCTATTTCTTTTTTTTTTTTTTTTGAGTTGACAGCTTAATAGGCTACAGCTCCTGCATTCAGTGTTCTCCACTCATCTTTTTCCTTATTTCCTGAGTTATCTGTCATATCTATTTGGTTTTGAAACTTCAGATGAATATTACTAACATAAGAACCAACTTTACAAAGAAGTATAGCTTTCAATATTTTGCCTTGCATAACAAGTGGATGGCTTAATGTTTAAAAAAATTCTAATAACTATACCATATATTCTAATTTACTGCATAGTACCACATGAAATAAAAAAGTTTTTTGGCTTTTTTTTTCCAAGACTTTAAATTAGGGCCATTTCTGCTTAGTTTTAAAATTATTTTTTGGTTGCTTTAAATATAGCCTATAGATATGAGCAGGAGTTCTTAACTTTTTTTTTGGTCATTAACTCCTTTGGTTGTCTGGGGAAGCCTCTGGACCCCTTCTCAGAATGTTGTGGGTTTTTTAAAAAAATAAAATAAATAGGAAAATAAAGGAAATCACACTCAAATATAGTTATTACAGTTGTTTTTTTTTAGGTTCACAGGTCTCAGATTAAGAACCTCCACATTAGAGGAATAATCTTAAGTGGACTGGTTTGACCCATTTAAAACATAAATCCTTTCAGCACAGATTATTAATCAGTAATTAGAAATTATAAATAGAGGGAAAGGAGTAATTTAAATATATTATGTCCTTGCTTGATTCTGCTAGGCAACACTGGAAACAATGAAAACATTCTGGATATATAAGAAGTGTCTCTCCTGCTTTGGAAAGGTTTTTGAACTACTAAATCAGGCTACCTACCTAATATCAGGTGGTTACCCCAACAGTGAGCCCACTGAAACTGTCGCTTTAGATTGCTTTCGTATTTAATTTCATTAAAATGATTTAATTTTCATTATTATAAATTATAAAATATGGCTTATAATGCAGACTTTCCCCTCCCACAGAATCACAGGCCAGAATCATTCTCCTTGTGACCAGAATGCCACTTTGCCTTAAGGGAACTTCAAAGTACTGTCAGATATGCCTATTTAAAATAATGCATAACACATATTTCATCTGGTGCCGTTCACTGGTTCTGTGAAAGATGAGATTCCTTCTATCTCTAAGTCTCTGACTCACTAGACATTAGGAGGGACTGTTAGTTCCTTCCTATAAATGTGAAATTAATTCCGGGGCTTCCAAAATTTAGATTATAAAAGTCTTGCAGCAAAAACCTGAGGCTACACATACTTTCTACAATAATAGTAAATATTAAATATAAACAATAAAACATAAATAAAGACTTTAACAAGCTTGGCTTCATAAATATTATTTGATTATGAGTGTTTAGCTCCAAATTTCAGTATTTTCTAATTTGCAACAAATGTGACACTGGAATCACTCTTCTTTTACTAGTGGCCACTATAAATTTAGTTTTAGTTAAGAAATTATCAGAATACAGGAATGTTTATACACATACAGTAAATAACATCAACAGTAAGGAAAATGATGCTCAAGGGCATCAATCCCTCTAGACATGAAGAAACAGTTCAAGGTACTATCTTTTTTATATTTTGGGTAGTTGGGGAAGGAAGTATGATAAGGGGGCTTTTCTTATGATGGGTGAAACAATTCTGGGCAAAACAACCTTTTTATATAATGTCTGGAATAGTCTGTACTTAATCTTTATTAGTTATCCCTGTGAAAAGTAATGTATAAGAGTTTATTATATTTTATAAATATAATAGATAATTAAATATAAAGAGACCCAGAAAATGATTTCTCCACAATTATGTAGAAAATTAAGGTCCAGGGTCCACCTCAACTCCACAGTCATTTATTAAGCACCTGCTATTACTGTAACAGAAGCATAAAACCCAAGGCTTAAGAATCAGAATAAAATGTAAATGGGAAATATTTAACAAAATAAATAAAAATATACAGATAATATTAACATATGGCTTTTGAGGTCAATAAGCAGCCACAGGGATCCTATTGTACGGTTTAATGGGTTCTACTAGAGTTTGACACCATTCTCATAAGGCATAGTGCTAAGCATAAGGGTCACTAACAGGAGTAATGCACAAGCTGTGCTCTCAAGTTTACAATCTAACGTGGGAAAAGATAAGTGCATGAATACCTTCATTAGAAGAGAGCCAGATATGTGCTATAGAAATGTGAGGAAAGAGCCTTTTTATGGTGTTAATAGTAGGGAAGGCTTCAGGAGGAAGATGACGCTGGAGTTAGATGTACAATGGAATCTGTTCCAGGCATAGAGAAGGGTATGAGCAAAGGTACAGAAATGGGGAAGGAGAAGAAGAAAATGAATGAGGGCTAATAGTCTAGTTTAGCTGGAAGAGGAAATACATAAAGGAGAGTAACATGAAATAAGACTGGACAAATAAGTCAGGGCTAGACTGTACAGGCCCTGGTTGGAAATTAATAACATGCTCCCACAAAACCCATTTTATTTGCCAGGCAAAGAGAGTACACCAGAGGTTCTAGAGGGAAAGAGTAACATTATCTTAAAGGTGTGTTACCAAGATTATTATGACAGTGGATTGGAGTACAGGTTGGAGAAGGAACAGATTGCTGGTAGATATTAGAAAGTTACTACAAACAATATACAAGAAGAGGTGGTTGGAGCAGAAACATCAAGGAGGGGGCAAAGAGGGTACAGAGATTTACAGTCATACAGCTGCCTGAGCTGAGGCAGGCAGCCTAGCTCCCATACATACACATATATATATACTCTAGCAAAAAACATAAAACAGTACCAGACCAGATAATTATCAAGAAATCCTAACAGAAACTACACTACAGACTTCATCCACCTTAAAACAGCACAAAAGTCAGCCAGAAACCCATAGGCAATAGGAAAGGTAAAAGTAAAGCCACCTAGGCAGGCAAACATGGTAGTGACTTCCCAGCAACCAGACAATGGCCCTGGATAGATCTGGTTTGAAAGACTTTAAATTTTAAAGAAGCCTAAGTAGAGGGCTGCCCCAAGAAAGTCACAGTGGAGGCAAGAACCCACATCAGAGACTCTAGAAATCAATGCAAGTGGCAGGAACTCTTTGCAGCAGTTAGGAGACCAAGCTACTTCAGGTCAACAGGTTGCCAGTTCCTAACACTCTGTCTTGAGATGCTATATAGGGACCTGAAGATCTAGTGCTCTGAATCCCATGGTTTGGTAAGAAGGAGAGGATCTAACCCCAGCAGGAAGAAATTAGGGGAGGAATCCAGGAGACCCAGGTTGAGACCAAGCACCCCATCCCACCCACCTAATCACCCCACTCAAAAGTGCACATGTAGATGGTTATCTGGCATAAAGCCTCAATTTAGGAACTAGGGAAGGTAAGATGAGTAAACATGGTACAGATCACTAGCAAAGCATTATAACAGATCCTGAGATAGCACAAAAATTCAATCTAGCAGGAGGGAGTAATTCTACAAATAATTATAAGCATAGACTCAAAGAAAAAAAAAACAATTTCCCAGAAGGATTACATGACTATCCTGAAGAAATGAATGAGATAAAAAATAAGATAAAAGCTTTTGGAGGAAAGATATGGAAAATTACTTTAGCTTCAGCCAAGTATGGACTCCCTGACAATTAAAACAGACTAACAGAAGTTCAAATTACCAAATAATTGTGCTTATTTCACATGCTAGCAAGGTGGTGCTTAAGATTCCGCAAGCTAGGCTTCAGTAATATGTGAATCAAAAATTACCAGAAGAGCAGATAAGTTTTCAAAGAGGCAGAGGAACCAGAGTCCAAATTGCCAATATTTGTTGGATAATGCAGAAAGCAAGAAAATTCCAGAAAAATATCTACTTCTGTTTCACTGACTACATGGCTCACAACAAATAGGGCAAGTCCTCAATGAGACGAGAGTACCAAATCATTTCATCTCCTAAGGAACCTATAGGTGGGCCAAGAGTAATTTACCCTAAAGGGATGTTAATAATCTTATAGGAGGGAAAATAGACCTTTAATTGAGTAGAAGGCTTTTAAGCATTCTTGATGAAAAGACCAGAATTGAGAAGGACTTTGAAATGCAAACACAAGAATCAAAAGAAAGTTAGAAAGGTAAATTTTTATTTGAGGAACTGAAAGATGATCATCATCATTTATAAGATGATGAAGGACTAACATTCTAATAGGTAGAGAAGAAACAAGTGTCCCTTCAAAACTTTAATATCTTCAAAGGGTATTTAGGGACCTAAAAAAACCAAAAAACAGAAGTCTCGGAGGTTGGATTAGTTCTTTTTCAAGGCTTTTAGCAAGGGAAAGTAAAGGGAGGTAGAAGGGATACACTAGCGTAGAAAGAAAAAAGGGAATGGAACTTATTATTTCTGATAACTGGGGTGTGTAAGAAAGAGTATATAAACATAGAAAATGGGCAGTGAGAGCCGGCATCAGATTAACCTCACTCCTATCTAAAATAGACAAAGAAGGGCTGAAAACACATAGAGTTTGGTATAGAAATATATCAAATACAAGAGGGAAATAGGTAGGAATGGGGTGTTAGTTAGGATAATTCTAAAGAGGGAATAATCACAAGCAAGTAAGTGAACAGAACCAGAACAATGTACACAATGACAAAAACACTGTAAAGACAAAGAGCTCAGAAAGACTCAAGCAATAACCAATCATATGTCCAAATGACTTATGATGAAGCATGTTACCTAACTATTGACAGGGAGGTGATGGATTCAAGATGAGGAAGAAGAAATAAATTTTTCAGGATGATCATTGTACGTATTTGTTTTGGTTCAACTATGCTTATTTGCTACAAGTTTCCCTCCCTTCTGTTTGTAATTGAGATGCAGTTGGGGAATACTGATGGAAAAGGAAAAGAAAGAAAATAAAGAAGGCAAAGAGAGAGAAAGGAGGAACCATTGAAATATTTTTAAAAGTTCCAAGGAATACAGAAAGAAGTTCAGCAGGAAACACAAGCAGGACAGTTTTAAAAGTAATGGGTTGAATTTATTATATACTTTTTAAAAATCAAGCAACATGGAATAGAAATTCACAGTTTCACATACAATTCTCTTTTGGTGTTCTAATAAAATGCCTCAGAAAGTTTATAGGATTGTAGTGTTTAGAACCAGAATGGACCTATGAAGCCATCTAATCGAATCCTCTCATTTTACAGATGAAGAAACTGAGGCCCAGGGAGATTAAATGACCTGTCCAAAGTCAAACAGGGAGTAAATGCCAGAGTTGGAATTTGATCCCAGGTCATCTGACTCCAAATTCAGCAGTCTTTCCACTCTTCAAGGAGGATGATTACTAACGTTGGTGGCAACAGAAGCTAGATGACAAAGGGTTGAGCCATGAATGTAAAATACTCTTTCGTTCAGTTGACCCTTGAAGCAGTGAGAGCAGCTCTGCCTTCTCAAGGACTGCCCTTCTCCAATAAAGCCATAAAAGAGGGGCAGGAGTCTTAAGAATTAGAGCTGCCCAAAAGTGGAATGGGCTATCTTCAAAGGTAGTAAGTTGCCCCTTACTGAAGGTCTTCACATAGAAGAGGGGTTCCCAATCTGGGGTGTGTATACTGCTTGTCAAGAGCAGATAGCAGATATTTGGTAAATAACTCTATTATCCTAATTAAATTAAGTAGTTTTTTTCATATGTGACTATGCATGATAAACAATAAACAATTTTCCACCATAAGTGTCTGTTCCCCTTCCCTCCTTTCCAGCTCCCCTTCATGTTTTGTCTTCCCCTATTGGGATAGAAACTCCTGGAAAAGCAGGAACCCTGTGGCTTTGCTTTGTTTTCTCTTCTTGGTCCTCTAACCCCTTAGAGTAGCACCTGGCACACAGCAGCACTTACCAAAAGCTTTCTCTACTTATCTGTCTACTGATCTTAAATACTGAATAGGCAGGTAAAAGGTTTCCTGAAAAAGGAGGGATACAGGGACCAAAACATGTTAAGAGCTCCTATGGATGCTGTTAAACACTCATTAGAGATGCTACAGAAAGAATTCTAGTTCAGGTACGGACTGGACTACATGATTTCTGAGCTCCTTCTCAATGGTCAATCAAGAACTTTCTGTTTGTGTTGTACATACTCCTATATGGACATGTAAGCTCCTCGAGGGTAAAGAATTTTATCTCTGCAACCCCAGAGTGTAGCATAGCATATGGCAGGTGCTTACACTCTTGTTGACTGACTGAGAACAGAAGGGGTGGATTTGGGAGCTTAAAGGGGAGAAGCAGCTTTGGAGATCGATAGGAATAACGGTTAATTAGAGTAGAGTAAAAGACCTGCTGCTCAGAAATTGCCTATTTCTTGATTTCCGTCAAAAGCTTGGAGATGGGGGAGAAGGTAGACCCTCCTTTCTTCCTAATTTCCTTAGCTCTGTTAAGGGTACGGTCATCCTTTCTGTTACCCTGGTTTGAAACCTGTAGTCAATCTTGATTTGTCCTTACTCTGCCTCTTTCTATTTGTTGATAGGTGTTAGTCAATTATTTTTCCAAAGCAGCCCTCACATTGCTCCTTTTCTCTCCACTCACACTGCTGCTGTCCTAGGTCACAATTTCATTGCCTTCTGGCCTTCCTGTTTCAAGTCTTTTCCCTCTCCAATCTCATCCTTCATACAGTTGCCAAAGGGATTCACAGGCTGTCCCTTCATGCCCCAAGTGCCCTGCCCTCAAACCAAGTTTCTTTTGGAAATATCTGTATGTACTTCCTATGTATTATATATCTCTTTCAGTGTGTACATATGTATCCTACTATAGTATTTAAGCTCCTTAGGGACAGACTGTTTTGTCTTTGTATCCCCAGTGCCCAGCACTGTGTCTAGCACATAGTAGGCATGTAGGAATAACAGATTTCTGACCACTCTCTACATCTGTAAAATGGTGGGGTTAGTCTCAGAGGATCATTTCAGTACTAGTTCCATGTTCCTGTGATAGTCAACATGTTTGCTGAATTCAGCTGTCACCCTGCTAACTCCTCTACTCTCTTTAGTGTTTCTTCTCCAGGTATACACTACCCACTGGCTGGCTACAGTCTACTCCAAGCCCCCATATCACCCTTTTAGTTTTTAGAAGGGCTATAACCTGAGAGGTCATCTAGTCCAGCATCACTATACAAGTGAGGAAACAGAGGCCTAGACAGTTTAAAAGAAATACCCAAGGTCACACAGCTACTTAGAGGTAGAAATGGCATTTGAATTCAGGTCTTCTGGCTCCCCTACCCAGGGTTTTTGCTTCTATACCACATTGTGTCCCTAAACCACTTGTGGTGCCCTCTTAACTCAGTTAAGTTAAATTTGTATATTGCAAATTCTAAAAAACTTAGATTAAAATTAAGCAAACTGAACCGAAATAACTATACCTCATAGGGTCATAAGGACCAAACCTTCAAGTGAGACCTATTTATTATTAACTGCCTTCAGATTTAAATTTTCTAAACTTTTGGTTTTTGGTAGCTGAGAAGCTTCAGACATATGGCATGAATGCATTCTAAGCTGTGAGTGGAGATCTATACAAGTAGACTGATGGCTTTTAGCTGGAAGTTTTAGATGGACACCTGTTCAGTAGTGTATGTGAAAGAAATAAAGGGAAGTATATTCATCATCCAGTAGATAGGTGTTCTGGACACATAAAGATACTGAAACCTAAGCACAGTGCAGCAGAAAAGGCCCTAGCTCTGTAATGAGAAGACTTGGGTTCAAATCCTGCCTCCAGTGATTACTATCTGTGGGACCTTGGGCAAGTCTTTTCACCTCGATGAATTTCGATTTCTTCATCTGGAACATAATAACAGGGGGCCTCTCCACATTTTTCTGCCAAATGAGTTCCTAGATGGGTTCTGAAATAGAGGGGGAAAGCAAGGGGCAAATGCTGCCTTCCCCCCAGAACCCATGGTGGCCAGGGTGGGCTTATCCCCTTGCTGCCATCCTGATGTATTGGTCCAAGATGCACACAGGCTGCTGGCCTACTCAAATGGTTTGGGTGACATGGAGGTCACCAACTACCGTTTCCAGTGAAAGGAGACGTCCAGCAGGCCTTACCACCCACCCTGTTACTACATCCTGTCTGTCATCTGACCTAACCACATAACCTTGGAACCCTTGGGTCTTGTTGTCTGCCCCTCACCTCAAATCCGTTTAGGGATTTGGTCTTTGCCATCTGCCCTGCAGCTGAACTTTCAACACGATCACATCATCTCCCCTAATTAGAGTAGGAGATCCCTGAGAGCAGAGACTGTCTAGCCTTTTCTGCACATCTCCGAAGGGCTTAGCACAGGGCTTGGCTCACAGTTAACACTTAGCATTTTTTCATCCATCCATCTGTGGACCTCTAGATCCCTTCCCAATTCTAGATCTACGATTCTGTAATCTTTTTGACCAAAAACAAAATCTTAGGCACACAAGTGTGAGAAGAAGAAAATGACATATCACTAATTAATTCAATGATTCCTTGTTCATTTTTCCATCTGTTTTTTAGATTGAACTCTTGGTATTTTCCACAATACAATATCCAACTTGTCTTCCTCTGCATTTTTTTTTTTTTGCTAAATAAGACCCTACTATCAGTAAGCCTCATATAATACATTAACTTACATAACTCTCATTAGACAGCAGACTAGAGGCATGGTCAGAGTTGTTATTTTTCTACAGGCTTTCAATTATGAGGGCACATCAAACCTCAAGTATGAAAGTGGTGCAGCAGAAACAATTGTTCCAATACATCAGAGAAGTACTGAAGTCAAATAAAATAGTAATTTGTACTCCCTAAAATAAAATCAAGGCACTGCATCTAAATATACAAGAATTGTTTTTTAAAGCCGTTAGGTACTGCTTGTCAGTCAACAAGCACTTATTAAGCGCTTACTATATGCCAGGCACTATGCAAAGCTCGGAGATTAAAAGAGGAGTCCCTGCCTTCAAAGTACTCACATTCCAATGCTGGGGCAATATACACTTATCAGACATCGATGGTACAGATAAAGGCAAAAGTAGCTCCTGCCCTCAAAGAGCCCCCAGCCTAAAGGGGGAATTAACAACTATATCTGTACAAGATACCTCTGGCGTAAATAAATGGGAGGGGGGAGGGGTAATCTCAGAGAGAGGAAAGGCTTCTTGCCCAAGGCGAGCTTTGAGCTGAGACTTTTAGAAAGCCAGAAGACGAAGATAAGGAGAGGGAGAGCAGTTTAGGCATGGGGGAGGGCACAGGCAGTGCAAAAGCACGGAGTCGGGAGATGGCATGCTGGGATCCTTAGGCCACCTTCCTCCTCCCACTGAGAAGCATTTCGGGAGAAGGAAGGAGGATGACGCGGTCCGGCCGAAGGCCAGGGTCAGGGCCGGGGGTCTGCGCAGGGTCTCCGCCCCAGCCCCTACCCGGGGCCCCCTACCTCCCCCTCCTCCGCCGCCGTTTCCTCCGGGGTCCCGCCGGCGCGCTCCCGCTCGTAGAAGTCGACGCGTGGCGACCTGGAGCGCGGCTGCAGTGGGGCCTGGAAACCGAAGGAGGCGAGCGCTGGAGCTCGCCGGGGAGCTGCCATGGCTCCCGGACGTCGGCGCTTGCCGGCCCAGGTTGGGGCAGAGCGAACTCTGGGCCGGCAGGGGGCGGCTCCTCGCAGGGGGCGGGGCCGTTACCGGGACGCTGTCACCCGGGACGCCGCACGCCGCGCTACGGGAGCCCTCGAGGGACCTAAGGCCTCGCCTCGAAGCCCAGCGCAGGGAACCAGGGCTCCCTAGGGACAACTGCGAGCTCGTGGGGGCCTGCCCCCTCCCACCCCGCTTTTTTTAACCGTTGGCTCAAGAGTGTCCCTCCCCTCCCCTCCCGCCTCCAGGTCTCAGCGTAGTTGCCGGGGGATTAAGGACATGACGACTCGTGCGGATAGCCCATTAGAGGGCGCCACACAGCGTTCCTCGAATTGGTCTCCTTTGGGAAAGAAAACGCGCGCGCGCTCGATTCGGCAGGCTGCGCGCCCCCGCGGGAAGATGGTGGCCGCCTCAACCGACAGGGCTGCCGGGTGGGCGGGCGAAAGAAAAGGTATTGCTCCTGAGGATTGGCCAGCGGGAGCCAAAGAAAGGACCAACCGGGGAGCGACAGCTCTTTGTCCCTCCTTCTTTCGCCCGGCAAGGCCAATGGCAGCCCCAGGTTGTGCCGCACTTTGTCCGCTTTTAGAGAGAGGGACTGCGGGTTTCGTTTAGGAGGCCTCCTTTTACGGCGAGGCTTGTGCATAATGTATCCCTTTAGCGGCAATGTGGGGGCTCAGCCTGGGTAGCCAAGGCCAGGAAATCCTCCGGGCCTTTACCGCAGCGCTGGAAGATGCGGCCTTCTGCCCGCAGTGCGGGGCCGAACCCGGGCCCCGGATGTTGGGCGCAGCCAGCCCAGCCCTCCGGGGCCCCGTCGTCCTCGGCGCCGCCTTCCCTCATCCATTGGTGCCCCACCCGCCTGGCAGCCCCGATGAACTCATATTGGCTCTTCAGGAACGTGTAGGCCTGTGTCGGTTCTGATCCGTGTTCAGACTCGGCCTCAGAGGCCCGCTAGCTGTGTGACCCTGCCCGTCATTTAATGGCCTTTTGCCTCAGTTTCCTTATCTGTAAAATGAGGGTAATAATTACACATCTAACGACTTTGAAGACCAAACGAAAAGGATGAGCACAGGGACTGGCACACAGTAGATGCCAGTGCCAAGCGCTTGCTGACTCTTAAAATTGCTGTTATTACCGGGCAATAGCAAGTCCAACCTTCCTACGACAGAGGCGCTGTTGGAATCCGAGGGAGCGCCTGGAGAACAGAGCAAGAGCAAGGTGGCTGCTGATTAGGACCTTTGGGCCATGCTGGAGGTCCAGGAACGGCCGGTCAACCTAATCAGTCAATAATACATCACGTGGTACAAGCATCCCCAGCACTGATCTTCTAAACTGTTTCCCAGGGTTAGGCTTTTCACCCAAAAACGAGGCACTGGCTGATAACCAGATAGCAATACATGGGTGGGAAGCCAGGGATCAGAACTTGTGGAAAGTGATTTGAGGGCCAGGGTACATTCCTATGTATAAGACTATGCAGGAACAACTCTAGGGACAAGAGGCTGTGGTGGAAATCTGAAAAAGGAAACTTTATAACTCTTACAAGTTTAAATTTTTAAAAGAAAAATTGTATATAACTAGTTAAACTTACTTTGTAACCATAATCTCAATACATAAAATGTAACATTTTAGTCTAAATTAGGATTCTTTGTCCATTCTCATTCTTTTTTTGCTCTTAGATGGTCAGTGTGTACTGATCATCTGGTTCTTTTGTTACCTTTGTCAAGTTTTAAGATTAATACAAAGTTTTTTTAAACAAATAACCTATGTAGTTCAGGGATTCTTTGTTCTTCAAAAGTCTCAAAATCAGACTTCTGTGTGATCCAATTGTTTAACTGCCAAAATTTTGAAGTGCAACAGTCTCAAGTCTGTGTGGTTACTAGGCCTGCAGATGTTTGCTGACCAATTAAGGCAAATAAATGTGAAGGTATCATGGATGTTTTTCAAAGAATACCCAGATTTCCACTCTGCTTTGATAACCATATTAAAATGGTTTCTAGGACCCTTTATGTCCTCCACTTTACCCTCTTCTTTTGTAAGTTCTGCAAAGACCCTACCAACTGGCTGGAGACCAGTACATCTGTTCTTGGGCCACTGCTCCCTTGTGGTTTTACATGTATTGTCTCACTCGTTAGGATGTAAGCTCTTAATAGGCTGAGATTTTTCTATTTGTATACCCAAGCAATTAGCACTGCGTATAAGCACTTAATAAATGCTCTATCATTCCTTAATGAGAATGTGGGAATAGGACAAATGAGGCTTAGTACTATAGAAGTGCATAAGCTTGAAGTCAGTGCCTCAAGCCAAGATTTACTTAGCAGTTTGGCAATCATATTTTGGTAGAAGACCGTCTTATCAACAGAGCTTTGGGTTTTTTAAAATACTCAATGTATCAGGTAAGTTGAAGTACTGTGGGATGTTTTGCAAAGGTAATTTCATATAATCCAGCATCCTTAGGAACACCAAAAGCTTCAAAAGAAAATGGAGACCAATGGTCTTTTGAGGCGCGATGCCTTCCACATCCAGAGAAAGAACTACGGAATTCAACCGCAGCATGCAGATCATTTTCTTTTGTATTATGTTTTGGTTTGTTTTGTGATTTCTCCCATTCATTTTGGTTCTTCTATGCAACATGGCTATGGTGAGGATGTGTTTGATAGGAATGTATGGGTAGAACCTATGTAGGATTGTATGCTGTCTCAGGGAGGTGGGGAGGAGGGAGTGAAAAAAAAATCTGGATTTTATCGTAGTGATTGTAGAACAATGAAAAGAAAAAAATGGAGGTAAAAAAAGTAACAAATTGTGAACTTCATCAATCACACTGTTGATGTTTTTGCTCATGTGTGCCACACAGCTACTTGGTAGGATCAGAGCTCTAGCCTTTCTCTTATCCCAAAGTATAACTGGTAAATATGAAAGGTTACTTACTCCTTTAAATATTCCCATTTATGTTAAAATATACTTGCAGCTTGAAATAAGTTCTAAAAAAACAAGTTTTTGATGTTTCAGGGTCTTTTCTCTTCCACACAAACACTACAAATGATTTATACTGATTACATGAACTATGTGAATGTAAAGTGTAGGATAATGAAAGGTTTAATTTCACCATCCAATTTGACTAAATGTTATGTTATAGGTGGCTTAATACAAGATGACAAATTACTGCAAGGGTAACCATTTTATACTCCTAAACAACTAAAAGAATAAACAAAATAATGATTTAATCTAGTAAAGATTTAATAAAGGCTTTATATCAGAGAAATCACATTTTTTATTTGCCTTGTACATTCTTACCTTTTAAGAATTTTACTTACTCAAAAACTTTTCTACATTCTCACATACAGAGTACATTCCAGAAAGCATTTGAGACATAAGCATTGTAACTTTAGCTAACTGTGTACTCAAGACAAGTACTTAAAATTGTGGGGTCCCCTCCTAAAATAGCATGGCATGCCTGGGATAGTAGAGATTTATTTTCTATGAGCTTTTCATGCTAGATACAAGCACCTTACGTTTGGAAAATCAATACTAAATAATTGTTAACCATAAAAACACAACAAAAGTAGACAATTTAAGCCAAGGGGAAAAATCACACTAATTGAGATAGCTGAATCAATAATACGAATACAGGTTATGTAGTACCTAATTCAGATGGATAACAATATTTTTGCCCTCTAGCCCTGTAGTCCCACTCTCCCACGGGTGAGTTCTTCTTAGAAACTACATTTTGAGAAAGGAACTCAGCCATCCTTCATTCACTGGCCTTCACCAAAATAGCCCCCCTTCAAGGTTTCCAATAGAACTTTTTGGCTCCCTTGTCCTGGTTCTCTTACATTCCAAATGTAAGGTAAGGACTTAAAGGTAAGGACTATCTTTTTGCTTGTATATTCACCCCCAGTGCTTAACACAGTGGCTAGCACACAACAAGCCCTTAAATGCTTACTGACTTGACTTTTTTGCTAACTGGAAAACAAAATCCTCAAACAATCTGCCCATCTATTTATAGTCACCTCTGATCATTCTTTAAACTTATATAATTTTTCTTTAAATTCGAGGCAAAAAGATCACTTGTAGCGCTGAGGAAAAAAATGAGTGGAATTCAATGGCACACTCAACAAACAGGTACAGCCGTTTTTATTTTTCATAGAACTTTTGGAAATTCCAGGAATAACAACAAAATCTGCTTTCTTGAAACCAAATATTTACTATTTTTATTAGATTGTATTGACAATTTTCAGATGGATGACAACTGGAAGCCCAGGTGTAAGAACTCAGAAAACAAAGTCTTCCAAACTATTAAATACTCCACAGGGCAATACTCCTCCACCACAGCTGCACAATGTATGTCTGTATCAGACAGATGCAGTATGTCAACAAGATTACCGAGTATTCACCTGAAGAGAAAAGTTATATTAAAAGTTTAAAACCCTAGAATCAAACAATTATGGAGTTAAAAAGGAATTTTAAAATATCTGGTCAAGTAATGACCTCATTTTACAGATGAGGAAAATAAGTATTAGAAGTGATGTGACTCACCCAAACCAGATAGTTATTTAGTAGCACAAGTGAGACTAGAATCTAGATATTCTAATTCCTACTTCTGTATTTTCCCACTATACCACACCTTTCAAATGAGTGGCATATTCAGGTCTAGGAAAATCCCCAGTCTAGCACAGCACTCTGCTATTCTTTCCCAACTGGATCTCGCCAGTCCTTGCAACTATACTTCCGAGTTTCTTCACCTGCAAGGGTTTATCAGGAAGAATACAAAGGCCTCAGAATCACAGAATTTTAGAGTTGGAATGGACTCAGTGGCCACCTAATCTAACCACAGCGGTAACACTTATTTTGAAAACCTCAATTTGCTCCAAGACTGATCCATTAGGGAATATTCTGAGCATTAAGTAAGTTTAGTTTATGAGTGAGAATGCAGAAAACTACACAGCTTCACAATAACTCACAAGCTTTATTTAACCCTTTGGATGCTCATCTCCACAAGCAAGTTTCAGATCTTATTCAAGGTCAAGGGGCCACATTTATTGTGCATCTTCTGGTGCAGTACCGCTGGTCTGAGCCCCAACACCTTTTCCACTTTCTACTATGACTTCTGGTTTCTCAGGCTGGAATTTCAGCCTGCCCAACTTGAGTGAGACTCAGCTAGCCTAGCTCATGGGATCCGGGATACAGGCCTCATGACCAGGAGCCTGGGTCTATGGATCCTGCCATTATAAATTCATGTATTTCTCAACCAAATCATTTAACATGTATAAAACTGTGTTACCATTTGTATTAGGTTCCTACCTTTATCAAAGCTGTTAACAATGAAATTTTTGAGTGTTTTGACGCTAACCCTATTTCCCCATAAGCCTATGGTTTTTATTGCTCATGTTGCATAGCACAGGGTCTTTTGAGAATGCAATGTCAAGTTATAGCAAAGCTAGCTGTACTCTCTCAAAGGCACTTCCCATAATGGTCATCCAGTCAATAACTGAAGATTTCCATTCCAGTAAGATGGAAGTGACTACCCCAGATTATGTATGATGTGTGGATGTATGTTAGGAAGGTACTTCTGACACAAAGCCTAAATGCGCTGCTACCACTTCCACCCATTATTCCTGGTTTTTCCCTCTGGGGGAAAACAGATACAATACTTACACTATCTAGCTCAAAAGCTTTAACCATCAGGTGAGTTACAAAGTACTTTATTGTTACATTATAATTACTTTGTTTCTCACACTGTGGCTTTCAGATCCCTTACTGTCCTCATTGCTCTGCAACTTGTCAACCTTCCTTTGCTTCAGCTCCATCTATTCCCTACTGGGGACAATCATCCATTTCCAAAGAAGACAGCTAGTTGTAAAATTAGATCTCAAAAATTAATTTGAGGCTCTTCCTGAAAAGGAGGGAGCTAGATGCTCTGAGGAAGAAGCTATTTGTCCTCCAAAGAATGACGTAATAAAGCCACAGAAGTTATCAGATGAAAAAATTCCTCCTGGGTAGAAGGGAAAAGAGGCAGAGAGAGGATAGTAGATGGGAGGAAGTGTTGATTCCCTGCTGGGTTAGTACTAAGGTAGTTATTTTGTCTACCTGATTAAGAACAGAAAGGTTTTAGAAGACATTAATAAGGAACCTGCCCCAAATTATCAAAATAAATGACAGCTACCCACTTCTGATGAAATCAAATGGGGACAGACGCCCAATGCCAGAAGGAACCTAAAAAGTACTGTCAAAGACTGACAACTTCATTTTTCTCCCAATTATACACAGATCACATATTCTTCACCTTTAACCCAGTAATCTTATTTCCCTTCTACTTAGCCAAATAACACTGCTCTTGTGGTCATTATTCAAGGTTTAGTGCCTTATAAAATTCTTCAACAAAACCCAACTTTTCCTTGGTAAAACCACCAGATTAGCGCAAGCTAATTTCAATCCCCAACAGAATAATTATTTGTGAACCATTAAACAACATCAATGATGTAAAGTTAGTTATGATTGGTATCACTTGAAACTGCAGAGAAACTGGCCCAGAGGTTCACTAATACTCTAATCGCTAAAATGTTTCACCTGCTAAAAGAAAATGGCCAAAGAACAAGAATTACAAAGAATCGATGGATCCACATGGGTTTCCAGCCTCTCTCTAAATAAAGACTGAAACAGTAACCTCTTATTTATTTTTCCTAAGAGGTCTGCATTTCTACTTAGAAAAAAGACTTTTAGCCCGTAGAATCAAATTTTCTTGTACTATAAATGGGAGTTTCTCAGGAACTTTTGGTTAGCACTTCATTTGCCTGCCTGTTCTGCTCTATTTTTCAAAATGCCTCAATTAATTTCTAAATGGGAATTTACGTCAGAAAAATAGAATCTAAAACTTACCACATCATCAATCTTGAGAATGCTTCGGACTGTTTCAGTAGCTAGGGTCAGAGCACTGACTGACACCAACAAAGGCTGAACGACTAGCTCCTCCAAAATGTTGGAAATTCCACCCTGGAAATTAATATTTCTTTTACCATGTATACTATTTAACAAACATGTCAACAAAGACAATTTAGTCATTATTCCCTTAGTAAAGTTCATTGAACCTGATCTTCTCTTTAGTGTAATGTTAAAAAAATTGTAAAATTCAGGTTCTTTCCTACAATGCCTTGGTAATATTCAAAAATTGGGGAACAATGATTACACAATTTTCTTCCAAGAACATTTTCTAGGTAACGGATATTACTAAACAGAATAGTTTTCCTCACATTCATTATTGGGCAGGTCTGTTTATACAGTTCCATGCGTTTCTGTCTCAAATTTCATACCAACCTTTCCACTTCACAGCTGGAATCTTATTAATAACTCATATTTATTCATTACTTTAAAGTTTGCAAAGTATTTTCCTCATGACAACTCTGTAAGATGGATAGGACAAGCATTATCCCTATTTTATAAAAGAGAAAATAAATAGCCTTAGAAAAGTGATGTAATCTGTCTGAGGTTACAAAGTAACCACTAGAGTTGGCATAGGAGTCTAGGCCTTCTGACTAGGTTTTTTTCCCTCTTACTGTACCACAACAGCACCAGGACTTTATTAATATACATGAGTTATTCCAGTAGCCTTCTAACTCGTCTCTCTCTGTCTCCAGTCTTGAACAAAACCACCAATTTCATCGGGAGTCTACCATTCCAAAGTCTGCAATGGCTTTCCTACAAAATGACATTCCAAATCCTTCCTCACCCCTGCATTCAAGTCTATCATGTGGCCTTGTTCTACTTCTGCAACTTTATCTCTTGCTATTCTTCCAAAACAAAACGACAATTTAAACGTTCTCTAGAAGATGTCTAAGTTCTGCCTACATACACTTTCTATACCTTTCTTTCCCTTCACTAGAATGACAACTTTAGTATTGCCTCCAGATCTACCCATGCTTCAAGATCTCATTCAAGTGCCACATTCTCAATAGTAATGACAATAGTTGCTGTCATTTTATCTTCCTAACAACCCTGGGAAGTAGGTTCTACCATTATCTTTATTTTACAGATGAAGTAACTGAGGCACAGAGAGGTCAGCAGACTTGCCCAGGGTCACACAGCAAATACATGCTGGAGGTCATTTCTGAATTCAAGTCTTCCTGACTCTAGGCCTAATGCTCCATTCATTATGCCACCTAACTGCTTTTAACAAGACCACCCTCCTCCTATGCTGGTTCAGTCATCTTCAGCTTCAGGGCTCCTATTAACAACCATTGAACATATACAGCCCTGTATTGTCAGTTTACTTATTTCATTACACAACGCCTTTCTGGTAAGTAACTTAGATCCTGGAGGTTAGGAATCCTGCATTATACCACTCTGTTGACAGGTTTCAGAAGTTATTCCCTCAAATTCAGGTCTTGTGAGACATTACCTCACTATTCATTTCAAGAGAAATTCCCTTTAGCTACATCCGGATGAATCTATTATTTCACACTTGCTTTTCTAATTAGTTCTTAAAAAGAATACTATACCTATTTCTGAAGTTTTTACACAAACAATTAAGCATGCTTATCAGGGGTTCCTAACCTGGGATGTGAAAAATTTCTGTGACAAAATATTGATAGCCATATTTCAATAAAATTGGCAACCTTTATAATCCTATGCATGTTATGCACTTAAAAACATTATTCTGAATTGTCTCTAGTTGCCAAATTTCTAAAGGGGTTCAGAGCACAAAAAAGGTTAACCCAATTAATAGAGTACTTATGTTATCTGTCAAGTAGTTTGCTTGAAGTAAAATCAGTGATCCTCAATTCTTTGACATGAAGTCTTGTCAATTTCACCTAGACGTTTCCCTTATTTCTACTCACATGGTTTATTACAGGCCCTCATAAATTCTTTTTAGACTACTGCAACAGCCTCAGTGGTCTCCCAATCTCAAGTCTTTCTTTACCCTCATGAACTCACCTTCCACATAGCTGCCTAAGTGAAAATCCTACAGCTTGAGGAGCTTTCCTATTATGTCCAGGATCAAATACAAACTTCTTTGCTTTTGTACTTAAAGTTCTTTACAAGCTAGTTCCAGCCTATCTTTCTACATGTATTACACAATTCCCCTCCAAACTGGCATAGTGGTTATTACTTATACATGACCACCATCTCCCTTCCCCATGCCTCTGCATGCACACCTTCCTCACTGCTTGGTTCAAGTGCCAGATTCTACATGAGACACCTTTTCTGAATCTTGCTCTCAGTTGTCAATGCCACCCTCCACAAAATCTTACTTTGTATACCTTATCTATGTACATAAATACACATTTGTTTCCCAAATAGGAAGGAAGCCCCTTGAAGAGAGGGACTGTTTATTTTGGTCTCTTGATCCCCCATGTCTAGCACAGTGCCTGACATAATGGAAATACTTCATAAATGCTTGCTAATTGACTTTCAAAAAAAAACCCCAGAACTATTACCTTTCGGACATTAATCCCTGCAGTGGTCTCTCCCTGAGCATGCCGATTTCTTAATTCTGTTACAGTAGAAATGGGATTAAGGCCTGCATTTTCAGCTAGAGTAGATGGAATGACTTCCATAGCATCTGCAAAAGCACGGACGCAGTATGACTCCATCCCGCTCAAAGTGCGGGAATATTCAGTTAAACGCAAGGCCAGCTCTATCTCTGGAGCACCACCTCCTGCAATGAGGGCTCTGAAATCAACAAGACAGGTTTATAGCTAATTTTCCCAAGTTGACAACTATTCAAACATTAAGAGAACATCTTTCAAATAGTTTACTACTTGTAACTACTCAGTAACAGCATGATTTGTTTTATCCAGGTCTATGATTCTATCAGTTTAGGGAATTTGTGGTAAAGATCATTAACCGATGTAGATGAACATAAAACCACATTATAACTTTTGCTACAGTGTGTGTGTGTGTATGTGTGTGTGTGTGTGTGTGTGTGTGTGTGTGTGTGTGTGTGTAAAAAGATAAACATATGGGAAAAGTACATAAAAATCATTTACTAAATTATCAAAGGGTAAAACTGACAAAATACATTACCTCTTTTTTACTAAACAGCGAACAACACATAAAGCATCATGAATAGAACGCTCAGCTTCTTCAATCACCAATTTGTTGGATCCACGAACAACAATGGTAACTGTCTTTCCAGGACTTGCACAACCTGTAATCTAAAACAAATAAGCAACATTATGCTACATAGTGGGATGAAGAAAGCTAGCAAATTCAAATTTAATTATATGCTTACTTTGAGCAGTTTGCCAGAACCATTTAAGTTGACCTCCTCTGCTAGCTCAGCAGAGCCAAGCATTTCAGGACTGAACTGGTCAATATGGGCAACTGGTTTGGTTCCAATTGTCTGTAAAAAAAAAGTCAAACAACAAAACACAATGTTTATAAAAATGAAGAACAAAATTCATAAACTCATAAGGGTTCAAAAAAAACTGCTTACCTTACAAATAAATTCAATATCTTCTCTTTCAATATCCTTAACCACCATAATCTTCATTTTGTTTAGAAAATGTAATGCAAGATCACTAAGAGCATCCCTAGAACAAGCCAAAAGTTGAAATGCCATCAGTGATCCTGTTGTAAGAAAAAAGCTCTATTCTGTTCAACTGTTTTACATTTTCTTTCACCACTACTCTTGTGACTAAGCTGTTAATCAGATAATTTAACAGCTCATTTAATAGTTTTAATTATCTGTCAAATGGGTTACCGCAAAATCCTTTGTAAAAATAAAGGTCAGATTTCCAACACTAAATTGTTACTAAATATAATGAAAGGCTCATTGGAAAAAAAAACTTTTATTTTTAAGACAAAATACCTTGGGGGTTATGATTCCTTTACTAGTATGGACTCTATTACTAGAAGAGATCTCTGATATTTAATTCATGTGGGTTGTTTAATCATTTCAGACCTGTATGATTCTTTGTGACCCCCATTTGGGGTTTTCCTGGAAAATATAGTAGAGTGGTTTGTCATTTCCTTCTCCAGCTTATTTCACAAGTAACGAAACTGAGGCAAACAGGGTGACATGATTTACCCAGGGTCACACAGCTAGCATCTGAGACAGAATTTGAACTCAAACTCTTTCTGACTTTAGGCCTGGCACTCTATTCACTGCACTACCTAGCTGCTCCTATTGATATGGGTGTATCCTACAATAATATACATCCCAATCCATACACATCTATGTATAATCTTCACACAAATACTCTCTCTCACTCACTCACTACAGAGGGGTTTTGCCCATGTGCTTAGGCCTTCCTCTCTTTTTGGCAAGGTATGGATAACATAGAGAATGAAAGCTGTCCACTCATCACTTGTCCCTCCTATGCAAATAATGCAGCTTTCCCCCACCTCCCCCTCAATTACATATTTCTCTGATAATACTGTTATACCACTTCTACATAAGTCTTCATCTGTAACATGTTATGGTTTGCTCGTAGTTGACACACAACTGTACACTAACCTTTAAGTGATAATTCTTCAGATACTACGTCTCACAGAAGGACCACCAGAGGGACACTGGTGTTAAAAGATAACCTCACTACTTCAGGGAGAAGCTTGGGGTCAATTAAAACAACTGTGCAGTTTCCCAAAGGCACACTAGCCCATATTCCTATTCAATTCTGAACTCAACTCACTGAAGCCTCATAGTGGCTGTCCAAGATATATGAAAGCCTCACAAGGGACCTCATTTAGGAGGTTCTACAATATTTCTGGGTTTAATGCAATCAGTATAATGTCCTCTTCTAATAGAAACATCTGGGAGACCTTACCACTCTTAAGTAATATCTTTTTGGTTTGGACTCTGCCAATGTCAAGAAAGATGACCAATACAAACCCCTTAGGTAAGTACACTATTACATGCTTCACTTGATAATTAATAACTGAAGTTGTAGAACAAAGATATCTGTTTCAACATCTTTCAAGGAAAACCATGAAAGAGAATACAAAATGGCACCCAATAATAGGTGATATTCCTCTACATTTTGCAATGATGTTGGCAGAGTGGTAGAAAAGGTAGAGGGTGCCAAAATTACATAATTATTAGACCAACTCTAAATATTAACTGCTGATAATGAGGTTCTTTGTTTGGTTGTTTCAGTCATGTCCAACTCTCCATGATCCAATTTTGGAGTTTTCTTGGCAAAGATATTGGAGTGGTTTGCCTTTTCCATCTCCAGCTCATTTTACAGATGAAGAACTGAAGCAAACAGGGTTAAATGACCTGCATAGGATCACAGAGCCTCACAATCTGAGGCTGGATTTGAACTCAGGAAGATGAGGTCTTCTTGATTCCAAGCCTAGTGCTTTAACCACTTTGTCATAGCTGCCCCATCATAAGAGGTTCTTAGCTAATATGTGATGTGAAAGGGGAATTAAATCTAGTAATTTTAATTGTCTTGCTATGCTGACTTTATCCAAGCTCCGTGAAACATTTCATGAGACATTTGGTTGTCACTGACATTTGTGTGTGTGTGCTCTTCCTTCATTGCTGAAGAAGACCATGCCATCAGAAAAATGATGACATGACTTGCACTTGACTTTGTTTTGAGTGAAGGAGGGCTGTGAAGGTCACCAGCCTCACATCTCCTCCAGAGTCATATAAATCCAGTGACCAGATATGCATCAGGATGACTGGAGATGACCCAGGATGAGGCAACTGGGATTAAGTGACTTGCCCAAGGTCACACAGCTAGTAAGTGTCAAGTGTCTGAGGTGAGATTTGATCTCAGGTCCTCCTGACTCCTGCACTGGTGCTCTAACCACTATACCTCATGTGATGGTATTTATGAAGAAATAGGATAAAGTCCCATGAATTCCAAATTCATCAATTCATAGTCTAGAGCAGAAGTATCACTTTGGAGACACTCAAACCAGATTAAGATGGAACTGGGAAATGTTTAACCAAATAAATAAAAATACAACATAATGTTAACTTTTGATTTTCTAAATCTGTTTGACACTCTTGGTCTGGAGAGCCTATCATGTCCTTTGCTTTATAATCATACTATTTTTCACCTCTGAGCCCTACTAAAGCTAAAACTGAAACCTAATGGACAATCCCTAAATTGTCCTCTTGCTCAGTATATTATCAAGGCTTTCCTTAATTTGTTTAAAATGAACATTAATCTTAAAAAGACTTAATAACTATGATCAATAAAATGATCTCTCAAGGTTAAAGAGGAAGGATGATGAAACATGTTACCTTTCTGATAGAGGAAAGATGAATTCAAGGAGCAAAAGGAAACACACACTTAAGGGGCATGACAAACGTGTGGATCTGTTTAGTTTGACCATACTTACTTGTTAAAAGGACTGTTTGTTTCTCTTTTTATTTAGGGGAAAGGATTTGGGCAAGCTAGCAGGAAAGAAGTTTAGAGGGAAACAGAGAAAGATAGCTTTGAAAAGGACATATTAAATTTATTTTATACTTTCTTTAAGCAAGAGGCATGTAATAGGTATGTGGTTTCACATACAATACTCTTTTCCTAATCTACTTTATGTATAAAAATGTTCTCTTTTTGGGGGGCATTCTATTAAATTAAGAATAAAAATTTTGTTTACAAAGTATGCTAGTACCACTGTTTTCTACAGGGCCAGTTTTGTCTTCTGGACTTGATTTTCTCTATACTGCTTTTACTTTGTAATCAGTGTGTACCTTTATGCCTATCTGCTCAGAAGCCAGTTGAATTCCAATTGTGTAAAGTACTGATCAGTCTTGCCATTGAACTAACTCCCTCTCCCATTACATTTTTCCAAATGTTCTTAGGCATTACTGGGTATCTGACTTTCTGTTATAGCATCAGGAAGACAAAGAAGATACAGTCTGTCAACTTCTAAAAAGGGTTCTCAACCGCTGCCTCTCTTTTCTCCTCTCCACACCTTTTAACACCTTAAAATATGTCTTCTATTTTAAAGAATAAGACAGTATTTCCTTAAATATGTCCATTAATTAAAACATTTCTCAACTAAAATTTTCTTGGTTTCACTATAAAATTCCACTCACCAAGGGCTACTTCATTAGCACTCGTTAATTAGTACTTTCAGCTGGTAATTTTTATGCTTGTTTTGGTAATCACTAAAGAGAAATTTTATGTCCCTGGTTTATAGATTTTTCTAGTATTAATGATTCTCTCCGATAGCCATCCTTTTCCGTTTTCTAACTAGCTTTCATTAGGTCTGATAATTACTTTGATAAAAACTAAGATAAATGTTGGGTTACTTACAGTAAGTAGTACTGAAAAACCACCACTGCCATCAACAATAAACACAGGTTGTTGTACTATGAGAAAGCTGTTAAGATTTATGTAGTGATTTTATATACTTCTGGAGAAAAAGAGGGATCAGGATATACTTTTTCTGTTTTTAAAATTAAATTTAATATTTTTCAATTAATAAGCACTAATTTTCTCCCTCAAAATTTTTGGGGGGAGAAAAAAAATTAAACCTTTATAACAAAGAAGCATAATCAAACAAATTCCCACATTGGCCATCTCAATATGATCAAAATACATTTTGAGACAGGCTTTTTTGACTTTGTAAAGAATTCAGCATCATACAAATCTCCACAACCTTGAGGAGTAGTTCTAGCTTTGCTTTTATGACTTGCTATTGAATTACTTGAAATTAGGGTTAGGGAAAAGAGCTCCCTGACTATAGCACTGCTATATGGGGAAAAAGCAGCCTTACAATTTATCTCAGGAATGTATTGTGGAATAGGAAACTGCCCTGGATTTTGGATTATAATTAACTACATAGATTTCAACTAACTTATTTATATATTTCTAATTAGAAAGCAAAGTCAAAATTTTAAAATCTTAAATCAGATGTATTTCATGTCACTTACCTTAGAATAGATTTCTGTATGAGGAGTACATTACATCCAGTTTTCTTAATTTGCTTCACTAAATTGAGAATATAAGCTCTCTCTTCTCGCAATACTCTGTCCATCTGAGCATAGTCAGAAACCACAATCTGATTATCCATCTGTTAAAAAGGAATATAAATATTGTTCATTTTAAGCTTCTAAAAACATATTAGGAATGGTTGGTTATGATAACTAAATATTACTCTACCATAAAAAATGCTGAGTATGAGGAATTCAGAGAAACATGAGAAGACATACATGAGGCACTATGGTACCATGAAAAAAAAAATCAGTGACTTTGGAATTAGAGACTTATGTTCAAATCCCGTCTCTACTTCTACTTTCTATGCAACCTTGTGCAAGTCACTTAATTCCCAAAGCCTGTTTCCTCATATGTAAAATGAGAGGATTGGACTAGCTGACCTCCAAAGTCTCCTATACTTCTTAATTCTATGATCTTATGAACTGATTACAGAGGGAGGAAAGCACAATAGTGCAAACAAAAACATTAAAAGGTAGCTATAATTAAATGTAAAAACCAGTTTTACTCTCAAAGAATAATTAATGAAACCCATTTCCCTCCTCTTGGTAAGGTGGGGAACCATGTTTTGCATATTCTGTTTTAGATGTGGTTCCTTTGTTGATTTTACTTAACACTTTTCTGTTACAAGGGAATGTTTTACGCAGGAAGGGATAATATAAAGATATGATTGGTGTAAAAAATGAAAGGCATCAATAAAATGCATTTTTAAAAATATACTAAGCATAAAGATGATCTTGAGCATTTTAAGAATGTTTTATCTTTTTTAAAAGCCACAAAAGATATAAATTAAAAGCATTAAAAATAGTTTTAAACAATCCAGTTCTATAAATTTCATTTGTTGGTAAAAATTCTTAAATTCTAAATGCTGCTTTAGGAAACCATGTACCTTGCTTTATTAATAAATTCAATTTTATTCTTTTTCAAGTGGGAGAAAATTCACCAATTTATGGCTATATGATTCAACATTATAGAATCATCATCATCAACAAGCATTAATCAAGGGTTTACTAGCACTGTGATAAGCACTAGGGATATACAGAAAAAGAAAAGCTTGGTCCTTGTGCTCAGGATCACATTCAAACATACAGAAACCATCAGTTAAGATAACTAGTAATTTGCAAGTACTACCCAAAGAGGAAAGCAATAAAATACATACAAAATTTAAAGTACAGGGCAGTTAACATAGTAAACTAGAGAATGTAAAATAAGTTCAACTTCATAGGTATTCCTGAGACTTGGAGACACAGGATCCAAGTGAAACATGGTTAGGGAATAATAAATTCTATTTACAATGAACAGAATAGATAAAAAAGGACAGTAAAGTAGCAGGGGATATGAGAAAATCTAAGAACTGAGCTTGGACAAGCATTTGGGTCATGATTAGGGGAGAAAGTAAGTTCTTTGAGGGCAGGGATCATTTCACTTCTCTGTCTTCATATTCATTTGTATTCATTACCACCAAGCACAGCAAACTACACAATAGGTGCTTAAGTAGGGATACAAATACACTTGAGCTGAGACACAATCTTGTAGATAAAATATACTGTAGACGATTTGCTAGGAAGAGGGAGTTTAAGCAAAACAGATCATAAACCTGGCATGACATGGTAATGATGGAGCACTATAACTATCTGGACATTTGTTGGATTTTTGCTCAATGCAAAGTCAAATGATAAATTTTTCATTTGATTTAATTATAATTTCATTGTTATAATACAACAAAAGTCTTAAGAAGAATTATTATTTTGAGTCTAATTCTGTTCAATCAAGAACTGGCTACTGAAGTAGAATACTAGGAACTTTGGAGTGATTCAGCCATTACATATTTAACTTTTTCATAAAAAGAAAAAAAAAGCATGGTCCAATGAACACCTTAAACTCTGGGATAGGAGACATCAAAAACGCAGGTAAAGTATCATACCCTAAACTGTACAGGGTAAGTCAATTCAAAAAGGAGAAACAATTATATAGAATAAAATTCTGATGGCAAAATTAAAAATATTCCAATGAAGAAGGGAGAAATATCTAGAAACAGATATAGGAATACTCAGTAGTCTAGTTTGTGATAAAAGTAGAAAATGTAAGTTACCTAGGGAAAAACTCCTTACTTGAGAAAAACTGCTGAGAACGCTGGAAAGCAGTTTAACAGAAATTAGGCTTAGAACAACACCTTATATCACATTCCACAATACATTCTAAATGGATCTGACCTTAATGTTAAAGATCATTATATAAACAAACAGATCATGTACCTATTACAAGTATGGCTAAGAGACTGATTCTTAAGGAAAGGAGATTACAAAAGATAAAATAGATAGCAATGATTACTCAAAACTGAAAAGCTTCTGCAGGACTTCTGCATCCAGGATAAAACAGGAAGTAGTCAAATGGGGGAAAATCTTTATCAATTTTCTATGACAAAGATGTGCTATACTAGATATATAAACAATTTATATGACTAATGGCTATTCCCCAATAGATAAACGGTCAAAGGATATGAACAAAGTTTTAAAAAGAACTGCAAAACACTCATGGCAACATGAAAAAATACTCCAAAGCACTAATAAGAGAAAAGCAAATCAAGACAACTTAGAGGTTTCACCTGACATTCTGCAAACTGGAAAAAAATGTCAAAAAATGGCAACAGCCAATGCTGGAGGGGTTGTGGGACAATAGTCACATTAATACACTGTTGCTGGGATTTTGAGATGATACAACTGTTTTGGAAAGCAATGTGGAGTTATGTAACTAAAGTGACTAAAAATATCCACACCCTTTGAACCAGAAATTCCATTACTAGCCTTCTATTCCAGGGAAGCCAATGATAAAAAAGTCCCCATTTACGTCAAAATATTTATTGCAGTACATTTTGTGATAGATGAGAATTGGAAACAAAGAAGACATTCATCAAATGGCAAATGGCTAAATGAATCATGGTACATGAAATACTACTGTACTGTAAGAAATGATGCAGATGAATACAGAGAAGCATATAAAGATCTATATGATATTATAAAAGCAAAGGAAGGAGAGTCAAGAAAAAAATATAGACAATATTTACAACACTGTAAATGGAAAGAATGACACCAAAAAATCAAAAGTAAATATAAAAAATCTATAAAGGTCAAGCTCAAATGAAGAGCTATGAAAATACTCCCAATCTACCCTTTGGTGGAGGCATTATATGTTGAAGATATTTGCATACTTTCTCAATGTAACGTTAAGTTATGCTGATTCCCCCCGCGCGCCCCCCCGCCCCCCAAAATCCCTACTATTTGACATATGAGGTGGCTTTCAGGAAGAGGATAGGAGAGGGATATATGGGATCCTACGGTGACACAAAAAACAGAAAACATCAATAAAAATTATTTTAAAAAATTAACTTAGATGAAAGCCCAGATGCCATGGTTTTCAAATTTGCATTTGACAAAGTCGGGAGCAAATTCATTGGGTGACAGTTATGACCCAAGAAAGTTGGTTAAGGTAATGACCAAAATCTAATCTAATAAAACGGCAAATTCAGAGCTCCATTTCAATTCAAAACAGTCAATTGTACAATAGGATGGGGAAAGCATTGCAATACAGTAATGCACATGAAAAATCTAAGGGTTTTAGTGGACTCTATCATCATGAGTTAAAAGCATGACATAGCAGCCAGGAACACTAATGTGATCTTAGGGTACACATTCTCACAAGTACAGTGTTCAGAATAAGACACCAATGAAAGATATTTCTAAATAAAGAGCTGACACGTGGAAGATCTCAGAGGCAAGAACTTAGAGAGTAGAGGACAGAAGATGCAGAGAGGCAAATTATCAGTTTGATGTAAGAAAAACATCCTAACTGAAGTTCTAAAATTGCCCAAAAACGAAATGGGCTTCCTCAAGAGGTGGTTTTCAAAATGCTAGGAATTATTGTATAAGATCCCTAATGAGACATAAATCAGACTACTAGATGACCTCTGAGATAATCTTCCAAGTCTTAAATTTCTTCAATGATCTGAAAAAGATGTCAGGACAGTTCTTCTAGCTGTCCAAATAATGGAGACTATTATATGGGCATGAAAAAAGTAATATTTTAGAAGTGGAAATGTTAGAAGATACACAGACTCAGCTACTTGTTTTTACTTATGTTTGTCATATCAGAAAAGGTGAAAGAAGGCTAGAGACAATTATTTGTGTTCACATCCTTTTAAATTATGTCTCTGTGAAATGTAATATGTATGGTATTGTTAGAAAACTACCTAGCATGATGACTTTAAATATGCTAAAATAGTGTTTTCTCCAGACATTGAGGTGATTTAGGTTCTTTCCCATTTATTTGCTGCTCAGGAATCTATCAACTCAAACAGCAGTTAACAATCAGAATCAGATTTACTTACATCTGTTTTAGGAGCAGATAAACAAAACTGAATAAGGCCAATCTTAGCTTTCTCAATTCTTGTTATGCCAGTATTTGCCACCTTCTGAGTCAGTACCAATCCTTCCACCAGTTCACAGTCATCAATTGTCCCTCTAAGTAAAATAAAAAAGAAAGAATTAAAGAATATAAGTTTTAAGCCTGAAGTTGCCAACTTTTTAAAGAATATTAGAACCTTTATAATTTACATTGCCTTCACTCATGGGCACCTCTCAACTTATTCCTCTAACATAATGACACTAAGAGAATTAATTCATATCTACCATCAAGACATTAAGAATTCTCACAATGATAGAACCACCAGAAAAGAAGAAAAACCCCTTTCACTTTTTAGTCCCACTACCTGATTCCATTTTTGTCACAGAAATCATGCTTATTTGAAACATTAACTTTGATTAATGAAAGTAATAATTATAGATTTTTCTTACCCAAGCTTCTTAACTATTTTAATGTCTCGAAGGTCTACACTAGTGGCTGTTGTTGGGTCAATCACCTTCATCACGGCATCTACACTCATTGGAGAAAGCAGGCTTGAGTACTGAGATACAACCTAAAAGAATTTTTAAAAAGGTCAGATTTAAACTATGTAAAAGAAAACTGCTTCCTATAGATGAGCACTATCTTCTCTAGTGCTCTAATGATAAACATAAAGAAAAATACCATTTTTGGAGAAATTTTTAAAAATTTACTATAAAAACATTTTCCTTCCACATTTATAGATGAGTTAAGTTTCTCACCAATAATGTGTTAACATCTTTTTAAAAGCAAAAAGACATGAATAATTTTTCAAAGACAGATCACAAACTCTACTGGCATAAAACAGCATGAGGCACTTTTGGATACTCATGGACACACAACTAGCATTTCCCGGTATCTTCAGAACAGCAAGAAACTTCATTCAACATTAAGGTGTTGGCAGGATATTTCTAGCACATCTGAAAGGGCAATCATTATGGGCACAATCCAGTCTTGGTCCCATGCCCAAAGATCAAGGAAAATGTATGAGACCGGCACTGAGGAGTGATGGCATTAAAACAGGAAAGTCAGGAAAACAGAAAATGCTAAGATGTTAGGGGTTACCAAACTTTCAGTAAAATTTTAAGCATTACTATGTTGACCTTTGAGTATGATGAATGATCTAAGCAGAGTAAAGTCACATTTACACAAAATTAAAGCTTGCAAACTAAAGAAAGTCTATGGGGGTATTTTTGATTTAAGACAAATGAAAGAGTCTTAAAATGCTGCTCCACATCTACAACTATGTTTTCTCTTTAACAACAGAGCAAAGAAAAATAAATCTCCCCACTTCTTCAGGCTTCATATCACTGGAAAGATTCCTCAACAAAACCAAAAAGGCATAATTCCAATAGTCTTTAACTATTCATACCTTTGAGTTTAGTGAAGTAGTTGCACTATTTAGCAGTGTTTCTCTGTCACTCAGTTCCACTGGCTGTGCCATTTTTGTTAAGACTTCAATACCTCTATCCAAAGCTTTTTGGAATGATTCTGAAATGATGATTGGGTGAATCCCTGCAAAGTGTAAAACTCAAATGTTAACAAGTCATTTAATTACTAGAACTATATCTTATTTACTGTCACACACTTGTTAAACTGTTTTAATAGCTACAATTACACTATTTTAAGAATGACTGATTTTTTTTTTTTTTGGAAAAGTAAATTCCATTATTGGCTGAATTCTATCATTTCTTTCCAAGAAAAACCCATCTGCAATTAGTAAAGGAAAAATAAGTCTTACCCACTCATGAAAGACCTCATCATTCCAAAATAAACCCTACTAACTTTTCTACAGAAACCATCTTTATCCTACCACTATTTAGCAATGACACAAACTCAACCTACCCTTCTGAAGAAGTTTGGTACAGGAATCCAAAAGAGACCCAGCAATGATAACAACAGAGGTGGTTCCGTCACCAGCTTCAATATCTTGAGCTTTGGAGAGCTCCACCAACTAGAAAAAAGTCGTTAAGTAACAGTGTTAACAGTCCTGCTAAGGTACGCTGATAGTCTTAGCAAGATCATGAAGCTCTGGAATGGGTTTCACCAAATTTAAAATCTAATGCTATAATGTCACAACTTTCTAGGAAACTTAAAATTCCACAAGACAATGAATGTCTTCCCCGTTCTCACTCCTTGACCCCCCAATGTAGTGAAAGTATTAAAATGGAAAATTCTGCGAAACTGAGGGAGGCAAAGTGCATGCAGTGGGGCAGGATGAAGAGGGATAGCAGAATTTATAGTTCCCTAGCTGTACAGTCTCATGAGTCATGATCATTAATTGATTCTAGAATGTTCACTCTTCCACACAAGGGCTATTTATTTGCCTCATCATGATATGAGGGTTAACTGTGTTTTCAAAGGCTGTCAGAGAATACAAATTCTGGCAGGTCCTACCAAGGTAGAAAAACTAAGAATGGGACCAGGACAACTAGGAACAAAGACAGTCCCTAGGAGGTTCATTACCAAGTAATGAATGTTAGCACTGTAATATGAAAATCCAAAAGACTAAAAAAACTTTTCTATCGAGAAGTGGAGGAGTGTGAGAGTACCATGGACAGTGAAACGATATATTTTTGAAGAAAGGGTTTTGGATAGTGACCTGGTCACACACTAGATGCTAGTTATTCAGGAGCTAACTTAGCTAAATTCTGAGAAGCTCAGAACTAGGTTTGTCAGAA
Organism: Notamacropus eugenii; assembly: GCF_028372415.1. Lineage (NCBI taxonomy): Eukaryota > Metazoa > Chordata > Mammalia > Diprotodontia > Macropodidae > Notamacropus > Notamacropus eugenii. The sequence continues at coordinate 642,853,026 of NC_092872.1, read as the reverse complement.
TGATTTTTTGTTTAAGCCAGAGTAATTTTTGAATCAATAAATAAATACAAGTGGCTACTAAGTGCCAGACATCATGCTGAATGTTGAGGACATAAACAGAAAAGTAAGTCCCCTCCAAGGAGTTTATACTAGAAGAATATTGGTAAGTTCACAAATAAGTAAACAGGTATAAATTTTAAAAAATGTGAGTCATGGGCTAAGAGGGATTTGAAATAGGGGGAATCAAGAAAGACCTCTTGAAGGAATTGGCACAAGAGTCAAGCCATGGTAACTAGGTGCTCCAGAAAGCACGTGTGGAAAGAGAATATGTTGGCATACACAGTAAGATTAGAATGTCATGTGTAGTGAAGAAGTAAGATGCCTGGACTAGTCTAAGTGCAGAATAAAAGACAGTAATCTATATTCAGTTTGAAAAGATCAGTTGCAGCCAGACTGTGAAGGACATTTGATGCTAACTAATGGAGTTTGCATTTGATCCTAAAGGCAACTGTTAGTCACTGAAGCTTTAAAACTGGTAAACTGAAATGATCAGACTGATTCTGCATCTTTTTTATTGAACTTAACCGAAGTTAATTGATTTTGTCCAGTAACTGCCTAAATCATGGTTGTCTCTGAAATTAGTGGAGAAAATCAGCTGGCCTGGAATGAATTAAATTAAATCCATTTCTCCTGTTAATCACTTCTATTTTTGCCTCTTTGCCTCAACGAAATCTGCTGTCCTTTGGGAATGCAGGTGGACACCACAGGGTCTAGTCTAGCATCTTTGTACCACCAAGCTATCATTCAAGCACTTCTAGTTTGTTACCCAAAAAGTCTAGTCCACTATCTCTAACCTTGCAGGTAAACTCAAACAACAAGCATTTTTTAGTCACAGGAGGGGTTTATTGCTAGTTCCTCATTCCTAATTTCTAAATAATCATATTGTCCCCCCTCACCTCAGTTCTATAACCAATTATATTGATTTTGCCTTTCATGATACTGAGCTCTTTTAACCAATCATAACTTATTCCCTGCCTACGAAATCTTGTTCTTTATTATCCCCTAAAGTACAAAAAAGTCTTGGCTTTACAGAGGAAGCTAAGATCCTATTTATTGGTAAATTCATGCTTTACTAATAAAATGATTGTGCTTGGAACTTTGCGACTCAGTATACCTTAATTTTAACTGTTACAGTTGTAAAGTGGAACATACTGTGTCAGTGGAGAGAATGTTCATGAAAACAAAACTCACAGATCCTCAAAGTACTGAAATAACAAGATGTAACATGTCCATCATACTTAGATGTCATGGAAATTATCAACTAAAGTTTAAATTAAGATTAAACAGTAGTTTGTCATATAAAAGGAAAACTATGTATTTACCATCCTGGCTGCTGGATGTAAGACCTGCATTTGTTTCAAAATTGTAGCACCATCATTGGTAATGGTCACATCACCTTTTCCATCTTGAATCTAAAAATTTTTTTAAATGAAAAAACAAAACAAGATGAAATTTTTTTAGACAATAATAATTTGGTTTCCAAAAATGTTTTATTCATATTTAAAAGCTTAATGGTAGTATCTATATTATCTTTCACGTATAATGCATCCAATTTCTTAACATCCAAACACCTTCACATTGGCTTTTATTTTATGCTTGAAATATTAGCTCCATTTTATTAACTAGAAAACTGAAGTTCTGAAAAATGGACTCTTTCCACATCTCACAGGTAAACAGTGGCAGTTAGGTAGCATAGTGGATAGAGCTCTGGGCATGAAGTCAGCAAGATTTGAGTTTAATCAACCTCAGATACTTACTAGCTTTGTGATTATGGTCAAGTCATCTATGTTTTATCTGTTTCAGTTTCCTCAACTGTAAGATGGATATAATAATAGCATCTACCTCCTAAGGTTGTGAGATCAAATGAGATATTATTTGTAAAGTGCTTAACACAGTGTCTGGCATAGAGCAGGCACTTAAATGATTATTTCATTCCAGATAAAACCCAAATCTCCTAACTTCCAACTTACTCCTTTCTAGAATTTATTCAGTAGATCTCTATCTTCTTAACAGATTTATTAAAGCATTTTAAAATATTCAATAATGATACTGACCTACAGTTTTCTGCTTTACCTTATTTTGTTCAGGTATTAGGATTATGATTGTTTGGTAAAAGGAGTCTTTCAGTAGTGACTTCTCAAATTGTATAGCACTGATATTGTTATTTTAAAATTTTATAGAATTAACCAAGAGTTTTTCTTCCCTTTAGTAGTTCCTTTACAGTTGGTATTATTTCCTCTTCTGAGGCTGTATTATCTAAGACCTCTATTTGGTTTTCTGTTAAAATATTTTATATTTTTGAAGGTATTGCTCTATTTCTCATGTTCTCAAGTCCTATTATTATATGTGTAGTAGCTTAGAATAATTAAAAATTTTTCTTTTTCTTTTTTTACATGTTCATTTGTTCTTTTGCTGATCTGATTTTCTGCCCTATTCGTTTCTGTTTCCAGTATGTTTCTTTTATTATGTTCAATCTCTCTTCTTTTGTGCTTATTTGAGGTAAGCCCTCTAATTTTAAAAAATGCACCTTAAATCAATTAACGCTCTCCTTTTTGATTTTGTTAATGCACAGTTAAAGGATGTAATCTTCCCCTGTGTTTTAGTTGTCTTCCACAAATTTTATGTTGTTTCATCATTATTTTCATTCACATAATTATTGTTTAGGATTCAATACTGAATATTGATTCTAAAATTTTAAATAAAATCATGTTAAACATACTACAGCAACTGATTAAGGAAATCATCATTATTACCAAATCAGACTTACACTAGGGATTCAAGGATGGTTCATCATTAGGAAAACAATTAACACAGTATTAACAACATCCAAAATCACATGACTATCAACAGCTGCAGAAAAAGGCTTTAACAAAGCACAACACGCACTTATGCTAAGAACACTCCAAAGTATTAGCAGAGAGGGAATTTTTTAAATATAAAAAGCATTATCTAAAATCAAAATGGGGACATACTAGAAGCTTTACAACAAGGACAACCACTCTCCTTGCTATTTTTGATAGGAGTTCTAGAAATGCTAGCAGGAGCTAAGCATAAGAAATAAATTAAAGATATAAATATAGGTTAAGAAGAGTTGTAAAACTACTGATGATACAATGATTTACTTAGAAAATTCCAGGGAATCAGATGATATTAAGTAAGATAATAGCCTTGGCAAAGTTGCAAGGTACAAAATAAACTCTCAAAAATTAATAATATTTTCATATATTAATAAAATCCAAAAGTCAGTAAGAGAAATAGAAATTATATTCCATGTAAACACAAAATGCATAAAATACTTGGGGACCCATCTACTGAAATCCACAAAATAATTACACAGATTTAATTACAAAGTGCTCCTTAAATAATAATTTTTACAAATATTATAATTATATTATATAATTAACATAATTACATATGATAACAATTTATATAATTATATAATTAAATTATAATATAAATACTATAAATAAATAATAAAAGCCAGCTTAAATAGCTGGAGAAATATTCAGCACTTATGGCTGAATAAAAACATTAGAAATACTATCAAAATTAATTTACAATTTTAATGCTATATCAATCAAAAGAGATACTTTACAGAACTTGATCAAGCAACAAAATTCATTCAAAGAAACCATATATCTAGATTAGAAAGGAAAATGATAAAAAAAGGGTTGGGAAAAAAAGGATTAACACTGCCATACCTCAAAATCACTTTGTATTGGTTAAAAAACAGAGATGTAGATCAATGGAACAGAGTAGATAACAGAGAATCAGAAACAATGGAATTAAATAACTGCGTTCAATCAACAGGAAAATAAAATTACTTCTGAAAAGAACTATTTGATTAAAAAAAAACAAACCCTGTTGTGAAAAGCAGAAAGCAGTCTTCCAGAAATTAGTCTTAGATATATCCTGTTATCTTTAGATGTTTTCTCTCACATCCAACTGTCAAACCTTTGGGGATTTCTTAGCAAAGATACTGGAGTGATTTGCCATTTCCTTCTCCAATGAGGAAACAGAGGCAAACAGGATTAAGTGACTTGCCCAGGGTCACACAGCTAGCGTCTCAGACCATATATGAACTTGGAGTCTTTCTGACTCCAAGCCCAGTGCTCTATTTACTGCACCACCTAATTGCCCTAGATGTATCATATTTCATAATAAATTCAAAATGGAAGCATGATCTAAATAATAAAGATCTGTTGCAAAAAGTTAAGAGATCATATACCTTTCATAGCTATAAATATGAAATGTATTCTTACCCAAAAAAGCAAGAGGCAATTACAAAATATAAAACAGGTAACTTTGATTAAATGGAAAACCCTCTGCACAAATTTAACGTATCTAGGTTAAGAAGGTAAGTGGCCAAACATGGAAAAAGACCAAATTTCTAAGAACATATCTATCTATGGGTATCTATATTCAGTCTCATCTTCACCTTCCCCTCTCTCACTCCCAAAAGCAATTCCCCCAAGAGATACTAATAGATATATATTTGGGTCAAAGTTCTCAAAAGAAAAATTATAAACTATTAACAACTATACTATTAACAGGCATAGGAAAGAATGGTCCAAATCCCTAATAACAAGAATAATTCTAATCAAAACAACCCTGAGGTTTCACTTCACATTCTGCAAAATGGAAAGATGATAAAAAATGGTAATAATTTATGCTGGAGGGGTTGTGGGAAGATATACATTATAGTACACTATTGGTGGAGCTGTGAATCAGGACAACCCAGAATGGAAAGCATTTAGAGTAAAGGAAATAAAGTGATTAAAATGTCCATAACCTTTGACCCCGAGATTTCACTAAGCTATACCCTAAGAAGGTCATTGAATAAACTCCCCACATATATCAAAACAACTCCTTTTCTCCAATTCCCCCAAAGATACCTTTTCAATTCTAACAATGGTATATACCAGCAAGCTGAAAATTAGCTCTAATTTAAGCTATGGTCTTTGCACATCTGACAGATGGATTAGATTCCCATCATGAAAATGGAAGGAAGACAGGAGCTGGGCAGAGGGATAAATGGCAAAGATATACAGATTTATAGGTTTTCCAGACACATAATTTTATTACATAATTTCAATACCTGCTTTGCACTTAATGCAAGCTTTATAAAACATCTTCACTTCAAAAACAATGCTTCCCTTTCCTAATAAGCAATTATAGCCCAATTAATAGTATTTTATAAATTAAAAAAAATTTTTTTTTTTTTACCATTTTGTCCATTCCTTTCGGTCCAAGACTAGTTCTAATAGCATCTGTAACAGCTGTAAAAAGAGGAGAAAAATTCAAGAAATATTACTTTTTTTGACATTTCAAATATAATGAAGCACAAATATAATAAAGTCTTCCCATTCTTGATTGCAATCCAAATACACATTATTTCATCTTTTCATTGTAAGGCCACTATGTAGAGTACTTTGGATTTATTCTATAATACTGCAATAGAAAAACTAAGCTTGTGGATTCACCCTATTTTTCTTCAAATATTGGAATGCTAAGAATCCAATTAGAAAGTTTTGCATTCTTTACTTCCTATTTTAAAACAAATGAAATTTGGAATTTTAAAGCGACTGGTATGATAAACTCAGATGTTGTTACCACTATTCAGAGACCAAGAAAAACCAAAGTACTGTACTTAAACCTGAAATCACAACTGAGTCATAGATAGCACAGCAGGAATAATGAAATATTTACTCTGTTGGAATAAAGGACAAACTTTTTTCTTTGATTCATGACAGCTTGAAATCAGTTAGAAGAATCAGTATAACATTAGCTATAGTACAAATTACAGTATGTAGAGAAGGCAGGCTGTAGCAATGTAAAGATAACACTAAAGACAACAGAATTCAGGTTAAATACAATGTTGGTCCCAAATGACTGAAAGTAAAACACCCTTCTTTCCTTGTTATCATGAACAGTTGCTTGTGCTGTCAGTCACAGTTCTTATTAGAAAATTTTGATTAATTTTTTTTTTTTTGGTTAGGAACTATGCAGGAAAGCACTGCTTCATTAAAAGAAAACATGGAATTTTTTTTAATTTTTAAAAATGCTGTTATAGGTCCCTTTTCCCCATCCAAGTTATTTTATTATCAACCATCTCCTTTTAAAAGTTATAGCATCTAATTCAAGTGTCAGGAAGGCATAACAACCTTCAGAAAAGCTAAATATGATCCACCAACTAAGGCATTTAAAATCATCTTGAAAGGTATAATTAACTACCATCCATAAAAGAAAGCAGAGCAAATTCTTCAAAGTCAATGTTTCATTTTTGCCTTTGTAACAACTGGATACCTAGTACCGTACCCTTTACACCAAAGGCACCTAATAACTGTGTTGAGTTGAATTAAGCAGTCATTACATAGAGATAGGAACCAGTCCTGTGAATTTTCATTAGTATTGAAAATTTCTGGAAGAGGAAACTCCCTCCACAATCCAAGTTGGCACCTTCTATAGATTTAGAGTTGCCTGAAGTGCACCAAACAGTTAGATGACTTGCTCCTGGGTCTTCCTGGCTCTGAGGTCAGCTCTCTATTCATTATACCATGATTGCTCTCTTGGAGAATCTTAAAGCATGTAGAATTTCAGAAGTGAAAAGCTGTTTGATGCCATCCTATTGGTGAGGTAAAATGGCATAGTGGAAAACAGAAGTGGATTAAGAGTTTGAAGATCTGGGTTCAAATCCTGACCCTATTACCTACCACTTTGTGTGATCTGGAACAAGCAAGTTTTGGGCCTTGGGGTCCCTATCTGTAAAATACTAGTTAACTGCCATTTTATATAGTACTTCCAAGTTTACAGAGGTTTATATACATCATCTCATTTTAGACTCACAACCACCCTCCAAGATATTATCATTCACGTTCCTAACTATGAAACTGAGGCTCAGAAAAGCTACAAGATCATGATGCACTCACAGTTACACTGCAGCTAGTACAGGTTCTTCTAGTTATAAAATCCTTTAACTTTATAAATCCTGCAATTTTAGCACCAGGGAAACTGAACCCTCAATTGGGTGAATGGTCCATTCAAAGATAAGACTAATTGTAGTCATCCCCCAGTTTCATTATTAGACTTTAAGGTTCTAAAGCTTTAAGGTTTGGCTTACATATCTATAAACTAAAGGCACATAAATTTTTTTAATGTGCCTATGGGGGATGGTACATGTAACAATACACAGTTATTTACCACTTGCCCACTGGGATATAGTGATTGTACCAAAGCCTTCTGGTGATCCTCTCCTTAAAGCAGGCAAATATTTTGACAGTGGTTAAGTAGGAACCTCTTTCAGTCCACATGCTACAAACTGTAAGGTACCTTATACCTTATCTTACTCCAGACACAAAATCTAATTATAAGTATGAAATTACATTTTATATTGATTTTTCTAACTTTCTGATCATTTATTAAACAACTATTCATTGAGTTCCTACTACATGCACAACATGTGTTATGCATTGGAACTTTGGGACTGTTTGTTAAGACCCATATTATCACAGGTACCATATTATCTAGGGCTGTTACTCTATTTCTCAGGCCATGAGGGAGAGTGGATACAGGAATTAAAAAATGATAAAACATCCTTTGCTTCTCACATGGCAGTAATCCTCCCTCTAATGAGTAACAAACTGTTCCCTGTCATTTTCTGGAAGTATTCTCTCCTCTATAGAAAAGGAACTAATAATAGGTTACACTTATATAGTGCTTCTTACAAAACTTTTTCTAAACTAATAGTTAAGAAAGCACAAAATGATAGAACGTTAGAGTTAAAAGTTCTAATCTCAACTACCTCCACATTTGAAGAAGAAGATCCAAGAAAGGACCTGGGTTAGTCATACTATTTAATGGCAGAATTAGAATTTGTTTCTTGATGATTAGAATCCAATATTCTGTACATGAAATTAGCATGTCACACAAGTACAAATCCCTCTGGTAGTCTCAAACTATACGCCCTAAATTTAGCTACACAAAACCATACATTTTATCCAGGCTCACATTCAGACATTTCACGATAATATTAAATGATTTAAAAACCTCAAATGTTTTTCCTCCCTGGTACTTGGAGATACTGCAGAGGTTAACACTTTCTCCACTCTGATGGTGTAACTGCTCATTTCTACAGTCCTTTTACTACATTGTTTTATTTGACTCTCATAGAAACTCTATGAGGTTGCTACTACAGGTATTACTACGGTTACTGCACATCCCCTGGATAGAGCTCTTAGCTTCCTTCAAAGCTTAGCTAATCTATTACAACACTCACTCTTCTCAAATTAATGTGTACACACACACACACCACACACACTCTATAGTTCGCTCTCTTAGGAGAAAATGATTTTTCTTCATTGTCTTGTATCACCAGTGCCCTTGAACACAGTATGTCCTTAATGTTTCTTGGTTTGATGGATCCTCATTTCACAGATGAGGCAGGTTCAGTGATAGTATGACCAGCCCTTACTCATACAGCTACTAAGATGAGAGGTGGGGATTCATACCTAGTATTCTAATGACCCTCAAGGCACTGGAAAAATCTGAAAGGAAGAACTAACAAAATGCAGGTGAGTCCAAAGTCCCAAGTACTGGAAGTCTGTGGCTTCCACAAAAAAGAACTGAGTTGTTATATCTGTGTTCGTCCTTCATTTTCAAAGAAGACCATACCATCAGAGAAATAATGACATGACTTGCACTTGACTTTGGGTGAGGGGGGCTGTGCAGGTCACCAGCCTCACTTTGCCCTCCTGAGCCATCTGGGTCCAGAGACCAGATACTCATCAGGATGACTGGAGACTGCCAGCCCAGGACACAATGGGTTTATTAATGAGCAAAAGAAAAAAAAAGTAAATCAAGCAGAGAGGAAAAGAGCAACAGTTACTATTGATATTCTAATTCACTCTGAGGATCCTGAGGCCCACCACCAGATTGGAGAAATGTGGTGCATGCCACAGCCCTAGTGGAAGTCAATCAACTAGCACTTAGTTAAAGATCACCTGCGTGCTAGGCACTGTGCTAAACAATGGGGACATGAAAAAAAAGAGCAAGACAATTCCTGCTCTCTCTAACAGTTTAATGGAGACAACACACTAATAACACATGCACGAATATCTACATGAGGGTAAACTGGGGGTAATCTAAGAGGTAAGGGACAAAACCTGAGGAGAGGAAAGGCTTTTCGTAAAAGGTCGGGGTTTCGTGTAAGTCTGCATGCAGTCTCGGGGAGTGAGGAGAAAATCTAAGACTTAAGGAAGTGATTATAGAAAACTGAAAACAAATTAATTTTTTTAAAAGGGTGAGGTTTTAGCTGGGACTTGAAGGAAAACCACGGGGATGGAGAGCATGCCAGGTATCTGAGTGGGTGAGGGGAGGGAGAGGAGAGACGGTGAAAATGCTCCGAGAAGCTAGACAGGATGCCTTGAGCAGGAAAGAGAGAAAAGCCAGGGGGAGGGGAACTGAACGTGGACATATGCTGGGGGCCAGGACCGAAATGGGCCACGGGGAACCCAACAAAACCTTTTCGAGTCACTCCCCGAGAGCAGCCATTCCTCCGGCTGACTCAGCCCAGAAAGACCCCCGAGCCAGGCCCAGCCCAGCCCACCCCTCGCGGCCGGCAGGGCGCAGGCGCAGTCCCCGCGCTCGCTACCTTTGGCGGCAGAGATGTTGCTGAAGCGGATCTGGGCCGGTTTGTCCCGGTCCTGGTAAGCGCCTCTCCCCCGATTGCCGGAACCTCCGGCAGGCCCGTTGCTCCTGGGACCCATGTTCTCCGGCATGGTCAGTCAGGCTTGGCGCGGTTCTGTGGTGACTCAAGAGCCCCGGATGGACGCGGATTGTGTCCGATCCGTGGACTAACGGTCTCAGACCAACGCCTCCACGAAGCTTCCAGAAAGTAGAGCCGGCGCCTGAGCAGAGGAGGAAGGAGGCGGGGACGACGGGTCCTGCCTCACAGCACGGCACCTGCAGTGACGTCATCAAGAGGCGTCTTCGGCGCGCCGGAACCCAGAGCCGCCAGAGGTGGCGCGTGGAGAGCAGAACGCTCTCAAATTGGTGGAGGAGGGAAGACCCACACTGGTTATTAAATCAACTGGGGTCGTTCCTAGTTATCTTCGGGCGGGGTGGTAGTTCTCACTGCGTTTAGAAAGGCGCGAGACGAGACAGGCAGGTTGGAGACACCTTCCTCTCGCCGCCCTCAGGCCCCCACGCACGGAAGGGGCGGGGTCAGGCCTAAGAGACGCTGTGTCTGTTGTGAGGAACCTAGTTATCTTCTCGTAGTGAGGCCCTCCCCGGTGTTGTGGTCTCTTGGACTGGAAGGAAAGCGGTTTTGGCCCTGCTTTCATTCCCTCCGGTTGGTTCGAGGTAGAAGTTGGCGATTCCAGGAGTAATCAGCAAGCATCTTTATTAAGCGCCTGCCACGTGCTAGGCGCTGGGGTTACAAAGAAAGGCCAATGACAGTTCCTGCTCTCGGTCACTGAGCATTTATTAAGCGCTTACTGTGTGCCAGCTGTGTGCTAAGTTCTGGGAATATGAAGAATAGGCCCAGGTTTTGGAGCTTGCGAGAAAGCTTGAAGCCTATTTATTCTAACCCCATTTATTTCACGGACTAGGAAATTTAGGTTAAATGATGTCCCAGTGCGCCCCAACCATGCTTCCCCAGTCCTCCCCTCCACGTGGCCTGTTTCCTTTATTTTACCTTTCCGAATCCAAGGTAGGCCACGAGTGTGATGACGTAACGTAATGGCTGTCTGGAGTCGGACCTGGCTCTCAGTGTAGCTCCTGAAGCTTAGTGTGTGTAACTGGGGATAAGTCACCTGCCGTCCGTGATCTTGTCTGGGGAGGATGCTACTAATACTGTTATCATCCATCCCTGGGCATCGTGAAGGAAATGCTTGGTCAAATAGGTGTTGTAGAAGAGGAATGAGGTAGGACACCTTGCAGACCAGGACTACTGCACATCCTGTTACCTATCTCAACTGGTATTCCCTCCCTCGTCAGTTCACCGCCCCACGCACACAGGCATGGTTCTAAAGCTTTCCGCCCCTCCTCCAACCTCCATTGGTAGCCTTTGCTCCTCTCCCCCTGCAGAAGATCGAGCCTCCACCTTAACGCTCTTGGTGCTGACCTCCCTTCTGGCCTTCTCCTCCACATCAGTCGTGTTTTCTCCCACTATCTCTTTCACCCCGTTACATGAAAAAGTGACTTTTCTTGCCAAGACAAACGCTTCTTCAGGTAACCTTAATCCCATCCGTCCCAGCTTCTCCAGCTGATTGCCTCTTTACCCCTACTCTTGCACCGCTCATGCCCTATCTACTGGCTGTTTCCACACATACATGTCTCTCCTACCCTTAAAAAACCCTCGTGATCTGACCATGTCTTAGCTGTTGTCCTGTATCTCACTTCTCTTTAAGGAGAACGTCATCAAGTTTCATCAATTGGTGTCTCTACTTCTTCTCTTTTCTAAACCATTTCTAAAGCATTTTGGCTTCAAACCTCATCATTCAGTTGAAACTCTTCAAAATTACCAGTGATCTTTTAACTGCCAAAATTAATAGTCTTTTCTCAATCTTCACACTTCTTTCCAATCCACATCTTTTTTGACCTCTCTGCAGCATTTGACACACCTCTTCCTGTATGCTGTCTTTTCTAGAAGAGAATAAGCTTTTTGTGGCCTAAGTTTTTTATGGTACTGCCTTTTTCTGGTTTCCCACCTGTCTGACCTCTTCTTAGTCTCCTTTGCTGGATCTTTCTTTAGATCATGTCCACTAACTTTGGGTGCCCCCTCTGCCAAGGGTCTATACTCAATCCTCATCTCCTTCTATACTACCTCCTTTTATTATCTTACTAAACTTTTTTGGATTAAATTATCATCTCAAAGCAGATAATGCTCATCTATTTATACAGACCTTACCTAGATTCTCACATTACCAACTGCCTATTGCACATCTCAAACTGGGTGTTCCATAGATATTTCAAATTCAGCATGTCCAAAATTGCACTCACCATTTTCCTCCTCAAATGTTCCCTTTTTCAATACTTCCCAATTATTGCTGGAGGCACCATCATCTTCCCAGTCATGTAATCTTACAACTTCAGTGTTATCTTCAGTTTTTCACTCTTAACCCCCATATCCAAGGTGTTGTCAAATCTTGTCAATTCTGCCTTCGTAGCCTATCTCCTATGTGACCCCTTTTCTATTCACATAGCCACCTGCCTGGTAAAGGCCCTCTTACTTCATACTTGGCCTACTGGTTAGTCTCACTGTTTGAAGTCTCTTCCCCTCTCCAATCCCTTTTCTCATCTGCCAAAATCATTTTCTTCAAGGGTCTGACCATGTCGCTGTACTGTTCAGTAAACTTCAGTGGCTACCTGTTGCCGCCAGGATCAAATATAAAATCTTCTGTTTGCCTTTAAAATCCTTAACAACCTGTCCCTTCCTACCTTTCCAGTCTATTCACACTTTACTCACTCCTGTAATACAGTGACATTGGTCTTGTTCTTTGCACAGAGGCCTTTCTCAACCTTTTGCCCACCTTTCCTTCTGAGATTACCTTGTATATAGCTTGTATGTACACAGTTGTTTGCATATTGTCTTCACCATTAGAACAAGCTCCTTGAGAGCTGGGAACATGTTTTTGTCTTCATATCCCCAGTGCTTAGTGTAGTACCTGGCACATAGTAGGTATTCAGATGCTTGATTGACTGAGGTAGATCTGCATTGACTCAAGCACCTTCCATCCCAGTTATACTCTCCCAATTCAACTCAGCCTCTCTGAATCTTAATTTTCCTCCAAGTGTCCATGTTTCCCATTGATTCTCCTCAAACTGAACTAGCAGATACGTTACAGAACAGAGCACATTACATGATGCATATTGTGCATAATTTATATAATCAATAGGCAACTAGGTTTCACAGTGGATAGAGCACTGGTCCTGGAGTCAAGAAGATCTGACTTCATCTTAGGGAAGTGAGCTATTCTGTATCTGCGTCAGATTTATCATCCATAAAATGGAAATAAAAATAACATTGTTAAATCTGAAAACAAATGACCAAAAATCACAGAAATTATGCAACCACTGTTAACTCTGAAAATACCAAAGAGCTCACACAGGAGCTCTTATCACAACCACAGTTAACTCTGAAAAATATCAAATATCAAAGAGCTCACACAGGTTATTACAACCACAGTTAATTCTAAGAAATAAAAACAAAATAACCAAGGAGCTAACAGTGGTCATAAGATAAAAGCTTTCTTTATTCTGATAGAGGAGAGACAGTAGACACATGTTCCAGGGCCTCCTCTAGGAGACCCCCTTTAGTGAGGCCAAATCTTAATACATATAACAGTGGCTACACAGTGAACTATAGATCTGACAGTGAGGGGGTAACAGCAATAATGAGACAAGTTCGATTCACAGTAGGGCTTCTTGACCTCAGCATGGCTTCTGCAGGTATCTGAGCTCAGGGACCACTTGAGGCTGGTGTGAAACAGTTCTGGGATTTTGTTTTGGCTGAGTACGTCCAGAGGGAGAATATGAAGGATTGTTGTTATGCCAAGTCCAGGGTATATCTTGCTTGCTGGGCCTTAGCTCCAGAGTAAGAAGACAGGGGCAGTCTTGGCCTGGGGATCCTGACAGCACCTACTTTGTTGTGAGAATAAAATGAGATGATATTTATAAAGTGCTTTGCAAACCTTAAAGCAAGATATAAATGCTAGCTATTATTATTACAATGACTACAGTAATGAAAACACAATGTTAAAAGAAAATTAGTTGACCTTTGATTAACTGTAATGATCTCAGTGAGAAAACCATGCTGAAACATATCTCCCTCCTTTTAAAGCTGATTGGGGTATTCGGCATACCTGATACTCATTCTGATATGGCTGCTACCTCAGCATGTCTCTTGGAAGTTCTGACCTAGGTTTCTAGTTAATCACATTGTCTGATCAACACATTAGGGTGGAATTTATCACTCCCTCAGAGAACTGGTGATAGCAAAATTTGCTGCAGTTCTTGATGCACTGGACTTCTCAGTACTCTCTGTAGCAAGAGCAGAAAACTTTGCTATTCTGTTCAGCTGCTTTCTTCAGCTGTCTCACATTGGTTACTATTTCTCAATTGCCCTATTTCTACCAAGCCCTCTCATTTTCCTTGACTATGGGATCTTGCCCTCAGACTGACTTGACTAACTACAAATTGTTCTCTAATCTTGGCTGCCCCTCACTGCTGTGGGCAACTGACACAGCCATCAGGGAAAATGACTTGGAACTCTGTCCCCATTTATTTAATTCTGCATGCCCTTTGACCCAGCTACACCACTGCTAGATTTATACTCACAAAGATCAAAGGAAGAAGAAAAACACGTACAGAAATATTTATAACTGCTCCTTTTGTGATGGCAAGGAACTGGAAACAAAGAGGGTGCCCATCTTTTGTGTGTTTGTCCTTCATTTTCGAAGAAGACCATGACATCAGAGAAATGATGACATGACTTGCACTTGAATTTGTTCTGAGTGAAGAAGGGCTGTGCAAGGTCACCAGCCTCACTTTCTCCTCCTGAGCCATTTGGATCCAGTGACCAGATATTCATCAAGATGACTGGAGACAACCCAGGATGCAATTGGAGACCTTGGCCTTTTTTGGCTCAGTCCTATTCAGGTACTCACTTAGAGTGAGATGATACCCATTCAGTGAATAGGACTCTTGAGGAAGTAATCAGAGAATGGCCCTTTTAATGAGCAAAAGAAAAAAAATACAAGTAAATCAAGCTGGGAGGGAAAGAGCAACAGTTACTATTGATAATCACCCTTAAGCCAGGAGGGTCCACAAGACAGCCATTAAGTGGAGTTTGGGCAGGGGCCTATTAGTGTACAATCTGTGGGCTTCCGAGTGCACTGGGTTTAAGGTTTTGGGAAGGAGAAGAAAGAGAGAGATAAACAAACAAAGAATCAGGTGCCCATCAGTTGAAGAATGGCTGAATAAATTGTGGCATATGAATATAATGGAATTCTGTTGTGCTATAAGAAATGATGAAAGGGATGGTTTCAGAGAAACTTAGGAAGATTTGAATGATCTCACTGAAGCAGAGTGAAATGAACAGTACCAGGGAAACAATCTGTATTTTAACAACAATACTGCAAAATGCATAATTTTAAAAAGACTTAAGAATGTTGATCAAGGCAGTTATAACCATGATTTCCAGAGGACCAATAAAAATAATAAATAGCATTTATGTAGCACTTCAAAGCTGGCAAGCACTTTATATATGTGGTCTTATTTAATGATGAAGAATGCTACTCTTCTGACAGGTGGTGGTCTAAGCATGCATAAGATAACATGGTTTTTGGACATGTCCAGTATCTCTATTATTATGAGGGTTTTGTTTTTCTTTCTTGAGTGAAGAGGGGCAAGTAAGAGGAAAAGAATATAAATGCTTGCTAATTGGGAAAAAACCATTAAAAATAATATATTGGTTGCTCATACTTGAAAAGTAGATAGCTACTGGCTTTATATAAATCTTGTAGATATTCTAATCAGTACTAGTGAGTTTAAAGTTCATATATGCAAGGTGTTCATTTTCATACTCCTAGTGACTTGATATATAACACTTCACTTATATTGATGCAAGAATAAATGTGAAGATTTTTCCAGGTTCCCTGTATTTCCAAAGTCTTTTGAAGATAGATTTCTAGTAAATGAGTTACATTTAGGGGAAAGTTCAGCAAGTATTTAAGTACCTACTATGTATAAGGCACTGTGCTAGGTAAGGGGCGTACAAAGACAAAAACAAAACAGTTTCTACCGTCAAGGAGTTTACAGTTCTATTTGGAAAAATAACATGTATGAGGATAAGTTAATACAAAATACATACAAATTAATTTTGAGGTTGAAGTGGAGAGGACACTAATACTTTAGGAGATCAAGAAAAGCCTCATGTAGGAAGAGGAGCTTGAGATGAGTCTTGAAGGGAATTGGAGACTCAGAGACATGGAGGTGAGGAGGGAATACATTCCAGACATAGAGGATAACCTATATAAAGGTAGGAGATGTTTATGGAGAACCATCTGTAAGCCAATTTGGCTGGACTATAGTGAGTGGGATTAATGTGAAATTAATCACATAGAAGACTAGTAGACTGAAGGGCTTTAAACGCCATACAAAAGCATTTTAATTTTATCCTAAATCACACACACACACACACACACACACACACACACACACACACAGCCAATGACACAGAGCAAGGCAATGATGGTCAGACCTATACTTTTGAGCTATGACTTTGGCAGCTGTATGTAGGATGGGTGAGTGAAAAGAGATTCCCTTAAGTTGCCTATGAGCCAGCCAAGACTGATCACTACCGACTTGGCTCGTATTTGTGAGATGTATTTTCTTTTAAGTGAATTTACAACTTCTGTTGCTTAAAACCTCCCACTCACATAAACTCAGATCTAAATATATTCATTCATTATGAAGCAAATAGAAACATAGGCCAACAGCAAAGAATTGGTGGGGGAAAAAACCCACATTTAATTGTATCAGAAAAGGAAATGTAAGAGAATAACTTTTTCGCACTTATTCTCCAAATCGGTACATTCTCTGTCTCCAGACTCATCCTGGACATGGGGAGAGGGAATGATTTAGGCTTCAGTTCAGCATGTTTTATAGTGAAGTTGGACAACTTCTGTGGACTACTGGCTTGCTTTGTGGGATCATCAGGATTCTGCCAGGACTCGGATTCAGATATGTGATGATAGGTCTGGGTCATCATATCTTCCATGTCTTTAAACCACACATGTGACAGTTTTTAAGTGCCACTCCTCCCCCATTACACTAATCAGGGTCCTTTCTTCACGATGTACAGTCCCTCTCTGACTGGACCAACAGTTATTGGAAATGGAAGCCTGAAAATTTCTCCCAATGAATGATTTAATGATGCTGTTTGAGCCGCAGCATTATGGGAAATGGAATTCTCAGGCCTTCTCCCTTCAGTTATGCCTACTAAATTTGCTTCAATAGGCAACTGACTGTGTTAGTCTCAAAAATGATAGTGGAATTCTTTGCAGAATTTGTTGGTTGCTAAAGGTATGGACATTATTTTCATACCCTTATTCATATAATGGGGATTTTTTCCCTACCAGTAGTCCTTGATGATTCTGTTGTAATGAAATTTAATTTTTTTCTCCAATGGATGATACAAATGCACACCAACACCTGTAAAGAGAGTTAAAGATCTTTTCCCCCCATTAATAGGCCTCACTTGGAGCCCACTGGGGGAGGAACTTGTTTAAAGGGAAAGTTTGCTTATGAGGAGGTTTGCTTGCTTGAAGGCTTTATACCTTTTGGTAATTAGGCCCTGAAGCATGTGATTTGTGAGGCCTTCTGGCTCTATATATACTCTGAGATGAGATTTTGCTTTGGGGGGCTTACTCTTTAGAAGAATGTACTCCTGATATGACCAGACGAGACTCTGAGTAGCTGTTAAGGAGCCCTCCTACCTTTGAAAACCCAGATGTTGGTGCGTCTCTCTCTCTGGTACCTATGTCTGTATATAATGGCCAGACAGTTGGATCTCTCTGTTGCTCTGTGATGTATATATTGCTTATGGTCAGACAGTTAGAAGCCCTGTCTATTGCTCTTTATTTCTTTGCTTGTATTCTCTCTGTTGGTATATGTGATTAAAGAAGATTACTGGCCCCTCAAAAGTTGCTTTCCTTTTAGGAAAACAGATCTAAGAACCTGTGCCAGAAGGTTATCCTGGATGCAGATCAGGGTGCTTACTGCTACAACACCTGAAGGAAAGTTGTAAAGGTAATTTAAATGGGAAGATCTTTCCCATTCATTAATAGGTCCATGTGACCTGCTTAAATCACATGGAAGCCTAAGTCACATGTGGTGGGAGGAGTTTGTTGAATGGGTAGAATAGGAAGGGTAGAGCAGAGCTGAAAGGAAGTTGGTGAGGCTAGTCAGAGCTGGGAAGGACACAGGCCCACAGGCACAGCTAGGCTAGTGAGTATTTGTGTGTTTGTAGGAAGGCCCCTGCAGGGAAGGAAGGCTTGGAAATGCCTTTGTCCCAAGTAGTGCTAATGTGTATTGACTTCTTGCTTATTATAATGCATTTGGCTTTTTAGTGCTGGGATTTGGTTTTCTGGTGTCTGAATAAATGTTTTTTTCTACCTTCTATATGGAGAGTCTGTTATACTTTGCAATCCAGAACTATGCTGGCATATTCATAGTCACCCCCAGTGCTGTGAACATTGCCTTGGTGATACAAAAGCATTATATGTTTTATTACAAATGTGGATCAAATTAGTATTAAAATATTCAATGTTGAATGCTACAATTAAGGTCTTAGACTAGCTAGCTATGTGACCCTGGGCAAGTCATAACCCTGTTAACTTCAGTTGCTCATCTATAAAATGAGCTGGAGAAGAGAATGGAAAACCATTCCAACATCTTTGCCAAGAAAACCCCTACACATCTGAAATGAACAACAACAAATGTACAAGGCATATCTTTGCAAACAAATCTTAAAATACAGTAGTTACGTACCCTTTGTGTCTTCTGTTTGGCTTGTAAAACCTTTTGTAACCTGGCCCTTTTCTGTTTCCAATTTTCATATACTTTATTCCCTTGTTGACTTTATTGCGATGGCATCAAATTGCCCCTGTGAAACATAGTGGAATACAATTTAGTGAAATGGATCTTAGCTATCAAATGTAGGCTTTTTTCTCTTTGATGACCTGCCAGGTCTTAGGCTACCAACTAGAGAAGTGAGCCAATAAATGGTTGGGATTAAACAAGAACTGGGTATGTATGTGTGCATGCATATACACACATACACATATTTATGTATATATCAACATTTACGACTGTCCCTGCATTTCAAAGCCATATCAATATTTTAGATTACTTTTTATTTGTAATACCCATCTCTTCTCCCATACATCGCTATGCATAATTGAATTGTAACCATATTACACCTTTCTTAAGCTCCACTGTTAGAGGTAACACTTCTAATTAGTATGCAACACAAGCATGAGGTGACTTTACCAGAGTTTTAATCTGTATAGGACAAATGGAACTTTGTCCTAAATGCTAAGAAGCCACAGAGACTGCTGGGCTAAACTTCTCTGGCTTGAAGTGCAAATCCCTCTGAGCCAAGCAAGGCCTGGGCCCCCTTCTTACCCCAAGCCCTAAAGTGAAAGGGAGGGACTTTCTGCAGGAACAACCTTTTCCTGGTAGACTACCTTCTGAAATCCTGCAGGCCCCTCCACCCCCTAACTGAATTTGTCCCAGATATACAGAAGAGCTAATTATGACTCTGCATTATCTGGGAATTTTGGTTCCTGGGTTAAATTTATTTTAGAAGAAAGATGGGAATCTGCTTGTACAGGGTTTGCCAGAATGGTGTTTTCCCCTCTTTAGATGGAGTATGTTTCAGAGAAATCTTCCTTCCTATGGCAGCTTGTTCCCTTTCCCTAAAGGGCATAAGACCCTGCTATGCCGCTGCTTTTTCTGTGAACATCCCTTTAGTCAACAAAATGAAGAATATTTTAAGGTTTATTGAACAAAACTTTGTACTTTAGTCCTGTTGTGTGAAAGGTAATTTTTTATACATAGTATTATTAACAAATGCTTCACTTTAGCATAGGTAACAAACAGTCGTCCCTGCTGGCATAGCACCAGGTTTTAAAAAATTAATTTAGCGTTGGAAGGGCCTATTGAGTCTACTGGGTACCCAGAGGGGTTTATGATACTGCTACGGCATACATATGAATATGTAAAGTATGATAAACTTATTTTTCAATATGTACAAAAAAGTAAACAGAAAAATGTTTAAAATATTAATCATTAATTGTGAAACATTTATCAAACTCTAGATACCAGAAGTTGAATGAACTGTTTTACTGATTTTTTTTTTGCTCCCACATAACTATTCTGAGTTAATTACAATTCAGTCATAATCTTTGATATCACATTTTATATTAGTCCCAAGATTTGTTTACTTAAGTTTCTTTGGATGTCTTTTTTTACATTAGTTTCATGACATTCCAGAAATTTTGATATTATTTCATTATCATTCTCTATCAAATAATTTGAGCTTTCTTCCTTGATCTCAGGAAGTCATTATGAAGCTTCCATTTATACCTGTATCTTTTGCTTATGTTCCTTGTATTAATATTTTAATTGCATTAAGGTCTGCCAAGTTGTATCTCTTTTCAAAACATTTAGTTCTTTTTAATGAATGAATGAATAAAAGTATTAAGTGCTTGTGATGAGGGAAATAAAAGATGCATGAACATAAAATATCCAACTATATATTGAGACTACCTTCAAATTACATGTGTATATTGTATATAAATATATATAGATTATCTCCAACTTATACCAATGACTGTATAAATTGGAGCTCTCAGTCTATACAGATGGATTTCTATGCACATATGTACAGATACATCCTTAGACACACATACCATGAATTGGAGATAACCTCAATCAATACACATATACAGGATAGATTGGAGATGCCAGGGGAAGTCAGGGGCCATTGGGTGCGTTAATCGTACTGATCAATGATGTCTTTATACCAGTACGTAGTTTTCTAGTGCCCCTTTCTCGGTATCGTGGAACTCTAGTTTTGCTTTGTCTGACAACTGCAGCCACTCCTGCTCCACTGGATTCACGTGACAGCCATCCACATTTTGCTGGGGAGGGGAGTACAGTGCCAGGCGAGGCAGCCAGTGCAAAGCCGCCCTGGGCCTGCAGGTGGCGCACGGCTCTCCCCCGCCCTCCCGGCCGCCGTGGCTCAGCCGGCAAGCAGCGGAACGAGCTGTCGATATGGCGGGCGAACTCGAGAGTTCCAAGCCGCTGAGCGGCCTGCTGAGCGGCCTGGCCCAGAGCACCTTCCATGGGCATCCAGGTATCACAGAAGACCTGCTGCGGAGCCAGCTTTATCCGGAGGTGCCGCCTGAGGAATTCCGCCCCTTCCTGGAGAAGATGAGGGGGCTCTTGAAGGTACCGGCTCCCGCCCCGCCCCTCTCGGGCTCCTCCCTCAGTCCGGGCAGCCCCGAGAGCGAGGCTGACGGCTGGGCACGTGAGGAGAAACCCTCCGCGCCGCGCCGGGACGTGTTGCACCTCGCTGACCGCCCCCAACCCTGGCCTCCTCCGCGGTCCTCAGCGGGGCTTGCGCACCGAGGCCCTTGCCGTACTGCCACTTCCTATTCCGGGGTTACACGAGTAACGTTTCTTCCCTTCTTTTATTTTCAATGAGCGAACGTTTGTTTTCGTCACCCACGCGTAGCTCAGTTCTAGCACACAGTAGGACACCCAGTTAAAAAGACCACACCCACGGAACGAACAGCCTGAGTCAAGCACAGCAGACACCCGCAGGGCGTCCTCCGGCACCCCTCCCCTCCCCCCCTGACCTTTAGCCTCAGGCAGGACGCAGCCCCCTCTCCGCCCCGCCCCCCGAGTGGCCCGAGCCGGAGCCCGGGCGGACCCTGGATCTTCAGGTCCAGCGAGGAATCAGCCCAGTGCGGTAGCTTGGGGAGCACCAGTTCAAATGTGGCCTCAGACGCCAGCCGTGTGACCCTGGGCAAGTCCCTGAAACCAGTTTGCCTCAGTTTACTGGTCTGTAAAAAGAGCCAGAGAAGCCGATGACCAGCCGCTCCAGGAGCTTTGCCGAGGCAACCCCAAATGGGGTCCCGGAGAGCTGGGCACCAGCGAGAAACAGCAGCAAAAGTTTGGGGGGCAGATTGCATCTGTCAAGGGGGAAGGAGTGGCTGGCACACGAGTACTTACCCCAGGAATTGAAGGGTGCCCGCCAGCCGTAGAGGACCCCCTGAAACACTCCCTGGGGAGCCGCCCGCTTAGGGTGCGGTGAGGTTCTTAGCCTTGCTTGAGAGCGCTCAGAGATCCCTTTGGCCTTCTGGGGAATCCTGTGAATGTTATTCTCAGAGTAATATTTTTAAATGCGTAAGATAAAATGAATAGAATTACGAAGGAAACCAAATATATTGCAATGTAATTTTCAGAATATTAAAAAAAGAAACCAAGTTGTTGAACCTAAGGTGAGAAAGGCAGATTCGTTGCTCAAGTTATTCAGCACTTACAGTGTGCCAGGACTGTGCTAAGGCTGAGGAGGCAGAGAAAGGCAACAGTAACCACGGCCCTCCAGAAGCTTACATTGTAACGGGGGAGAATATGTGACGAACTAGGTGCACACGTGTGCAAGAGGAGGTGGGAGAAGGCGCCAGCAGCCGGGCTGGGTGTGGGGGGACTGGGGTTTGATCTGAGGCTTGAAGAGAGCCAGGACAGCCCTTTCCACGAGCCTTGAGGCACAGGATTGTGTGGGATGGCTCAGGTCCCTACATAAATCAAAGTGATGACAGAAAAGAGATTTATTCGATTCTCGAGAAGCGGGGCTAACCTGTAGGAGTAGGAAAGCTGAAGACAGAAAAGGGCAGTGATTTATATAGACCCTAACGCAAGTCCCTCCTCCCCCACGGACCATTATTCTTATTAGCTGAGAATATGATCTTACATTCTAGACACGAAATCTAACCAATCCCTTTTGAAATGAAGACGACGAGGAATTATGTGAGTTTTGTCCAATCATTGAGACCCTAATACACTACACAGTTTTATATCCTTATATGGAACTATTCTATTCTAAAAATATTGTAACCTTGAGCCTTTAGGCCTTACTTCACACCGTGGGAGAAGAATTACAATCTGAGAAGTCTTCACTAAACCTATCCCACTCACTTCCTTCCTTCCTTCCTTCCTTCCTTCCTTCCTTCCTTCCTTCCTTCCTTCCTTCCTTCCTTCCTTCTTCCTTTCTTCCCTCCTTTCTTTTTCTTCCTTCCTCTTTCTCTCTTTCTTTGTTTCTTTCCTTCCTTTCTCTTTCTTTCTTCCTTCTTTCCTTCCTTCTTTCCGCTTTCTGAAATGGCATCATATCAAGTAATCTAAATAACTGAGAGGATTAAATGCAAAGCTGTATTTCTAATGTCATCTGAACCCGGAAAAAAGTTTATTACTTGCCTCAGAAATTTTTCCTTCAGTTCTCACCTTCTGTGAATGGCTCCACTATCCTCCCAGGCACCCTGGCGTGAATTCTTACAGTAATTTACCTCTCTCCATCCCTTTCTATCAAATAGCAAATCATGATGGAAACAATGCTGAAGTTGGAATTGGGAGACCAGGCTCTGTTTCTTGTTATTCAGTTGGGTCTGACTTTTTGTGGTCCCATTTTAGAGCTGCTGGAGTGGTTTGCCATTTTATTCTCCAGCTCATTTTACAGATGAGAAAACTGAGGCAACCAGGGTTAAGTGACTTGCCCAGGGTCCCACAGCTAGTACGTATCTGAGGCCAGATGTGAACTCAAGAAGATGAGTCTTCCTGACTCCAGGCCTGGCACTGTGCTCTATGGTATCACCTAGCTGCCTTGGCTCCGCTGCCTACTAGCTGTTTGACCTTGTCTTGTACATGAAATGTAACCTCTCTGGACTCAATTCCCTCTTTGGTAAAAGGGGGATACTATTCATATCACCTTTCTCAACCTCTTCTCGTGGCAACCAGGGCTGCTGTGAGGAAAGTGCTTTGTAAACCATGAAACATTATGTAAATGTAAATCATTATCAGATTTTAAGCTGTATCATTTCTGTCTTTGAGAACTCTTATACTGGTCCCTTCTTCTACACTCTTACTAGCCCCGCCCTCCTGTTTATTTCTTACCTGGACTGCTGTTTTGGGAACCTAACTGATCTCACGGTTTTATTCTCTCCCACCTCCAGCCAATCTACCGGGAGCAAAATTTAGTGGGTAAAATGTTTAACTTGAAGTCAGAAAGCCCCAGATTCAAATATGGGTTGTGCTATTTCTTAGCTAGGTGACCACATGCATCTTAAAGATGCTTTGTATAAATGTCTTCTATTGCTGTCCTATCCACTGTGCCCATATAAACCTTCTTCAAGTGCCGCGCTGGCTGTCACCTCTTGTGATGAACTTTCAGAATACTGTATTAGATAGGTTATATTTTTGAAATATGATAAACTTTAATTACATTAAGACAGAAGAGGAGATATATTGCTAACATCTACATTGTACTTCCTAGTTTATGATTTGATAGAGAAAACTGTAGCTGAGCTGGCAAGGTAGTAAGATTTCCTGATTTCCGAATAGAAAGATAACAAAGTAAGATTTTTTCGTTTTTAATAGAGTGATGATGGCAAGAATATAGAGAAGGAAACCGAATGTAAGAGACGTTCAGAAATAGGAATGACATGACTTAACAACTAATAACACTTTACAGTTGTATAGTATTTTAAGGTTTACAAAGCATTTTCCTCACAGCAATTCTGTGGTTACTATGGAATAAGGCTGAAATCAGGAAAATAAAATCAAGAGTGAATACCAATATGTTAAAATGAGATTTAGCCTGAAATTGGGGGGTGATAGGATTGGGATGGGGTTAATATAGAAGATTCCCTTTTTTGACATTGATGGAATCTTGAAGGGCTAAATTATGTCTAGGGAACTGTAACTTAGAAGTGAAATACTGTTCAGTCTGGAACTTGGCAGTGCAGAACAGTTAGAGTTCTTAACTTGGAGTCAGGAAGACCTACACCAGACGTTTACTAGTTTTATGATCATGGACACTATTTAACTTCTCTAACATCAATTTCTTCATCTGTACGCAGGGTGATTATAAGGCTCAGGTGATATCTGTATATAAAACACTTTATAAACTTTAAAGTGCTTGGTAAATATCAGCCATTACTAATGTAATTAATAGTAAATAAAAATTTTAATATTAAAGAGGACCTGTGATTTTGTAATCCTTCTTCAAATTAGCAGATGGTCTATAAAAATTGCTGTGGCTGAAATTGCTTACCCTGTGACTGATCAGCTTGGTGATAAGCATTTAACTAGGCTGACAACAGACTTCCCTTCTAGCACAGGAGACATACTTCAAGCCTTTCTAGCTCAGTAGGAGCTGCTCACCTGAGCTTGTGTTTGACTGGCATAGCCTTTTAGGAGCCAGGGTCAACTCTACTCCACAATGAAGCACTAGAGCTTAGTGGATAATAGTAACAGCTTGCTTCTGTATTCCAGTGACTTCCCTCTGTCAATTATTTCCTATTTATCTCCAACAAAACAGTGCATTTTTCCTCCTAGTAGATTTGAAATACAAGTATTATCTTTATTTTACAGATGAATAAGTTCAGAATATTAAATGCCACACACCTAGTAAGCATCACTGCTAGGACTGGAGCCAGGTCTTCTGAATCCAGATCAAATGCCCTTTCCACTATGCCATCCAGCCTTCTCATTACCTTATCTTGTTTTATTGTATCTGAATGTGTACACTCTCTTCTCTCTCATGACAAAGCCCCAGAAAATTCATTCTTATGGTGTTATTTATGTGACAATAGAAAAGGAGAGTAGGTACTGTTAACTGGGCACCAATTTATGTGACAATAGAAAAGAGGAGAGTAGGTACAAGGAGAGTAGGTACTGTTAACTGGGCACCAAGATAGAGTCACAGTAGCAGAAGTGGGTGATATAGTTAGGACCTGAAGGCTGTAGATTGCCCAGCATGGGAATTTAATATAGCTCAGAGACTGGTTCAAGTTGGGATTTGGTGATCAGGAAATGTTTAGAAAGTAAGCAAAGGGGAAGTTTCTGGGTTCAAAGGCAAAGGCCCTTCAGACTGGTACCAAGTAGGGTAACCAGCTGGTGCCCCCGGAAATGACATGGTCAAGTGGAGTCCAAGGCAGGAGCTTGATTTGGACACCCCTTTCAGTGATTTCCCATTTCCTGTCACGTTAAGCCTAAACTGCCTTTCAAGATCACTTATTTATGATTTGGTTCCAACTTATTGTTGCATACTTCTCTCCTATTGTTTCCCTTGACATAGCCACAGACCCCACGTTCTAGCCAAGTTGGATTACTCATCATTCCAGAAATAAACCCCCAGTTTTCCTTTATCCACTTATGTTGTATCTACCTGTAATACTGTCTTTTCTAACTGTGTCTAGGGAGATCTATACTACCTTTAAGGTGCAATTCAAGGGTCACCATTTCCATGAAACCTTCTTTGTTCCTCTCCAACGGAAGTAATTTCTTACTTTTCTGAACCCCTATAGCATGGCACTTACTATCAGTCTATCTTTTTTTTTTTTTAATAAATGTATTTATTTATTTAACTTTTAACATTCATTTTCACAGAATTTGGGGCTCCAAATTTTCTCCCCCCTTGTCCCCTCCCCCCACCCTAAAACACCGAGCATTCCAATTGCCCCCATCACCAATCTGCTATCTCCTCCATCATTCCTCTCTGCCCTTGTCGCCATCCTCTCCTCTGTCCTGTAGGGCCAAATAACTTTCTATACCCCTTTACCTGTATTTCTTATTTCCTAGCGGCCAGAACAGTACTCGACAGTTGTTCCTAAAACTTTGAGTTCCAACTTCTTTTCCTCCCTCCCTCCCCACCCCCTCCCTTTGGAAGGCAAGCAATTCAATATAGGCCAAATCTGTGTAGTTTTGCAAATGACTTCCATAATAGTCATGTTGTATAAGACTAACTATATTTCCCTCCATCCTATCCTGCCCCCAATTACTTCTATTCTCTCTTTTGATCCTGTCCCTCCCCATGAGTGTCGACCTCAAATTGCACCCTCCTCCCCATGCCCTCCCTTCCATCGTCCCTCCCACCCTGTTTATCCCCTTATCCCCCACTTTCCTGTATTGTAAGATAGGTTTTCATACCAAAATGAGTGTGCATTTTATTCCTTCCTTTAGTAGAATGTGATGAAAGTAAACTTCATGTTGATCTCTTACCTCTCCTCTTTTTCCCCAAACTAAAAAAGTCTTTTGCTTGCCTCTTTTATGAGAGATAATTTGCCCCATTCCATTTCTCCCTTTCTCCTCCCATATATTTCTCTTTCACTGCTTGATTTCATTTTTTTAAAGATATGGTCCCATCCTATTCAATTCACTCTGTGCACTCTGTCTCTATGTGTGTGTGCGTGTGCATGTGTGTGTGTAATCCCACCCAGTACCCAGATACTGAATAGTTTCAAGAGTTACTAATATTGTCTTTCCATGTAGGAATGTAAACAGTTCAACTTTTATAAGCCCCTTATGGCTTCTCTTTGCTGTTTACCTTTTCATGCTTCTCTTCATTCTTGTGTTTGAAAGTCAAATTTTCTTTTTAGCTCTGGTCTTTTCATCAAGAATGCTTGAAAGTCCTCTATTTCATTGAAAGACCAATTTTTCCCCTGAAGGATTATACTCAGTTTTGCTGGGTAGGTGATTCTTGGTTTTAGTCCTAGTTCCTTTGACTTCTGGAATATCCTATTCCATGCCCTTCGATCCCTTAATGTAGAAGCTGCTAGATCTTGTGTTATCCTGATTGTATTTCCACAATACTTGAATTGTTTCTTTTCTAGCTGCTTGCAATATTTTCTCCTTGACCTGGGAACTCTGGAATTTGGCCACAATATTCCTAGGAGTTTCTCTTTTTGGATCTTTTTCAGGTGGTGATCGGTGGATTCTTTCAATATTTATTTTGCCCTGTGGTTCTAGAATATTAGGGCAGTTTTCCTTGATTATTTTATGAAAGATGATGTCTAGGCTCTTTTTTTGATCATGGCTTTCAGGTAGGCCCATAATTTTTAAATTGTCTCTCCTGGATCTATTTTCCAGGTCAGTTGTTTTTCCAGTGATATATTTCACATTATCTTCCATTTTTTCATTCTTTTGGTTTTTTTTGTGATTTCTTGGTTTCTCATCAAGTCATTAGCCTCCATCTGTTCCATTCTAATTTTGAAAGAACTATTTTCTTCAGTGAGCTTTTGAATCTCCTTTTCCATTTGGCTAATTCTGCTTTTGAAAGCATTCTTCTCCTCATTGGCTTCTTGAACCTCCTTTGCCAATTGAGTTAGCCTATTTTTCAGGGTGTTATTTTCTTCAGCATTTTTTTGGGTCACCTTTAGCAGGGTGCTGACCTGCTGTTCATACTTTGCTTGCATGTCTTTCATTGCTCTTCCCAGTTTTTCCTCCACCTCTCTAACATAATTTTCAAAATTTTCTGAGCTCTTTTTGAGCTTTTCTATGATCTGATCCCATTGAGTGGGCTGGGGTGTAGAAGCACTGACTTCCGTGGCTTTCCCTGATGGTGGGCACTGCTCTTCCTCATCAGAAAGGAGGGGAGGAGAATCCTGTTCACCAAGAAAGTAACCCTCTATAGTCTTGGTTTTTTTCCCTTTTCTGGGCATTTTCCCAGCCAGTGACTTGACCTCTGAATATTCTCCTCACACCCACCTCGCCTCCTGATCCTCCCAGCCAGCACTTGGGGTCTGAGACTCAAATGCTGCTTCCCAGCCTCAGGGCTTTGGGCAGGGGCAGGGCTGCTATTCAGTGTGAGATCAAGTTCAGCTGCCCCTGTGGGGGCAGGGCTGCCTTTCAGGGCTCAGTTCCCTTAGGGGGTTTATGCAGAGACCTTCAACAATGGATCCGGGCTCCTGCCTGCTTGGGGAGCCCCGGTCTGCTCCCACCTCTGCTGGTGCCTCCCAAGGGGGCCTGAGTCATGGGGGCTCCCCACTTCCCTCTCGACCCGCCGAAGAGACCCTCTCACTGACCCTTGTCACCTGTGGGTGGAGGGACCTGCTCGGCTGCTGGAGATTCTGTCCCCGAAGCCTGCTCGGATCTGTTCCTCTCGGTGCTGGGCGGCCAACGCAGGGCTGGGCTCTGCTCCGAGTCCGCAGCGTGAAGAACCTTTTTCGAGAGGTTTTCAGGCTCTCTGGAACAGAAATCTCATCTGCTCCGCTGTTCTGTGGCTTCTCCTGCTCCCGAATTTATTGGCAGCTCTTTTCAACAGATATTTCATGGGCTGTGGGTTCGGAGCTAACGTATTTTTGTGTTTCTACTCCGCCATCTTGGCTCCGCCCACAATCAATCTGTCTTTTATCACAGTTGTTTGTGTTTGTCTTATTTCCCCTCTATCAAACTTAATGAGGGTAGGAACTATGTCTTTGTATCCTCCACAGGGCCATTCACTGTGTTTAGCCCAGTGTTTTACATATAATAGGCACTTTTGAATGAATGAAAGTAAATATTATATAACAAGTATCCTCCAAAATGCTAATTTGCTAGTCTATAAATTCTTTATCAGGACAGCTAGGTTGGGGAGTGGATAGAGTACTGGGTCTGGAGTCAGAAGGCCCATCTTCCTGAGTTCAAATGTGGCCTCAGACACTTACTAGCTGTGGGACCCTGGGCAAGTCATTTAATCCTGTTTACCTCAGTTTCCTCCTCTGTAAGAGCTGGAAAAGGAAATGGCAAATCACTTCAGTATCTTTGTCAAGAAAATCCCAAATGGGATCACAAAGTGTCAGAAATGATTGAACAACAGCAACAAATTCTTTATTGGCATGACTAGTAGCAAATAAATACAAGTAATGGAAATTTAAGTTTAATACCAGCTTGAAGAAATCCCACTAACTTGCCTTTCCCAAAAATCTTGCGGGAGGAAGGGAACATAGTAATGTTGATTCAAATCTCATATTGTAGTGTGGTGTAATTAAATGAGCTCTAGTTTTGAAGCCAGTGAACATGAGTGAGTAAAAGTTGCAGCTCTGCTATTTATTTACTACCTCAGTGATTTGGGGTAAATACCTTCGTTCTTCTGGGCCATGGTTTCTTTATCTGTAAAATGAAAGAGTTTGGCTATCGTAGGATCATGACTTTGGAACAGAAAAGAATCCCAGGGGTCACCAGATCTAACCCTCTCATTTTAATCAATAAACATTATTAAGTGCCTACTATGTGCTAGGTACTGTGCTAAGTGCTGGAGATTAAAAAAGAAGCAAAAGACAGTCCCTGGCTTCAGGGAACATATAGTCTAATGGAAGGGACAACATACAAACAGCAAGCTATACACAGGATAAATAGAAAAAGACTGACAGAAAGAAGGTACTGGAATTAAGAGGGATTAGGGAAGGCTTCCTGCAGAAGGTGGGATTTTAGTTGAGATTTATAGGAACCCAAGGAGGTCAGCAGTCGGAGCAGAGGAGGGAGAGCATTTCAGGCATAGAGGAATAACTAGAGAGAATACCCAGAGCCTAGAGATGGGCTTACTTGTTTGAGGAACAACCAGGAGAGCAGCATCACTGGCTCTAAGAGTTTGTGCAGGGGACTAAGATGTAAGAAGAGCAAAAAGATAAGAGGGAGCCAAGTTATGAAGGGCTTTGAATGCCAAACAGCATTTTGTACTTGATCCTGTAGTTAATAGGAAACCATTGGAGTTTATAGAGTGGGAGTTTGTGACATGATTGGACCTGTCCTTTGGAAAATTACTTTAGTGGCTGAATGGAGGATGGATTGGAGTGGGGAGAGACTCAAGGCAGGGAGACCCAGCAGCATGCTATTGCGGTAATCAAGGTGTAGGGTGATGAGGGCTTGTACTATGGTGTGGCAGTGCCAGGGAAGAGAAGGAGAGTGTTTGAGAGATATTGCAAGGGTGGAATTGATGGGTATTGGCATTAGCTTAGATATGGAGGGTGAGAGATAGTGATGAGTCCAGGATAACTCCTAAGTTGTTAGCCTGAGGGGACTGGCATTGCCTTCTACAGTAACAGGAAAGGTAGGAGGAGGGAGACTTTGGGGGAAAATAATGAGTTTCATTTTGTGCATGTTGAGGTTAAGATGTCTACTGGACATTCAGTTCAAGATGTCTGAAAGGCAGTTGTAGATATGAGGTTAAAAGTCTGCAGAGAGATGAGGGAAGAAGAGGTAGATTTGAGAATTGTCAGCATAGAGATGGTAATTAAATCTATGGGAGCTGATGAGATAGATCACCAAGTGAAGTAGTGTAGAGGGAGAGGCCAGGAGGACCCAGCAGAACCCTGAGGGACACCTCTAATTAGAGGGTGTGATCTGGAGGAAGATTCAGCAAAGGAGACAGAGATGGAGTGGTCAGATAGGTAGGAGGAAAACCAGGAGACCTTGGTGTCTGGAAAACCTAGAGAAGACTATCTAGGAAGAGAGAGTGATCAACATTGTCAAAGACTGCAGAAAAACTAAAGAGAATGAGAATTGAGAAAAGCAGATTATTAGTAACTTGGAGAGAGCAGTTTCAGTGATAAAGCCAGATTGTAAGGGGATAAGAAGGGAGTTAAAGCAGAGAAATCAGAGGTACCTATTGTAAATGGCCTTTTTGAGCAGTTTAACCAACAACGGCAGAAGAGATATTTTATAGATGAGGTAACTGAGGGGCTTAAATTACTTGCCCAGTCACATAGTTTGTAAGTATCAGGGGTATGATTTGAAGCCAGGTTCTCTTGTCCAGAACAGCGTTCTTTCCATTGTGCCACACTGCCTCCAAGATACCTTCCAAATGAATAGAATCTCAGAATCTCAGCATTGTAAGGGATTCAGAGGTCTTGAACAAGACTTCCCTTTACAACATCCATGACAAGTGGTCATTGAGTCTTTCCTCGAAGACCTTTTTGAGGTCTTCATGAACCTAATAATAGTTCACATTTATCTAGTCCCTTACAATTTATAAAGTACTAAAAAAAAAAATCAAAGTTGGAATGTATTATATTTTATAGAGGAGGAAACTGACCCTCAGAGAGTTAAGGGACTTCCCAGGGCACAAAGAGTAGTAGGTAGTGCAGATCAGATGATAACTGTTAAACTTTCATACTATTTCCTCTATGCTGTCTTTGTTGTCTTCATGTTACTGCCTTTAGTATAACAGAAGCACATAAGTTTGGCCTAGAGAATAGTAAGGTGAGCACAGGGGAAAAATTGGTCCTAGAAGAGTTTAGCTGCTGAAAAGCATGAGCTCATATATAGAAGTAGGGACTCAGGATAGTGTGCAACTGCTTTGTTTTGTTCAGTCTTTGGTTAGCACCTCCTCATATACCTACAGTGCTGGCTGTCCGTCAGACAGAGATGAAGCATCTTTCTCTCTTGGGTGTGGATTCTAGTAAGATGTTGGAGCTAATGTTTGGATTTTGTCATTGCTGAGGATTGAATACTACGGAGAACTACGAAAAGAACCACTGGAAGTTACCTTTCCAGAGGAAGTGCTACATTGTCATTGAGGCAGAGATTTTTAAATTGGAAGGGATCTTAAAAGCCATTAAGACTAGCCTCCTCATTTACAGATGAGGAAACAGAGCTACAACGAGAGGTTAAGTGAGTTGCTGGGGGTCACATCTCTATATTTCTGAAAATATCAATAAAATGAGTAAAATGTGTTACTATGTAATATTAGTTCCATCTTATTAAAAGCAGTATTCTTCTGGTGATATATCATTACAAGTCATGGAAAACTATGGTCTCCTGAGAATATAAGTTGAAGATCAATCGAAGGGCAGTGGAGAAGCATGTGGCAGAAATAATAAGCTATAACACATTGTCAATGAGAATTTGAAAAAGTAGAGTAAAAGATGTCATCAAAAAAGTATTTAAAAAGTTAATGGATAGT
This sequence comes from Notamacropus eugenii, assembly GCF_028372415.1. Taxonomy (NCBI): domain Eukaryota; kingdom Metazoa; phylum Chordata; class Mammalia; order Diprotodontia; family Macropodidae; genus Notamacropus; species Notamacropus eugenii. Next base: position 642,820,481 of record NC_092872.1, on the reverse strand, counting down.
CACATGGTAAGCATGAGGGATAACCAGTGGACAGCGCTCCTCTATTATTCCCCAACATGCAGAAAATGTAAAGAGGGACCCTAGCATGCTGGATGGATCCCTGTGGGGAACTTGTGGGAAGACCATGGAGTCAGAGATTTAGAAGTGAAAAGGCTTTTAGAGATCCATTTCAACTACTCAATTTTATGGAGGGGAAAAAACTCAAGTTTGCAGTTTAAATGATTGCTCAGAGTCATGTAGACAGAAAGTGTTTGAGACAGCATTTGAGCCTGGGTATTCCCAACTCCAAACCCAGCATTCTGTCCCATAGGTGAGAGTTGCATAGATGTACAGGTGTGGAAGGAGTTGATGGAGTTTGTTTTTCTGAGACAGGAAGAAACATGGAACATTTGGTCATCTTGTCTGCTCATGATAAAGTTTTACAAAAAAACAAGACTACCATGAAAGTAATTCAAGTTATAATGCATTTATTAAGGACCTATTATATGCCAGATATCACTGTCCATTTCTGGGGATACAAAAATAAAAATCAATTAGTAAGTGCCATGAAGGAGCTTCCATTCTTCTGGGTGTGCATGTGTGGATAACATGTTTCCAGATAAATAAAGATAGATGCTAATTAAATTTGCATGTGTGGGGATAACATGTTTCCAGATAAATAAAGATAGATACAAATTAAATTCAAAGTAATTTCCAGATACTATAAACTATAGATAGTACTATAGGTTGTGGACATTAGGAAAAGTCTCATTCACGAGTTAGTGCTGAAGGTGAGCATTGAAGAGAGCTAGGGATTTCAAGAGATAGTTGGTGAAGAGGGCAAACATTCCAGGAATGGGGTACAGACTGCTAAGGGCAAAGATTCAGGAGACAGAATTTCTTGTTCAGCAAATGTCAAGTAGGTCAGCTTGTCTATATCACAGAGTAAGGAGAGCAGTATGAAATCAATGTAGAAAGCTAGCTGAACCCAGATAATGTAGGACTTTAAATGTCAAACAATGGTTTGGTATTTTATCCTAAAGGTAGTAGGGAGCCATTGATGCTTCTTGAATAGGATGGGCGGACTTGTGCTTTAGAAACATCAGTTTGGTAGCTGTGTGGAGAACAGATTAGAAAGAAGAAAGACTGGAAGCACAGAGACCAATTAGGAGGCTATTGCAATAGTACAGGCAATGGTGATGTGGATGGTGAGGTGGTAGTTTTATAAGTGTAGAGAATGGTTTGGATGTGAGAGGTGGTGGAGGTAGAATTAGCAAGGCTTGGTACTAACTGAATATGGGATGGGAAAGTGAAGATGATCTGGAGTTGGGAATCGGGGTAAGGTGAAGAATAATGGAGCCTTTAATAGAAATAGAGATGTTAGGAGACAGGTTTCATGTAAAAGATAATTCAGTTTTTGGCATCTCAAATTTTAGATCCTTATGAGATATCTAGGTGGAGAAATCTGCCAGGGAGTTGGTGGTGCAGGAGGGGAGAGAGAGAAAGAGAGAGAGAGAGAAGAGAGGGAGATGAGGAATATATGTGTGTATGTGTGTGCATGTGTGTGTGTGTATGTAGATGTATCATCTCTAGATAGAGATAACTGAATCCATGGGAATTGATGAAATTACGTAGAGAGAATACTGAGAGTAGAGTGACCAATACATACTCCTTGAGTATGCCTACACTTAGGGGGATAAACGTGAATGATGATCCAGCAATGGAGATAAGATTGAATGGGTCATAAGGTAGGCTAAGAAGGGAGATAGAGAAGTGTCATGGAAACTTATGCAGGAGACAGTATCTCAGAAAGGTGGTCAATAGTATCAAATACTGTAGAATGGTCAAGAAAGATAAAGACTGAGAAAATGCTTTGCAAGTAAGAAATTGTTGGTAACTTTAGACAGAGGTTTCAGTCACGTGGAGTTGGAAGTTGGATTGTAAGGGATTGAGAAATGAGATGTGAGGAAATGAAGATAACTGTCAACAGCTTTTTCTCAGACTTTGGCATGAAAGAGGATTAATATAGGATGGTAGCTTTAGAATATGGCTTATGTACCAATATCGGTTGAGAAAAGAGGTAGATAAATTATCTGAAGATCTTAATATGATCCTCCAAATTAAATCAGGTTGGTGATTTCAATGCATAGCGAGAAATAGGTAAGAAAAGAAAAGAAATGTTGAAAAATATGGTTCAAGAATAAGGAGTAAGAGAGCCCAAAGACAGGAATATCATACCTGCACATCATGAATCCTTTTGTTGAGAAAAAAAATCAGAAGGTACTGGGTATGGCAGGCACTGAATAATTACAAAAAATGAAATTAATACTACTTTAATGGACAGGAAATTATAGTTTATTGATATGGGAGTCATTACTGAATTATCCATATAAATTTAGCCCAATTTATTACACCAAAGATCAAAATTAATGCAAAGACAGAAGGAATAGAAAAATGAGAAAAAGATATGGTAAATAATTAAAACAACTACAAATCAGCCTATTTAAAGAAGTTATTATTACTCAAAGGGAAAAATAATATATAATAATAAATATAAAAGTAAAAAATAACATAAAAATATAGCAAGTAGTTGTAAAGAGGTGATATCAGAGTAATGAACAAAAAAAGCCGAGGGAGAATGAGGGATGCTCATTACTGATATTCTCATAGCATTAAGGAAAAGCAAAGACAGCTCTCAGCCCATAGGGTGGCTTCCCCGTGGCAAATTTATGGGAGGACATGTACAAGTATAGGATGGATAGGCATGGATGGGTTGTGACTTGCATCACTGAAAGGACCATTCACATGAATGAGGTTCTGTATTGAGTATATGAGTATTGATGCCATGAAAAAGGGCAATGAATAGAGGGGAAGGGGGAAGGGAAAAGAACAAAGCATTTATATAGTGTCTACTATGTGCCAGGCACTGTGCTAAACTCTTCTTACAAACATCTGATTTGATCTCACTTGATCTTCACACAACAACCCTGTGACATAGGTGCTATTATTATTCCCATTTTACAGTTGAGGAAACTGAGGCAAACAGGGGACTTGCCCAGGGTCTCAGAACTAATAAGTATCTGAGGCTGGATTTGAACTCAGGTCACAGGAAAGTTTAACTGATGTGCTAAAGTTAGGAGATCAAAAGAGCCTAAAAATACCTTCCTTAATGAACTGGACTTCCCAAGTGAAGAGATTTTGACTATAATTCCTTTGTAAAATCTTATGGGGAATGGTGAGCAACATCACTTAATAGACTAGTAAGAAGTGGTAGAGTGAAAAACCATTTTAAGGAAAGCTAGAAAGGAGACCAAACTAAGCTAAATCATCTCAAGGGAAATTTCAGCATGAAATTGGAAGGAATGAGAGATGGAAAATATCTGCAAAGATTTTGCAACAAACTCTTCATCATCAAGGACAGTGAAGCCACCACATTTGGATTCTGACATAAAGTCCTGGGTGTGCTTATGGAGGAAGTAGAAATGAATTAAAGATGAAACTAAATATAGGAAAAGCAGCTGGTCTAAATTGAGCGGAGGTCTATACTAAAGGCAACACAGTTTTGAGCTTGTTATTTCCAAGGCATCTGAGGTAGGAGAAGACAAAACAGCAAAGAAGAGATCTCAGATTTTATCATTACCAGGAAAAGGTAACCCAGGGAACATTAATAGCAATCAATCAGCTAGTTAACAAGACAGTATGCTAGGTGCTGGAGATAAAAAGAATAAAATGAGAAGCTGAAAAATGAAATAAATAGCTCCTTTTCTTAGAGCACTTATATTCTATCAGGGGAATGAATCAGAATATACCAATGTAAGAATATACAGAATGACTCCAAAATAAATACAAAGAAAGGGAAGGCTACAGTAATCGAGATCAGCATCCCTAGCAGGGAAATCAGGAAAGATCTCTATATAAAAGGTGGTACTGAGTTAAGATTTGAAAGAAGTGATGGATTCATTGAAGTAGATGTTTTAAAGGAGTACTTTTCAAGCATTCGAGATAGCCCCTGCAAAGGTACATAGATGAGAGATGGCACAGAAACAGGAAGGTCAGTTTGGCTAAATCACACAGTATGAGGAGGGGAGCCATGTACAGTATGGCTGTAAACATAGTTTGGAACCTAGTAGTAAAGGACTTTTAATGCCCAACACAATTCACATTTTGTCTTTGAGGCAACTGAGAGCTTGTAGAATTGGCTGTGTAGAGGAATGATTTAAAGAAGATAATTTTGGCAGCTCTGGGGAGAATAGATTGGAGTGAAGAGAGATTTGAGGCAAGGAGAACTATGAGACTCTTGCAGAAATCTAGGTAAGAGGTGATGAGGGTCTGAACTAAGGTCATGACTGTGTAAGGCATGAGAAGGGGAATGAATAAAAGAGATGTTGGAGGTAGAAATGGCAAAATTTGGTAGCGAGAATGTAACAGTAAGGACAATACAGGAGGGCCTGCTGTACAGGTGGATCTGCTTTTCTAAAAAGAAAGCAACTTTTGAGGGGTCAACAATCTACTTTAATTAAGCACATATATCATTCACTTAGTTCAGGGGAAAAAGTCAGCACCCTGAAATACAGAAAAAATACAGAGAAATAAAGACCAATAGACAGGGCTTCCAGCTGTCTGACCATGAGCAATACATACATCACAGAACAACAGACAGACCCAACTGTCTGACCACTACATACATACATAGTTACCAGAGAGAGAAGCACCAACATCTGGGTTTTCAAAGCCCTGGGGGTAGGGGTAGGGAGATTGGGGGCAGGGGCGTTCCTTAGCAGCTACCCAGAGTATCACCTGACCAAGCAAACACTTATAATGCATAAGTAAGCCCCCAAACAAAACCTCACCTCAGAGCACATATACACTTTTCAGAGCCAGAGAACATCATGATCTTTGAGAACCAGTGTCTCACCAAAAATTGACAAAAGATGTGGGCCTTTCTACAAAACAAATCTCCCCAGTCAAACTTCCCTAAATGGGCAGGTCCTTTTGAGTGGGGAAGATCTTGAACTCTTATTAACATTGTACAGAGGGGTAAATGAGAGACTTGGAAGAATGGTGGTACTTGCAACAGAAATAGGAAAGTTTGGAAAATAGGTGGGTTTGAGAGGAAAGATAATGAGTTCTGATTTGGATATGCTGAGTTTGAGATGACATCCAAGTTGAAATGTCTAATAGGCATAGGTGATATGAGATTAGAGCTCAACAGAAAAATGGGCTAGGTAGAAAGATTTATGAGTCCTCTGCATAGATGTGATAATTAAGCTCATGGAAGCTGTTGAAGTCGCTAAGTGAGAGAGTATAGAGAGAAGAGAAGAGGGCCCAAGAAGAGTCTTGGGGGCATACTCAAGTAAGAGAGCATGATATGGTTGAGCTGTCTATCAAAGGAGACTGAGGTAGGAGAACCAGGAGAGACTAGTGTCATGAAAACCCAGAAAAGAGAGAGTATCCAGGAATAGGGGTAATCAACCGTATCAAATGCTAGAGTGAAATCAAGAAGGGTGAAGAGAAAAGAGAGATATGAGATATTTGAAGAACACAATCTCCTTGAGGGCATTTCATTTTTGTCCTGTACCCCCAGTGCTTAGCACAGTGCCTCAGACATAGTAAGCACTAAATAAATAAATAATTGTTTGTTGATGATTGAGGAGAGACTAGGCTTGGGGAGTAAGAGAGGGAATCAATTAGGTAGGAATAAAAGGACCGAACCATATGCTTACTGTATATTCCCCTCCTCATAAAAAATTTAAGAGAACAATCTACTATTATATCAATGGCATTTTTGATGATTTTATTAGAAAGCAGCATGAGAGCTCTCACAGGTGATATTCCATATCATACAATTACCTCAAAGATGTAGACCATACAGGATAAAAAAATTTCATTGTGCCTGTTTTTTGGTAACTATAAAAAGAATTTGGTTCATTGATCAAAGTGCTGTTTTAGAGACTGTTTAATTAGGTCAAACTTATTTCAAAATTAAACAAGTGTCCCTGAAAGAAATAACAATAGAAATAACTTTGTTCTGCCCTCTGGACCAAAGGTCTTTATCACTGTCATGGACAGTCTCTTTGGAAGAGTCCAAGTCAAAGAGAAATTCTTATCTTATAATACTCCTAACTGGAAATTACAGTGTCCTGATTTCACCAAACCCCAGTTTGATGTTAACTATTTTAACTATCCATATAAGAAAAATACAGTGGGTAAAGGACGCTTATTGTCCATACTATGATATGAAGTCAAAGGATAGTTCATAGAACTTGTATGTTACACATCTCTTGGACAAGAATTACAAATGGACAACGAGTTGGGCCTAGAATTGAGCTGGAGGAGGAGGAAAATGAGTTGGATTGCCTTTGAAAAATTGCAGAATTATTTTAATGACCCAATTTCTTCCTGAAATAAAAGATAATGTTTTAGGACTTCAAGTCCTATAGTGTTCTAATATCCAAAGAAGTAAAATTGAGGATTACCCAAAGAACACTGAGAGGTACATGGTGGGCCTGAACAGGTTGGGACATCTTATAAACAAGGAATTATGAAGGAGAAGCTGTATAAAGGATGTCATCAAGGAAATATGTGATTAAAAATAAAGATAGGCTGGATATGGGGCAAGAGAGAAGAATAATTGCTGGACAATCTACGTATCACACTGGCATTCCCTTGATGTTAGTGAAAAACCAGGCAGTGTCCCAGCATATTGAATTATCCCTCAGTATCAAGCGCATGTGAGAACATGGACAAAAGTCCTACTGGATATGTGTGGGTTTGATGGGTTTTGAGTGGTATTATTAGAGGGAATACCCATATTGAAGAGGACATAAATCCATGTGATTATTTTAGCAATTACTTCTTTTTATTTGCCCCAAGCCAATTCTTTAAATCTCAAACATATGCTCCAAATTAAAATATTTTGAGGTTAGGGAAGATATGTTGGTGAAAATACAATATTGTATTATTAGGCCACACTAATTTTTTTCAAGTTTCACAAATATTTAGTCATCACTGCCACCTGGTGGTGAGCCTTGGGCATTTCAGAAATTGAATTTTATTATTATTATTATTAAAAGCATGGATTTGAATCTGTATTCCTCCGCTCATCAGCTCTGTGACTTTGGGCAATAATAATAATTGTTCACATCTATTTAGTGCTTTAAAATTTATAAAGCAGCACTGTAAGAATAATATTTATTTTGGAAATAAACTCACTTATGGATCAACTTAATTTTCATTAATCAAAAGCCAGCTTAGTCGTTAATATTTTTCCCTTGTAAATTGAATTTTAGACACTATTAAGTTGTTTGTTGTTAGCTTATATCACTGGGGCAGGAATACATTGCTTGTATATGAAAATTTCCTTTTATGAAGAACTATATTGAAAAGAGGAATTAAAAACCCTGGCTATATTTACCCTAAACAGTGTGAACATAATATTTTCAAGTATTCTTTGAAAAGAAATTCCTTGGCTCAAATATTGAGGAAAATGTTATGGTTCTACTATTAATTGATTAAACTATTGAAGTATAATATTTGGAGAGAATATGAATTGTGAATTATGTTTAATTATGTTGGTTAAAAAAATAAAGAACTAGTGATACTTCATTCTTCTCTCTTAGAAAGTCCACCGATCCATCCCTTACTGTTAATAGAGACAAATAATATTTTCAGTTAATAAGAAAAATGCCTTGTAGATCATTTGATTACAGGCACTATGTGATTTCTCAAATATTTTTAGTGATTATTAGAACTTTATCTTGAATAAAAGATTGCTTTTTCAAAGGACCAAAAAATTTAGTACCTACTTTTTAGTTCAAAATCGTAATGATACTGATTGAATTTTATGAAATGAGTGTCATAATTTTCATATGAATCCTCCAGAAATCTGATTTAATGTTGTCTTTGTTTTCATTTGATCAACAACAACCACAGTAACAGTAGTTGGCCTTTATGTAGCACCTACCATATGCCAGTCATTGTGCTAAGTGCTTTACAAAATGATCTCATTTGATATGAGACAGAATGGTGTAGTGGCTAGAGAGCAGGCCTTAGAGCTCAGAAGACCTGCGTTGAAGTTCTAGGTTTATGTAGCCAGAATAAACTGATTCAGTTTAGAAAGTACTTAGAATCACTCCAGAAATTAAAGAAAATATTCCTGCATGTCCCTGAATATTCTTAATTTTTATAGGTCTCATTACTTTATTTAAAGGGCAATACAGCATAGTGGGTATAGGGCTGTCTTAGCCAGAAGACCAGGGTTCGAATCCCATTTCTAATACTTACTGGCTTTGTGACCCTGGGCACATATGTAACCAGTGCTCTAGGCAATTCTTTAAGACTGTACTTTGCAGAGAATGTCTTAATACAGTGTTAACCTGTCTTCATAGAGGGGATTTCCTCACTTGGGATTTTTCTGTATTAGTGAAATCACACTAGCTCTGTAGAGGCAAGTAGGTGGCAGGGAATATAGTGCTGGACCTGAAGTCAGGAAGACTTCAAATACTTACTAGCAGTGGGACCCTGGGCAAGTCACTTAATCTCTCTCTGCCTCTGTTGACTCAGCTGTTAAACAAAGATCATAATAACATTTACCTTACAGGGTTGTTGTGAGGATCAAATGAGGATAATATTTGGAAAGTGCTTAGCACAGTGCCTGGCACATAGTAGGTGCATAATAAATACTTCCTTTTCTCCTTCCTTCCTTCCTTCCTTCCTTCCTTCCTTCCTTCCTTCCTTCCTTCCTTCCTTCCTTTCCCTCATAAGAAGACATGTAAAAGATTACATATGTGTGTATGTGTATGTATGTATATCATATTTCATTTTAAATAATCTCTGCCCTATTGCTCTATTTGCTGATTTATTGTACACAGAATTCATCTTCTACCTCTAGGCTGTCCCTCCTCACCTTAGACTCACTAGCTCATCATTCCAAGGCTTCCTGATTCCCTTAAGTTATTAGAATTTTCTCCCCCTTCTCGTCTCCATCACTTTGAATTGATTTTATATATCTTCTGTATTTACTTATCTGAGAATCTATTATTTCTCACCTTTACCCTCAGAAGAATTTAAGCTCCTTGAGGGGACCATCTTATTTTTTATTTTTACCCCCAGTTCCTAGAATTATGCTTGGCAAATGTAGGCATTCAGTGACTGCTTGATGATAGTCCCTTCTTTTTAAATCCTGAGACTTTGTATTTTGTTTGAGAATTAGAAATAATATAAAAAGAAAGACCTGAAATAATTTTTTTTTAAAAAAATTGTGCATCTCTCAACTCTTGGCCACACCATCTCAGAGCTGTGGGATTTTGTTTACATGACAGTTACCGTTCAGCTACTATAACCACATGTCTCTGGGAGATGGAGAAGAAATGATTTCAGTGACTACTCAAACCTGATTTTTGAACAAGGAATTTTGGGGACTTTAGGAATCTCGAAGTATAGTTAAAAGTCATTTTGTTGAACATCTTATTTTCTTATCCCATTCTATAGTTTTAGGAAAACTAGAGGTGCTTGGCAACTTTCCAGTTGGAGTTTTCCTTGTAGGTTAACTTAGAAGAGTTTAGTGTTTGAGCTTGTTTGTTTGTTTTATTTATGAACAAATTCTTATCCAGTGATAACCTATTCAGTCTGAATTCAGACCTGGCTTCAAATCTTTCCTGTTGCCAACATTTACTGCCTGTGAGACTTAGGATCTGGATTTCTGTGTCTGTAGGAGGGAGTTAACACGAGCATTACTTCACAGGGTTATTTTGAAGATCAGAGGAGATAATGTACATACACATATATCAGTCCCTTCTGGGCTCTTTATCCCAACTTGAAGCTTGGGGCCTTTGGTTTGTGTCCACCCCCAAGTTTAATGTGTGTTTTGGGTCCACACTGCTCAAATGATTGTGCAATGAATGCCTTTTCCTCTCATAGTCAGCCAGAGGGACACACTTAAGTCAAAGCAAAGGCATTTACTGCAGTGGTACTGCTTGAATAATAGTAACAAAACATTCCACCCATAAAACTGTGTTATATTCTCCCACAATTATACATATAGTCAGTGGGAAGAATGGATATAAACACAGAATATCTTAGTAGAGAGGCAAATACATAAGGAATACATATGGTCCAGGCAGCTCACATGCCTCAGCACTGTAGGGCCCTACTGATAACCTTTCACAGTGTCCTCACGTTACTCCTTCTGGCCACAGTAGCTTGCTGGGTAGGTCACTTATCTGGGTTCCTTGGGGCCTATTGTTCTATACAGCCGCACTCTCAACTGCCAAGGCTGACTTTCTTCAGTACTCACGGAGGTCACGCTCAAAGCTGTCACCTGACTCAACTGATTCCCTAGACAGTGGGTCTTATAAAGGGACTATCAGGGGTGTGGCCCATCCTTCAGCAAGCCAATGGCTAGCTATTCTCTAATTAGATCATGCTTGACAGAAAAATTTCTTCCCTCTTCATAAAAGGGTCATAAAATGTGGATGCTTTCAAAGATTTTAATCTCTTATTGTTTTTGTTGCCTTGCCCTTTATAATCTATAGTTTCCTCCAATGGGCTAAGGAAAAAATTAATTAAACAGGAATGCCCTGATCAACTCCTCCCTATTCCCCCCAACTTGTTTCTCTCCCCCAAGAAATGTGTAAAGTGCTTCTCAGACTTTAAAGAGTTTTACAAATGTAAGTTATTTAATTCAGTTCTGGAAACATTTTTTGGTCATTTATTCATATCAGGTGCTGGGATTTTAGAGGTGAATAGATAAAAGAGTTATTGAAGCTCTTTTCATGGTGGCAAGGAACTGGAAGCTAAGATGATGCTCAGCATTTGGGGAATGGATGAACAAGTTATGTTATGTGAATGTAATGGAATACAATTGTGCCCTAAAAATAATGAAAGAGGCCATTTCAGAGTAATCTAGGACATGTATGAACTGCTGTATAGTAACAACACTGTGAAATGGAATGACTTTGGAAGCCTGAAGATCTCTGATCAACCCAGAGACCAACCTGGAGTCCAGAATCACAGTGGTGAAAAAGGCTACCTACCTCTTGACAGGGAGGGTGATAGACTCAATATAGAAAATGAGATGTGCATCTTTGGACGTGGCCAGTGTCAGAATTTGGTTTGCTTGGTTATGCATATTTGTTACAAGGTTTTGGTTTTTTTTTTTTCTCCTGTACACAGAGAAGGGATGAAGGAGACAAAATAAATACTTACCGATTGAAAAAAATTAATTAAAAAAGATAATTCTCTAAAGGAGAGCTATAGTTCTTGCCTTCAAGAAATTTATAATCTAGTAGGGAAGGCTATAATGGATTATAGGTTTAGATTTAGAGCTGAAAGGAGACTTGAAGTTCATCTCTGTTAATCCTCGCATTTTACAAATGAGGAAATGGACTGAGGGTTTAGACGACTGACTTACAGTCACAGGTAGTAAGCGGCAGAGGTAGAATATAATTCTAATAAATTTGAACAATATACAGGGTGTCTCAAAAGTCTTGGTGCAGTTTCAAGCTATTAAGTAAGTGTTAGAGATTTCTAGTAGAGGGAATAGGAAGTATGAGTATCTTTCAGGTGGTTCATGTTGTAAGAAAAGTACTAAAGAAAGTGCTGTGGGGATGAGGAGGAAAATATGACTTGGCATGGGTGATTAGGAAAGGCTTCATGACAGACTGGGCACCTGTGCTGGGAAATGAAGGAAGGATTTCAGCAGGTTTGGGAAAAGGAGTGTACTTCAGGTATGAAAGTAAGAATGAACAGAAGTGAAGAAGTAACAGAAGAGGATGAGTTCAGAAAACTGAATCAGTCTGACTTTTGAAATGTAGGTTCCTGAAAGACTGTAATGTGACATAAGGCCAGGAAATTGGAACCATGTTGTTTGAAGTCCCTGAATGCCAGGATAGGGAGCTGATAATCCCCAAATCCATAGCTTCACCCACTATATGGGCTATTGATTTTAAAACTCAAGTCTTTAATGAAAAGGAAAGGACCACTTCCTTTGAAAATTTTGGAGAGCAACTTGGACAGTGAAAACTGAGGCCTAAAAGGGACGTGGTATCAAATTTATAGAATGAGGATTCTGCTGCCCTCTGGTATCAACTGTCTTTTTCAAAGAGTGGTATTTACCTTTTGTTCATTGTATATAGCCTCCAGATCAGATTTCTTTTGGGGAATTTCTTTTATGAAAAAATCTAGTACGTGTTTACTTTTCTTTGTACTCAGGTTTTTACCTTTGTTTTTATTTCATATTCAGTTAACTTGTGGAGAAAGCATCTATTTTGTATAATACTTTGTAAAGTGGTGATGTAAAAACTGTTATGCCTCATTTTTTCTTTCCTTCCTTCCTTCCTTTTTTCAAAAAAAGCAAATTTATTAAAAGGCAATAATTATATTGACTCCTGAATTCAAGAATTTTTAACAGGCTTTAGCTATGCCCTCCATTAATCTTCAAATGTTAAATAAGAAATTAAGCTTGACGGTGAAAAGTGGAATAACAAACAATTCGATGAAAATTAACTTTGGCTATATATTTAGAGTGGGAAAAAGACAGAGGTTGGTAACACCTACCCCCTGCTTCCTTTTTTTGTCATCTTCCTATAATATTTTATTTTTTAATCTTGCTGAAACTTCTGGTGTTCTGCTAGAAGTTAATTTAGTAGTAGTTATATTTTTTATCCTTAGGTGGCAGTAGAATCTCAGGCTTGTGGACTCACTAATAATGAATTGATTAAAAAAAAATGTTGGAAACATTGTGTCTAAAATATTCTTGCTCTTGCATATTCTAGTTCAGAACACAGTCAGATGTTGGCTACTCAACAATAAGAATTCCTCATCCAAAAAGAAGTCTAAATATTTGGATTGATACTTTGGATTAAGAAATACCACTTTCTGGATAGTTTGGAGTGCTATAAAAATATTTGGATTCTTTTTACTGGTGAAACATTAATTAAATTCCACACGTCTTTTGCATGAACACATACAGCTAATTCCATCCAGGATTCTTGAGAATTGAGTTGATAACTTGAGAAATGTATTCCTAATTCTATGCAGAATTGGAAAAAATAGGGTTTTTTTATGTTTAACAATAATGCTATATAACATTTGTCATGTATATCACTTCAGTTACATAGAAGAGCCAGGTAATCTGTTATTTATTACAGAACAATCAGGTTTTTTTTCTCCCAAGCATATTTAATTTGCCCCAGCAACTTTTATCACTTATTTTGTCACTAGTCCTGAAGTTTGTAGTACCAAAATCACTGCAACTGAAAATCTCTTTGGGACATACAGTTTCCTAAGTCAATTACATTTGGCAGTAATTAAGAAGAGAGTTTTTATATGGAGAGGATTTAAAGTGAATAGGTCATATTCTTTATTTCATTAACAAGTATTTATTGAATACATGCTATATGCAAGACAGTATGCTGAGCACAAGGGGAAGAAGGAATATAAAAACTAAGAAGATGAAGTCGCTGCACATAGTGAATTTAGAATTTAGTAGGGAGGTTAGGCAACTGTGCCAATAACCATAATTAACGTGTGCCCAAAGGCAAGCCATGTCAGTGATTCATTGGATAATAACCTAGATTCACTTGTTCCATTGTTCTTCCAGTACACCCATCTGACCAGGAACCAGTCCTGAATAAACTTAACTATCTGCTTTTTCTTCTCTACCATTTTTACTAGAGAGTCATGATAATAGACAGTTATCCTGACCAGCCCTTTCAATGTTAAGCAATTGTCCTTTTATTTACCCTTAGTGGATTTCCTGTGGTAACCCTCACAAGGGATGGTCTAAACCTTTTCCACTTTTTTCAAGACTCTTAGTTCAGTGCCTGCATCTTCACTGCTACAGTTGATTTCTCTTTCTAAAAAGTTGGAAGTCATCAGATAGGAGCTCCTTCAATCTCTGCCTTCCCCTATACCTCAAAATTTCCTTGTATCTTCACTTGTTCTATTGGAAAAAATTCTTTCTCCCCCTCTTCCTCCTTTCTAAAAACTTGTGTCTTCTGGCTTCTGCCTACTCACAGAACTTGTTTCATCCAGTTCTCCCAATTCTTGCATCTTTAATCTCTTCCCTCTCTGTTCCTTAATTATAAATAGGCTTTGGTTTCCCTTATCCTGAAAAACAAATAAATAAAATGCCTTTCTTAGACCTTGTTAACCCCTAGGTACTTCTGTCTCATTCTCTCCCTCTGCCTTTCATGTCTCTCCCATCCCTTTTTTCACTTCAACAAACTTTTGAAAAAAGATTAGCCTCACCATTGCTGTCCTCAGCATTCACTCCTCAGCCCTGCAATCTAGCTGTTTTCCTTACTACTCTCCTGCAACTGTTTTCTGCAAGCAGTGACTTCCTTCCTAATGGCCAGATTTATTGACCTGTTCTCACTTCTTATTCTTCTAGAAATTTTTGAAGCATTTTACAGTTTTGATCACATTCCTCTTTTTGAAACCCCACTTGACTTCTGGGATACTATATTTTCCTACATCCTTTCTTTGTTTTTCATCTTTTTTGCTGGTTCTTAGTTTTCCTTCTTCCTCTTAAATATTGGCTTTTTTGTGTCTTCTTTTATTCTCTGTTTAAACTTTCTCAGTCATCTTTGTTTAATGCTACAACTTCAATCATCAATTAATCTGTATTTCTGATTCTGATTCATCTTCAATTCAATATTCCAAACTCAATTTAGGATCTCTTCACATTTCTCCTACTGACTTCTCTATCTGTGTATTTAATGACACTACTATCCTCCTGTCACTTAGGTTCTGAATTTTGTTTTTAACTTCTGCTAATTCTTTCCCTCATTTCTGCTGCTTTTTCTTGTCTGTTTGATTGCTAATTCAATTCAATAAACAGTTGCTAATCACCTACTTAGCCCACATTTCACTGTGCCAGGTGCTAGAAATACAAAAGTGAAAAAATGACCTAGTTCTTGCATCGGTCTCCCAGTCTCAAGTCTCTCTTCTTTCTAATCGTTACCAAGGGCAGCTAGGTGGTGCAGTCAATAGAGCACCAGTGTAGGACTCAGGATGGACCTGAGTTCAAACGTCACCTCAGACACTTGACACTTACTAGCTGTGTGACCTTGGGCAAGTCACTTAACCCCAGTTGCCTTATCCTGGGTCATCTCCAATCATCCTGATGAATATCTGGTCACTGGATTCAGATGACTCTGGAGGAGAAGTGAGGCTGGTGACCTGCACAGACCTTCCTCACTCAAAGCAAAGTCAAGTGCAAGTTACGTCATTATTTCTCTGGTGGCCTGGTCTTCTTTGGCAACGAAGGATGAACACACACACCTCCAAACCAAAACCTCCAGATTCAATCACCTTTTCGTAAATCTGACCATGTTAACTCCCCTACTTCATAATCTCGTGAAGGGATGACGCTCAACTAAGACAGTGGTTTTTTTTGAACCCATACAAGATTGCATGCCACCTGGGGAGGAGGGGGAGAAAATTTAAAACTTATGGAAGTGATTGTTGACAACTGAAAACAAATTAATTAATTCTTAAAAATCTCAAAAACAAATGTCGTGAGATAGATTCCTAGTCAGAGACAAGCGTAAAGAAAAAAATATCAGTGAGGCAAAGCACAAAAGTGATTCTAAAAAAATGAAAAATAAGTGAAGGCAGTAGTGTTAGTCTTACTTGTAGTGAAAGTAGAATAAGAGAGAACACTCCTGACATTGAAATCCCTGATGTTCTCATAGGAGATTCTCCTTCCAAACAATAACCCTTCCTCCTCCTCCTCCTATTTCCCTCACTCCAGGCACAACTCTTCTCAAAGGTAAAGTGCAGGTTAATTTATTTTATTTTCAGTTTAAATTGTATACTAATCATCGTTTTTCAAGTGCATTAAGGGCAAAAACTTAGTTAAAATAATAAATAATTATTTTTATATAAATATTTTTGGGGATGTGGTACCGATCATCTGACTTTACATTATTTCCTAGGGGAAAATTCGCTTTGCAATATAAACAAATCATGTGATAAACAAAATCTCGGAAAAAATTAAATTCACAAACCGAGGTTCTACTGTATTTGTAGACCTAGTATCTAGCAAAGTGCTTGGCCAATAGTAGGCACTTAATAAATATTTGGTGACATATTGACGTAATACAAGGATAAGACATAAATAACTGTAATGCAAGTTAGACTATGACAAGTATATGGGAGAGGTCAAGCAGAGATGATACTGATAAAGCTGGAGGGTCCCTACATGAGGGCAGAAAAGAAGGTAGTGGGCCTTGACATTTGAGAACTGAAGGAACTTGGGTTGTTTAACATGGAGAAGAAGAAGCTTGGGGGAGATGTTGCCTTCAAATAGTAGAAGAACTATGCAGTGGAAGAGTGATTAAACACGCTGCTTGGCTTCAGAGAACTAAACTAGGAATAGCAGGTGGACTTTGCAAAGAAGGCAGTTTAGGGTTGATGTAAGAAAAACTGTCTAAAACTTTAGTTTTTTTTTTTTTTTCTGGCTCAAGAGGAACTGGGTTTCCCCAGCAAAGTCTGGATGACTTGTCAGCTGTGTTGTAGCAACTATCTTTTTTCATGTAAAGATTGGACAAAATGTCCTTTGGGTAAAATGTCCTCTATGGTCCCTTCAGCTCTGAAAGTCTGTTATTATTTGGCATAGTTCTCTCTTGTTTCAACTCCTACATATGTGACCATTTCTTTTCAGTTTTCTTTGCTGGATTCTCATCCATCTCCTGACCCTGAAATGTGAGTTTCTTCCTTGGCTCTATGGCCCCGCTAATTTTTTTCCCCCTCTATTTCTTAGTGATCTCATTTCTTCCCAGGGGTTCATTTATCATCTCCATATAGATGACTTCCAGAAGTAGAATGTAAGTTTCTTGAAGATACTGTTTTATTTTTATTTCATTGCTAGTGATGAGCAAAATCTGCCCATTGTAGGTACATAATCAGTGTTTAAATTGTGCCATTAATTTGAGTGATTCCCAAATCTATTTGTCCATTTGCATCTTAAACTCAGGGTGTTCAAAGTGGAACTTATCATCTTTTCTAAACCTGCTTTTTCTCTAAACTACCATACTTCTGTGGAAAGACAAAATTGCCATCCCTAATAACCAGAGATCATAATTTTTATCCCCTTTTACCTTGCAAATTTTATTCGTTGCAAAGCCCTGTTGCTTGTGCCTTCGCCACATCTCTCCTATTTGCCTCCTTTCTCCCTACTTACAGGGCTACTTCTCTAAGATCTTCTTACCTCTTGCCTGGACTGTTGTAATAATTGCAGAATTGGTCTCCCTGCTTTTAATGTCTCTTCTCTCTAATCTATCCTTCACACAAGTGCCAAAATAATTTACCAGAGACTGAGGTCTGACCATATTGCTCCTTGCTCCCAAATCTGCCATGGTTCCCAGGGTGTCTGGGATAAAAACAAATTCTTCAGGCTTCTATTATGTGGCTCCAACTTAACTTTCCATTATATATTCTACTTTCTAGTTAAACTGGCCTATGTACTGTACCCTAAGCCCAACATCCTATCTCCTTCCTTTGTATTCATTCATTCATTTCATCTTGCCTAAAATGTACTTGTTTAAATATACCTCTTGGAATTCCTAAACTACTCAGTTTATGTGCTGTCTCCTCAATAAAGTATTTTCCGACCTCCCCAGTTATTATCCTCAAATTATCTTGACTTTGCTTATTTGCTGTGTCCTTGTACCCCCTCTCCAACCCTAACTATAAGTTCCAGTTTTTTGTTGTTGTCTAAAAAAATCCCTAGTATCTAGTAAAGTGCCTTGTATACAGAGGTGTTTAATGTTTGTTGAATTGAATTTGCATTGTAAAACTGGAAAGTTTTGTTGGTATATGCTATTCATTTGTAAAATGAAATTTTACTGGCTGCAAAAAAAATCAGCTAAATTTTTCTTTCTTTTTTAAAATATTTTTTTATTTAATTTTTTTTGTTACATTCGTATTCCAAGCTGTTTCCCTCCCTCCTTCCTCAATCTGCATTAGAGAAGCCCAAAATTGACCACAGATTTATATGCCAAACTATACAATACCAAGTTCCATATCTCAGGTTTTTCTCTGGAAGTACCTAGCATCTTCCTTCACAGGTTCTTTGTAGTTGATTTGAATATTCATATAACTCAGAATAGCTCAGTCAGTCACACTTACTCTTCAAACAATATTGCTGATAGAGTACACAATATTTCCTTGGTTCTGCTTGTTTTATTCTTCATTATTTCATCGAAGTCTTTCCAGGCTTTCCTAAAATCAGCCTGCTCATAATTTCTTGCCCCACAGTAATATTCCATCACAATCATATACCACAACTTATTCAGTCATTTCCCAATTGATAGTCTTTTCCTTAAGAATACTGGAGAGCCCTTTAGTTCATTAAATATCAGTTTTTTTCTTGCAGAATTACAGTCAGCCTTGCTGGGTAGATTATTCTTGGTTGCAAACGCAGCCACTTTGATCTTTTAATGTAGAAGCTGCTAAATCTTGTGTTATCCTGACTGTAGCTCCACAATATGTAAATTTCTTTCTAGTTGCTTGTAATGTTTTTTTACTTGACTTGGGAGAACTTAGCTATAATGTTCCTATGAGTTTTCATTTTGGGATCTCTTTCAGGCAGTGATTGGTGGATTTTTTGAAGTTCTTTTTTGCCCTCTAGTTCTAGAACATTAGTGCAATTTTGCTTAATTATTTCTTGAAGTATAGTATCTAGGCTCTTTTTTTCCCTTGTAACTTTTAGATAGTCTGACAATTCTCATATTATCTCTCCTCAATTTGTTTTCTGGGTTAGTTGTTTTTCTAATGGGATGTTTTACATTCCCTTCTATTTTTTCATTCTTTTGATTTTGTTTTACTATGTCTTGATGCCTTACGAAGTCATTAGCTTCCCCTTGCCCAATTCTAATTTTTAAGAAATTATTCGGTAAGTTTTTGGATCTTTTTTTCCAGTTGGTTGACTTTCTTTTCATAATTTTCTTGCTTTTCTTGTTCTACTCATTTCTTTTGCCAATTAAAAAAATCAGTTAAATTAATCAAGCATTTACTAGTTGCCTTCTCTGTGCAGAGTACTATGCTAAAATCTTAGGATATAAAGCTAAAAATGAAAGTCACTGCCCTCAAGGAGCTTACATTCTGATTCTGGTGTGTTTATCTAGGATCAATAGATTTAGGATGGGGGTAAAAATAAGGAGGGGAGAGGGAAGGAGGGAAGGAGGGAGGGAGAGAGAGAGAGAGAGAGAGAGAGAGAGAGAGAGAGAGAGAATACATTGATGATCTGGAGGATCAGGGAAGGCCTTTTTTTACATGTCACCTGGGCTGAACCTTGCTTGCCATTTATCATAATTTATAGATGATGCTGGGGAAGTAGCAAGGCTGAGCTGTCCATCATCTTCCTTTCAGTGTGTGGTTTTCCCTTGCCAAACAGCTCACTCCCCTTACTTCATGAAAGCATGGCTTGCTTTTTATTTTTTCATCATTTTTCTTTTTAGGGCCATGACTTGCTTGCTTTTTAAAGCTATGTGGCCTGTTGTTGAGCCAGTTAAAAGAGAAAGTAGAATTGCCCAGGGTTTCCTGCCTTCCCTGTCTGTGGCTCTCATTTAGCAGCTCAAATTTAAATCTAAGTGTATTTGAGTTCCACATTCATTGCCAGGTTTGTGTCACATCCATAATGATTTTCCACTTTGTTCCAACTGTTCTAAATTAGTTTAAAGCCTCTAGATTTGTTCTGAAATCAAACATGGCATCTCTAGAAAAAGGAATTCTCTCTTTCCTCTCTGTAAACATTAACTGTGACACAACACATAACTTTGACTTTATTTTGATCAACGTTTTATCACATTTGCTGGTTTTAAAAACAAAATGAATCTTTGGAATAAAAGCTAGTGGGAAGGTCAGTGGGAAGCAGTGAGGTTTAATTGAACAAATGACTCACAATACATTTGACACTATTTGGAGAGAAGGAAAGGAAGGCAGTCAGTCTCTCTACTAGACCCAAGATGGACTGGTAGTATAGGGTTCACTGAGAATATAATTTGTATTTGAAGTACCCTCAACACCCCGTGCATGACCCTTAGCCTAATCATTCAGGACTTTTACCATCTGCTTTTGCTGCACCCACTGCTCTTGCATCTCTCACTGGCCAGGGCTACTGCTTCCTCTTCCTTCCTGTTTACTCACTTGGTTTCCATGTCTCCTACCCAAAAGCCCCCTTAACTCAAGTCAGGGTCAGTGGCTGTCGTGGTATTCTGGCCTCAAACCAAGTACAAAACCCCCTTCAAGCATAGTGAATGCTAAGGAGGAGACTTTCTTTTACTGATAGCTGCTCTAATGCAAACCCTTTGGGGTCACTCTAAAAAGTATGTACAATATAGCTTTATTTTGCTGATTATTGTTTCATGTAATTAATCTTTTCCTTGGTACCTAAATTATATACTTCTTGAGAGACCTAGTATTGTTTTTGAGGTTTTATAAGTCAGCATTTATTGAGAATAATCAAACCTTTCAATGCATTCTAGTGAATGCAAAAGAATGGGGAAGGTTCCAGATGTAGGTGAAAATATGTAGAGGTGAAGGTAGGAGCATGTAAGTTAATAGAGAAGACAACATGCATATTTGTTTGGCAGGAGAATCTGGGACAGGTAATGAGAAGAATAACTGATGGATAAAGGAGTACAAACGACATGGTTCAAATTGTGTAGACTTGATTCCTCTGGGGAGGAGAAAAGAGACTGGAGGCAGAAAATTGGTTTGGAGACTTGAAATGAAAGCTTGAAGAAGGACATTGACTGTGGTAATTTGTGCTCAGCAAAGAGAGATTGTGGAAAGAGTAAAAGGATTTTTAGGAAGGACTGGAATTTGGGGAACTAAAGAGAGGGGAAAAATAAGAATGGTTCTAGGGTTTTAAGCTTGGGAAATAAGAAAGATGTACGATGAGCTTAGTTTTTGTCAAATTAAGTTTCAGGTATTCACATAGGACACGGAACATTTTGCTAATAATTTCATATGAAAATGGAAAGAAGGTGGAAGATCAGTACTGGAGATATAGATTTTGAATTTTGTTAGTTGAAATCATGAGTAGGTGAACTCTTTAATAATTTAGGTCTTTGAGTTAAGTGTTTTGGGAATGTCCACAACTTCTTGTTATGACTTAGGAGAACTGAGGGAAGGTAGTTCTCTTAGCAAAGAAGGAGTGGGTTGTAAGTGGTATGAGGCAGACATTTTCAGACATAGCAATGTGTTGACTAAATTTTAGTGCTTAATTGATATAAGGGACCAGTTTGCTTGTGCTGTTGGCTATGAATCATTTAATGAAAAGATCATCAATTAAACACTATTACAATAAATAAATTTTTTCTTTTTTTCTCCAAATTAATTTGTCTTCAATTTTCAGCAATCACTTCCTTAAGTTTTAACTTTTCTCCCCCTCTCTCCCCAATCTTATATGGACTCTACGCATACATTCCAATTAAACATATTTTCATATTAGTCATGTTGCATAGAAGAATTAAAATGAATGGGAGAAAGCATGAGTAAAACTAAACAAAATCACACAAAAGAAGAAATAGTCTGTTTCATTCTGTGTTCCAACTCCATAGTTCTTTCTCTGGATGTGGATGGCATTTTGCATTAGGAGTCCTTTGGAAATGGTTTAGGTCCTTGCGTTGCCGTGACGGACTAAGCCTATCAAAAATAGTCCTAGCTTACCGTGGCTGTCACTGTATATAATGTTCTCCTGGTTCTGCTCACTTCACTCAGCATCAGTTCACATAAGTCTTTACAGCCTTTTCTGAAGTCCTCCTGTTCATCATTTCTTATAGCACAATAGTGTTCCATTACATTCATATACCACAACTTGTTCAGCCATTCCCCAATTGATGGGCGTCCCTTTGATTTCCAGTTCTTGACCACCACAAAAAGAGGTGTTATAAATATTTTTGTACATATGGGTCCTTTTCCCTCTTTTATGACCTCTTTGGGATACAGACTTCGTAGTAAAATACATAAATTTTTTAAAAAAGAAATGCACAGTTAGTACTCAAGGAGATCAGGAGTCATATAGGAGCCAGAGCATGTTCTGCCTAAAATAGAAGTACATGTAAAATTTCCTTAAATGTTTTCATTATTGAGATGGATTCTGTAGAGCAATAGTTCTCAAAATTTTGGGTCTCCAAACCCCTGTAAACTCTTAAAAATTATTAAGGACCCAAAGAACTTTTGTTTATATGGCTTATATCTATATCTATCACTTTAGAAATGAAAATGGAAAAAGTTTAAAAATGAATTCATTTAAAAATAAGCATATTATGTTAACTTTTTATGAAAAATAGCTATTTTTTCTAAAGCAACAAAAAAATCAGTGAAGATAGTAGCATTGTTTTACCATTTTTACAAATTTCTTTAATGTGTAGCTTAAAACAAGATAGTTTATTTTATCTGCTCTTGCACTTAATTAGTTGTGTTAAATTGATATGATTGAAGTATATGAAGAAAAATCTGGTCTTACATAGAGATGTACTTAGAAAATAGAGAAATATTTAAATATGCAAATAATTTCTTAGTATTATTGTGAAAGTAATTTTGACCTCATGGTTCCCTTGAAAAGGTCTCAGGGATCCCTAAGAGTCCCTGAATCACATTTTGAGAACCAATGCTTAGCAGTTATCATAACTACTCTTTACTGTGTAGAATTTCCTTGAACAGTATGAGAAAATAAAGTAGATGATAGTATAGTATATGATTCAACAGTGGAACAACGTAGGAATTACAATTAAATGTTATTCCTAAACTTTGTTAGAAGTATATTTCTTCTTATCAATTACCTCCTTTTTTTAAATTTTTTTCTCAGTGCTCCATGCTACTCAATTAAATTTGACTCAAGATTTAACTACTATGTATTACACAGCAGTTATCTACTTAATAAGGTTCTGAATAAGCCTCTTTGGTCAGAATTTGTACAAGTGAGGGAGGTCTGAGAAGATAATAAACAACTATTCAGAAGAAAATGAGTGAACTAAATATAAAATTCATAAAACCATTTGTCTTGGATTTTCTTGGTCAGTATAACAATGAAAAAAATCATTGACTAGTATGTCCACCTTGGTTCTCTTGTCTTTGTAGGTTTTGGGGACACCGCTGTCTTATTTCTTCTTATCTATCTTGACTACTCCATTTCTGTCTCCTTTGCTGGATCCTCTTCCAAATCATACCCTCTAACCATGGAATATATTCCTCAGAGCTTTGTTTTGGGTCCTCTTCTCTTCTCCCTCTGTACTCTTTCACTTGGTCCTTTCATCAGCTCTCATGGATTTAATTACTGTCTCTATGCTGGTGATTTTCAAATGTTCCTAATCTGCCCCAATCTCTCTGCTGACCTCCAATCTTGCATTTTTACCTGCTTCTTGGACATCTAAAAATTGGATCACATTTTCTCTATGATTATATTTTACATATTATTTATATGTATGTATACACATACAAAAAGAAACAGAAAAAGTCTGTATCCTTTCACATTTACCAAACTTAAAAGAAAAACCAGTTGAAGGACTGTTTAATAACTTTTGAACCTGTTTGCTCTGTCAAGAATCCTGCTAGCTTGTTCTTTCCTGTTATCTTTAGCTTCAGCTAATCTTTCCACTCCCTGTTTGTCAACTGAGATTACTGCCATATTTTGATCTACTTATAGGTGCAGCCATCATGGGCAGGGATGTCCATGTCCATGGACAGGCTCTAGAGGAGCCCCCTTTTTCTCTACTGTCTCCTGAATAAGTGATAAATTTACCTGTGTAAGATGTGAACTCCCTGGACCAGGAGTGAATTCTTGTCCTGGGTCTTCATTGTCCATTGGAGATGGTATTTGTTTGCCAGCATCATTGAAGACAGAGTTCATTCACTTTAGGTAGATACTGGATTTTTAAAGGAGAGAGACAGATCTAAGAGGAGGCTCAGAAAAGCAATCATAAACAGAAAGAGAGACATTGGCCTGTGCAAGGACCTGGAGAGAGCCCGTCAAGGAAACCTTGTACAGGTAGCAGTTCTTACCAATCACTCAACAAACATATAAGTGTCTACTGTGATAGGAAATCAAGTAAATGTGTAAAAAATGTCATGTAAAAAAATGGAGTGTCATGTGTAAAAAAAAGAAGTTTGATTGGATCAGTGACCAGTTGGGAAAATAGTGCCCAATTAGGCTGGAAAGATAGGTTGGTGTCAGATTGCAAAGGGCTTCGAAAGCAAAACAGAGGGGTTTATTATTTGATCCTACCGGCAATAGGGAGCCAGTGGAGTTTATTGATTAGGGGAGTATTGATTAGTTGGACTTATCTGTGCTTAAGGAAAATCACTTTGGCAACTGTGTGGATTGAAATGAGTAGAAATGTGAGTCAGGAGGAACAATTAGGAGACCTTTGCAATAAAATAGGCAAAAGGTGATGAAGGCTAGAACAAGATGTTTATAAACTAGAACTAATGTTTATGTGTGATTAAAGAGACAATCAGATATGAGAGATATTGTTGAAGATAGAAATGACAAGATTTGGCAATTTTTTGGATAAGTAGAGTGAGGAGTCAAGTGTAACATCAAGGTCATGAGCCTGGCAGACTGGAAGAATGGTGGTGCCTTCAACAGAAAGAGTAAGTTTGGAAGAAGATGGGGTTGTGTGGGGGGTGGGGAGAAAGAGAAGGAAAAGATAATGAGTTCTGTTTTGGATGTGTTGAGTTTTGACATATCTTTGGGAAATACATTTTGAGATGTCCAATAGGTAGTTGATGATGTGGGTCTGAAGCTCAGAGGAAAGACTAGGGCCGGATATATAGATTAGATTAAAAAGGAAATCAAATATGTTGAGATAGTCATTTTAAAAAAGTTCAAAGTTCCCAGGTTAAGAATCCCTTCATAAGGCTTCGTAAACAATGTGACACCCAGACTGGCTCCTGAAGGAAGGAAGAGACTTCAACAGATGGAGATCAGGAGGGGAGGATATAAGCAAAATATGATACAATAGAAAGAGTATTGGTTCTGGAGTTGTAGGACCTGGCTTCAGATTTTGCCTCTGATGCCATCATTTTCAGCTTATATTCATGGTATTATCAGAGTTGTAACCCAGTTTTTGTTTTTGTTCCTTTAGATTAGTTTGCATAAAAGTCAGATTGACGTTTTATAAAAAGCTTCTTATAAACTGTCCTCTGTCTTTGTCCTTGAATATACAACAAATTTTTGTTGATACATGGAAATGGCAGATAAAGATTATTTAAATTCATATATAATTCAGACAAAACATTTCGTTTTAGCCATAGTTTTGCCTTTTACCCTAACATTCTTTTAGTGAGAACTGCTAAGAAGTCATAATTTTGTTCAATTAGAATGCTACCTGTTCTCGATGTTATTTACTTAGGTCAGGCTTTCAATGAGCAATGAAAATGGGCAAAAGCAGGGCAGGAGAATGAGAGGAAAAACAGGGGATATGGACAATGTATAAGTTGCCTGACTGATCCACAGTAATAAGAATTGACTTTTCCTTGCCATTAAATAAGTAAACAAAATATAATTTCATTATAGATAATTATTTAATTTTATCGTATTTCATTATATATCATTATTAAATTTGCTATGATTTAAATCACAGCTTTTTCTCTTTTCCTGATTTTCTTTGTTGGGTAGTGGTTGTGAATTTTCATCTTTAAAGGAAATAGATTAATAGATCAAATTTGAGGACCTGAGTCATGATCAAAAGAGCATGACCAAATGATGGTCTGACTTGAGCCTCACTTGTGAGATAAGCCTTTACAGTTGTCTTCAGTCAGCAATATTTATACATTTCTACAACTATCCCCTCTCCCTCCCTTGCAGCTCCTCTGTCACGTTTTTCTGATATTGTGTTTGTCATGTTTTAGGGTTAGTCATAGCAAATTATAAGTTTTATGATTTCAGCATAGTGCCACTAATTTGATAGTCAGCTTTTCCTCTCCTAATGTGAAGCTGGAATTTGAAATTGTTTTTCAGAAGTGTAAGGCTAGCTTTCCAAATTTGAGGGGATTTTTGATTATTGATTTGTTCACAATTTTTCACATATAGTTGTATAAATAAAAGGATTCGCCATAACAGCCATATAGCGTAATGCCAATAGGTGAAAATTTAGATAGAGAATTAAATAGCTCATATTTACATAGCATTTTGTAAGCAGCTTTTCACATAACAACCCTGTCAAGGTGAGGGAGGCACTTGATTTATTTGTTGTAAATAGCCAATAAGTGTTAATGAGAACACTCAAAGCTAGATCTTCTGACTCTAACTCCATACTCTTTCAAATACCCAATGCTTTTTCTCAGGAAGACATGAACTTTATTGCCTTAATCATTAGACATGTACTCCTTTTCACAATCTTAGGCTCCTCATATGCTTTCTCTTCACCTAGTGAAATGTAACACGAGGGGGCAGTATAATGCCAGCACAGACCTTTCAGGGCTGACCAGAGGTGGCAGACTAGGGTTTGCTGATTGTGGGAACTAGTTGGGTGATGGGAGCAGTAAGGTGTGCCTTGACGTTGTATCTGGGCAGATGGCCAGTTAGGCTGATGCTAGAGGTGTTACGTTTGTCCTAATGCCCTCTGTCCTTGGCACCAGCCCGAGATGGACAATTCCTACATTTCTGTTTTCCTGACCCTGTGGAGGATGCCAGCAGTGTGGAAACATGCAATTTTGAGAAAGGTGTCTCTCAAGAGATGAACCACTAATAAATTGTTATACAACCACTTATTGAAAGGGGGAAAAACAAGGCTTTCTAGTGCTTACTCTTTAAACTTAGTCTATGAAACTGTTTTTGTGAAATTATAGGGATTAGAATCTGCTCGTCATAGTCAGATTTATTTCCTAGACCTAGGGAAACACAACCTGTAATGATTTCTCATATTATGGAACCCTCCCCAATTCTTATTTGTTTCTGTGGGCACAAAGAAGTTCGTAAATAGTAACTGTTTTTAGTTATTATTTTAGTTTTTATTTGAACAGAGGTGGTATTTGTACCTATCTTGTGGAACTGCTAAAGAAGCATGGAGCAGAATGTCAAATATTCCTGGGGGAAGCAAATCCATGCCTGTTCCACACAGCCTGTTCTTTCGGAAATCTTTTGAACTTATGAACAAATCTTTTATAGGGTCAAGATGACCTTTCTTCTTTCTTTATGAAAAAGATTTCTGAACTTACTAAGTTGGATTTCTTTTTATTAACTTTGATACTTGCACCATATTGCCAACGTTTGTTTTCTTGCTGATTAATTTTAAAAATATTTGGTTAAGATCCTAGGTGCCCCTTTGATTGTATGCAGATATTTAAAAAAACTAATATTCATGTCACAGTATATTTAATATGAATTGATTTCAATTACAAGCAATGTTCAGTAATTCATTGTTTTTGAAATGTTACGTATGTTTGTACAATTTACTTTTTAGGGAGAATTATGAGCTAATATAAGATGGATTGAGCTAAAACCAAAGCATTTGTGCACATTGTGATATGCAAGAACATACTACAATGGTGTATTATTAATTGTTTCTCACATGGAAGTTCCATATTGGATTGTACCATTTCTTTCTGTTGCAGCCAAGAGGAAATACTAATGGTGCACTCAGAAGTTCCATTGTTTTGTAACCAACCATGAACTTTGACTAAGACCCTTTAGGATTATGGTAATAGAAGTTTAGTCAAAATTAATTGGAAAACTTATCATGTTATTCTCAAAACTTTTACTTCAGTTTCCATATTTATTAAGCATTGATGTGGTTTGTAAACTTGTATATAATTTTGTTAAATATAAAGTAACTTTTAGACTATCCTTAGAACCTCCCTATTTATTTTTATTAGCAAATTTAAAAGATAGATACATATGTATACCCACATTTATGTATATACAGCTCATGTTAATATTGATTGTATATCAATACTATTCATATGACATTAAAAGGTGTTCTCATATTTGGGTTGGTGGTTTCTTATGTGCCCCCTCAGCTGAGATTACTGTACAGCAGTAACTATATTCCAGGTCTTCTATTTACAGAGGGACAGTGAGCTTTGAATTGGTTGAGATCTTAAGACCATGTGCCATACAGGTCAGTTACTTGGTGTAGTTGAATGGAAAGTCATTCCCTCTGCCATTGTGGACCTTAGCTCTTATGATCGTCTTTGAGGCCATGACAACACCTGGTCCTTTTCCATACTGTGCTTTACTCATTCCCTGACACAATTCATGTTGTACTTGTGGGATATACTTATTAGGGCAACACTAATCAGTCAGCTGAGTGAACTCCTGGGATGGGCCCATGCCCAGGGAAATGCTCAAGTAGGATCCCCTCACTGATCAAACTGAATATAGCAGAAGCAGAATGTGGGTGACAACCTATCAAACTCATTTACTTATTTAGTATATTCTTTCATTTAATCAAGCAAATCAAGCCTTATGCCCATCAATAGGCTCTGTTCTTCTTTTTCCTTGTATTTGCAATCCCAGCATTTAGCACAGTGCCTACACATAATATGCTTTGTCTCTAAAATAACCAGGTATAACATTATGAATGTAGCTATATGAATGAAGCCTATAAATTACAATTGGCATAAATATAGCATTTTAATAGCATTTAATCACTGTGGACGTGGATTTTCATTGCCCCCTTTTCAATAATTATTTGTAGATATTATTGATATCTTCACCAACATTAAAAAAGCCTTCACTTTCCTTTGCCTATATATTCCACAACACTATACGCAGTGCATTACAATACAGTAATACCTCTTTCCAGTATTCACCAGATATAGGGTCCACAGATAATGTTAAATTCTCTCACAAGGCATAAAACAACTTATCTCTCCCTTTTATTTTCTCATAGTTGCATGCTCCTAATCCTGGATTGTCATATTAGTGGTGGCTTGCAACTTCATCTTAAAAGTCTACAGATTTGTCTCTGGTCATTACACCTAGAAGGCGGCACATCAGGCAGATATAGTTGAAAAAAATGTAGTCCCTTGTAGAAGTTAACTTCAGGTGTTTAGTATCTGAGAATGATGTACTGGTTAGTGGATGAATGGATGGATGGATGAATGGATGGATGGGTGAATGAAAAAGAATTTATTAAGTGTCTAATACATATAAAGCACTGGGGCAACAAATGGAAAAGCAGAGACAGTACCTGTTCTCAAGGAGCATTGAAGATAATACATATAGGTTCTAATTATAGGGCAGAAGGACAGGTCCACAGGTCCTTATTATGCAACAGCAAAGCAGATGATAATGCTTCTTTATTGTCATTTCCATAGATAAAAACTATATCAATAGATGATGCTGAAATATTTCACATTGTCAAAGATTTTGGTGTCAACAACTTTCTGTTCTGAATTTTCAGTAACTGTGGATGCAGAGCAGATAGTGGCTACAGAAGCAGTTCCCAAGTTGCATTGCCACAAGGTTTGTTTCCTTTGACAATGGCTGCAGGATACCAGGCCTTAAGCAGAGCTGGCTGTTTCTGGGGCATGATTATTCTTGGAGCTCTTGGGCTTACCCACCTGTCAGTGTCAGTTGGCTAAGAGTTAGTGTTGGTGGTGATGGAGATTTATGAAGGAGGGCATTATGGACCCTTTCTCTATGAAGGTTGTTCCACTTAGGTGATAACTTTAGGGCATAGGCTGGTCTTGAAAAGGGGTGCTGTTTTTTCTGGGACTTGGGCTCAGAGTATTGGGTAAGAGGGGAGATGTTAAGATTGAGGTTTGAACATATCTGTCACTTGCTGTCTCCTTTCTCTCCCTCTGTGTGCCTTCCTGATTTAGATATCCTGGCTTACCAGCTCTGTTGGTGGCAGTTGGTCAGCATTTGATTTTGGAGGGCCCTTTTTCCCTAGGGGTTGCTCCCCTGGGTAATGGTTTCACGGCTGATCTGGCAGCAGGGAGTATTGATGTGTGGAGTCCTGCTATTTTGGGAGCTCTTGGGCACTGAATGAAACTGAGCTTCAAACAAAACTGTGCAAGTTATCATGATTTGTGGCCCAGACTACTCTTTTCATGAGTAAATACCACATAGTTTAAGTACATGCTGGCATTCAGCTCAAGATGTCACACCTAAGGACGTACTTCTAACTCTATCGCTGCTACTGTTGGTTGGGACAAAATAAGCCTTGTACAGATAACTTGGTATTCTGGTCATTGGCTGGAGGATCATAGTTATCCATTTTCCTAATGACTTATTATTTTTCTTCTTTCAGGTCCTTCCCTCAACAGAACCCAGTTGAGTTTTCTCTTCTTCACAGTGATTTTTAATAAATCTTGTTAAAAAATCTTCACTTTTATTTTATTTCTCTTGATTTCTTTTTTTTTTTACATGACATTAATTTTTTCTCTCCCCTCTTGTATCTAATGAGCTGTCCCTCATTAAGCGATTCATCAAAGCCAGCCCAAACACCAATGGTCTCTCTCCTCTCTCAAGAAGAAAGGGAGGTGCATTTTCTCAATTGTTCTTTGGGACAAAACTTGATAAACATAATTAATAGAATATGATTTCCTCTTCATGGGATTGTAATTTCAGTTTAGAATGATGTCATCCTTTTGTATGTTGCTTTCCTAATTATGTTTAGCTCATACTGTATCAGTTTGTGTGTCTTCCTATGCTTCTCTGAATTCTTCATATTTATTATTTCTTATGCCAGTAATTTTGGTACATAGATTTACCACAGATTCTTTAGCCATTGATCAATGGGTGTGTACTTTGTTTCCAGTTCTTCATTACTATAAAAAATACTGCTATGTATAGGACTTTTCTGTGTCTGAATTTCTTGGAGTATATGCCTAGCAGGGGATCTTTGGGTCAAAGGATATTTTAATCAATTTTAAACAAAATTCCAAATTGCTTTTCATATTTGTCAGACCAATTCATAGCTCAGCCAACAGTGTATCAGTATGTATCTTCCTATAGTTCCTACAACATTGACTATTTCTCTCATAATATTTGCTTTTACTGGATATGAGGTGAAACTTCTTAGATTTACATTTCTCTCATTATTAGTCATTTGTAACAATATTTCATATAGTTGTTAGTAATTTGCAATTCTTCTGATTATATACTTTGATGGCTTATCCATTGCCCAGACCTTCCTAACTCTGAGACTGGTATCCACAATGCTATACTGATTTTCGAGTTATAAGTTTAGTATATTTTTTTCTTTCTGTATACACAACTGAATGATACTTACAAAAATTACAGAATAAAACAGACTTTTCTTATCTGCCTTGCTCGCTGCTTCTCTCCCTGGGCCCCAGAAACACTGGTAGGAGATTCTGGGGTGGAGGGGAACCACAACAAACTTATCCTCACTCTAAATGTTATCTTTGATCACTAACACATGAATAAAAGAGCTGGAGGACTGGACTGTACAAGTGCCAGTTTTAGTGAGAAGACTCCTGACCTCATTCAAAAATGTCCCTGCCATATTTGATCTGCCTTGTATTACAGATATTTATTTAAGTTCAAAGGAGAGGTCTAAGCAATGTAAAATGAAAAAAACTGAGTGAAAAAAATTGAGGTATCAGCTGATAATGGGAATCATAGAGAGACCTTTACAAAAGAGGTGGCCTCTGAGTTGGACCTTGAAGAAAGGCAGTGGTTTCAACAGGGTGACGAGAAGAATCAGTTCTAGACTTGACATATTGTGTGAGTAATCATGGAGCAGAAGTCAGTAGGAGAGTGGAGGAGGGAAGGAACAATGAGTTGGCCAGTATGACTGGAATGTTATAGGGGCAATCCCTGATAACCTCTTAAGGAACATGATCTGGATTCTAGTTATTTCTGCCCTTGAGTGTCCTGAAAGAATAGCTTTTTAGACTCTTTTTGGTTACAAGTTTAGACTAAGAATGGAAAATGGAATAAAAGACATGCTTCAAGAATGTATCTGCTCCAACAGTGTTGCGTAGCCATGGACTGTTGGGAGTTAGCAAAATTAAACTAACCTGTTGTATAGCTGCAATGAATAACTTTTATTTGAGCTCAACTCTCAGACAAACCCTGAATTAAAAAGCAATATCACAGGCTCAGCCTTTTTAAATAGCAGTTTTACTTGAAAGTCTCAAAAGAGAATTCTCTGTTTATTTTTTGAAATGGATTATTGGTCATTCATCGATCTTTTCAGCCCTACTAGTACACCCATATGTTCATTATTACCAACATATTAAGAGCTATGCAAGCATTCTACAGTGACTTGTTTTGAGATGGCCACATTTTAAGAAGTGCTGAAAGGGTCCTGAGTAGAAAAAGTTTAAGAAGCCCTGATTTATAGCCCTGAGGAGGCAAGAAAGCTCTATGCCTCCTCTTACCAAAGGAGGGCGCCCCTCCTACTTCCCAGGCCTATACTCTGTAGTGAAACACTTAACAGGGAAAAAATATCATGCACACAACTAACTGTGTGTCCCTGGTTCTACTCCACAAGGACTCATATTCCATAGTGAGTTGCTATTAGTAAGGGTGAGATGTATCCCTCCAATATGTGCCAGTTCAGGTACCTAGCACATCAGTGCATGGCATCATATTCAAAGAGTGGCATTGCTAAGACTGACTTGTTCTGAGATTTTACTTCAGTCAGTCAACAAGTAATTATTTTTTAAAATAAATTTTCATTGGTCTTTTGTTTCTGTATTGCCTAAATTTCTACCCTGTTCCTTCCCTTCCCAGAGAGCCATCGCATGTAACAAAAATTTTTCTCAAAGAAAAAGAGAAAAAAACACAGCAAAATTGATCATACATAAAAAAACCTGACATATATGTAATGTTCTACATTGTGAAACCCCACTTCCCAATCTGCAAAGGAGTGGGAGCAGATTTCTTCTCAGATCTCTTCGTTGGGGCCAAACTTATTTTTTTGTAATTTTGCAACATTCATTTTTAATTGTTTTGTGGTGGTGGTGATTCTTTTTATTTTCATTGTTATTATCATTGTGGCATAGCGGATGGTGTGCTGGGCCTGGAGGCAGGAAGACTTGAATTCAAATCTGGCCTTAAGACACTAGCAGGGTGACCCTGAGCAAGACATTTAACCCTGTTTGCCTCTGTTTCTTCATCTGTAACATGAGATGGAGAAGGACATGGCAAGCTTCTCTATTATCTTTGCCAAGAAACCCCCAAATAGGGTCATGAAGAATTGGACATGACTGAAAACAATTAAACAACATTGAATTTATTGCATCCTAGATTTTGCTTACTTCGCTTTGTGTCAGCTCATATGCTTCACACTTCTCTATAGTTATCATATTAGTCATTTCGTAGAGCACAGTAATATTCCATTGCATTTATGTACCACAATTTATTTACCCATTCCCCAGTTGATGGAAATTTTTGTTACTTATTGGGCTTTACTCCAGACACTCTGGACTTTCTCTACTGTGCCACAGCAGTCTTCTCGCTCTCAAAGTTCTTTTGCTCTTGACCTTCTAATACTGGAAGTATGCCTCTTTGGACCCTCTATGGACTCTGACTGGCTGGTTCCTCCCAGAACCTCAGAAGGAAAGCACCCAGGACATCCATATTCCTCTCTGGACTCCACTCCTGACTCACTGGGCTTTCTCTGCCATGTCCTTTCTCCCTTGTCCCTGTGGGTACCTCTTCCTCCTCTTTTCAAATTCGTTTTATGCATTTTCCTCCTTCTTTCTGCTTACGTTTGAATTCTCATTCCTTAGTTTAGTTTTTGGTATATAATAAGTACTTAGTAAATACTGATTGGCTTGTTTCCAATGCTTTGCTGCCACAAAATATTCATCAAGCACTTATAGAGCCCCTACTATGTGCCAGAAATTGTTCAGGTCTCTGGAGATGTGGCATTCTTCCACTGAAGTAAGCTTCCTGAGAGCATGGACATTTTTTTTAAAATCTTTTTATCCCCAGCACCTAGCACAATCCATGGCACATAGTAGATGCTTCATTAAAGTGTACTGATTGATATGCTTTTTTTGGTCTGACCATAGTCTCTTCTCTATTCAATAAACTCTGGTGGCTTCCTATTATCTTCAGGATTGAATATAAAATTCTTAGTTTGGCATTTAAAGCCTTTTCATAATCTAGCCCCTTTCTACCTTTCTAGTCTTCTTATACCTTACTCTGAGATCCTGTGACACAGATCTTACTGTTCCTTACATGGGATACTCTGTCTCCCAACTTTCTGCATTTTACTGACTGTCCCCATGCCTGCAGTTGTCTCCCTCTTCATCCCATCTTCCTGGCTTCTCCAGCTAAAAGCCCACCTTCTATGGGAAAGCCTCTCCTGAGCCCTTCTAAATCGTATACTTTCCTGTGATTATCTCCAATTTATTCTCTCTCTCTCATTTGTTCACAGTTGTTTGCCCATGGTCTTACAGTAAATATGTGAGGTGAGATTAGAACTCAGGTTTTCTTGATGCCAAACTAGAACATATAAAAAATATATATGAGATAATTTTGGGACCAAGTCATTCAGTCACTAAGTATTTATCAAGTACTTACTGTGTGCCAATAATAATGCTGGTGGCACAAAGATAGGCAAAAAAAAAAATGCTCTCAAAAAGCATGCATTCTAGTGGGGGAAACAGCATGTAAATATGTAGGTATTCCACCTACCTATCTATGTATCTATCTATCTAAACCTATCTCTATCAATCTTTTTTTAATTCTTTTTTTATTATATTTATTTTTAATTTCAACATTCATTTCCACAAAATTTTGAGTTCCAATTTTTCTCCCCATCTCTCCCCTCCCCCTGCCCCATAATGCCTTGCATTCTGATTGCCTCTTCCCTCAATGCACCCTCCCTTCTATCACACCCCACCCTTCTCTTATCTCCATCTTCTATCTTTTCTTGTAGGGCAAGATAAATTTCTATACCACATTACCTATGTTTCTTATTTCCCAGTTATATGCAATAATAATTCTCAACATTCATTTCTAATACTTTGAATTCCAGCTTCTCTCCCTCCTTCTCTCCCTCCCCATCCCCACTGAGAAGGCAAGCAATTCAATACAGGCTATATATGTGCTGTTTTGGAAAAGACTTCCATATAATCATGTTGTGTAATACTAACTATATTGCCCTCTATCCTACCCTGTCCCCCCCTATTTTTATTCTCTCATTTGACCTTGTGTTTTCCCAAAAGTGTTTACTTCTAGTTACTCCCTTCTCCCATTTGCCCTCCCTTCTATCATCCCCATCACCCCACCTGTACCCTCCTCCCCTGCTTTCCTGTAGTATAAGATAGATTTTCATACCATATTTAGTGAGCATGTTGTTCCCTCCTTAAACCACATGTGAAGAGGGTAAGCTTCACTTTTCCCCTCTCACCTTCTCCCCGTTCTCCTCCATTGAACAAGATTTTTCTTATCTCTTTTATGAGTTCTAGCCTGCCCCATTCCATTTCTCCCTTTCTCCTCCTCCTTCATCCCTTAATTTTTATTTTATTTTTTTAATGAATGTCATCTCTTCTCATTCAACTCAACCTGTACTCTGTGTGTGTGTGTGTGTGTGTGTGTGTGTGTGTGTGTGCATGTGCATAATCCCTCCACCTACCCAAATACTGAAAAAAGTCTCACGAGTTACAAATATTATCTTTCTATGTAGGAATGTAAACAGTTCAGCTTTAGAAAGTCTTTTATGATTTCTCTTTCCTGTTTACCCTTTCATGCTTCACTTGATTCTTGTGTTTGAAAGTCAAATTTTCTATTCAGTTCTGGTCTTTTCATCATGAATACTTGAAAGTCCTCTATATCATTGAATGATCATTTATTCCCTTGAAGTATTATACTCAGTTTTGCTGGGTAGGTGATTCTTGGTTTTAATCCCAGTTCCTTTGACTTCTGGAATATCCTATTCCAAGCCCTTTGATCCCTTAATGTGGAAGCTGCCAGATCCTGTGTTATCCTGATTGTATTTCCACAATACTGGAATTGTTTCTTTCTAGCTACTTGTAGTATTTTCTCCTTGATCTGGGAACTCTGAAATTTGGCCACAATATTCCTAGGAGTTTCTCTCTTCAGGTCTCTTTCAGGAGGTGGTTGGTGGATTTTTTCAATATTTATTTTGCCCTCTGGTTCTAGAATATCAGGTAGTTTTCCTTGATAATTTCATGGAAGATAATGTCTAGGCTCTTTTTTTTATCATAGCTTTCAAGTAGTCCCATAATTTTTAAATTGTCTTTCCTGGATGTATTTTCCAGGTCAGTTGTTTTTCCAATGAGATGTTTCACATTATCTTCTATTTTTTCAAACTTTTGGTTCTGTTTTCTAACTGCTTGGTTTTTCTCATAGTCATTAGCTTCCCTGAACTTGATTCTTTCTTTTAAAGAACTATTTTGTCCAGTGAGCTTTTGAACCTTCTTTTCCATTTGACTAATTCTGCTTTTTAAAGCCTCTTCTCCTCATTGGCTTTTTGGACCTCTTTTTCCAATTGATTTAGCCTCTTTTTAAAGGTGTTATTTTCCTCAGTATTTTTTTGCTTCTCCTTTATCAGGCTGCTGACACACTTTTCAAGCTCTTCTATGTCCTGAGCCCATTTCATATTCATTTTGGAGGTACTGGAGGCAGAGGCCTTGACTTCCTCTGACAGTATGTCTTGTTCTTCCTGATCTGAAAGGATGGAAGGAGACACCTGTTCACCAAGAAAGTAACCTTCTATGGTTTTAATTTTTTTCCCTTTTTTGGGCATTTTCCCAGCCAAGAGGAGGGTCCTAGTGCTCTTCCTCTTCCCAGTACCATGCTCAAGGCTGAGATTCAGATCAGTGGCTCAACTCCCCCAGGGGCTTTGGATGGGGGTGGGGCTGCCACTGAGGGCTGAGGTTCAGATCAGCTGCTTAATTCCACCAGAGGCTTTAAGCTGAGCTACCTGGACAATGGACCCAGACTGCTTCTGCATAGCTGCCTGCTGTTGCTGCTGCTGCTGCCTGGGGCCAGTGCTGGGGGAACCCCATTTCCCTCTCTCCCAGGTGAAAAAGCCCTCCCACACTGATCTTTGGAGCTTTCTTTGTCACTTGTGGGTTGAGGGATCTGGGACCCTCTCTGTTGGGAATTCTGCCCCGGAGGTCTGTTCAGGTCCTGTTCCTCCCAGTGCTGCATGGCCAGGACTGGGCTCTGCTCTGCGTCCCATGAGATAGACCTTTCCTGTCAGCCTTCCAGGTTACATTTGGCTGGAAACCTCTTTCACTCTGTTGTTCTGTGGCTTCTGCTGCTCTAGAATTTGTTGAGAGTCATTTTTCACAGGTATTTTGTGAGTTGTAGGGGAAATGCTAGAGTATATGCATCTTTCTACTCCGCCATCTTGGCTTGGCCCCCTTCCCCTCCCCCCCTCCCCTGTCTATCAGTCTTAAAATGGTAATCTGAAAGGGAAGGCAATAGCAGTTAGGGGGATCAGGAAAGCATCCTTATTAAGAAGAGATTTGAGCTGAGTCTTAAAAAACTATGAGACAGAGGTGAGGTGGCCAGATGTCCCTGGTATGGGGAACACATTGCAAAGGCCCAGAGACTGAAGATAGAATGAAACTGGAGATGGAATTCAATGTTCAAAGAACTGCTGGGTCACAGAGGGAGTGGAGGCTAGGTATAAGAAGCCTGGACAGGTAGGAAAGGTAAGGTGAAGAAGAAGAGGTTTAAATGCCAAACAAAGGACTTTTTACTTGATCCTGAAGTTGATAGGGAGCCACTGGAATTCCTGGAACAGTTCAGTGAAGTAATTGGACCTAGTCTTGAGAAAAATCACTTTAGCAAGATTAGGAAGGCCTTCATGTGGAAGGCTCTGTTTGAGCTGAATCTTAATAAGAGACTCTTAGAGGTGGAGGGGACTGGAGTGCATTCCAGGCAGAGAGTCCTTTGCAAGATCTCCCTGAAAAGGCAGAAAAATGAGACATGAAGGGCCAGAGAGAAAGCCAGTGTGGTTTGACCATAGAGTGCAGGAAGAGTAGTAGTGCATATAATAAAACCAGAAAGGTAGGCTGGGACAGAATTGTGAAAGACTTTAAATGTTTCTCAGAGAAGCTTACATTTTATTCTAGAACAGGCCTGCGCAACGTATGGCTGGCAGGCCACTTATAGCTGGCCAAAGGATTTTGGTCACCCTGCAAAAAATGTAGGGTTGCCACTGTGCCCGCTCTCCTGTCTGTCACTTGACCTACAGCAACCAGCCATCTCAGTCTGTCTCTAGTCTAACCTGTCTGCGACCCCGAAGACATTTAGCCTATTTTATTTTTGGCTCCTACCTACTGCCAAGTTGTGCGGGTCTGTTCTAGAGAAATTGGGAGCCAGCAGAATTTATTGAATGTGTTTGTGTGTGTGTGTGTGGGGGGAGGGTATGATCAGACCTGCAATTTAGAAAAGTTACATTTTAAAAAATATAAACATGAATTACTATTATTAAAAAAACCATTTATATTTTCTTTTAGAAACCAATCTTTTAGAAACTACAGTCAGTATTAGAGTCCCTAATCTTGTGTCCTATTCTTACTCTTAAAATCAGTCATTTGATATCTGCCTATTTATAGGAATGAGAATCACCTTAGCAATTTCTATTGAAAAAACCTGAATTTCTTTTTCCCTTCTTAAATGGGCTTCTAACTCCTTCCTTTCCTGTCTATGCTCTTAATTCTCCTTCTTTTCTGATTATATCTAAGTCTGCAAAGCTCTTTGGAATAAAATGTACATGAACAGAAAAATGGATTTGTATATGTCAGTACTCTCATTCATGGCACTTTTCATGCTTTTATTTCAGTTCTCACTTTCCAAGAGTTTTTTAACGACCACCCACCTTTCCTAGCCCCCTTATCTGTGAAAGAAACTGTTGAATTCTATTCTCTGGTATAGATGTGAGATTTTACATTCTCTTCTGGTTTTTTCTCTTTTCTTTTGCCATGACAGAGACTTGATCCTGCTCCCAGAAGGTGAAGGAGTTTCTCCATTTTAGTTTTGGAATTCTTCATTGTGTGCTTCTGTATAGGATTTAGAGCTGGAAGGGACTTTACAGGGATCATCTAGTCCAGCCCCCTAACTTTGAAGATCATTCCCAACATGTTTAAAATTCATAAAACACTTTATTTGATGATAGGATGCCAAAGATGTTAGACAAAAGTATTCTTCACTAAAAGCTCTGGTAGAAGAGCTTTTGAGAATATTCCTTCATCCTAGAATGTAGTTTTTATGTTAGAAATACTAAAGAGTTTCAATCTATGGATTTTACTGTCATATTTTAGTGAGAGGAAGGAGGGAATTAGACATTGGGTAATGATGTGGTAACACTTTCCAAGTGAATGTCACTGGAGTTTATAACCCATTCAGCACAATCTCCTGCACCCTCTAAAGTACATATCTATATCTAAGTGCCATGTTCACTATTAGTTTGCTAAAATTAGTAAGTGATGCCCATCTAGTAAAATATTAATTAACAAATTCATTTAGGTATTTTTCTGGTTAACATTCACCTAGTGGAATATTAACCAGAAAACCTTTTTCAATCCTAATATTGCAAAATATTTTTAAAAAATGTTTTACACAATTATCTACCCGTAGTAGCATCAGTAAATTGACTATAATTACAGATTTGTGTTTATGGATCATCATTGTATCATTTTGATCACTGATTTTTTGATAGATACAGAAAGGACAGGAGATTGGGTTGAATTGGAACCAACTCCAGTATATACTCTGCAAGTTGTTTTTTTTTAAACAAATTTCTTAATATGGACTTGTTTTGGGATTTGATTTTTTTCACATGTTTAATTGGTGCCTTGTTTTTACATTGCTACCATTTCTCAATAACATTCTCTCCCAATAGAACCCTTGTAACAAAGAGCATAATGAAGCCAAACAAATGGATGTATTGAATGTATCTGGCAACATATGTCTTATTTTGTACTTGCATTTTGCAAGTTCTTTACCAGGAGGAGGAAAATTTGCTTCACCATCAGTACTTTGGAGTTAGGAAAGGTCATTGTATTGTGTAATTAGCCTGGAAAAGTAGGTTGGAGGCAGGTTGTGAAGGGCTTTCTTTTTAAGCCAACTGGAGGGGGTGTATATTTTGTCTGAGAGGCGGTAGGGAACTATTAGAGTTTATTTGGTAGGTCAGTGACATAGTCTTATGTCATAATGTTTTCTGAATTCTGATGTTTTGTAGAGTTTTCCTTTCTCTTATTGTGATCTTCAGTGCTTTGTATAGTAGTTTGCACCTAGTAGGTGCTTTATAAAAATTTTGATTAATTGATTCTACTTATTTTACTCTATATCAATTCCTATGAGAAGAATATAGGGAAATTAAAAGATGTCATGAACAAAATAAATAAAGTATTTTAGATCAGGAAGGGACTTTAGACATCCCATCTAAGAATGCAGCATAT
The DNA here is from genome assembly GCF_028372415.1 of Notamacropus eugenii. Taxonomy (NCBI): domain Eukaryota; kingdom Metazoa; phylum Chordata; class Mammalia; order Diprotodontia; family Macropodidae; genus Notamacropus; species Notamacropus eugenii. The sequence continues at coordinate 642,780,170 of NC_092872.1, read as the reverse complement.
GATAGGTGATCTCCAAGGTATCTTCTAAATCTGAAATTTTAGGACTGTGGAATTTCTTTGAATTCTCATATTTGTCATTTCTTACAGCACAATAATATTTCATCAAATTTATATACCACAATTTGTCTGTCTTTTCCTTTAATGTCCCTTTTATTTTTTTACTGTCACAAAAAGTGAAGCTATGAAAATTTTGGTAAGTGTGGGACCTTTACCTCTCTCTTTAACTTCCTTGGAGTGTATGCCTTAGGAGCACCACCTCCGAGCTGTGCTTGCTCATTCACATTTGCAGGTACATCTTCCAGAATGCACTGTCCCCATCTCCCCTTTCGTGGTGCTTTGTGGGTCCATCTAGCTGTGTTTATCTTAATCTTAGTCAGCCAGTGAAGAAGTCACTTGGCTCCAAGCAAAGACACTTAATGAAACAGTGCAATAAGAACAATAGCCACAAAATGCTGCCCCCCTTAACCTGGGGTATACTCTCCCATAACTACACCCAGTGTTTGTAGGGGAGTGGACTCACGGAGTTCATCAATTGAGTCACCTAGGTTGGATGTACATAAGGCCAAGGCATATGTGCAAAGGGGCAGCTCATGCCTTCAGTTCCATAAATGGGCTGATGACACCCTACCCTTTTCTGTCTCCATCTTGAAGTCTTCAATGAATGCAGTCCACCTGGAGGAGCTGGACGCTCCTCTCATGGATCCTGCTTCACTTGCTGTTTGCCTGTTGATATCACTACCTCCAGCTTTGGAGGTGATGCCCTGTACTACAGCGTACTGCTCTCCACCCTCAGAAAGAGCCTGAGTCCAGACCTTCGGACCTGCCAGGGTCTCTGTTCCTGGGTCATGCAGCTCCCAACCAAGAGCTCAGTTCCTGGCTCCTCTTCCTGACTTGACATGGTTTTTAGCTGGATTCTCCATCCACTGAATGCTTACCACCAGGAGTTTCTGTTCAACAAGATGCCATTACCAATGGCGGGGCTGTGGGAAGGGGAAAGTAGACAGGAAGAGAGAAAAACCATTGGAAGTTCCTTATGTTTCTCAATGGTCTATTCTTTGGCTAGCATCCTATAAAATTCTCTCACATTTATTGAGGAGTTTCTTCATATTTTGTTGTCAGGTTGTTTAACATTTTACATTTTATTATTGGGTTATTTAAGAAAACTCCAAAGTACTTTCTTTATAGTAGAATCCTTGAGTCAGGAATAGGAACAATTTTGTCACTTTTCTAGAATTTGATGTATCATATGGAATTTTCTAATCTTTCTGAAATGGCAAACTGATCTACAAAGCCAGAAATTCTGGTACTTAGTATTCCCTTACTCAAATAAATTTGATCTCTCTGTTTGGTACTCTATGGTGGTGTTTTTGGAACCTGGAAATCCTTTTATCTAAGACCTCCCAGAGAGCAAATGCAATTGAAGTATTGTGGAGAGGAAAGAACAGTGGATTTGGAATCAGGGGCTGGGCTTCTATCCCAGATCTTTCATTTCTTACCTGGGTGTCTGAGCCTTAATCTCCTCTTCTATCAAATGAGAGGATTGTACAAGATTACTTCTGTGCTTCCTTCCAGTTCTACCTGTAATTCTATGGAGTTTTCCATCCTGATGGATCTTCATGCTAATTATTGCTTAAAGATTCCCTCAGACATTATACCAAAAAAAAAAAAAAACCCCAAAACCAACAACAAGCCTGGAGGATGCACATCTCTTACTTTTATTAAAAAATTGTTTTTCTTTTCAGAACTTTTTAGGAACATGAATTAAAAAGACTGTTAAGTATGATTTATGAAGAGGGGGTAGAATTAATTGTCAGTTGAAAGAAATGACATGGTTATATGTTTTTTTCAATTGTTAACTTGCAATTTGAATTTTTTTTCTTTATAATAGAGGGAAGGGTGGCTTTCACAAAATTTAAATCAGATGTGCTTCATGAGACAAGGCAGCTAAATATAGTATTCATTTTGAGAATTAAAAATAATTGTTCAGGTTTTTGAAGCACCTGTGATTTATTTGTTCATTAAATCCATTCAGAGGGATAATTTTAAGCAAAGCCATTTTGAATATTGTTATGAAAAATAACAAAAATTCGCATTTTTTAGTTGCTAAATAAAGCTCAAAGTGAATGCAGTATTTAAGAAAGAATGAAAACTCAACCTACTTCCAAACCAAGTTGATATAGTTTACAATTTCTTTTAAACTGAAAATAAGAAAAGTTCTTAAATTTCTTCAGACTCTTAGCCTAAATGATACAAAGTTCTGGAGGCTTCAGATTTTCTATACAAATCTCCATGTACTACCTTCTTGAACTAGCATAGTGTATTTTCAGTTGCCATCTAGTGGGAGTGAAATTCTGTGTTTGCCATATAAGGACTGAACTTTTCATCAAATTCTGAGGATGTTTGTGGGTTTTTGCCAAGGACTCTTGCTGACAGACTGTTTTTGTGCCTGAGCTGAAATCTATATTAACTATAATTAACCATATTATCTGTATTAGCTGTGAGCAATAAAACCATTTTTCAGAAATAAAGCAAGCCAACAGTTTGCTTATCAAGATTTTTAGTGGGAGAGCCAGAATTTAGTTTCAATTTTAGTTTCAAAAAAGTCTTTTCACCAAACAAAACATAAATATCCTTTGACTTCCCCCATTAAAGAATAATTTAAAAATAAATTCCCCTGAAATGTAAATACAACTTAAAAATTATTGTCCTGGGAAGCAGCAGTAGGTTGAAAGGCTGAGTACACATAATACAAATAACTTTGTGTTCTTTGTTGTTTCAAGTTCTTTTTTCACTTGCAGATTGTGTGCCAAGCAGATGATCTAACATGTAACTGCTTGTTGCTAAGAGCATACGCAAAGCAAGAATGGCCTTTTGGGGCTAGATCCGGGGCTGACCAGGGCAACTCCTAAGCCAGATGGAATCTCTGCCATGGGTAGCGTGGCACCTGCAAGAATGCTGGTGCAGCACTTTTTTATTCCAACAGATCTGGAGTTAGGGTACCAAAGTTTTAATTACATTGTTTCCCTCCAGAAAAAACATGTTCCCTAAAAATTAGTACTGAAGTGGTTTGCCCAACGTAACGCAGGGATTAAGTGTTTGAAGCAGGATTAAAATTTAGGTGTTTACTAGGTGTCTAACACCATCCACGGCATCTAGCTTCCTGTATTCTCAGTGCCTCCCTGGGGCACAGAGCAGGGGCTTGCTAAATGCTTATAGATTACTCTTTAGTTATGTAGTGTTCCACATGCTTGTAGTCATTCCTCATGTTTTTGAAGGCCTACCAGTTGCATTGGTTGTTCTAATCATGGGGACGGAGACTTTGGAACATTTCTGATAGCTGATATATTGATTCATACTTTTGGCGAGAGGCATTTTGTTGTTGAATAAATATTAATTACAAAATAGATTGATAATTTCTCATATGCTAAAGTTTTTCGTTGGTATTTTAGTTATACTCCTGTAGTTAGGCAGAACATGCTCTAATATCTGCCATTTGCAAGATTTATTTAATAAAGAATTATGGGTTTGAAAGAAAACCACTTCTGTTTGGGTGTAAAGGTCATAGTTTTGGAATGAATGTAAATTGAGTAGCTATTATTCTTCCATTGTCAATCCTTGCAGAATTAAAACTATACCATTCTCAAATTTTATAGTAAACTTTTTGTCAAAATAGAAGTAGTTCAGTGAAAGTTAAGTACTTTTCTGATTTTTTTTCTTTGAAATGAAATCTCTCATAATCCTCTTGGTATCATTTCTCTTCCCTATCCTGCCATCACATAATAAGAGCTCATTAAATTATTTATTTAATTGAAATTTGGTTGAATCCAATTTTCCTGTCCTATCTAATGTTCAGGTTTCTGTCTGCTTTCTCTGCTTTTTTTCTTTGTTGTCTCCTTTCTAGTCCTTGTTTCTCTTTATAGAACTTGTGAATAAAAGATTGAAAGGAGACCTGCAGTTAGAATATTATTAGCCCTCTCTAAATTATGTAGTTTATTGAGTTAATAACAAATAACTATTAATGATTTATATTATAAATTAATAATCATATCTAATAAATTAATAATTATATTATTAAATAATAAAGCTTATACTGATATTTTATTATGCCTGAAAGGTGACCCATGTTTCTTCTAGAATTTTGTCAGTTGCCCTAAGAAGCTGTTAAAGCTTTAACTGCAGACTCAGGTGATGGAGTACATATACATATATACATACACACACATACACACACATACACATATACATATATGAATATGTAATCTGTTGTCCCACACCCATGCTAGGGAATAAGTTCAGAGACTTTCATCATCATGAGGTTTGTAACTCTTGAAGACCACGTATAGAGGCATGGTTGTGACCTCTGTTGTGGGAGAGAATGTCTGTAGCAGTAGAATCATAGATCCATAAAGTATAAGTTGATTTGATGAATTTAGATATTTTTCCAAATGATTCCTGTTCATTTTTAGTATCTTGAATTTTACACCAGTGGTCTCCAAGCTTTTTTAGTTCCATACTCCTGTTAGTAATTTTTTTTTACCATATACCCTCAATATATGTGTAGTAATTAATTATATACATTTATTACTGTTCTAATAATAATATTATGTACATTTTGAATTATGCAAATAATAAAAATTAGAAAAGGACAATGGAAACATTTAAATTAAAACATTTTAAAATAATTTTGTTGCATTTTATTGCTGGTATAAAACCTTTTTTTGCTCTAAAATAATATTACAGCATTAATAATTAAGCATATTAACATTGATTGGTGAGCATTCATAATTAGTTAGGACAAAAGAACAATAATGTAGTAGAACTTACTATCCCCTCCTCTTTGTTGTTGTTGTTCAGTCTTTTCAGTTGTGTCTGACTCTTTACGACCCCCATTTGGTGCTTTCTTGGCAGAGACACTGGAGTGGTTTGCCATTTTCTTCTCCAGTTCATTTTACAGATGAGGAAACTGAGGCAAACAGGGTCACACAGATAGTAAATGTCTGAGGCCAGATTTGAATTCAGGAAGATGAGTCTAAGTTGTGGTAAATGTTGAAAATGTTTCACCTGCTTATTTTAAACATTTGTTGTCATTTCTAAGGCCCCAAATTGATTTTTTGACCCAAATTTTATACACACACACACACACACACACACACACACACACGTGCATTTTTTTTACTTGTGATTTAATGTGTTGCGTTATTCTTGAATATCTTGATATAATCCTTTGTGATGCAGAGATTCAACTCTGAGCTTAGTATTTGGTTTTAGTGACTGTTACTGTTGAAAGGGATACCTAATAAGCCTACAGAAAACAGAAAAAGAGCATCAGTAATTGTGCATACTAAATCATGATGCTCATTTTCAATTCTATATACCAATTAAGCAAAAGTTTTTATTGGTATTTGAGGACAGTCACTTGTTCTTGCAAACTACTCAGGTTTTGCATTTTCTATTTTTTAATACATGAGTTTGAAACTCACTGGAACTCTTAGTTTGGTAGATATTTAAACAAGTTAGAGAATTCTGTTTCAGAGTTTGTGTGTAGATAAAATAATTTGTATAGGTGACACTTTTTTTGGCTTTAAAAGTTTGGTTTTTAAATATCTTGTTGATCGTAATGACTTCATACTGTCATTAGATACCATCTCAAGACACAATATATACGTTAGGGGGAGGTTAAGTGTTAACAATAGTGATATAAAGCCACATTTCAGGTAATCTTGATAATTTTGAATTTTCTTGGCTTATCACATTTGATAACAACATCGTTGTTTTTGCCTATGAATATAGGTGGTAAAGAGGTCCTGTCAAGAGTAGAAGGGTCAGCTCTGACATTTTCTTTTTCTTTGCTGTTCTTGGAGTTTTAGTATTATCTTCAATCTGTGGTTTCTCTGAAGGAATTTTTAAAAAACCAGTTGTCCATTCTATGAAGGTTTAGTTAAGACAATGTATTATAATCCATAAATTCATTTAACTGGGCATATGTAAACTTCAGTGCTTTGCAGTGTGCTGTAATGGATGAAAGTGTCACTGCACTGTGACACTGCATTGTGATAACTCCCACTTTTTACTGAAGTATACATCATGTAACATACATGACACGACCAGATGATATGTGGACTGACTGAGGGCTTCAGTGTCAATCTGAATATGAAACATTATTTAGTAAAGCTTATTTTCTTTTTTTTAAGAAAAAACAATAAACAGACTGTCTTCTTTTTTTCTTTCTTTACCCCAATGAATTATCTTGCGCACTTACACTTTGAAGAACTCTTAGATGTCTAGGTGACATTTACTCAGGTGATGATTACTCTATGTTTACAAGAATTAATAGGTATTGTTGCAACACTTTTTGCAGGCCTCTGTAACTGAATTTATTAACATAGAAGATTCCTAGTGGGGAAAGTTAAACGTTTTTCACATTATAGTCTTAGTCTTAGAGCTGACTCAGGTCCTGAGACATTAAGTGATTTGCTCAGGATAACACAGCCAGCAAATATTAGAGATGAGACTTCAACCCAATTCTTTTTGGCCAGGCTGCCTTTCTACCTATTACAGTGTGCTGCTTCTTGAAGAAAAATCATTAGCCCTATAAAATTAATGCTTTTAAGTTTTATGACCAAAAAGCTGCCATTCATTATTTTTTTAAATTTCTGAAATGATTTCAAATGCTGTCTAAACTGGATTAGTTTATTTCATACTTGGGATAGAATAATTAGATCTAACTACCAAGGGGACAGGATACATATATATATGTGTGTGTGTGTGTGTGTGTGTGTGTGTGTGTGTATGTATATGTATATACATATATATGTATGTAGTATGAAGTATCACAAATGTAACTGTGTGGTAAGTTTATTGTTTTAATAGGGAGATTATGGACATTTTCATTCATTAAGCCATGCAGCAGAATCTTACTGGTGGATTCATCATGAAAATTTGTCATTTGGGGAATTTAAGGATTAACTTTCATGTTTAGGGTCATAGAATATATGACATACATAGAATATGTACTTAAAAGTTTAATAAACAAAGGAGAAGGAACACAAATTTGCAAATAAAATAGATAAATATCCATCTCTATTCCCATAACTCTGATTTGGCTATAGCAATTTGGGGGTGATGTTTAGGGTTCTTATACATAGATACACACTAGAGTTGACAGGGAACTGATGATTTTGTATGTATTGGGCACCTTACAAGTAGACTCTGTTTAATGTGTTTAAAAAAGCATTAAGCTCCCACTACATTGGCATGTATAGAAATGAAATGACATTGTTCCTGACCTCTAACAAACTGAAAGTTTAATAACGAAATGAGATATGCACAAATAACTGCAATTTAAGTTAGAATATGCTAAAGTGCACAGGTGAGATTGACTACAATGAGAGGTCTGAGGAGAGAGGGATCAAATGCATAGAATCTATGGCAAAAGCACTCACATTCAGCATTATTTTTTGTGAAGCAACATTCTAGAGAAAAAATAGCTCTTCTTTAGAGCCCATCATGCCAAATATGTAGGCTTATATTCCATAAATGACAAATATTCATGATCAGTTCACAAACAAGGTTGTTATTAAGTACTTGTCAGTCACTGGATGAGGATAGATATGATGGGGCTCAGAGGAATAGATGAGTATCTATCTGTATATTTGAGGAAACACCCAAATAGATAAGATCTCAGATGCATTTGAGTAAAAGACAGCAGTATATATGTGAATCCATTTGGGAAAATTACCCAAAATATTGGCAAAGAAAAAAATGGATTACTTAAGATAATGAATATAATCTATTTGGAGCAGAGAATCGTCACTCACGCTAGCACATTTTATAGTCAGGAAGTTGCTACATTTTATGAATTTGAAATTCACTAATTTGTAATAATATGAAAACAGGAAAAAGTAAACTAGCATTTAAAAACTGCTATGGAGGGAGGAAAGGATGTGGTAATAAAATTAATAGTACGAACAAGATTTCAAGGGAAATCTGTAATCTGTTTAAGACAATACAATTTTCAAGAGCCCTAAAGGTTATCATTTATCTGTAGACACCTGTGGGACAGCCTCATTTTAGTTTTAGTTCCTTATTTAATTATTAAAGAGTATAAATGCAATTAAGTTTCTTAGACTTGGCTTTTTTTTGAACTGAGTAGATTCACATATTTAAAAAAATAAAAAGAATGGGTTGAAGAAAACAATATCATATTTAAGGTTAAATAACTGACTTTTACACTGCTTTGATTGTATTGTGCTAACAACTGGCACTAATCAGCAGTTTTTAGTGTTCACTAAAGCAAATGTCTATGCATTTCAGCACAGCAAATTCTTGGATCTTTGCCACAACTGTTGACAAATGAAGTTTTATCTTTGCTTATAAAGATCAATTTTTAAATGCATTTTCAATAATTGCCAAATTCTTGGTAGTATTACATACTACCATGCCAGGCTGTTCCCCAAAGGTGCTGAATTTAAATCTGTATTTTGTGTGTGACATAATTGAATGGATATATACATTGGAAATTGGTACGTATCTTTCCAAATGGTTAATAATCATTTTTATGAAAAATTTACATATGTGGAATAAGGGAAGGAAGACTGGATTTGGAGTTAAAGAACTGAAACTCTAAGTCTGGTTCTACTATTTAAAACCTGTGTGACTTCGGGAGAGTCACTTAATCCATTTTGATCTCAGTTTCCTCATCTGTAAAAAGATGGGGTGGGCAGAGTCAAGATGACAGAGTAAGAGTCATCATTTTTGCCCAGCTTATACATTCTGCCTCCTCTATAGACTAGAAAATGTACCAGAGCAAATTCTTATCAGTAAAGACAAGAAGTCACAGTGAGTAATTATTTTTAGCACTTATGAAGATAGAGAAGTCTGTGGATACTGAAATGGGAGCTGGCTAGGAGCACAGCATAGTGACAATAGCAGGGAACATTCTAGAACTCAGAAAAGGTAGAGGCTGAAACTGAGCACCAGGGTAGGAAGTACCAGGGCAGAAAGAGATACCCCTGAACTAGTACAGGCAGCTGTATTGGTGCAGTCTGGCAACTCTGTAGCCACTACCCAGTTCCAGGTCACAGATCCAGGGTGGAAGGGAATGGCTGTGACTGAGTACAAGGACCACCCTGGGTACTGAGCACAAAAATTCCAGAAACTTTATGTGGCTTTGAGCCCAGGAGCATGTGTGGCTACTCAATTCTAACCTTTAGCCTAGAACATGAACACATGAGTGTAACATCCAGGGCAGGAGACCAAGACTAAAAGGGAGCCAGCAGTTCAGTCACTGAATCTGTAGAACCTTCCTGGTTGCTGTTGTTAGGTAAGTGAGTCCAGCAACAGACTACTGAAACTCAGCTACACATGAACCAGCATACCCAAACCTGAGTTAGACAACTTACAGAACTCAGACCAGGAAGGCAGTGAACAGACCTCTCCTTGGTTCATACCACTTAGGATGCACTGAAAACTTGTAGGTCCACAGACTGAATTGTGAAAGCAGGTGAAGTTCAGGGTAAATATCCTGCCCCAGAAGTGAGCAGACCCCAACACTAACATAAACTTCTAAGTAACATGATCATAAAGAGCTGGTTGGTGGTTGTCCTTCATTCTCATAGAGGACCAAAATAACATCACTATATTAGGTTACAGTGTGTCTGACTGTGACTGATCAATCAGACCAATATTGGTCAGAATGTTCTATTACAGGTCAGGCACAAATAGTCCATATAAACATTTGGGGTAGATGCTCTGAATTTTTGCATCTTGCATTTCTTTTGAGTTCCTTCAATTCTGCTTTCCTCATAGAGTGCAGGACCTTTTCTGATAAGGGCATGACATGCCAGGTAGTCCTATGCCCATTGTCTCTCATGTCACAAAATCAATTCCAAAGTTCTTAAGAGAGACCTTGAGAATGTCCTTGTATCACTTTTTCTGACCACCATGTGAGTCCTCCATAAAATAATACTTTTGGCAAGCATTGAACAATGTGGCCAGCCCATCAGAAAGCCCATCTTCCTAATACAATTCAAATGGAAATGATTCATTTTCCTGGCATGGTGCTGGTAGACTGTTCATATTTCACAGGCATAGAACAATGAGGTCAACACAACAGCTCTGTAGACCTTCAGTTTGATAGTCTGATACCGCTTCTCTCTCACACTTTCCTTCGGAGCTTCCCAAACACTGAGCTAGCTCTGGCAATACATGTGTCAACCTCATGATTAATGTGTACATTCCTGGAAAACACACCACCAAGGTAAGTGAACTTATCTACATCATTCAAAACTTATCCATTTGCTGCAATCAATGATTCCACATATGGATGGTATGGTGCTGGCTGATGGAACACTTGTGTGTTCTTGGTGTTAATTGTTAGGCCAAAATTAGCATAAGTGGCAGAGAATCGATCCATACTTTGTTGCATCTCATCTTCAGAGGTTGCACTGAGTGCACAATCATCTGCAAACAAAATATCATGCACCAACATTCCCTCCACTTTGGTCTTGGCTTGTAGCCTTTTAAAGCTGAAGAATCTGCTATCTGTGTGGTAACTGACCTGTGGTAACTGCCACGTTCATCCTCATAGAAGGCATTTGACAGCATAGCTGAGAGCATCATACTAAAAAGCATGGGAGCAAGCACACAGCTTTGTTTCACTCTGTCAGTGACTGGGAAAGCATGAGAGTATTGTCCATTACCCAAAACTCAGGCAAGCAAGCTATCATGAAACTGAGGTACAATATTGATGAACTTCTCTGGGCAACCAAATATTGACAGAATTTTCCATAAGCCCTTCTGACTGATAGTCAGATCTACAAGCATTGTGTATAGACTTCAGTTCTGCTTTTGGCATTTCTTCTGGAGTTGTCTGGCAGCATACACCATATGGACCACTCCTTGATCTTTTTTGAAACCACAGTGGCTCTCCAGATGATCATCTTTCACATGAAGGATCAGTCTACTAAGGAGGTTCTTGCCGGCAGCGACTAACAGAGATCTTCCTGTGATTGTCACAGGACAATCTATTTCTTTTACCTTTATAGAGATGGACAACGAAGGCATCATTGAACTCCTGGGTGATAGATAAGCTCCTCTTGCCATCTAACCAGGAATATTTCAGTCATCTTTTGTATGAGCAACAGAACCCCCCAACCCCGCCCACACAAACCTTGTAAATCTCAACTGGAATAGAATTAGCACCAGGTACTTTGCCACCTTCTTCAGTTGGAAGTTCAGCTAGAGAAATTGGCTTCAACCTGAGGTAAATGGTCAGTGGCTTCAGCACTGATTGATGATGGTATGTTGAGAACACTATGGAAGTGTTCAACCCATCTCTCTAGCATCATGTCCTTTTCACTAATCAATGTGGTTCTGTCAGCACTGAGTACTTGAGATGCATCATAGGTCTTTAGCCCATAAATGGCTTTTAGGGCATAATAAAAGCACTTTGGATTGTTAGTATCAGCATAAAATTGAATTTCATCTGCCTTCTCACTGAGTCAAGAATCCTTTGTCTCTCTAAGCTTTGCTTATACTTAACTTTTGATGGAATTAAGTGCTGCGTTCATACAGATGGATGAACTATCCTACTGATAAACCCTGCGGAGTTCTCGTTTTTCTTTTAGCATCTTCTGAATTTCCCCATCATTTTCATCAAACCACTCTTGATGTTTGTGAGTGTTCTGACCCAGATGAGCAAATGCAATGCTGTACACCAAATCTTTGAAGGCTGCCCACTCCTCTTCTGCTCCAGTGTTGCCAAGTGTGTATTGGCTCAACTTGCCCTCCAAGTTAGCAACAAACTGTTGCCACTCAGAGAAGCTCTCTAACCTGTTAATAATTCTTCTGGTAGTTATTTTGCCTTGGGGCCACTACTTTTGTTGAATACAAATATTTAGCTTAGAGAGGATGTCTATGATCAGTCCAGCAATCTGTGCTACACATCATCTTTGTCATTGTTATATCTTGTCTGTCTCTTCTCCTTACGATGACATAATCTTTTTAATGTCAATGTTTGCTGCAAGTGTACATCCATAAAGTTTTACTACATTTGGGTAAATGGAAAACAGTGTTGGTGACAAGAAGGTCATGAGATGTACAAATCTTCAGTAGTAAGTGACCATTGATGTTTTCAATTCCATTTCTCCCAAGGATTCCACTGCCGTATCTGATAGTCTGAGCCTACTCTAGCATTAAAGTCCCCCAGAATTATAAGCTTGTCCTCTTTTGGCACATTGATGATGAGGGCCTCTAGGTCTTCATCAGGGTTTGTCATGGTAGGAGCATAGGCAATGATGATGGTGATGTGACATTTTCTTGCAAGTGGCGATCACTTTGTCACGAGCCTGTCATTCACTCCTTTTGGTAGGCATACAAGCTTATTGACTGGATTAGTTTTGATTGCAAAACCTATGCCAGCTTCACAGCACTCCCCCTCACTGTAGCCCCTCCAGAAAAACATGTATTCAGCTCCAACTTCAGTAAGCTGACCTTCAGTTGCCAGCCTTGTGTCATTCAGGGCTGCTGTTTGGATGTGATACCTGCTGAGTTCTCTTGGAACAAGAGCTACTCATCTTTCAGGTTTACTGGATTTTGTGTTGTCTATAATTGTGTGCACATTCCAAGTACCAATGGTGAGTGGAATCATCTTTGCCGAAGTTTTAGTACATTTTGATGTGTTTCAACCATAGTTTGGGATCCCCACCTGCTGCAGTAATCAGGCCAGGGTTGAATAAGCAGAAAGTTTTTAGAGCATCTTTTCTAGTTCCTTCCTCATCAGGAGGTGAGCAGTGCAGTACTTAAAAAAGGCTGCCCAGATATTTATGGGGCTGCCAAATTCTACTGTTGCTTCCAGTGAAAAGATGACCCTGTGACCTGGGTCACCTTTGTGCAGGATTGCGATTACAGTTCCCAGTGTAGCACCTGCTACTTCATCACTTACCTGTTGCCACAGGACTTTGAGATAGTAAAATTGTAAAATGGTATGGATAATATCTTTTGATTCATGTGTAAATTGGATTTAAGTGAGGCAGAGTTGCATGAAGTTGTTGGCTTCACTCTCATTTCCAGAGTCATCACGGTCCAGTGCAAGACAGAGTCAAGATGACTGGTGATAACTCAAGATGCAGTGGATGACCTTGGTGTCTTTGACATCTAACCAAACTTTAAGTGCTCCACATCACCCACTTCAGCTTCCTTAATGGCTTTTGGAACAAATTGTTCCCCTCTGCCCATTCCATCAGGGGAAGTCTTCACATGCCTGGAGTAGACAGCCCACTAACTCACTGATGGGTTTGAGACCCCTCTGTTACCCTCAACCTGGTTTAGCCCATCTGCCAAAATGGTTTATTGGGGTGTGGCCACTGTAATGCTACAGCTTCTTTGAGCCACAGGTGAGAGTTAGGTGGATGAGGTATACACTAAAGGTGGAAAGCATCCCTGAAAAGGACTCAGCAGCCTTCACACCAGAGCACTAGTCTTTCCTGAACATACCCTACACCCAGTTACTATGGGGAAGCTCAAGACACAAACACAGAAGAAGATAATGACTTAAAAACATTTATAAGTCAAACCTCAAAAAAAATGCAGATTGGCTACAACCCCAACTAGAATTACTAGAAGAGGTAGAGAAAGATGTTTTTTAAAAAGAGCAAAGGAATGATTTTAAAAACCAAATTAGAGTGCTAGAGACAATGAATAAAGAAATGAGAACTATGTAAGAAAGTTATTAAAAGAAAATTAATTGCTTTTTTACAAAGGCGCAAAGCATTATTGAAGAAAATAATTCCTTAAAAATTAGAATTGGCCAAATGGAAGCTAATGACTTTATGAGACCTTAAGAAATTATAAAGTCAAAAGACTGAAGAAATAGAAGAAAACATGAAATATCTCATAGAAAAAAATAATTGACTGGAAAAGTAGATCAAGGAAAGATAATCTAAGAATCATTGGACTATTTGAAAACCATGAACAACCACAAAAAAGAGCCTAGGCATCATATTTAAAGAAATTATGAAGGAAAACTGCCCTGATAGCTTAGATCCAGAAAGTAAAATGGAAATTGAAAGAATTTGATTAAAGAAAGAAATTGAAAGAATTGATCACCTCCTGAAAGAAAATTCCAAATGAAAACTCCCAGGAATATTATAGCCAAAATTCAGAAATTCCAGGTCAAGAAATACTGCAAGTAGCCAGAAAAAAAGAATACAAGTATCATGGAGTCACAGTTAAGATCACAGAAGATTTAGCAGCTACTCTTTTAAGAAAAGGGAAGGCTTGGAATACAATATTCTAGAGAGCAAAGGAGCTAGGATTACATTCAAGAATAACCTGTTGAGCAAATCTGAGTATAATTCTGCAGGGGAAAACATGGAAATTTAATGGAATAGAGAATTTTTCAAGCACTGATGAAAAGACCAGAGCTGAATAGACAATTTAACATTCAAACTTAAGAGAAGCACAAAAAAGTAAATATGAGGGAGAAATCATAAGGGACTGAACAAGGTTAAACTATTTCGTATTCTTATATGGAAAGAGGATACATGTAATCCCTCAGAACTTCATCTTCACCAGGGGTTTTAAAGGAAGTTTAATTTGAGGACCTGGGTGTTATTATTTTATTATGTTGGTATGACCTATTATGTTGGGATGATCTTAAAAGATGAATGGAAAGTTGGTGAAGAGGGATGCACTGGAAGAAGAATATGGAAAACTTTCTCACACATGGAGTACACAAGGAAGTATTTATACAACGGAGAGGGATGTGTGTGTAGGTACGGGGAGCAATGGGGATGGAGCAGGTAACACTTGAAATTGACTCTTATCTGAACTAGTTATTTCAAGGAGGGAAGAATAAATGTTCACTCACAGTTGGAAATTCATCTTGCCCAAAGAGAAGTAGGAAGAAAAGAGGTTGGAAGGTAAGAGGGGGAATAAGATAGAGGTAGATTTAGGGAGACAGTGGTAAGAAGCAAAACAAATGCTTAAGAAGAGGACAGTGAAAAAGAGAAAGATAAGAATCTCCTCAATGCATATAACTGGGCAGTGAGTGATAAAGATGCTAGATGGCACCTTTTCCTGCATCATACTGAGGTACTTTGGTATGACTTTAGGACCTCTTCTCATCCTGGCCCACAGCTTGCATCCTCTTTCAATCCCTGTGTGTTGGTATACTGCATGCAACCCCATACTCCTAGAGAGACCCTATTTCCACTATGTGCTGTATCCTTATTCCAACCCAGACTGGGAAAACAAAAAGCCAAAAACCTTATTATGACTTTTTTTCTGGATTTCCCTATCTGGATTTCGTCTGGTGTATTTTCTTCATCCATTTGGAGGAGCTTGGAGGAGGTGAGGGATCTCACTATTTTTCTTCCTTGGTTCCCCTATCCAGACCACCCTCATTCTTTAAAAATAAACAACAAAAAAAACCCCAACTCCTCCACAATAACAACAAAAAAATCATCTCCTTGATTCTAACATCCCTTTAATCTGTCATCTTCTATGTATCTTCTCTATCACTGGTAAAAGTCACATAAGTAATAGTCCGTATTTTATGCCTCTACTTCATTGCCCCTTTAGTCCTCATTCCTTTCCTCTTTCTCTACCACAACTGTTTTTACAAAGGTCCTGAATTACTTTTTAATTGCTAAATGATGTGGCCTTTTCTCAGTCCTCAGTCTTCATGACCTTTCTAACAAATGACACTGTTACCCTTCTCTTGCACGTTTCCTTCCCCCTCGTTTTCCATGCCACTATTCTTTCCTATTTTCTTCCTAATCATCTGACTCTTCTTTATTAGTCTTTTCTGGTGGATCATAGTCTCCTGCCCCCCTAAGTGGAAGTATCCACCAAAGCTCTTTTTCTAGGCCGCCTTCTCTTCATTCTCTACATTCCCTCCTGGTGAACTCATTTCCTCCCAAGGGTTCATTACTCAACTGGGTGACTCATGAGCATCTTACTTGGTACATCCAAAATGGAGTTCATTAACTCCCCTTAAACTCTCCTCTTTCCTGAAGTACACTTTTTTTTTTTTTTGGCAAGAGTAATACCCAGGTCCATATCCCTGGAGTCATCCTTGTCTCTTTCTTTTACCTCAGCACCTCTATATCCAGTTAGTTGCCAAGCCTTGTCACCCCATCATGTTTTCTCTACACATGCAGCCACAACTCTAGGTTAGAGCCTTATCACCCCTCACTTGGTTACCCTTCTTTCAGTGTTTCCCATTTCCAGTTTATCCTCCACAGAGCTGCCAAAATAATCTTCCAACGTCATATCCTTACAGAAAAGTTTTCAGTGGCATCTTAATTCATAGAATCACAGGCTTTGAGAGTTGGGAGGGATTTCAGGGACCATTCAGTCCAACACGTAAACAAAAGGGATCTCCACTATAACATACGTATCAAGTGATGGTGCAGCTTCTGCTTGAAAATTTCCAAGGAGAGGGAGAGAACCCACCACTCCCTGAAGTCATTTCTACTTTTGGAGAGCTCTAATTGTTGTTTCCCCCCAAATTCAGCCAAAATTTGTCTTTCTGCAGTTTTTACCCATTGCTCTTGCTTGTGCCCTTGAGGTTCACTCTTCCACCTGACAGCACTTCATATACTTGAAATAGCTGTCATGTCCCCCCTTCAATCTCCTCTTCTCCTGTTCAGTTGTTTCAGCTGATCTCATATGTCATGGATTCAGAGCCTTTCACCATCTTGTGTGCCCTACTTTGTCAGTGTCCTTCTTAGGCTGTGGTGCCTAGAACTGAACACAACAGTCCAGATGCTTCACAGGATAAACTCGAGATAATCTTAGAAGGAAGACATTAACACAGAAGGGAACTGGAAAAGCTTTTTTCAGAAAGTGGGAGTTTAGCTGGGCCCTGAAGAGAGCCAGAGAAGCTAGGAAATTGAGATGATTCCAGGCATGGGGCACATGTGGCCATGAAAATACTTGTAGTCTGAAGTCTGAGTGTGGTGTTTGAGGAACAGAAAGGAGGCCAATGTCACTGGACTGTAGAGTCAGGGGCTGGAGATTGGGGAGTAAATTACAAGAAGCCTAGAAAGGTGGGAAAGTCCAGATTTTGAAGGACTTTAGATGCCAAATGGGATTTTATATATGTGTATGTATGTATGTATGTGTGCATATATATATATATGTTGTGTGTTTATATATATATATTTGTATTTGGAGGTAATAGAGAGCCATTGGGGCTTACCGAAGGGAGGAGGAGTAATGTGATCTATCTGCCTTTTAAGAGGATCACTTTGACAGTTGAGAAGAGGATGGGCTGAAGTAGGGAGAGACTTGAGGGGCGTTCTCCATGTTCCTGCCAAACTGTCCTGCTTGATCTTCCCCATAGGTGACAATTCATCAAATGAAATAATATTTATACAAAACATAGCACAGTGCCTGGAACATAGTATGTGCTATAGAAATGCTTATTTCTTTCTTTTCCCTTCTCTTGTCTCCATAACTGGAAGTCTCCCTCCTTGCCTCTGCCTCATGGAATCTCTGGCTTCCTTCAAGTTTCAGATCAGATGCCACTTCCTATAGGAGGTCTCTCCTATTCTGACTACTTGCTCGTACTTTCTGCCAACAAGTTAGGTGCTATCTACTTTGTATTTTTGTTTTTCCCATTTTGTATGTATGTTATTTTCCCCAGAACATGAGCTTCTTGAGGTAAAAGAGTATTTTGATTTTTGTTTTTGAATCTCCAATGCCTTTCTCAATGCCTGACACATAGGAGGCACTTAGGAATGCTTGTTGAATGAATGTTGTTGAATGGACTTGCTCATCCTACCAACTTCCTTACTATCCTTCTGGTCATTTGGTCTGGAAATTTTGGAGTTGTCTTTGGATATTAGTGATGGGTGGGAGGGAGTGATCCATCAGTTACCAAATTTTGTTGATTTTATTTTCATAAAATCTCACATATACCTTTTCTTGTCACCTATTGTCTGGAATATTGTAATAGTCTCCTAACAGGTCACTATACCTTCAGGCCTATTCCCTCTTTGATTCATTCTTTACATCTGTAAAAGTTGTCTTCCTAAGGCATAAGTCTGACCCTGCTATTTCAATGTTCAAAAACTTTTGGTGGCTCCCTGTTTCCTCTAGGATAATGTAAAAACTCCTTAGCCTGGCATTCGAGACCTTTCATAACCAGATTCCAAGGTATCCTTCCATCCCTATTTCACACACTACCATCACACACTAAGTTTTGAACCACTAAATTATTCACCCAACTAGACCTACCATCTCCTGTCTTTTGCATTAGCACAAGTCATGCACTCAATTCATTGAGCATTTACCAAGTACCTACCTGAAGTGCTATCACTACAAAGAGGAATGAAAGTCTTTGTCCTCAAGGAACTTGGGGAAGGGGGTCAGTATGTTCTCAAGGAAGTCCATAAAAGACAGTTTGAGGAGAGAGAACATTAATGACTGAGAGAAGTGGGAAATGTGCCATATTATGTAGAGCTGGAGTTCTTTACCTTTTTTGTGTCAGGGACCCTTGTTGGTGATTCTTTAGTAGAGCCTAGGGACTCCTCAGAAGAATGTTTTTAAATGCATTAAATAGAATACATAAGATTAGAAAGAAAGCCAATCAGATGTTTTCAAAATATAAAAAAAGTCCATGGACCCCAATCTGTCAATCAGTAAGCATTTATTAAGTTCATACCATGTGCCAGGCTCTGTGCTAATCACTGGAGATAAAAGGAGAGAAAGATAGTCCCTGTTCTCAGTAACCTCATAGGGAGAGACGATGTGAAAACCACCATGTTCAAACAAACTATATACAGGACAGAGTTTAGATAATGAATAGATAGAAGGCATTAGAGGGATCAAGAAAGGCTCCTTGTAAAAGGTAGAATTTTAGCTGGACTTGAAGGAAAATGGGAAGGGGAGCAGGGAGAAGAGGACCCTGAGGTAGAAGATTCTCATATCTGCAAGTTCAGGCTGATTCTAATTCTGGATCCTAATTCCATGATCAGCCTCCCAGAATGACACTTTTATTTGTACCACCTGTTATCATTTATATGTCTAAGATTAAACTCATTTTCCCCTTTAAACTTGTTCCATTTTTCTGTTCTCTCATTTCTGTCAGTGGTGTCATTATTCTTCTAGCCTTCCAGGCTGTCTCCTTTATTCATCTGACTGCTCTCTCTTTCATCTGTTGTCAAGACATTCACTTCTCCCTTAGAAATTCCTTAAAAAAATTTGTGTGTGTGTCTTCTCCATTTCTATTGGCATCGCTTTAGAGCAATTCATTTGTTCTAGATGTGTAACAACATATTGAGTTTCAGGCCTTCCAAAGTGGGGCCAGAACTCAGGTCTGGACTGCTAGAATTGACCCTCACTCTCCTTTGGCTGCACAGTGCACATCACTCATGTTACTAGTGAAAACCACAATCAGGTCATGCAATCTGCATTTCTTCTTCTACATTGTACCTTATTGATTCTTAATTCTGGTTGCTTCTTTCTTCCTTGGACTGAAGATTCTTGACTCACGGATCTATTTCTTCATTTGTCTATGGTTTTTTGTTGCCATTGCTTTCATGTACACATGATAGCACTCTCTTTAGATTTCTGGCTCATGTGTATAGACCTTGAGATGAGAAATCTGTTATTAACCCACTACTTCCATCTAATTCCTCTTTCTAGAGAAAGAGTTCTTACAGTCTGATGGTCAGGCCAATATGCTAGTTAACATTCTAGTTCTTTTGTTGTCATCTGTCTGGCCCACAGCCTGCCTTAGCTCAGCTGGTATACAAAAGAGCCCCTCAGGCTACTGTGAAGGTCTGACTCTCTCATCTCTATTTCTAACTCATGCTGGAATCCCAAGTGACTGAATTCCGCTGATCTGTCCCCAGGCAGAATGCCCCACCCTGCACAGTCAGCACCTCCTCTTGAGTCTTTGAGGGGCTGAGAGAAAAACAACAACCCAACTACACCGGAACTCAAAACCTTCATTTCTGATATGGTGACAGGAATTCTGTGTCTTCTCTCTGTTGATTATCTCCTATTTAGCCTGTATTTATGAGTTGTTTGTATGTTGTCTCCCTACACTGCTGTCTCCTTGAGAACAGGGATCATCTTTTGGTATTCTTTGTACCCCTAGCATTCAGCACAGTGCCTGGCACTTAATAGATGCTTAATAAATGTTTATTGACTGACAGATTGACAAGGACTTGGCCATGAAAATAATTTTGAAGTCTGGAACAGTCTCAAGAAGGTACCAGAAATTCTGCATAGAGAAAGGGCAGACCTGGCACTCACTTCTAATAGTCCTGAAGCATGAGTTGGAAAGGGCAAAGCTGGTAGCTACAGCTGCCAGCCTTGATTCAACAGGCTCATATCTTCCCTATATAGAGTAATATAGTTATTAAAAAAAAAAACAGTGGGAAGATATGTTAGTGAATTTGATGTTTGACAGTCTGGTAGTATGATCCTGGATGAGTCACTTAACTCAGAGGCCATGTTCCTATTTGAGCTTGTAAGTTTTAGAGAAGGTGTCAGCCTGAATTGATAGAGGGAGCTTCCTCACCTGGGAATTCCTCTTACTAATAAAAATAACAGAATCAGTTTTTATCCTTATGATTTTATGAATAAAATTATAGATTTCTTCTGATGCCAGTTTAATATCAAGAGATATGGCAAGTATGAGTACTTACCAGCCCTTTATTTCTGTAGCTGTGAACAATAAATACCAGACCATTGAGTTGGCCAAGTAGGACATGTGTTCTTAATCTTTTCTGTGTCATGGACCTTTTTGGCACTCTAACAAGCCTGTGGGTCCCTTCTTAAAATTTTTATAAATATATAAAATAAAATACATAAGATTACAAAGGAAGCCAATTATATTTCAATATTATTCAATATCATATTGAAATATAATGACCAAAGTGTGTTTTTTAAAGGTCATAGCCTCCAGATTAAGAACCCCTGAACTAGGGAATTGTTATACCCATCTCTACTTCTGGAAAAATAACTTCGCAATTTTTATTGTATTGATGGTGGGTTAGTGGTGCCACCTTAGTGAAGGAGAACCCTTGTATAAGTCCATTTTAAAAAATTCACTTTCTAATGCTGTGAATTTTCAGAAAATACTGTGTAGAAATCTAGTGCTGTGCTTTGTATCAGATGTCAAATTGTTCTCCTCAGCCCCTTCCCCCAACCTCTAATCGAGGAGGTAGAGTAAAGCTTCTAGGTACCACCATTCCCTGCATTTCCCTGCCCATTGTTCCACTTCTCTAGTTAGGGGAGGTGCTGTCTTGTCCTCAAGGTAGCTCAGGTGTTGATGCTACAATAATACATTGAGCTAGAGCTTGTCTTCCTTAGATTCTGTGGAAAAAAAAAAGAAACTTTTAATACTTGTGCTTATAAAGAAAGAGGTAACATTAATTCCTCTTGACATCTCCAGCCTACTTTTTATTGTTGTTGGATTTTTTAGTGTGGCAGTTTGAAATCTCTTAGAAGTGCTTTACTGATACCTCTAAAGACAACTGAGATCTTACACTTACCTAGTCTGATACAGCAACCTTCCTTTCATGAAATGATCTTTCTTTGAGATGAATATCTCTTCTATAGTTGAGTTTTGTAACTCCTGAAGCAGACTGACAGTGGAGTAGAAAATTCAGAGTAGTTTTTAATAGTCCAAATTGGATTTTTTTAAAAAAACCTTTTGAGATCAGTGCAATTGAAGGACAGTAGATTCAGAAGATGTTTAGTTACATGTTTGATATTAGAGACACAGAAAGGAAATTCTAGTTCTTAGGAAAACCCGAGGTACAGTTGCTTTCTGGGAATGATGAGTAACATGGAATAATGAGATGTTTACACATTGTGGGAAAATATGTTCTTTGCCTAGATGCTGTTTACTCTTGTTTACCTTTTGCTCAGTCTGTATTGTGAAACTCCATGTTAGCACAAAAAGAGGATCAATGGAGAAGCAAGTCTCTTTCTATCAAAATGTAACCAGAAACTGACTTTTCTTTGATTATTTATGGTGCCAGTTTTAAATCCATAAAACATTGTTCAATTTGAAGAGCAAATCACCAATTGTGTACAAATATTGAACTTTTTTGTTGATTGATTTAGGAATAAATGAAAGATCTGGGGTTTGATTAGATTCAAGAATATACTATTCTCAATCTGGCTTCTTAATTTCAGATCTCTAAAAAAAAAAATCAGATACAGTTCATAATTTACTTTCACAAGTAGCATAGAGCTATCCATCAAACTTAAAACCAGAGGAATTACTCTTTACATTTTAACCTGGAAAATTTAAACCTTCACAAACAAGAACATGAAATAAAGTTCTTCCTGCTATGTTGTTGTATATGCCTCATAGCACAGAAGTGCTTAAGATTTGGGTTTTGGAAAACTATTAACCATCTGTTTAGCTGGTGATTTAGAATTCTTCTTAAAACATTAACATCTGTGCTTCCTGCTTTTTGTGTGTTTTATAGCCAAGTTGTTGCAATTTCTGGGTGTTTAGTGTTTAATTTCCTTAAGGGCATTCTAGAGAAACAATGGTGGGGACTTGGGGAGAAGTAGGGGGTTAGTGTGAAGGCCGAGATGTGGCCACATAAAGTCCATGTGGTCAGACAGTAAACTTATGAAACTCATGGGAACAAATGCTCATGTTTAGAGTTCCTGTTGGTGAATTTCCACATTTTACTTACATGAATAATTTTTTACTCACTTGTAATATGTTTTTCCTTTAATGGAGCCCATCAGAAAAGTTTTAATGATGACTCAGAGCTACATTGAGAGGTGCTTATACAGTAAAGAAATATTACCACTGCCCAATTTTTCACGGCTTTGGAATGTAGCTTCATGACATCCAAATAGCTTGCATCAGACTTCATTGACAACCTGTTTTTGGCTAAAATTATTCATTGTAGGTTATAGACTGAAAAAGTAGAATTTGGGAGCATTTCTGAGGAAATGAATATGGGGGATTTTGCTGGAATTCTCAGGAATCCTCAGCTACGGTATTTCTATTTGATTGAATTCAACACACATTTATTGTCAGATATTTATGATTGTAAATTGTGTTATCTCACTGCATGTCATAGAATGACCATTTTTTGGTCTTTCTTGCTGCTGTTCTATTTTCATTGAATCTCTTACAAATGGAGAACAAACACATGCCCTGCATAGTAGCAAAACAACATGCCAATATTCATTACAAAGTTTTAAACAGGCAGTAGCTATCTTCATTTGAAAAAGAACAGCCTATCCTCAGTTACTTGTCGGGAAAGGAGTGAATTTTCCTTTTCATTTAATTGCCAGATCTAGTTATTAAATCAACCCAGTTATAGTGATAAGCAGCAATAGCTCTGGAGGAAAGAATACAGGCCATATCCTGACTGTAAGTAATCTCAGACCTTAAACTTCATACATGTACAGTGGTTAGTATTACAGTTCTAGTTAGTAAATTAGTAATTATTTATCACATAACCATCCTTCTTGACCTCTTTGTGGCCTTTGTTATTATTGATTACCCTGTCTTCTTTGATACCCTCTTCTCTCTAGGTTTTCATGACAGTGCTCTCCTGGGTTCTCTTACCTGTTGGATCACTCCTCAGTCTCCTTTGCTAGATCTTCAATGAGGTTACAGTCATTTTGAGTATCTTCCAAGACTCTATCCTGGGCCTTTTTCTTTTCTCCCTCTTGTTTGGGGATCTCATCATCTCCCATGGATTCACTGATAATCTCCATGATAATTCTCAGTTTTGTTTATCCAGCCCTAACTTCTCTCCTAATGTCTCACAACTCTAATTTTCTGTTCGAAGTCTTGAATCAGATGTCCAATAGACATTGCAAACTCACTGTGTTTAAAACTGAACTCATTATTTCCCCCCCAAACCCTTCCCTCTTCTTAATTTCCTATTATTGTTGAGAACATCATCCTATTTCCAGTTCTCCAGGCTCACAACCTACATATCATCCTTGACTCCATATCTCTCACCAGCTGTTCCCATATCTAATCCGTTGCTCAGTCCTGTCAATTCTACCTTTGCAACATTTCTCAAATATACCTCCTTCTTTCCTCTGATGTTGTTGCCATCTTGGTACAAGCCCACATTTCCTGGATTATTGCAATAGTCTTCTGGTTTGTCTCTCTGCTGCAAGTACCTCCTCACTCTAGTCTATCCCCAACTCGGCTGTTAAATTGGTCTTTCTAATGTACAGACTGTCAGGCATTGCATGAAGTACTGGGGACACAAAGAAGTACAAAAGACATTTCATGTTCTTGGCCTAATGGGGGAAACAGCACGCAAACAGCTATGTAGGAACAAAATATGTGTGCATGCATATATGTGTGTGTGTGTATGTAAAGATATGTAGTTATATATGTATGTATGTATGTATGCATGTATGCATATATGTAGATGGCTTCCTTGCTGTTCTGCATACAAGCCATTCCTATCAGCTTTTTGCATTTTCTCTGGCTGTCTTTCATGCCTGGAATTCTCTCCTTCTTCCTCTCCATCTCTAGGCTTCTCTGACTTCCTTCAGGTCCTAGTTAAAAATCTCACCTTCTACAAGAAGCTGCTTTTCCTGATTCCCCCTTAATGCTGGTGCCATTCCTCTTTTGATTGTTTCCAGTTTATCTGTGTGTGTGTGTGTGTGTGTGTGTGTGTGTGTGTGTGTTTCTGCTTTGTATTTACATAATCATTTGCATGCTGTCTCTCCCCTTAGACTGTGAACTTCTTGGGTGGGACTGTTTTTTGCCTTTTTTTATCCCATGTGCTTAGCCCAGTGATAGGCACTTAATAAAGAAGGTAAGTAGGTGACTCAGTGTATAGAGCACTGGGCCTGGAGGCAGGAAGATCTGAGTTCAAATACAGCCTCCAACACTTACTAGCTGTGTGACCCTGAGCAAGTCACAGAGATTCTGTTTACCTTAATCCACTAGAGAAGGAAATGGCAAACCGCTCCAGTATCCCTGTCAAGAAAACCTCATGGATAGTATGGTCCATGGGCATCACAAAGAGACAGACACAACTGAACAACAACCACAAAAAGGTACTTAATGAATTCTGGTTGACTGACATACAAAGTTCCTAGATTTGCAAAAGACCTTATAGTTCATGTAGTCCAACTCCCTGCGTAACAGATTTATTCTCTGTATTAATCAAATTCAACAAACCATTTTTAAAAAGAACATACTAAGTACATAGCATAGATGTTAAATACTAGGAAACATACAATGATGAGTAAGACATGGTCCATATCCTCATGAAAGACATTTGGGTAGAGTTGTGGCTGACAAAACAAGACACCCAGAAAAGTATCACGTATAAGGCCTCAGAAATAGAATCTCTAGATGTTCAGCACCAGGAAGAAGGGTAAAAGTACGCAAAAGAATGAGCTAAGTTTGTTGCACTTACTGGCCTCATGAATATGTATGAATTTTCAGTCTACCTGTACGCAGCCACACCCTGTCATCTTGTTTCAGTGGTCCCACTTCCAGCATTTCATCCATGTGGTCCATACTGTGGAACATGTTCCAGGGCTGTTGTTCTTACTGTGACATAACTGCTACTCCCTCAGGTATCCAGCTTAATGCATCTATCATTTTTCTATTTCTCCTTTATTTTCAGGTCAAAGCCCTCTTGATCAAATTTGCCTCCAGGCAAATACATTCTTCATGACCTTCCTTATATAAACCTGATTCCTATCCAAGAACTCTGATTCTTCAGAAACTGTGGTTCCTTCATGATTTGTAGCCCTCTAGCACTATTGGGAGCATATCAATGTAGAAGAATGGCTTGATCCTATAAGAAAAATGACAGGAACACTCAAGGCCAAAATACACTAGGCTTGAACAACTTGACGGGGACAACAACAAGGACTTTTAGATCTGTTAGAAGGGCAATAGGAGGAGCAAGAAAGGACTAGGACTCTCGTGGCCTCTGAGGCATCTTCCAGCTTTAGATTTAGGATTTTCTTATTTTGTGGCCTAGGGCAGATGAGACGGTATTGCTCTATCCTGGGTTGTTGTCTTTGTCGTTCTCCTCCTCCTCCTCCTTCCTCTCCTGTTCTTTCTTCTTTCTCCTCTAGTTCCTTCCTCTTCCTCTTTCCTGCCTGCTGTAGTTTTTCTCCTCAATGTTCTATATCTCTAGGTCTCTGTAATTCTCTGGGATTCTGTACCCTATACTCCATACAGCCAAACTGGATTGCTTGCCCCTCCCTTCCTCATTTTCTATTCTTTGCTGTCTCCACACCTTTGCTTCTTGCTGTGTTCCCTCTCCCTGAGATGTTCTACCTGACGATCCTTGACTAGCCCTTTAGGAAACAACTCAGATGCCACTTCCTACTGAACCCTTCCCTGATTCCTCCAACTTTCACTGACCTTCCCCTTCATATAATTCTGTATCGTTATAGATTCCTTTTATGTACTTTTCATAGTCTAACTTGTTTATTTATCTAACAGATTTATCTCTGTTATGGGTCTTATTATCAACATGTCATATAGGCAGCTAGGCAGTACAGTGGAGTCAGGAAGATCTGAATTAAAATCTAGCCTCACATACTTATTAGCTGTGTGAATCATTTAACCTCTGTTTGCCTTTGTTTTCTTATCTGTAAAATGGGGATAGTAATAGCACCTACCTTCCAGGATTTTTATGAAGATTATAATTGTAAAGTGTATGGCACAAGGCCTGCCACATAGTGAGTGCTATATAAATGTTATCTAATGCTGTCATTATGTCCAAAACAGAACTCATTATTTATCTCTCAAAGCCCAGCTCTCTCCTGAACTTCCCTGTTACTGTAGAGAAGACCACCATCCTTCCAGTCATCTTGGATCACAACTCAGTGCCATCCTCTCTCTAGACCATCTTACACATATAATTAGTTGCCAAATCTTGTAATTTCTTTTCTCTTCAACATTCCTCTTATCCAGTGAGATGGTTTTTACACCGGCAGTACCTAGGTCAGGCCCTTGGCGTGTCTTATCCATGTCTTATCTGAATTGTCTTAATAGTCTTCCATTGGTTTCCTTGCCTCAAGGCTTTCAGCATTTCAATCCACCCTTCACTCTTTTGTCAGAATGACTTTCCTAAACCTTAGGAATGACTGTGCCATTTTCTTTCCTCAGAAAACTCTTGTGGCTCCCCCTTGAACTAGAATCAAATAAACTCCTTTGACATTTAAAGCGCTTTACAGCCTAGTTCCTTTCCAATTTTCTTACATTGTCTTCTTCTGCATTCTCTCTACAATCCTGTCATACTGTCTTACTTGTTATTCCTCGTGCTAGATCTCAATTTCCTATCTCCATGACTTTGCACTGCTTGCTCCTCATGTGTAGAATGATCTTGGACTCTTAGAATCTCAGCTTGGTTCAAGTACCACCTCCTCCAAGAAGTGGTTCCCCTCCCCTCTCCCCACTTGCTACCACCATCTCCTCTTAGGTTACCTTCTGTCTACTCTGTATTTATCTTCTCTGTTATGATTTATAAATGTTGTCTCCCTTGGTAGAATGCTAAGTACCTTGAAGTCTGAGACTATTTTTTTCTTTATCTTTGTATTCCCTAGTACTTAGTCCCACACCTTGTAAGTTTAAAGAATACTTATTAATTGAATAATCATCACCACTCAAAGAAGCCTATCTTATTTATTTTTCTATTTATTTGTATTTGTATTTTTGTATTTGTATTTAGGGCTTAGTAGAGAGCATTGGATTTAGTGAGTGTTTGATGAGCAAATGCTTGTTGAATGCATAGAGAAATTCATTCATGTTTTAAAAAATATTTAATTTTTTTCCAATTACATGTAAAAACAATTTTTAAGATTTGTTTTTTTTTTAAAGTGTTGCGTTCCAAATTTTATCCCTTCCTTCCCTCCCCCCTCCCTGGGATGAGAAGCAATCTCATATAGGTTAAATATGTGCAATCATATAAAACATTTCCATATTAGTCATTTTGTGCAGGAAAACTCAAAAAAGAAAGAAGGAAACAAAGAAATAGAAAGAAAGGAGGAAAGCAAGTATGCTTCAGTGTGTATTCAGACATTAGTTCTTTCTCTGAGAGGCTGACAGCATTTCATCCTGAATCCTTTGGAATTGTCTTGGATTATCATGCCGAGAACAGCTAGTCATTCACAGTTATTCATCACAAAAGGTTGCTCTTTTTTGTGTACAAGGTTTTCCTGGTTCTGCTCATTTCACTCTGTATCAGTTCATCCAAGTCTTTCTATGTTTTTCTGAAATCCTCCTGCTCATCATTTCTTATAGCACAATAATATTCCATTACAATCATATATTACAACTTGTTCAGCCATTCCCCAATTGATGGGCATCCCCTCAATTTCCAATTCTTAGCCATCACAAAAAGAGCTGCTATAAATATTTTTGTACAAATATATTCTTTTTTCCTTTTTTTCTTTCTGGATGTCTTTGGGATACAGACCTAGTAGTGGTATTGCTGGATCAAAGGGTATACATAGTTTTATGGCCCTTTGAGTATAGTTCCAAATTGCTCTCCAGAAAAATTCATTCATGTTATGGGAAGGTATTATTAGCCAATTTTTTGTAGCTATCTGATATATTATAAGCACTTTTTGTAACATTTTTTGTTTATTTTCCAGTCAATACAATCAAAAATTTAACCATAGCTGAGAGTAGTTCCTCTCCCTTCCTTAACGTATGTGATATAAAGATTAATTGATTTTAAAATTATATCTTTGACCCTCCTTTTATTTTTTAGAGTACTTCATGTTTTTGAATAATTTTCCTTCACTTAAAAAAATGTAAGTAACAGCACATTAAGGCACCCTCCATTGAATGCTGTTGAGGGATGTTGTGCTGAGGGGCATGGAAATCTGAGAATTAGGCTGGAGGAAAGGTAATTGCCATGTGAATTTAGGCTAAGTTCACAAGAAGGGAATTGTAACTTAATGCCTCATTTACTTATTTTGTATTACTAGAGCTGAGATTACAGTCAAGCGGATTTTATACTTTAATTTTAGGGAATAAATAAATGTGACATTTCACAAATTAACTATGAAAAGGTTAGTGAAAATAGAAGCTTCTCCCAAGTTGCAATTTTCTGAGGATGGGGTTGGGAAGTATGGAGAGGAGAGGGAAGAGGGAAGGTATGTGGGGGGTGACCTGTTTTTCTTTTTGATAGAGGCCTGCTGCTTCCTTCTCTTTGATTGGGTCAAAGAGTTGGACCTGGAAGACAGAAGGTTGGGTGGGCCACACCTGATCTCCAGTCTTGAGACTGGGCTTTTTACTCAAGCAGAAGGCAGCAGGAAGGAATACTTAGTTATGCTAGTGTCAGACAGCAATGAGGGTTCAAAGACAGATTTTCTGATACTGAGGGAATGAAGTGAGTTTGAAGAATAAGAACTGTTGAGAAAACTAAAAGAAGATAATAAGTCTCACTCTCACCTCTAAATGTCTTCCAGTCTGCAAACATTTTTTATCATCAATTTCCTCCACTTTGTACCACTCTGGGTCTTTTATTGGTGTGGTAAATTTGTTTTTTCATTTTTCATTTAAATTCTTCCCCATTTCTACCCTAAATTTTTAACCTAATTGCTTTGCCTAATTTCTTTCAGGTTCTAGGCTTTTTTTGTTTGTTTCATGGGTTTGTTTCATGGGTCCTTTTGGCAGCCTAGAGAAGCCTATGGAATCCATTGAATAATATCTTTTTAAAAATATTTTAATTTTTTTTCCCAGTTACATTGTAAGACAACTTTTAAACATTTTTTAAAAAGTTTTGAGTTCCAGATTTTATCCCTTCCTCCTCTCCTCTCTCCCTGAATAAGCAATCAGTTATAGATTATACGTGTGCAGTCATGTAAAACATTTCCATATTAGTCCTTATGTACAAGAACTCAAATAAAAAAAAGAATGAAAGAAAGTGAAAAACAGAATACTTCAGTCTATAGTCAAACAATCCCATTTCTTTCTGTGGAGTTGGATAGTATGCTTCATTTTAGTGCTTTGGGATTGTCTTAGAGCATTGTATTGCTGAAAATAGCAAAGTCATTCACAGTTCTTCATTGAACTGTATTGCTGTTCCTGTGCACAACATTCTCCTGGTTCTGTTCACTTCACTGTGCATCAGTTCATGTAAGTCTTTTCAGGTTTTTCTGAAATTATCCTGCTTGTCATTTCTTATAGTACAATAATATTCCATCACAATCATATGCCACAGTTTGTTCAGTCAGTCCCCAATTGATGGGTATCCCTTCAATTTCTAATTCTTAGCCACCACAAAAGAGCTGCTTTAAATATTTTTGTGCACACAGGTCTTCCCCCCCCCCCCTTTTTTTTCTATCTTTGGGATATAGAGCTGTCAGTGGTATTGCTGGATCAGTGGAGTATGTATGTAATTTTTTATAGCCCTTTGGGTGTAGTTCCAAATTGCCCTCTGGAATGGTTGGATCAGTTCACAATGCTACTAACAGGGCATTAGTGTCTCAGTTTTCCCATATTCCCTCTAATTTTCCTTTTTTGCCATATTAGTCAGTCTGATAGGTGTGAGGTGGTACCTCAGAGATGTTTTTACTTTGCATTTCTCTGAGCAGTAGTGACTTAGAGCATGTTTTTCATTTCACTATAACTTTGATTTCTTTGTCTGAAAACTTATAGAACAGTATCTTTTAAATACATAAGATAAAATACATAGGATTACAAATGAAATTATATAGAAATATAGTTATCAAAATATTTCTTTAAAATATTATGGATGTCAGGATAAGAACTTTTACTGTAGGCATGTCTAGTATGCAGTCCCTTCTCATTTCAACTTTTTTAGAATCCCCAGCTTCCTTCAAAGCTCATCTTAGATGAAGCTCATGCAAAGCTTTTCTTTTTGTTTGCTTCTTCCTCTCTTCTTCCTCAAATTATCTTGTATTCATGTATTCATTCCTCTTGTATTTTTGTTTTAGTAAAAAACAAGCATCTTGAATGGGTTTGTTTTTGTCTTTGTATGATATCTTTTTCAGTGTCTTAAGAATAGAAAGTGTTTAAATGATATTTGTTGAATTGAATTTCTGGTCATCTCTACAAATCTGGATGAATTTAAGTAGCATATTTATTATGGAAACTAACCCAAACTGGCAGCAAATGTCACTTTGAAGTTTATCAAAATATTTAGTAGTTCGTTCATATAATATGACAAAAGGAAATTCACTTTCATCATCATTTGAAAAGACCATATAGACAGGCTTTTGAATTGCCACAGTATAGAGTAGAGCAAGTTGCTAATGGAAATAGTAAATACGACATGATATTATTCATTATGTACAAAGAAGGCTATATTCAGCATCATAGCCAGAAATTTTAGACCCCTGTAATAACAACTGCAAAATAAAACATTTCCCTTCAGCCTTCCTATAATGTAAGAGCTATTTCAGTAATAGGGAGAGGAAAGGGAAAGTTATTTTCATTTTCTCCATGTAAACCAAAGCAAGATTGATAATTTATCTTAAACAAGTGAGCAGAATGTGAAACATTGTAAGGGACCTTGCTGATCACTTAATTCAGTCCCTTTATTTTACTGATAAAGGAAAAAAATATAGAATAAATGACTTGCTCAGTGTCATAACTGTAGTCCGTGGAAGAGCTGGAATTAACTTCCTGTTTCCTACTCTTTCTCCATACCAACTCCATTTATCGCAGAGACACCAAACTTCAGCAGGACAAGTTGCAACTGGTTATGATATTTCACAAAACTGCCAGAATGCCTCATGTAAGCACAAATTATCAAAGTTTTAATATTTCTTTGATAGTTCAACTGTTCCAAATGAGACTCATAATATTCCCAGTGCCTGCCACTGTGGTTTGTATATTTTAGAAGTTTGCATATAGTAGAAGTAAATGCTTGTTAAATTTATTGATTACCTGTGTCTACTCAGGAGAGGGTCAGGAATGGGATTAGAGGATTAACTCAATGGTAGAATTATATGGTTTGGGATAGAGATAATTAGAGTATGGATTGTAGTCCTTGAAGATTTTTAGAGGACCCAAACTAAAGGGGCAAAATAAATCAAAATTGTTGGAGTGAAGCAGAAAGTCTCTCTGGGATTCACCAAATGTAGTCAAGGACAAATGGCCTATCACTTTCATAAAATAGACCTTCTTTGAACAAACCAATAAAAAAACTCAAGCTAATGATAGTCTGTGCTTCTCTTCTCCCATGAGAATCAAACCTATCCTGTCCTTGGGTATCTCAGCAATAACCACTTTTCTTCTCATCATTACCCCAGAGACTAAAGAACAAAACATAAGCACACAACCAAGGGGAAAAATTATGTCTTCTGCAATTTAAAAAACTTGGCTTGCAGAGACATTTTAGCATGCGAGCTTGTGTGTTATTTTATGAATACTGAAAGATTTGACAATACCATAAATGTTTATTGAATTAGCAGAACCTTGAATTAATAATGGCTAACATTTACAAAGCATATACCATGTGCCAGGTGGTAAATGGTAAGTGATTTACAATTATAATCTCATTTCATATTTATAACAACCATGGGAGGTAGGTGCTGTTATCCCCATTTTACAGATGAGAAAATTGAGGCAGCATAAATGACTTGCTTAGGATTACACAGGTAGTAAGCTTTAAACTCAGATCTCTCTGAATTCACACCTAGCACCTTATGACTTCCAGCTTGATTTTCGAGTATCTCTTCAATATCGGCCTTATCAGATTCAAATGAGGTAGTGGATAGAAAAGTGATTTTCATTTTTATCATCCTTAAACTCCATAAAAGCCTATTCTGATTCCTTAGTGTGGAATGGATGTGACCCTGAGTTCTCAAAAGCTGTGCCAGTAGAACATAAACTCTGGAAAATTCTACCATCCTAGAAAGGCCTTGAGCATATGTATCAGCGATGGATCAATTCTTCTTTCCTAGGACCATCCTAGCCACGTATGGAGAGGTTCATCACCAGTAGGTTAGCCATGCAGTGATCAATTTTTTATCTGTGACAACCCATGAAACAACCAGTGATACTGTTGGCAGTCTTCTTTGTTGCAACCCTCTTGTCAATGGGAATCAACCAGGATTTTTCTGATTCATCTTATCAAGTTTCATGTCCCTCAGCAAGGAGACAGAGTACATGTTCAGCTCTATGAGAGGTATACCAGTTCATCAATTGAATGGTTCCCCTGATCACCCTGCTACAAAATGCTTGATTGATTACATTTTCTTTTATTAGAGTCAACCCAATGTTTTAGTCTATAGAAGTCTTTTTGTATCCTAAGTCCAAAATCTGTGTTAACTCTACCACCTAGTCTTGCATCATCAGTAAGTCTGATAAGTAGACCATTTTATATTATTATCAGTTATTGATAAAAATGTCAAATAGCCCAGGGGCCATTCTTAGTGTCTTGCACTTAAGATCTTCTTCCAGCTTGTTATGGAACCATTAATTATGCCTCTTTGGGTCTGGCTGTGTAGCCTGTTCTGAATTCAGTGACCCAATCTACTCTGTGAGGAAGCAGCTGGCTGGTGAAGTAGATAGTGATGGGCTTAGAATCAGAGAGACCCAAGTTTGAATCCTGCCTCAGATACCTATTAGCTGTGTGATTCTGGGCAAGTTATTTAACCTTACTCAGCCTCTTCATCAGTAAAATGGGAGTGATAAGAGCATTTCCTTCACAAAGTTATTGTGAGTATTGGAAGAGATATCAAGTTTTGCAACTTTGTGTAAGTACTAGTTATTACTATAAGAGGTTTTGTCAAATGCTCTGATAAAACCTAGGAAAATATTTGATATGACCGAGTAATGGACTCGAGAGGTAGAATAAGACATATTTTCAGACATGACCCTCATGAGATTTTGTTCTTTTTTATGTTGCATATTTGTTTCATTTTTATTTTTCATTTTTCAATGGGATGGATAAGAGGGAGAGGGATACTAGGTATAGAATAGTGAAAAAAAAGTAAGGAAAAGGATGAAAAAGGGATTACTGAAGCATTTATTAAAATTTTATAGAAAAGAACAGAAGGAAGGACAAAAGGAACCACAAAGAGGACTGATTTGGAAGTTGCATATTAAATTTATTATGTATTTGTTTCTTAACAAAACAATCTGTAATATATTCAGTTTCATGTATAATTCTCTTTTTCTAATCTAGTATGAATGTTGCAACACTCATTTTATTTAGCATTTATTAAGTTTAGGTTACAAAGATTATATTTTTCAGAAAATATTTATTTATATTTAGTTTTCAGCATTCACTTTTATAAGATTTTGAGTTTTTAATTTTCTCCCCTTCCTTCCCCTCTCTTCTTCCTAAGAAGACATACAAGCTGATAGAGGCTATACATGTACAATCATGTTTAACGTATTTCTACATGAGTCAAGTTGAAAAGAAGAATTAGAACGAAGAGGAAAAACCACAAGAAAGAAAAAAACCAAGAAAAGAAAGGGGGGAAATAGTATGCTTCAATTTTCATTCAGACTCCATAGTTCTTTTTCTGGATGTAGATAGAATTTTCTATCATGAGCCTTTGGGAATTGTCTTTGATCAACAAAAATTATTTTGAAAAATTCATTTCCCTGAAGTACCAGTCTAATAAACTTGTCCCAAAAATGTAAGTGATATCAGTTTCTTATGACCTGTTCTTGTTGAAGTCTTATTGACCCTGAGATCACTGCTTCCTTTTCTAGATGTTTTTAGCTAGGGGTAGCTAGGTGGTACAGTGGATAGAGCACCAGTGCAGGAGTCAGGAGGACCTGACTTCAAATCTCACCTCAGACACTTGACACTCACTAGCTGTGTGACCTTGGGCAAGTCACTTAATCCCAGTTGCCTTATCCTGGGTCATCTCCAGCCATCCTGATGAATATCTGGTCACTGGATTCAGATGGCTCTGGAGGAGAAGTGAGGCTGGTGACCTGCACAGCCCTCCCTCACTCAGAACAAAGTCAAAGTGCAAGTCATGTCATCATTTCTCTGATGGCAGGGTCTTCTTTGGCAATGAAGGATGAACAACAGATGTTTTTAGCTATTCTTCTAATTCTACAAATTTCCCAAGAATCAACACTTACATCCTGTCAAACATAGGCAAGCCATTTGATTTCTCATGAGTCTCAGTTTCTTCAAATGTAAATTAGAAATAATAATCCCTTCATTACTTATGTCATGGAATTGTCATGAGAAAAATTTGGTCCTAAATACATGTGAATATTATTATTCTCCAGTTTGCCAAAGAATTAATACTTCTCTCCCCCCGCCCCCTTTATCTTTCTAGTCTATTGCATCTGCAGACATGGATTTCAACCAATTGGAGGCATTCCTCACAGCTCAAACCAAAAAACAAGGTGGAATTTCAGCTGATCAAGCAGCAGTCATTTCCAAATTCTGGAAAAACCACAAGACAAAAATCAAGGAGAGTCTAATCAATCAAAGTCGATGGGAAAACAGTCTGAAAGCCATGAATTGGAGAGTAGATTTGAAGTCTCAGTCAAAACACCTTGACCAAATTAATGCTGCAGTTGCTATTGTGGAGCTAGAACTGGGGAAAAGTGGACAGGTAAGTTAAACTTTAATGTTTCATTTGTGAAACTCTGGATTTGTTTTTTTCATCATTATTTATGCTAGAACACCATGTAGGACTTAAGTTAATTTTGTGTAATTGTCTTTGGCACCATCTGCCTTCCATGAATTTTCACAAGTAATATCAAAAGATCCTATTTCTTGTTGTCCTTATGTGTCAGTTTCCTGAGAATGTGAATGTCATTGTATTGTGGGAGGAGTCTGTAACCTAGACTGAGGGTGATGTGAGCTGGCCAGGACAAATAGAGCTTTGATTGAAAAAATGCAAAAGAGCTGCCCCTGAATACATTTTAGGTAGATCTCAGAATCCTTGGCAGAGGATCAGAATCTCAAAAGTTGTGATTGGGATACTAAATAAAGACTATAAATTGTGATTTAGAGAAAAAACCCTCACAGAATTCTCTTACCTATTCATTTTCACAGTCCAAGCCAGTCTGAAGAAGCCACATCATATCTCCTGGTCTTGAAGTTTAGATTCTTTGCTTTATACCCTAGATAGTCTTTGATTCAGTTGTGTCAGTTTCAGTCGTGTTCACTGAAAAAAAACATATTTTTCTCCTTTTTAATGACCACAGCCCTATCAGTGTACCTGATTCAGTCCTTTTAACCTCTATCCCAATACCTTTTGGAATAATTTGGTTTTGTGCTGCATATAAATTTCCAGATCAGGCCTTTATTAACTTGGTTTATGTATTTGTGTGTATGAAAAGAGAACTTATAATTAGATTTAGGAAGCCCAGATTATTGAATAAACTAATCAAGTTGGGTTTTTTTACAATATGAAATTATTCAGATAAATAATCAAATATGTATTCCCAGTACATCATGATGTGGATTTTATCCTTTTGCCCCCATTAAGACAGTATCTTTAATTAGATTTTCTTTTGAGCTTCCTTTGTGCATTCTTTCCTTTAAGCTTCATGAACATTCTATAATTATATTGCAATATTTGCCATTCTGTTGTGGTGTTGGTTTTATTTTTTTAAAAATAGTGTTGTAAAAATTCTGCTTTTCCAGAGTTATTGGGATGTAGTGGATAGAGAGCTGGTCTCAGAGTTTAGAATACCTGGTGCCTCTAAAACATCTGAACTCTGTGACCCTGGGCAGGGTGGTCATCTTTTTTTTTTTTTTTTTTAATTTAACTTTTAACATTTATTTTCACACAATTTTGGGTTACAGATTTTCTCCCCTTTTCTCCCCTCCCCCCCCCCAACCCAAGTTTTCTAATTGCCCCTGTGACCTATCTGCTCTCTCCTCTATCCTCCCTCCCTGCCCTTGTCTCCGTCTTCTCTTTTGTCCTGTAGGGCCAGATAGCTTTCTTGACCCCTTAACCTGTATTTCTTGTTACCCAGTGGTAAGAACATTACATTTGGTCCTAACACTTTGAGTTCCAACTTCTTTAGCTCCCTCCCTCTCCACCCCTTCCCCTTGGAAGACAGGCAATTCAATATAGGCCATATCTGTTTAGTTTTGCAAATGATTTCCATACTAGTTGTGTTGTATAGGACTGACTATATTTCCCTCCACCCTATCCTGTCCCCCATATTTTCTTATGGTCCTTTCCCTCCCCATGAGTGTCGACCTCAGATTGCATTCTCCTCCCCATGCCCTCCCCTCCATCCTTCCCCCCACCCTGCTTGTGCCCCTGTCCCCCACTCTCCTGTATTATGAAATAGGTTTTCCTATCAAAATGAGTGTGCATTATATTCTTTCCTTTAGTGGAATGTGATGAGAGTAGACCTCATGTTTTTCTCTTGCCTCCCCTCTTTATCCCACCACTAATAAGTCTTTTGCTTGCCTCTTTTATGAGAGATAATTTGCCCCATATAACTTCTCCCTTTCTCCTCCCAATATTTCTCTCTCACTGCTTGGTTTCATTTTTTTTTTTTTTAAGATATGATCCTATCCTCTTCAATTCACTCTGTGCACTCTGTCTCTATGTATGTGTGCGTGTGTGCATGTGTGTGTGTGTGTGTACTCCCACCCAGTACCCAGATACTGAAATGTTTCAAGAGTTACAAATATTGTCTTTCCATGTAGGAATGTAAACAGTTCAACTTTAGTAAGTCCCTTATGACTTCTCTTTGCTGTTCACCTTTTCATGGTTCTCTTCATTCTTGTGTTAGAAAGTCAAATTTTCTTTCCAGCTCTGGTCTTTTCATCAAGAAAATTTGAAAGTCCTCTATTTCATTGAAAGACCATTTTTTCTCCTGAAGTATTATACTCAGTTTTGCTGGGTAGGTGATTCTTGGCTTCAGTCCTAGTTCCTTTGACTTCTGGAATATCCTATTCCATTCCCTTCTATCCCTCAATGTAGAGGGTGCCAGATCTTGTGCTATCCTGATTGTATTTCCACAATACTTGAATTGTTTCTTTCTAGCTGCTTGCAATATTTTCTCTTTCACCTGGGAATTCTGGAGTTTGGCCACAATGCTCCTAGGAGTTTCTCTTTTTGGATCTCTTTCATGTGGTGTTCTGCGGATTCCTTGAATATTTATTTTGCCTTCTGGTTCTAGAATCTCAGGGCAGTTTTCCTTGATAATTTCATGGAAGATGATGTCTAGGCTCTTCTTTTGATCATGGTTTTCAGGTAGTCCCAGAATTTTTACTTTGTCTCTCCTGATTCTATTTTCCAGGTCAGTTGTTTTTCCAATAAGATGTTACACATTATCTTCCATTTTTCGAATCTGCGTGGTATGTTCTGAGATATCTGTCTTTCTCATAAAGTCCTTAGCATCCATCTGTACCATTCCAGTTTTGAAAGATCTATTTTCTTCAGTGAGCTTTTGAATCTCCTTTTCCATTTGGTTAATTCTGCTTTTGAAAGCATTCTTCTCCTCATTGGCCCCTTGCACCTCCCTTGCCAGCTGAGTTAGGCTAGTTCTCAAGGTGCCAATTTCTTCAAGATTTTTTTGGTTCTCCTTTAGCAGGGAGCTGATCTGCTTTTCATGCTTCTCCCTCATCCCTCTCATTTCCCTTCCCAGTCTTTCCTCCACCTCTCTAACTTGATTTTCAAAATTCCTCTTGAGCTCTTCCATGGCCTGAGCCCATTGGGTGGGCTGGGACACAGAATCCTCGATTTCTGTGTCTTTGCCTGATGGCAAGCATTGTTCCTCCCCATCAGAAAGGAAGGGAGGAGGTGTCTTTTCTCCGATAAAGTACCCTTCAATAGTTTTATTTCTCTTCCCTTTTCTTGGCATTCTTCCCAACCAGTGACCTGACCTCTGAATGTTCTCCTCACACCCACCTCGCCTCCTGGTCCTCCCAGCCAGCGTTTGGGGACTGAGATTCAAATGCTGCTTCCCGCCTTAGGATTTTTGGTGGGGGCAGGGCTGCTAATCAGTGTGAGAATTAAGTTCAGATGGTCAGGGGTAGGGCCGCCTCTCTGGCTCAGTTCCCTCAGGGGGTTTATGCACAGACCTTCCACAATGGATCCAGGCTCCCGCCCTTTGGGGAGCCCCTGTCTGTAGCCGCCTCTCAGCTTCTATCTCCTGGGGGGGCTCGAGCCATGGGGGCACCCCACTCCCCTCTCAACCAGCCAAAGAGACTCTCTCACCTACCCCCGGCAGTCACCTGTTGGTGGGGGGGCTTGTGCCGCCGCTGGAGATCCCGTCTCTGGAGCTTTCTCAGATCTGTGCCTCTCAGAGCCGCAGCCACCTTAGGTCCGGGCTGGTCTCCGTGTCTGCAGCGCGACGGACCTTTTGCGAGAGGTTTGCAGGTCCCTCTGTGGGTGGGGGGTCCCGCATGGCCGCTGGAGATCCCGTCCCCGTAGCCCTCTCGGATCTTTTCCTCACGGTGTCGTGGCCGTGGCAGGGCTGCCCCAGGGTGGTCATCTTTTGATGCTTTTGATGCTTACTTAATTTTACTCTCAGTGAAATATTAATATCAACTTTGATTTTCCACTTTTGACCACCCAATGACCTCCCGATGCCACAGGCAACTCCCTGAGCCTCTTAAGTGAAGAGCAGGTGCTAGTCTGCATAAGTAGAGGGAATTTCCTCATTGGGAGTTCACTGTACCAACAAAATGATAGGTCCAGTCCCCTATTTTACACCTTCTTTCCCCAAATTCTTTTCTAAAAAGTCTTCTGTGGACATTTTTATTTACATATTTATTTTTATAGGACAAACCTTGTTATTCATTCAATTATGAATTATTAATTTTTATTTAGTTCATTTGATCCCTATATATATACATATATATGTATATCTATATGACATTGGTATTGTGAGATTGATGTCAATATTTTATTGGTTGAAATGTATGAACTGGTTGTTATATGAACCAAAATTCTGACAATTTATTTTAATCACTCACTAGGATGAATAGTGACTGAGATCTCAACATAATGTAAATTAACTTTTTTTTTAAATTGCAAATAGATCTGTAGGTTTTATCAACCACGCTTTTGTAGCTTTATGAGTTAGGAATTTTTTCCTTGTGGGGGGAATTGAGGATTATACAGGATTTAGGGTAGAAGGACTTCCCTAGCTTCACTGCCCTGCTCAGATCCCCTGAGTAGTCATCAAAAGTAAGGCCTGCAGTCACCTGCTGGCTGGCAGCTTGAATATTGGTTAGTCTCTAATTCCCCAGTGTGCCCCCACAGCATGAATTAGCACTAGTCTTCTTAATTTTCACCTGTATGTCAGGTCCAGGCTCCTCACTACCTTTCCCCAATGCCTGGTCTTGCTTGACACATGTAAGAACCCTCTAATAACCCATTGAGTTTTCTCAGTTTAGCTGGCAATCCACCCAAATTCCTTCCTCCCCAACTGCGTCTCCTTATTATGAGCATTTCCTTTCAGTAAAGCTGTCTTGCTTCACTTTCTTTATTCTAGCACCTATCTTATGTTTACTTCAACAAATATTTCTTGAGTGCCTACTATGTGCCAGGCCCTGATGGTGCAGGAAATAAAAGACAAATACAAAACCAGTACTGCCCTCAAGGAGATGACTGTTAAAAGTATCTTTTGATGCTTACTTAATTTTACTCAGTGAAATATCAATATCAACTTTGATTTTCCACTTTTGACCACCCAAATTTTCTTAATTATCTTTTTGATTTTTACAAGTTTTACAATTAGATAAATTTGGAACTTGTTAAATAACTAGATCCAAGGAGTAGTCATCAGTGATCTGGTAACACCTTAGAGGAAAGTCTCTAGTGGAGTACCTCAAGGCTCTGGCCTTGGCCCTATCCTGCACGACATTGTTATCAAGGACCGTTGGAAGATGTAGATGATATGTTTGTCAAGTTTAGGGATGACATAGAGGTGAAAGGGTTAAGTAAGACACCATCAGTCAACTAGCATTTATTGTCTACTCTGGGCTAAACTGTGCTCTCAAGGAACTCAGTCTAATGGGAGAGCCAGCACATAAACAAGATAAATTGGGGGTAAGCCACAGAGGGAGGGCACTGGAAAAGGCTTCTTGCAGGTGAGAGTTCCGGAAGCCAGGGAGACCAAGAAGCAGAGATGAGAAGGGCTCTCTTCCCAGCATGGGGCACAGCCAGTTACAATGCCCTGTCAGGAGATGGAGTGTCCTGTTGGAGGAGTAACAAGGGGCCAGAGTCAGTGGATCAAAGAGTATGTGGGAGGTGCAAGGAATAGGACTGGAAAGATGAGTGAGCCAGGCTATGAAACAGAGGATATAATGTTTGATACTAGAGGTGATAGGGAGCCACTGGAGTTTGTTGAGTTAGGGGTTATGGCAGGCAAACTCACCAGCAGACTATTACAGTAGTCCAGGTATGAGGTAATAAGAGCCTGTACCACTGTGGTGCTTGTGTTAAAGGAGAGAAGGGGGTATATTTGTTTGAGAGATGTTTTGAAGATAAAATTCACTTCTCATCAGCTTGCACTCCTCTGACTGAATCCCACCATATTCCCAGGAAACCTCATCATCAGAAAACTCATCATCCTGTGAGATTATCCCAGGTTTGTTACTCACACCTCATCAGTACTCTCCATAGAATCCTTTGCACCTCTGACTGGAGGACTGGAGAGTGGAACAGAGAACTCCTCCCAAAGCTTGCATTTAAAGGGGGCTTCGAGGTCAGTCATCTCTTTATTTCCCTGTACTCCTTGGACTGGACTCTACCAGGCTCCTGTGTTGGGTCCTTTCTCCACCTCTTTCCCCAAGTTCTTCCCCACCTCCCTCCCTACCCCTCTTCAGCTTCTTCTCGTATGTTATCTTCTCCCATTAGATTGTAAACTCCTTGAGGCCAGAGGCCTTGTTTTTTTCTTCCACATTTGTATCTTCAGTTGCTGTGTAAATAAACATTTAACGTTTCTTTGCTGACTGCCTTTCTTCACCTCCCAGTCTTACCAGTTTTCTCCATAGAAGCATCAGCTGTTGATCCTGGCTGAGACTGGTGGTCTTAGCAGCTGCTTCAACTTCCTAAGCTATGTTTTAGGGTAGTGGAGCCAAACTCAAGTAGAAACTGGGGCCATAAGATCTTACGTATGGATCCCTCTGGGCCACACATTGACTTAGAAAATCACATATTAATATTATTTGTGTTTTATATATTTCTTTTTATTTTTTTAAGTATTTCCCAATTACATTTTAATCTGATTTGGCCTATACCTGAGAGTGTTGTGCTTTGCTATGGGTGTTTGAAACATGTTTATGAGAAGAGAATACAAAGGTTGGACCAGGAACCATGTACCCCAACAGTGTGACCTTATCCCTACCCTGAGGAGGGCCTGCCCCAGCCACATGTCTTTCAGGCTCTTTGGAGAGAGATTGCCACCTCTCCTTGTATCATACCTGAGGACCCAAGCCTCACGCCAACTAAATTTAAGACAGAAGGACCATTTTGTGTTTGGTTGGGAGGGCTAATAGACAACTGACACCTAACTTTTGAAAGGGATCTATGGCTCAAAGCTGTCCTGGAAAATTCCCTTCCTGTCACTTTATTTGGATATGAAACAAATGGCTCTTAGGATTATTATTTGAACGAGATTGTGCCTTTCCATTATGGTAACACAGAATTAAATAAGCTTTTTGTTTTAAAAAACTGTACTCTGTTTGAGAAAGCAAAGCATAGCTGATAGAAAGCTGGTTTGGGAGTCAGGAAAACCTGAAAACCTGCCTCTGAAATGCACCTGCTATGGCCATGACCGTGGACACATTGTTTAACTCCTCCATGCCCCAGGTGATTCTGATCCACCTGGGCTGGGTGGGAGTTTTCCACACTGGCAAACTCTCTACACCAATGAAATCACTGGTTTAGAACAAAGCCTTGGGAGTGTCAGGAAGTATTATGGCCCCTTCTCTCTGAAAAATGCCCCCCTGACCCAGAATCATGGGAATTTGCAGAGGCTGCTTTGTGGATGTCAGTTGTAGCATCACAGCTTGTAGGCTGAAGAGAAACTTAGGAGGGATCTCATTTAACTCCCTGATTTTACATTAGACTTAGAGAACTGAGGCTTAGAGACTTTGTCAGCCTGTCCCCTGTGCCACTGATGCCCTTCCACCTCACTATTGCCCTTGAAATACCAGCTCCTTTCCAGGCTCACTAGAGTGCTAACTTCTACCCCAAGCCTTTCCTTTACAGCCTCT
Organism: Notamacropus eugenii; assembly: GCF_028372415.1. NCBI lineage: Eukaryota > Metazoa > Chordata > Mammalia > Diprotodontia > Macropodidae > Notamacropus > Notamacropus eugenii. The sequence continues at coordinate 642,737,067 of NC_092872.1, read as the reverse complement.
CTCTGTCATCTTGTCAGCTCCCATGGACTTAATTATCATTTGTGCAATGACTCTCAGAGCTAGATATCCATCCAGCCCTAAGTTCCACTTCCAAGTCATTGCCTATTGAACATGTAGGCATCACAAACTCATCATGTCCAAAAGATCGTATCTTTTCCCCAAAACCTGCCCCTTTTCTGGACCTTTCTGTTTTTCATGAGGGTGCCACCATCCTTCAGTTTCCCAGGTTCTCCACTTTGGAGTTATCTTCAATTTTTTATCATTAATGCCTCCAACATCTCACAGACTGTCCCATCTCTTCACTCATGTGGCTGCCACTCCAATTCAGGCTCTTTTCACTTTTCTCCTGGACTGACCTGAATCTGTTTTTCCAGGCATATTATGCATTACTGCCTTTCCTCCACTCTGCCTTCCAACCAGACTGGTCTTGTTTTCCTTGCATGTGACACTCTATCTCTTATCTCTCTGCCTGGAAAGTGCCACCTTCTCGACTCTTTCTCTTTTCATCTCCAGTTCTCTTCAAAACTCAACTCGGGTACCATCTTCTAAATGAAATGTTTCCTGACTCCTTTAGCTGCTAGTCCCTTTCCCCAAGTTGCCCGGTATTTAATTGCATACATTCATGTATGTATGTGTTGTTTCCTCAAATAGAATATAAGCACCTCAGGATCAAGGACTGTTTACTTTTATCTTTGTATCTCCGGTGCCCAGGAAATAGTGGCCACTTAATTAGTACTTTTTGATTGATCTAATGTCTTCTACAGCTAGGCCATTCTAGAATTCTAGGAAAATCCCTCTTCTACATATCTCTGGAGATGAAGAGGACATGTTATAAAGGAAAAAGAATAAACTGAGGAAAGTTAATGAATTGTGATTTTTATAGTCATTCCTTGATAAAAAAACAATATTGATAAAGCATACAGCAAAGTGGTTGGGCTTAGACTTGTTTCAGCCCCAGTTCGATGCAACAAACGTTTTGTGAGTATCTACTACACTGCGCTCTAAACTTTACCATAGTGCTGCCCCTCTTCTTTACGCAAAACAGTTATCTTCCCCCTTTTCATTAAACAGACTTCATAAGTAATTTTCTTATGTTTTATTAAAATAGAATTAAGAATTTATTATAATTTTATAACACATTAAACATATAGTAAAATAATATAATATGCATGGACAGTTATTAATAAAATTCTTTACAATTTTCATGTTTGTACCTTATACAGGTAATATTTATCTTATCATGGGTAGGCTTGGTTTTTAGGTACAAAGTTTCTTAGCATATGATTTCATTGGTGATATTACAATTGTAGCCCATAATTCTTTTTCAACGACTAGTTGAGTGAAATTTTTTTATGACAACTACTGCAAAAAACCATTATTCACAAAAATAACTATAACAGTAATTAGCATGTATATAACACTTGAAAGTTTACAAAATGTTTTTGCAAATATTATTTCATTTTATTTTCACAACAAGCCTAGGAAGTCGGTGTCATTATTATCCTCATTTTAAGGAGGAAGAAACTGAGGCAGACACAGGTCAGGGGACTTTGCTTAAGGTCTCAAAGCTAGGAAAGGCCTGAGGCCAGACTTGAACTTAGATCTTTTTAAGCACTAAATCTAATACTCTGCCTGCTGCAGTATGTAGCAGTACGAACAGTAACTCTTGTATTAGTTTGTTTAATAAACTAGAAAGCTCTTTATTTACCCATAGCCAAAACATAAGGTTTTCGTGTTCTAATACTTGTTTCAACTTACAATCACAAGGCATATGTTCAGGTGTTGTAAGATCAAAGGTATGGTATTTGTCTATGTGGCATTTGGTTCTAACCATTCATATTTAGAAATATTTAAGTTTTTAAAATAAAATGAGAATTTCTTTTGCAGAAGAGTCAAATGACCAATAAAGAATTCTTTATTTCTGCAGGATAGGTTTTTAAAAAATTGGTGAATCTCTAAAATACTATTTTGTAAACTTATTGCCCATTGCCCTAATGGTTTTTCATTTTTTTATTTTAAAATTATGAACAAAATATTAAATAAGCATTTCTATATACGAAGTAGAAGAGAAAAAAGATTTGTATGTGGAACTGAAATATATTCTTTGCAGTTTGCATTTCTTTTAAAATGTATAATAGATTCAATATGTAACTTGCAAAGCTGTCCTGCTTCTGAATTTCTGGTCTTTCTTTTATTCTGTAATTTTTTTTTTAAACTTCACTCGTTCCTTCTCCATTCCCACCACTGTTCTAATACTCTCCTCCCCCTTCTGTTTCTTATATTGACCCTCCCTTGTCCTTCCTTCTACCTTACCTCCAGTGGAAAAAGAAGAAAAATCATTGTAACAGAGATTCATAGTCAAGCACAACAAATTCCCACATTGGTCTGGACATATATTTCCTTCTGCATCTTCAGGCCCCCACCTCTCTTTTGGGAGGTGGGAAGCTTGCCTCATTATTGTTCTAGCGTCACGGTTGGTCATTGCTCTGATCAACATACTTCTAACTATTTCACAGATGACTTAACTTTATCTCTAGGTCAGAGTATGAATTTGAGGAGCTTGAACTGATATATTTTGAGTATTCCATTTTTTTAAAAAAATAGCCACTAAATATGCAAGTTTCAGAGAAAATGTTGTTATCAAATGCATTTGCTTCATCTTTTTATTTTCACTGTGATAGATATTAGTCTCTTCTTTTCAATCTCCCATTGAAAAACTTTCGCTCAAAAAGGCCAGCATGCTTCCTAACTGTATAAGCATGTAGATATGCCCTGTCCTCTGTCCCACACTGTCACACCATTTCACAACCAGCTTTCCTTTTCATAGATTGTTTTTTCTAAATAAAATTTATTATTCTTTTAACAATTTGAAAAACTGGTATATTTCTTCATGCGTACAAATAATTTTTATGAAGTATAGGATTTGTACGAATTACATGAGGGACAATTTAAAATAGAACTTATAGACCTGTGTTTCATCCTGAGTTTGACTGAATTCAGTGAGTGTAGAGTGTGATAAAATTCTCCCATATTATATAATTTTCATTTAAATGCTGTGTATATCCATTTTATTTTTAAAAATCTGTCACTTAAGTTGAAAATTTTTTTGATTGCCCTCAGTAGGTTTACAAAGTAATAAATGTTGCCTAATATATACATATATATCATCATCATATCACATAGATGTAATCAAATGAACATCTTTATTTTTTAAATATTTTTATTTGTCATCAATTATTTCCCAGTTGCATGTAAAGTCTTTTACAATCATTTAAAAACTTCTAAATTTTCTTTTTCCTTCCCACCCCTCCCCTCTCATTGAGAAGGCAAGCAATTGTTATCAATTATAAATATGTCTGCAAAACATTTCCATATTCACCATTGAACATTTTAATTTTTCTCGAATGTCATAGTAGTCACACTTGTAGTTCAGTCTGTACTTTGTGAAAGGAAGGTTCAGTTGGGTTTCCTGTTTTTAATGTGTGTGTGTTTTTAATATGTATTAGGGAAATGCTTAGGGTGAAAGGTATATACCCAGGTCTTTTTATCATGTGTGACTCTTGTCCAAGTTTTTCTATAACCCTCCATTCCTCCCTTCCTCCCTCCCTCCTTCCCTTCTTTTCCTCTCCCTTTTTTGATTCAGGCTAGGAGTCTAGCAGCCATTCATTGGCCTGATCCCATTACTGATTGCCAAAGGACCGTAGACTTTGCTCTATTTTCAACCTGGGTAGGTTTGCCCTTCCTTAGGCAGTCCAGAATCTCCCTGCTCCCTGCGGCTCACCATATTGGTGTTAGACTTGGATGCCCACTTTTTTAGGCTGCTGCAGTTCAGAACTCCTGAGCTCATGAGAGCCACTAGTCTTCACTTCCCTGGTAGCAGAGATTATTACAGGAACCCTGCATGGCTTATGATTTTCCATAACAGAATTCACTAATGTGTTGAGAGCCTTCCTCAAAGTCTTTAAGCGTTTTCTGGGTGCTGGTACATCACTTGGGTTGCTCGTGTCATCCTTTCTTTTTCAGTACCTGATTGGTGCATTTCCTTTTCCAATCATATTTTCTAAATGACTTTTCAAGTTTTTTTTATTTTTACACATAAGCCATCATTAGTAATATTGTTCAGCTTGTTTTCTGCCCTAATGCTTCTTTCCACTAGCATTTGGTTTACCCTGCAATTTTGATTCTTCAGAGATTGTGGTATCCTGTGATTTATAGTCATGTACTATATTTCACTGGAAAAATATTGATTTTAAAAAATTGTGTGTGTGTGTGTTTGTGTGTCTGTATCTTTCTGTCTTGGGAGCAGTTTTGTAGTATGGAAAGCACTGTGTACTTTTTTCAAATGTAATCCAGCCTACTGTCTTCTTTCTCAGTTTTGGGTGCAATTCACTGTCCATCTGCTTTCCTTGTCATATATATTATATAATACACATAAATGTATATATTTATGTGGAGATATATATATATACACACAAACATAATGAAACATATGGCGTATACCCAATTATATATAATATATACACATGGTATATATTTCATGTATGTAATATATACCAATATATGTTTCACATACGTATACACATGAAATAGGTATTATATATACACAATTATGTCATATAGATTATCATTTTATATATTTCAAATACATGAAATATGTATGTATATATACACATGTGTGTATATGCATATACACACAAATATATATTCTTGGATATACTGTATATATTTATATGTATACACTTGGATATACTATATTTGCTTTTTCTTACATTGATATCTTTTGAATGATTGTGTTGTGAATATCACTGATGCATTTTTTGGGGTAGGATCCTGGGGTTTCAGACAGTCTATTATTCCCAAACCAGAATACCTAGCAAACAGATGGTGCCCTACTTTGTACCTTTCTTGATACTGATCATCTGAGGGTCCATGTGGCTGCATCTTTCAGCTATTTCAGCCTGTTTACAGAAGACACTTTGTTGGAGGAAAGCCTTTAGGGCTGTACTTTGCTCTAAGTCAAATGCTGTTTTATGATCCTCAAACAGTGGGCATAGTAAGGTCTTGTCCTAACAGAAAAGAGTGTGTGTGTGTGTGTGTGTGTGTGTGTGTGTGTGTGTGTGTGTTTTGGGGGGAGTGGCATCTGTCTTTAATACGAGCAGCAGATCAATGGAAATGCATATTCCTGGCTCTTTTGATGGGATTCAAAGAACATGTTATGGAAAAATGTATACCAGATGTGTCAATCCTGAGTGCAAACGTCTCAGATGCTATCTTTAAATAGACCACAGGCATCCAGGGAGTGTTCCTTACTCCTCTTTTGATGTATACTCTTATGATTGGTTCTGTAGAGTAGTAATACTGATCACTTATCTTAGGGTTCTTTGGGCTGTCATATCCACAATTAGCTGTCTGCTTTGGCTTAATTTGGAAAACTACAAAAAGGAATCTTTACATCAGCAGATAATGAAAATGTTTCTTTCTAGAATAGCTTCATTTCTAATATTAGAGAGATTATTTTGAAATTGATAAACCTTTTAATTTTCTATAGAAGTAGCTAGGCGGCACAAGGATAGAGCACTGGGCCTGAAGTCAGGAAGATTTGAGTTCAAACCCAGCATCAGACACTTCGTAACTGTGTGATAACCTCTCGGTTTCCTCAACTCTAAAATGGGGATAAAACAGCACCTCCTTCACAGGTTGTTTTGAGGATCAAAAGAGATAATATTTGTAAAGTGCTAAGCGTAGTACCTGGTACAGAGTAGCTGCTTAATAAATGCGTGTTTCCTTCCTTCCTAAAGGCTTTTTAAATGCTGTTAAGTGTTTCAACAATGCAAACAAGACTGTGACAGCAGTGAACTCCCCGTGTCCCAGCTGAGTGATCTGCCAACATCTAGCCCCAAGTGTTAGGAGGCTTTGTGATCACCTCCATTCAGCCTACTCTGCCCCTTTGCTCTGCTTGTTGGCTCCATTCTTGTGGACAGATGGAAGTAGTGAGAAACAGCCAGGAATCATGTCCTGTTGAGAGCTTGGCAAGGATTTTTGGTTGTAAGATCTCGTCACTAGTCTTGCACCCAGGGTGAGGGGGTATTGTGCCCAAGGATGTTAAAGCTGCTTGTGCTTCTCTTGGTTTCTAGCTCTGTTGGCCAGCTGACTGTGGGCTTCTTTCCAGAGAGGCCACCTCTTCCACAGTGAAGAATGACAGAGGCTAATGAGCTTCTGTCCAAGGTCAAGTCTTAGTTATTTTGTTTGGGATTTTCAGGCATCTCAAAGAATTCGGGAACAGAAGTGGTAATTTAAAAATTGGGAGTTGTCAGGTTTAAGATTTTACGTGTTCCTTACTTAATCAAACAGTGCGTTATGCAGTCAGTTAAAAGGAGCTCATTTCTGTCGTCTAACAGACAGAAAACAGTGATAAGCAGGGGAATCTCCCGGGGTTCACCAAGAATAAATGTTAAGCTAAACTAATAGCATTCCTTTTTTGTATTAGCTTGGTAGCAATCTCTTTGCACAAGATTTTAAAAAAGAATGGACTGGAGGACAGTGTAGTTAGCTGCTTGACTAACAGGTTGATGGCAACCTGGAGGAAAGTGTCTTGGGCTGTGCTTGGGGGCTCTGTGACCTCCCCGTCAGCATTTTATCAGTGACTTAGACAAAGAAAATAAGCCTACCAAACTTTTAGGTGACATAAAGCTAAGAATAGATAGTCAGTACATTTAGAATACATAATCAGGATTCAAAAAGGTCTCAACATGATGGAAGGGTGAGATACAACTTAGAAGCTGATACTTAGAAGAGGTGCATATAAAGGAATTCACTTTCAATAATTCAGTTGTACAATTCTTTGATGGAATTAAAACCATCTCAATAAGAGTACATGTGGAAAACACCTACATGTTGATTATCAATTTGATATAAGCCAATGATGTGATGCCATTAATTATGTCTAGAATTTATATCATCTTTTACTATTTATAAAGTTCTTTGTGAATTAGATATTATAATTATTTCCTACTTGATAGATAAGGAGGCTGAGACCCAGGAACATTAAGTGATTTCCCAACGTTCACACATCTAGTTAATGGCAGAACCTAGGAACCTGGGTCCAGGTCTCCTAGTTCCAGGTGCTCTGCACTGTCTGCTCCCCTATGCTGCCTTTTAAAATGAAACATACAAACAAAAATCAACAGTTAATTTTCTAGTGATATAGTCCTATATCACTTTGTATGCATGCTGGTATGCGTTATGTGTATGTATGTATTTATATATGTGTGCATGCCTACCCTGGCTAAATCATGCCTGAAGAATTATGCTCACTTTGGGGTATCACTTTTAAAAGTGATAATGACAGATTCTAGGGCGAGGTGGGGAATTGTAATGTTAATGAGAGTTAATAATGTTAATGAAAGTTAAAAATCTTCTCTGCCCATTAATAGGCCTCAGCTGGAGCCCATTAAGGGAAGCTTGATTAGTGTGGGCTTGTTTTGTAGAAAGGCCCACACCTTTTGTTAATTTCTAATGAGGCACTGGGTCATGCAGGGTCGTGATGCCCTCTGGCTCTGTACTCTGATGTGAGATTGCTTTGGAAGAAGGTTTGTGAGCCAGATGAGATTCTGGGTATCCATTAAGGAGCCCCGCCCCCTCTCCCCTTTGAAAACCCAGATGTTGGTGCTTCTCTCTCTGGTAACTGTGTATGTGTGTAATGCTCAGACAGTTGGATCTGTCTGTTGATCTGTGATGTATATATTGCTTATGGTCAGATAGTTAGAAGCCCTGTCTGTTGGTCTTTATTTCCTCTGTGTTTTCTCTGTTGATACATGTGATTATAGAAGTTTGTTGACCCCTCAAAAATTACTTTCCTTTTAGGAAAGCAGATCTAAGAACCTGCACTAGCAGGTCATCTTGGATGTGTCAGGGTGCTTGCTGCTACAGAAACCTGCCCCTCCTCTAGGTCCTCAAGTGCTGCCCTTTGACCAAATCCAAACTTCACAGAGCAAATCCCTTAATAAAAGGATTTCTTCTGTAAAACTTGGACTCAAAAGGCCACACCAAGGATCTAGAAGGTCACATGTGACCTTGAAGCTACAGGGCTCCTATATATGGGTTAGTTAATCTGATGCAGTATTTTGTAAGGAATGGTAGAAAGAACTAGGGAAATTTTACCTTGAGGAGTGGGGGTGGGGAAAGACGGTTAGGGGTAAAGTACATGGTATTTATCTTAAAGTATTTTAAATTTTATTTAAAATAATTTATATTTATTTTGAATATTTAATATAATGTTGTATGGAAAGGGCATTAGGCTTATGTCAGATGTCTAGGGGAAAGAAATAGGATAAATGAATGAGAATTACAAGAAATTAAATTTTGGCTAAATCTAACTTTTTAGCAGTTACAGAAATTTAAAAGCATTAAATGTATAAATAGAACTATTCTAGGAACCAAGAGACTTACCATGTCATGAGAAGATGGGACCTTTATGTTTCCGGTGTAAATGAGGATGAGAAAGTGTTGAAAAATCTTATTTCCTTCATGAAGCTGTATTTGACTACGATTAATTTTGTCCAACCCCTAGTTCTCTTCACTTTATTGTACAAAAATCTGTGAGTATTTGACTCTATGTTTTGTATACATGCAGGTATTATATCACACACATGTAACTGTGTTATATGTGGGTATATATTATATATGTATATATTGCATGTTTTATGTGCATATATCTATATTATATATGCTCATATTTTATATTACATATGTATTCATTTTACTTTTAAGCTTGGAACCTAACATTTGTCATATGTATGTTTATGTTTAGGACTATTTTGGTTGCTTTCTAGGGGCAGTTTGATATCTCAGTGGATAGAGCATCAGATGTGGAGTCAGAAAGATCTGAGTTCAAATATGGCCTCAGAAGCTTATTAGCTGTGTAACCCTGGGCAAGTCACTTAACCTTTATTTACCTCAGTTTCCTCATCTGTAGAATGAGGATAATAATAACACCTACCTCCCAGGGTTATTGTGAGGATCAGATGAGATAATTATAAAGCACTTGTTACAATGCCTGGCATTTGGTAAGTGCTATATTAAATGTGAGCTATTGTCATCGTCAGCAGCAGCAGCTACTGTAAGCTTCTAGAGTTCAAGATGGCCTTGTTCTAAATGCTTCATATTGTATAGATCAAAAGCAGCATTTATTCCTGTGTTCAAATTTTTGATCTACAAGAAAACATCTCTTTTAAAATTGCAGCATGGTTCTGTTCCAAAGATAGCCCTTATGTTTACTGGATTCCCATTCAATTTAAACACAGGTTTAACTGTTGGCTGAGAAGCTAGACTGGCCTGGGTGTCTAGAAATTGGGCTTTCGGATTTTCTCTGCCTCCTTTTCCCCTACTCTCATTTGAAACTTTTCTAGCCTTGGGAGGGACATGTTCTAGAGTCAGAAAGTACTGTAGTTGTGGATTTATATTAGGGCTGAGTGAAAAGGAGCGAGGTTACGAGGTGCTACTAAGGTTTACTACAGCTCCTTTCTTTTCCTGTGTTCAGAAACTCACTGAAATTTTTTCAGGAGGATAGTGTGTCCCCTGTTGACCATAAATTTTGTTTTGATTCAAACGAGTATTAGAAAATTCATTTAGTCAAAATGACTTTTCCCATGAAATCACATAAAAATCAGTGCAGGGCAAAATCAAAACTTTTATGAGCCATTTTCTTTTCTTTCTTCTTTCAGTGAAGTTTCTTGAAAGACCCATCTGTTGTTCAGTGTCCAACTTTTTGTGACCCCATTTGGGGATTTTTTGGCAATGATACTAAAATGTTTTGCCATTTTCTTCTCCAGCTCATTTTACAGATGAGGAACTGAGGTAAACGGGTTTAATTAAGTGACTTACCTAGGAAGATAAGTCTTCCAGACTCCAAGGCCTGGTGCTGAAGCCACTAGGCCACCAGTCTGTACTTGGTACTCCACTCACTTCTCAGACCCTTGCATTCTAGGTTTTATCCACCTCTACCACTTTACTGAGACAGCTCTTTTGACATAGTTGCCAAATCCATTGTTTTTTTCTCAGTCTTCATCTAGTTTGATTTTTTTTGCACAACTGATCAGCCTCTTCTCATATTCCCTCTTTTCTTTTTTGAAATCCTGGTGTTCTTTGCCTTTGGTAAACAATGGCTCAATTTTTTTTTTTCCTTCAACCTCTCTCATTAATTCTTCACTTTCTCCTTTGGGTAATAGAGCACTGGGCCTAGAGTTTGGAAGTCCTGGGTTCAAATCCTTCCCAAGATACTTACTAGCTGTGTGACCATAAGTTTTCTCATCAACAAAAATGGAGCTAATAGCACTGATCTCACAAAGTTATTGGGAAGACCAAATGGCAAACATTAAACAGCTCTATGAATGCTAGCTATTTTTCCTCCTAAGTTTGATCAGCCTATAAGACTTTGTTCTTGGCCCACGTTTTTCTCTGTTTACTTGTTTGAAAAAAATCTCATGCACTCTAATTTCTTTAACCATTGTGTTTATGCTGATAATGTTCAAATCTCTAGCCCTAAGCATCTATACAAGTCTCTTTCTAAGGGGCTGGGTATTAATGAGCTTAGAAAATAGCATACTTCCCATAGCCTCAGAAAGAATAAGTAATTCTTGTAAACCATCAATATGGAAGTTTCCATGAGGCTTATAAGTATAGCCTGACACTGGCCTCTGAGTTAACTGCTGTATAATACAGATTAAACAGAAACAGTACTCATAGTATATGATGCTGCTTCATTCCAGTAGCAATCTAAGAGAAAGAAATATCCATTTTTAAGTAGCTGACCAAGTTGGCCTCTTTCAAATTAAAACACTTTTCTGACAGTAAGAAACTGGGTTAATGTTTTCATCAAATTGGAAGGAATATTGATTAGGGCTCAACTTTATATAAAACTTTAATCTTTGCAGAAATTTTTGTTGCAATGATGGACAAAGCCCATCATTTTGTTCTAGGCAAAAGCCTTTGTCCCTTCACTTCTACCTTCCTTTCATATGTGGATTCCCTTTGATACCTAAGTTGTTTTTATCAGTGTGTATACTCTGGGCTGTAAGGTGAAAAGAAGGTTCATCTGTTTCAAATGTTTCAAGTGAAAGGTAGAAACTTGGGCAGCTTGTTTATTATGGAGAAGAAAGCAGAGGTAGGGAACTGTCAGGCTGCCTCCATTTCCTAAGGGACTCATCTGACCAAGTGGTAAAGCCAGTCAGACTACTTTGACCCTGAGTAATTTGCATAGTGAATATTCCTAAACTCCATAGTATACACTGTTGGCTGGTCCTATTTGAGACAGAATTAAGAAAGAAAAGATGCTCCTTTTGGTTTCTTTTACTCTCCCCTTTTACTGAATCCTCACCATTCTATGTCTTCTTTTTCTCCAGACCTTATTCTCTCTGCTAGTTACCACTGTTTTGTTTTGCTGAGACTACCCTCTCCTTTTGTAAGATAATGAGACTTAGGGTCAGAAAGTTGTATGACTTGTTCAAGTTTCATGGGTGAGTAAGCAGAGCCAGAATTTGAGTTCAGGACCCCTGACTCCGAGTCTCATGTTCTTTGCACCATACCCCTCTGCACCAAGGTTGGTTTTGTTTGTAGGAAAAATCTTGAATTAGTACGTATAATAGAGAATATGAGTACATAGCAGAGCTGTAAGTCTGGTTATTCTGAAGAGACTAATAAATTGAAATTTTTCTCTTTTGAAATCATTCCTGTATGGATAAGCTTCTGTTTTAAGCTAGAACTCTGTGTTTTTCTTTTTTTCCTCATTCTGAAGAAATTTTGTTTTGTATTGGGTGAGAATTGGGTGTATGCTTACCAGAATTGTAAACTATTTGGTGCAAAAATTCCATTTGATAGTAAGTCATCAGTTTGAAAAGCTTGAAAATTTAGAATCCAGTCTGCATGCTTCTTTTAGCTCAACGTGAGCTAGTTAAGTTAGTTAGCTAGTTGCTGAGGAACAACTTGGACATGTACCACCTTTCCTTTCCCCCACTCCCAAACTGTCTTTCATGTATTATCTTCCCCCATTAGAAAATAAGCTTCCTGAGGTCATGAACTGCCCTTTTTTTGTATTTTTATTTCCAATGCTTAGCACAGTGCCTGCCACACTTAATAAATGGTGCTTAATAAACACTCTAACCCTTTTGGGAATTTAATTATATTCAACAAAAATTTATTAAGCACCTACTATCTTCTAGACACTGTGCTGTGGAAATTTAAGAACATAAATCTTCTATCTAGATTCTTTCTCATGCATTCTTCTCCTCATTGGCTCTTTGGACCTCTTTTGCCATTTGAGTTAGTCTATTTTTAAGGGTGTTATTTTCTTCAGCATTTTTTTGGGTCTCCTTTACCAAGCTGTTGAATCTCTTTTCATGATTTTCTTGCATCACTCTCATTTTTCTGGGGGGGAGGACTAGGACTAGGGAGAGGGAGGCTGTAGACAGTAGAGAGATCCTGCTGATAAGGAGTGTCCTAGGTGTTCATGAGCAGAACATTTCAATCCTCATATCAACCAGCATGGAGAGGACTGTGCTTGTATTGTGTTATCAAATGTGATCATTAAGGCATTGTACATAGCAATAATGCAGCCTTAGGGAGGGTCAAAATTTTGTTTCCTCACATGCTTTATGGGAAAACCCTCATGAGTGGAATAGGTTTAGTGAAGACTTCTCAGATTGTAATTCTTCTCCCAAGGGTAAGAAAGACCGAGAGGCTCAAGGTTACAATATTTTTAGAGTAGAATAATTCCATATAAGGATGTAAAACTGTGTAGTACATTAGGGTCTCAGTGATTGGATAAAACTTACGTAATTCTTCGATGTCTTCATTTCAAAAGGGATTGGCTAGATTTTGCGTCTAGAACGTAAGATCATATTCTCAGCTAATGAAGATATGGTCAGTGGGGAGGGAGGGACTTGCGTTAGAGTCTATATGTATCACTGCTTTTCCTTTGTCTTCGGCTTTTCCTGCCTCCAGACTACCTGGTGGAGGAATTGCCCCACTTCTCGAGAATCAAATAAATAAACTTTCTGTCATCACTTTTTTTTTTTAAAATTAATTTATTTAACTTTTAACATTCATTTTCACAAAATTTTGGGTTCCAAATTTTCTCCCCTCCCCCCAAACACCAAGCATTCTAATTGCCCCTATGACCAATCTGCTCTCTCTTCTATCATCCCTCTCTGCTCTTGTCTCCATCTTCTCTTTTGTCCTGTAGGGCCAGATAACTTTTTATACCCCTTTACCTGCATTTCTTATTTCCTAGTGGCAAGAACATTACTTGACAGTTGTTCCTAACACTTTGAGTTCCAACTTCTTTACCTCCCTCCCTCCCCACCCCTTCCCTTTGGAGGGCAAGCAATTCAATATAGGCCAAATCTGTGTTTTGCAAATGACTTCCATAATAGTTGTGTTGTATAAGACTAACTATATTTCCCTCCATCCTATCCTGTCCCCCATTACTTCTATTCTCTTTTGATCCTGTCCCTCCCCATGAGTGTCGACCTCAAATTGCTCCCTCCTCCCCATGTCCTCCCTTCCATCATCCCCTCCCACCCTGCTTATCCCCCACTTTCCTGTATTGTAAGATAGGTTTTCATACCAAAATGAGTGTGCATTTTATTCCTTCCTTTAGTGGAATGTGATGAGAGTAAGCTTCATGTTTTTCTCTCATCTCCTCTCTTTATCCCTCCACTAATAAGTCTTTTGCTTGCCTCTTCTATGAGAGATAATTTGCCCCATTCCATTTCTCCCTTTCTCCTCCCAATATATTTCTCTCTCACTGCTTGATTTCATTTTTTTAAGATATGAGCCTATCCTCTTCAATTCACTCTGTGCACTCTGTCTCTATGTGTGTGTGCATGTGTGCATGTGTGTGTGTGTAATCCCACCCAGTACCCAGATACTGAAAAGTTTCAAGAGTTACAAATATTGTCTTTCCATGTAGGAATGTAAACAGTTCAACTTTAGTAAGTCCCTTATGACTTCTCTTTGCTGTTCACCTTTTCATGCTTCTCTTCATTCTTGTGTTTGAAAGTCAAATTTTCTTTTCAGCTCTGGTCTTTTCATCAAGAATGCTTGAAAGTCCTCTATTTCATTGAAAGACCAATTTTTCCCCTGAAGTATTATACTCAGTTTTGCTGGGTAGGTGATTCTTGGTTTTAGTCCTAGTTCCTTTGCCTTCTGGAATATCCTATTCCATTCCCTTCGATCCCTTAATGTAGAAGCTGTTAGATCTTGTGTTATCCTGATTGTATTTCCACAATACTTGAATTGTTTCTTTCTAGCTGCTTGCAATATTTTCTCCTTGACCTGGGAACTCTGGAATTTGGCCACAATGTTCCTAGGAGTTTCTCTTTTTGGATCTCTTTCAGGCGGTGTTCTGTGGATTCTTTCAATATTTATTTTGCCCTCTGGTTCTAGAATCTCAGGGCAGTTTTCCTTGATAATTTCATGAAAGGTGATGTCTAGGCTCTTTTTTTGATCCTGGCTTTCAGGTAGGCCCATAATTTTTAAATTGTCTCTCCTGGATCTATTTTCCAGGTCAGTTGTTTTTCCAATGAGATATTTCACATTATCTTCCATTTTTTCATTCTTTTGGTTTTGTTTTGTGATTTCTTGGTTTCTCATAAAGTCATTAGCCTCCATCTGTTCCATTCTAATTTTGAAAGAACTATTTTCTTCAGTGAGCTTTTGAATCTCCTTTTCCATTTGGCTAATTCTGCTTTTGAAAGCATTCTTCTCCTCATTGGCTTTTTGAACCTCCTTTGCCAATTGAGTTAGCCTATTTTTCAAGGTGTTATTTTCTTCAGCATTTTTTTTGGGTCTCCTTTAGCAGGGTGTTTAATTGTTTTTCATGCTTCGCTTGCATGTCTCTCATTTCTCTTCCCAGCTTTTCCTCTACCTCTCTAACTTGATTTTCAAAATCCTTTTTGAGCTCTTCCATGGCCTGAGCCCATTGAGTGGGCTGGGATATAGAAGCCTTGACTTCTGTGTCTTTGCCTGATGGTAAGCATTGTTCTTCCTCATCAGAAAGGAAGGGAGGAAATGCCTGTTCACCAAGAAAGTAACCTTCTATAGTCTTATTTCTTTTCCCTTTTCTGGGCATTTTCCCAGCCAGTGACTTGACTTCTGAATATTCTCTTCACACCCACTTCGCCTCCAGATCCTCCCAGCCAGTGCTTGGGGTCTGAGATTCAAATGCTGCTTCCCAGCCTCAGGGCTTTGGGTAGGGGCAGGGCTGCTATTCAGTGTGAGATTAAGTTCAGGTGTTCAGATGCTCAGGTCGGGGCAGGTCTGCCTTTCAGGGCTCAGTTCCCTCAGGGGATTTATGCAGAGACCTTCAACAATGGATCCAGGGTCCTGCCTGCTTTGGGAGCCCCGGTCTGCTCCCACCTCCGCTTCTGCCTCCTGAGGGAGCCTGAGTTATGGGGGCACCCCACTCCCCTCTCGACTGGCCAAAGAGACCCTCTCACCGACCCTCGTCACCTGTGGGTGGAGGGACCCGTGCGGCCGCTGGAGATCCCGTCCCTGAAGCCCGCTTGGATCTGCTCATCTCGGTGCCGCGGCCGCGGCACGGCTGTACTTGGCTCCCAGTCCACGGCGCCCAGTCCGCGGCACCAAGGACCTTTTGTGAGAGGTTTGCAGGTCCCTCTGGAACAGAAGTCTCCTTCGCTCCAATGTTCTGTGGCCTCTGGTCCTGCAGAATTCGCAGTGAGTTGCTATTTACAGATGTTCTATGGGTTGTGGGTTCGGAGCTATGTGTATGTGCGTCTTTCTACTCCGCCATCTTGGCTCGGCCCCCCCCCCCCCCCCGTCATCACTTTGAGAGGCCTCTGAGTAATTAATTTAAGTAGGGAATCTTGTCATCCCACACACTCATTTTCCACAGAATGATTTCTTTTTAGATTAGGACTATTTTCATATGAGCCTACATAATTTACATACAGCCATGTGCTTGTAAATATTTAACAATCAGCTCTCTGAAATAAACACAGGGCACTTTTATGTTTAATCTACGTTATTAACATTTTCTCCATCATTTTTTTAAGTATACACAGTCAACAAAACAAAACAAGTCTTGATTGCGCATTTCCAAAGTGTAAAATGCTCACACTGAAAATTTTAACAGTTGTGTTTCCAGTTCCAGCTGGCTGCAGCACACCCCTGTTTGCTGGCCTGTGATAATAAATAACAGGGTTGGTACCACTTTTAGTCACATTTCATTCTTATTCACTCTCTTCAGTTCCACCAGAACCTGCCAACCCTCCTTTGAGATCCACTTCATTTTAATCTGTGCAGCCCCAAAAGAGTAGAATGGCCAGGAATAGCTCATCTGCTGGTTTCTGTTATTCAGAGAAGGTCCTCTATAGTGTTCAAGCTGTTCACCCCTGATTGTAAGACGAGGACTGATGATAACTCTGACCTGTTATTTCCACGACTGATATATACCAATAATAATATTCTGTACCGTTTCAATCTTTCTTAACAAATATTATATTTTACAGATAGGAAAGCAGGATGACTAGCCAGCTTCTTTATTGCCTACATAACCAGTGTAATTCAGAATTTCTTTCAGTCAGTCAGCTTATTAACAACCTGTTATGTGCCAGGCACTGTGTTAAGTGCTGACTAACAAAGAAAGGCAAAAGATACTTCTGCTTTCCAGGAGCTCACAGTCTGATGGGGGAGGCAACATACAAACGATATACAGATAAGTTACACACAGGATAAAATGGAAATAATCAATAGGGGGGATGAAGGGGGATATGAAAAGGCTTCCCGTGTAAGAATTTTGACTGGAACTTGAAGGAATCCAGGGAAGCCAGGACGTAGAAATGAGAATGGAGAGCATTCCAGGTACAGGAGACAGCCAGTTAAAATGCCTGGAGTTAGAAAAGGGTTGCCTTGTTCAAGGAACAGCAAAAGAAGCCATGTCCCAAATCACAAGAATATGTGGAGCTGTATAACAACCAGAAGAAATGGCCTACAGTCAGGAACATGTGGCCTTTGATATATCTCCTCCCAATAATCAGTAATAAACAAGGAAAAGAGATGTTTGATGTTGGAAGCTTAAGTTATAGATCCCACATTCTACCTGGAGGATTGTTGGTACATAAGTGTATGTACCACATATTTCCATGAATGTTCTTGCTATGGATAACTAAGGATCTCTTTGAATGCATGAGGGTGAGATTTTAAATCCAACCTTCTCCATGAAGCAATTCAGCTAAAATTGATACATACCTTTCCAAACTGCATCATACATTTTTGCATTTAATTATATTTAATTCAAAACTAATAGGCTGTTCTTGAATTTTTTTTCCCCTTGTATTTTATTTTCCAAAAAAAGACTGAAAGTTTATTTTGTAGTCAGATCATGTGATCTTTCATTGTAGTGGGCACTCATTAAATACTTACTAAGATGAAAATTCAAACCAAGGTGGGTTGAAAAGATTCTTTGGAGCTGTAGGGACCCAGGTGGCCCAGCCCACCTCTGGTTCATCCCTAAGTCAGATGATTCCAGGAGTCTGGGATCATTTTATATTAAACCAGACTTGAATAAGTAGAAGGGCAAGAGGACTTTGATCTGGGTGTGCACCTGGGAGACCAGCCCTTCCTAATCCCCTCTGCTATTAATACTTTTTCCCCAAATTACATATTATGCTTATTTTGTGTACAAATTTAATTCAATATCCCTTGATAGATTATAATCTGCTTGAAGGGATGGACTCTTTTCTTCACATTCCCAGGACCTGGCCCAGTGACTGTCATATAATAGGAATTTAACTAACGTTGTTGATTGATTGCTAACGTATATAATGCTGGACATCACCAGGTTTCCAAGAACCTCTAATTTTTTCATATTCCAGAAGAGAGAACAGAAAGAACTTCAGATTTTTTTTTTTTTGGAGGCATCTGAGGTTAAATGACTTGCTCATGGTCACAAAGTGAGAACTTCGGATCTTAACTGTAAAATTTCCCTTCCCTCTCCTACTCTCAATATGCTGCCTTCTTTGGCACTTCACCTAATTAATTTTTAAAAATAAATCTATTTATTTATTTTTAGTTTACAACATTCAGTTCCACAAGCTTTTGATTTTTAAATTTTCTCCCTGTCCTTCCTCTCTCCCCTCCCCAAGAAGGCATGCAATGTGATATAGGCTTACCATCTACATTGCTATTAACATTTTACAGTAGTCATGTTGTAAAGAAGAATTCTAATCAATGAAATGAACCATGAGAAAGAAGAAACAAAACAAAATGGAAAAGAGAGAGCACCTGATTCATTTTTGACCCTGAATTTTCTAATTTGACTCTCCTCCCAGATCAGATCCCACTAACTGTTGCCTGGTCTCCACTTGACTGTGTGCTATGCTGATTTAGTCTTTGTATAAAAGATGGAGGTGCGTCAACCTGGGCTGGAACCCTTGTTTTTAGAAAGTGGAAGGATTTTCAGACTTCTTTTTGAGAGTTAGATGGGGAAGAAATGATATTTAAGTCTGTTTCTAAGCATTTACAAATGGCTGTAATACTGATACATAGTTTTGATAGTTGCGTGAAACTTTGCATATTTCTTGAGTTCAGAATAAGATCAAAGAACCAGAAAAGTCTCCCTGTCCCTACCCTTTGAAATCACAGATATATTCATTAGATAACCTTACATCTATGTTCCTTAAATAGCTGCTTCTCTGTGAGGGCTGTGGGTGCTTCTATGGTGCATTTTGGGATTTGGTGTATCTAAAGCTATTCAGGAAAGGCTGCTTCCATTGCTCAGTCTCTTGAATTCTTTTTCTTAAAAGTTCTTCCATGCCTGGCCTCTGGAGTTTTCCATGAAGTTTGATCTAGGAAAGAGAGTTTTCATCATCATGAACGAGCACAGGGTAGTATTTGTTTAGGTTGGTCATGATGGGTTTGGGGTTGCCATTCACCCAGGGGTTGAATAAGTTTTCTCAAGGATATGTGACTTAATCATAAAGGTGCCAATCAAGGACCCTCTGTGGTATTAGGCTATTTAAGAGATGTTTACTTAGGTGGGCTTTAGCCCCTAAACTGGTATTAATGAGAACCAGAGACTTTACCAACTCATTTTGTGCTGTGTGTCCAGTTTGGTTAAGATCAACCCAAAGCTGACCACAGATGAAAACTTTCGAATGTTCTAAACCTGGGCCTAGAAAGCTGCCTTAGTCTGTTTGCTCTGCCTCTTCTATGGTCAGATGAACCTAAGCAGGGAAAACTCATGGAGCCAAACAGAGGGAAACAGGAGCTAAGTGACTTTAAACAAAGTTGTGAAGTTCAAGGATAACCCTGATTTCCCTAGGACAAATAATTTCCATCATTTTTCTTAAATTCTAGAGCAGAAGTGTCAGTTATGTGGCCTGTGACTATAGACCAAACCAGATTAAAATTTAATTGGGAAATATTTAACAAAACAAGTTTATTAATAGCAAAATGAAATACATAAACATGTGGTTTTCTAAGTTAATATAATACATCCTTATGTATGATTTAGTGGCTCCTGTTTGTATTTGAGTTTGACGCCACTGTCAGAAGACTGAGAGAACCCTGTCAGGCGAAGCTGTTTATAAGACTAATTCAGATTTTTTTTCTGCCTCAGACACGGCATCTTAAATAATAGAACTTTAGTCAACAGTCAATCATCAAGCATTTATTAATTGTCAGCCATGAATCAAGCACTGTGCTAAAGCACTAGATACAAAGAAAGACAAAAAATAGTCCCTATTCTCAAGGAACTTAGAGTCTAATGTGGGAGAAAGCATGCCATTAACTACATACAAACAAGTTATCTAAAGGATAAGTTGGAGCTGATCAACAGAGAGAAGGCCCTAGCATTACAACCATATCAATTTCCCCCATTGCGTGGAGTTTTCTTGGCCTTGGGATGATAGTGAATTGGGCCATATTTCTTACCATGAATGGTCATATTTCTTACCATGATCTACTATCTTCCTCTTGCTCTCCTAGTCCTTCTCACTTTTTCTCATTAATATCATTGTTAAGAATAAGAAAATCTCACAGTTAGACAACATTTTATGGTTTGCAAAATTCTTTCCTCCAAACCACCCTGTGAGGTAGATAATGCGGATATTATTATCTCCATTTTACATGAGGCATCCTTCATTTCTCTCCTTTTTTCCATTAGTTTGCTTTTTCTGTCTTTTCTCCTCTAGTAAGAATCCACTCCTGGTGAGAAGAGCCCACCCTCTACAATTGCTGGCTATTTCCGAGATTCTTAGAGGAAAACTTACATTTGTGAGGTGTATGTTGGAGCTAATTTTTTCTTCCATGATGATTGTCAGTTTTTTCCAAAATGTATTTGTTAGAATTGAATATTAAGAAAAACATTTAGCTCTATACTTAAGACAGGGCCTCCCAGGTGCAAAATGGAAAATGTGTTTTCAGATACAGCCAGTATATGGATTTGCTTTTCTTAACTGTACTTATTTGTTACAAAGGTGGCCCTTTATTCTTTTAAGGGGGAGCAGGGGAGAGATAGGAGGGAATGGAGGCAATTATGACATTTGAAAAAAGAATGAAAAGAGTTTCAACAGAATATTAACAAAACATACAGGAGAGAGCAAAAGAAAGTTTAGAAGAGAACAGAAACAGATCAATTTGGTACCTCATCAAAACTTTAAAAAATGTACTTAGAAAAGCTAATAGTGCATCTAATTGCGATTTGTATTGTTATGTAATCCTTTTCTGTTCTTTTCACATGGAACTATTCATGTTTATTGATGTTTGTCAAATTCAAAGGAATAAAAATTTTTAAAAAGAGCCTCTTGCAATGCATTTCTATTAGTCTTCATAAAATGAATTTATGTTCAATGAAGTGTTACATTTATTTCTAAGCTGGCTATTAATTAACTTTAAGAAATGTTGCTAAGTTCCATTTATTAGAGTCAGGTAACATTTAGCAATGCAGTGATGGTGGTTTGCAGTTTGGATTTGTTCTCTCCTGATTAGCTTTTACAGGTCTGCAGACCTCTCCATTGGGAATGGAAGGAATTGTTCTTCTGAGTCTTTCCCTTGACTGCCTAATTTTGTAGTGATAAATGGAACATCTCCCCACTGCTGCCCATGTAATGTTTGCTTCGCTCATACGCAGGCACAGCATCCACATGTGCTGATACCAGTTGTGTAATTCAGGGAGTTTTCATATATGGTTCAAGTATTGTTTACCTTGCTCTTGGGTGATAAGATATACATGGGCACAAATAACTGCAATACATCACAAGACAAGGCATTCTATGGATAAGTGCCAGGAGAATGCTACAATAAAACAGTAGGAGTTCAGAGTGGAGAGGGATCTCTTCTGTCTGGAGTACCCAGCAAAGGCTTTACTGAGGAACAGGTTAGCATTTGATCTAGTACTTAGAGGGGAGATAGGATTTTTATAGGTGGGCTTGGGAAGAAGGCAGTTCAAGCAAAAGCAAAGACAGAAAAAGGAAAGATGGGGCAAGTGACTGGGAGCTATCTACATAGTAATAACTCTAGCCAGCTATCTCTTGAGTTGAAATTGTGGAAGCTCATAGAATTGAAACTATGGAAGATGAAATTACTAAAGAAGAGGTGAAAAAACAACAACAGAGAAATGAATATACAGGGACATGGAAGCCAAGGGAAGATGGAAGAAGGAAGGATATTCAACAATTTCTGATACTGCAACAAGATCAAGAAAAAATGTGGACTTAGCAATGGCCTTTGGATCTGGTGATTAGGACATTACTGGTAACCTTTGAGACTGCAGTTTCAGCTTGGTATTAAGGCAAAATGCAGCTTGCAAGGGTGTGAATTAGGAATATAAAATCATTGTGCTCTATGGGACCTTAAAGATCATCTAGACCAGGGGTTCTTAATCTTTTTGGGGATCATAGACACTTTTCTGTTTGGTAAAGTTTTTGAACCTCTTCTTAAAATACTGATTTAAAAAAATAGGATTGCAAAGGAAACCAATTATTAATAATGTACAATTAGTTAGTCACCAAACATTTGTTAATCATCTACCATGTGCCAGGCACTGTGCTAAGTGCTGGGGATACAAATATGAAAAAGAAAGACAGTCTCTGGCTTTCAGGAGCTTAAGATAACACACAAAAGGAAGTTGCAAAGCATTGGGGGGAAGGTACCAGGCATAGGAACACATGATGGAGAATTCCAGAGGAATGCAGCCAGGTGAAAAATGAAGAGATGGTTGGCCTGGGTGCTCATCTGAAAAGGAGGTTTGGGGAGATTTTCCCTCTACCTCCTAATCATAGGGGTCCCAGGGAAGAGGGCAATAATAAGGTGTGAGTACCAAGGCTGATGGGATCTTGCAGGATGAATAGGTTCTTGATAATGATATTACTTGGCACATGATAGAGAAGCTCAAAGGAGTACAATCTGTACTTTCTGGGTACTTTCTTTAAATGCAGGTTTTAGGAGGAGCTCTTTGTTCCACCCTCCAATCAGAGGGGTCCCAGGGCAGTTTTAAATATATATATGTATGTATGTGTGTATGCATGTATGTACACACACACATATACACATATATTTTAAAGTTCAAGAACCCTCAGATTAAGAACTCCTGATCTAAGGTAACTCTCTCATTCTGTAAACAAGGAAACCAAAGTCCAGAAAAGATTAAGTAACAGCTACTTAGTGGCTAAGGTAATACCATAACACAGTTCTGTTGACTTCCAAGTAGTGCCTGTTTCTCTCATATAAAGTGAACTTCCTTAGACATTCACTAAATACTGATCGAAATTGAATTAAAGAAGAAACTTGAATAGATTGAAGGTATGATGTTTACTGAATAGGAAGGGATTAAAGCAAGAAATTAGAATTAGCTCAGCTTAACTAGAGCATACATTTTCCAATTTGTCAAGTCTTTCTCCACTCTGTTTTTGATAATGATTTAACTGTTCTTCATCTTCTTTAGTTCTGTTATTGGTGAATGGGTCTTCTGTTTACACAGCCTTTATTCCAGACCCTTAAATATATTTACTTTGTACAAGTTTGTTGAATATGTTGCTAAGGGCTTTTGTTATCAAGGGTTGAGTTATTTGTTTTTCTCCATAATCACTGTTGTTTTTTGCTTTTTTCCACACTTTGTTAGACTCCAAAGCATAGCTTGAAATATAATTTCTGAGCCTTGGCTGCATTTGGGGGATTTTTGTAAATTTAGCTTATGAGGGTGGAGTTGTCAGAGCTGGAAACTAGAATTTAGACCCAGGGTTCAGTTCTTTGAACTTTTTTTGGAAGAATTTATTTTGCCAAATAAATTGACCAGTACCTCTTACATTTGATATTTTGTCCTGTTATGAAATTGGAGTAATGAATTTTTGGAAAATGTGTGGTTAACAATTGAATAACAAACAAGAGTATTAGCTCAAAATTTCATTACAGATCTGTTTGGAATTATCTTATTATTCTCATTTCATTTTTTCAGAATTTAGATCTTTTAATTAGATTTTTTTTTTCAATCGATGATAATCTACCTTTTCTCTTTCCCATTGAAAAAGTTTCTAATCCTGTTAGGAACATGGAGAATTGAGCAAAACAAATCCTCCTATTGACTATGCTCAAAAACAGTTTGACTCAGTCATTACTCTGAGTCCATCATAGGTAGCATGTTTTACCATGAGTCTTCTGGAGTCATGATTGGTCATTGCATTGATCAGAGTTCTGAGTCTTTCCGAGTGGTTTGCACTTACGATATTGTTGTTATTGTATAAATTCTTCTGATTTTGCTCACTTGACTCTGCATCTTCCCATGTTTCTCTGAAACTATCCCCTTCATCATTTCTTACAACATAGTAGTATTATATCATATTCATAAGCCATAGCTTGTTCAGCCATTCCCCAATTTATGGGTATCCCATCATTGTCCAGTACTTTGCCACCTCAAAAAGAACTGCTAAGCTGCTATATTTTTGTATGTGTAGGTCCTTTTCTCATTTTTTAAAAAATCTCTTTGGGGGGATGTACCTAGTGGTGATATTGCTAGTTAAAGTTTATGCACATTTGATAACTCTTTGAGCATAGTTCCAAAATGTCTTCCAGGATGGCTAGACCAGTTCACAGTTCTACTAATAGTATATTATTGTATCTGTTTTCCCACAGTCCCTCTAGCATTTCTCGATTTCCTTTTTTTCAACCTTGTTGAAGTTGCGTGTGTGAGGTGGAACCTCAAAATTGTTTTAATTAGCAGTTTTCTAATAACTAGTGATTCTAAACACTTTTTCACGTGCCTGTTGATAACTTGGATTTTTTTTCTCTAAAAATTGCCATTTCACATAATTTAACCATTTATCAATTAATTCACAATTTTAAGATACATTTAAAGAAATATTTGAGATATGTAGAGAGGACTGGTAAATTTTTGTTAAATCAGGGTTTCTCTATAATTCAGAGCATCATTCAGCAGGTCATTGTTTGATCTATTATAAAACAATTAAATGGCAAGGGTCATATCATTTTTCATCCAAATGATAAGTCAGAAACCTGTTGTAGCTGGCGTGAATGAATCATGTCAGTACCTCCGGCCTATTACAGTTGCTTTATAAATATTCAATGATAGGTCCAGAATACAAGGAACACCATCTTCTCATGGTTAGTTTTGAACAGCCAATGAAAATAAACTATGTTCAATAATTGATTAACTTGGATCTGTTTCTTTCATTATATATTAAACTTGGGAGCTGGTAGCTAATCTTTCACTGAAAACATTTTCCTTTCTTGGGATGCAGCATGTCATTTAGTCCATGAACCTTCTTTTAAAAATGGCTTGTAACCACAAGACTACATTTTACTTATTTCTTATTTTCATGGTACCAGATTTTAATTAGGCATTCTTTTGAAGACCTTTCCTTTGTGATAATATTTGACACTGGTCTTATATCCTCTCCATAATGACCAGAATGGACATTTAGAGTCAATGAAATTCCTCTGAA
Organism: Notamacropus eugenii; assembly: GCF_028372415.1. Taxonomy (NCBI): domain Eukaryota; kingdom Metazoa; phylum Chordata; class Mammalia; order Diprotodontia; family Macropodidae; genus Notamacropus; species Notamacropus eugenii. The sequence continues at coordinate 642,712,093 of NC_092872.1, read as the reverse complement.
ATGAAAAGTACCAGAAAGGTTAAGCATATTAGAATTTTAATGGATTAGGAAACAGATTCTGGTGAGCTTAGGATTTTATATGTAATTTCTTTAGCTTTACTGTTAGTTTATTTTTGAAAGAACAGTCCCCATCACTTTGGCAATATTCTTAATTGATTGATTCCTTCAGAAATCCTTATCTGAACTTTTTATAACATATACAGCCTGTATCATGCAATTTAGCACTTAATCCTATGGTGCTTGATTATTGCTATTATTGTTACTGCTGGTGATAATATCAGTTCATATTTATATAACATTTTAAACTTTACAAAGTGCTTTTTGCAAACATTCCCATGAGACAGATTGTGTGAGTATCAGGTCCCCATTTTGTAGACAAGGAAACTGAGGCTTGGAGGGATTGTGACTTGCCTGTGGATAGCTACTGTCATGAAAGAATTTGAACCCAGCTCTCTAGAGTTTAGCACTCTTTATAGTATCCTATGAAATCTTGTTTATGTATTGATTATTACTGTTTGGTCTCCCTAATTATATTAGGATTCCTTGAGGCAATGACCATGTCTCTTATCATTTCTATTTCCCTGATAGTGCTGAGTCCATTGAAGGTCTTGAATAAATACTTATTGATAGATGACTTCTTAAAGAATTGAAGATATGTAGAATATAGCTATTAATCCTGAACTGGTTTGTAGGATGTGATTATTTTGATTCCCTGACTCATTTAAGTAAAGGTCATAAACTTTTTGAAATAAAAAAAAATATATTTTTTGAAATCTTTTTATTTGATTGAAACCTAGATATAATTAGTTTTTTCTATTTGTTCTGGACCTGAAACTTAATGAACTTCCTAATTGGTTTTTTCCTGTTTCTCTTCTTTAAAAGTAAAACAAAAACTAGTACTCTACCCTAAATTTCCCAGGCTAGTATACCACTTCTGGAAAGTAGTTTAATGGCTTTTGTGACAACAAAATTGAGGTTGTCAAGAGATGGTTTGCTTGCCTTTTTCCTTGAAAGCAATACACCTGTGGTTTAAGATACATTTTAGAACCCTTTGTTCTCAAAGTTCTCAAATTTTGTCCACTTATGTGAAAGTAGCAGGTCAAAGCTTTCATTCCAATTAGGATTGGGATTAGACTGCACTTCCAGCCTGGGTGAGAGAGGGAGACCCAGCCTTAAAAAAACCCCCAAACCCCTAAACCAAACAAACACAATGTGAATCAACAATTAATATGACAACTAAGAAAGCTGATGCAGTCTCAGACCACATTAAGAAGTACAGTGTCCAGCACTCTGTGATGAACGAAAAGTCCAAAAGACATAATTTCTGGGTAATTAATAATCATTTTATTAATTATGACTTTAGGCAGGGGGCAGGAGCCCCATGGTGTCTGAGCTTCACAGTGCAGTAGGCTCTCTTCTGGACCCTCCTGGCTTCAGTGATTATCAGCGGTAACTGTTGCTGTTTCCCTGCCAGCCTGGGGTCTTTCTTTTCCTTGCCTCATTAAAGGGGCCCTGCCCTGACTACGTTTTAGATGGGCCTATTCAATGAATGGGCTTTACCTCACCCTAAGTGAGCACCTGCATAGACCTTGGCCTAAAGTGACCAAGGCATCCCTGGGTCATCTCCAGTAATCCTGATGAATATCTGGTCACTGGATTCAAATGTCTCTGGAGAAGTGAGGCTGGTGACCTGCACAGCCCTCCCTCACTCAAAACAAAGTCAAGTGCAAGTCATGTCATTATTTCTCTGATGGCATGGTCTTCTTTGGCAACGAAGGATGAACACAATTAATTATGGCTAGTAAATAGTTAATTAAGCATGGTCAGTGACTTTCTGTCATAACCAAAGATACCTCCCCTCCCCACAAAACATTCAATGCTTAAAAAGTCTTTGAATAAGGGGGTGTCCCTGAGGGTGGAAATCAACTCTGATTGGTTAACAGTCATTGGGGGGTGGGGACATATTAATGAGGAGGTGGGCAAACAGTCTTTAGCTCCTCCTTCTGAGAACATAACGGGATCATGAGACCCAACAACCTCTAGCAATCTGGACAAAAGAATCTATCTCTACCCAGACTACTCTGACTGGTTTTCCCCCTTCACAAGCTGAATCACCCTAAATTCTTATGGAAGGTCCCAAAGATAGGGGCTTATTTCCTAAGGACAAGATCTCACCTAGACTGAATTCTGTATATAAGGTTTTCTATTTGGGTAGAGTCTCACCCAAAATCAAAAAGCATATACCTCAAGGATTTGGGCAGTCTTTTCCATCAGCCATGCTCTTTAGAGGTTGTCTGAATGACCTACAGAGGCTGGTTTCTGAATAAGAAAATAGGAAAGGAAAAACCTTTATCTTAGCTTAATAATTGGTTATTAATGTAAGAGAGAAATAATAATTTCCCTCAGCTAGTTTTTTGTTATGGTCAGACCATTTGTGGAATATTATGTTCAGTTTGGGGTGCCACATTTTAGAAAAGACGTTTATAAGTTCAAGACTAAAACCTCACAGGTATACAAGAATCTATCTAATGGCATGTAATATTGTGTTCTTTTGACTGAACCTTGCAATTACAGTTATTATGTGTTATTGTTACACAATTGTGTATCTCGGCATGACAGATCTTGTATAGCAGATTGGTTTTTTAATATTGGGCAAGGGTTTGGAGTTAGGGATGGCTCTTCAAAAACTGGCACAAATTGACCTGAAGCAGCTGACCTTGGCAGCCTCAGTGGCAATATCACTGAATATTTTTCACAGACATGGTCCCCAGAAAATAAGGAACTCACTCACTGGTAGTTTTTGTACACGATCTGAAACATCATTTCTTAACCACTCTTCTTCTCAAAATGTGTTTGATTTTTCCTGATTTTGAGTATAGTTTATTTCAAAAGGAAGAAGTAGGATTGGGTTATTTATTTGGCAGCTGAAATTAAGAAACATGTCCTGATGATTAATTGAGTTATTTATTTGTCTTTACATTTTGTCTCTACCAATGTTTTCTAAGCTTTGTGAGTGCCTCTGGCTGTAGGATTGTACTTTTGCAAGGCAGCACAAGAGTAATTGATTCTGTTTGGCCCTGGGTGGGTGGGGTAGGAAGTTCATGTTGTCCTTTGCACTCAACTACATTTACCTGATCTTAATAAAGCAGGTGCCACTGGACCTCAGTCTCAGAAGTCAAATTCCAAGATTATAATAGTCATAATTTTCAGAAGGATTATGCTGAGCCCACCAAGTAACTTGAAGTTAAGACTGGGCAGTTTTCTCCCTTATGCCTCCATTTAAGTATTTTAAATGCTTATGTAGTCTTGAACCCTTTTGGTAAGTGGCAATTTAAAGGTAAACCAAATTTATAGGTAAACAAGCAGTTTTGTGTATTTATTTTTAATTGTTATCTTTTGTTTTTATATCACCTTCATTTTCAGTTATGTCTCTCATCACTTACCAAAGGGCCATTCTATGTAATAAAAGAATGAAGAAAAGAAATGGAAAAAAAAAGCAGTCTACCAAAACTGATCAGCAGATCAATCAAGACTGGCAGTAAATGTAGCATTCTATACCCATGGTCCCTCACTTCTACAAACAATAACTAACGATAGCTAGCTTTTCATAGCACTTTTCTCTCTTCTTAGGGGCCAACTTTGTTTTGCTTTAGGTTTTTTGTTCTTTTCTTTTACATTATTATAGTTGTCATACGTATTATTTCCCTGGTTTTGTTTACTTTGCTTTTAGTTAGTCCATATATTCTTCCCACATTTCTCAGTATTTTCATATTCATTATTTCTTATGGTGCAAAAATACTTCATTATGTTTGTGACAACTTCTTTAGCCGTTCCCCATTCAATGACATCTATTTTTTTCCAGTTCTTTACCACTTGTTGTTTTTCAGTCGTTCAGTCATATCTGACTCTTCATGACTCCATGGGGTTTTCTTGGGTAGGATAAAGGAATGGTTTGCCATTTCTTTTCCCAGCCTTATGCAGGCAGGATTTAGGTGCTTGCCCAGGGTCACACAAGTGTCTTAGGTTATATTTGAACTTTGGCCTTTCTGACTCTTATCATTGACTCTAGTCGTCGCACCACCTAGCTGTCTCTTATTGCTTGGAATCCCTTCTTAAAACACATAAAATATGGGCAATTTTTATTCTCTGGAAAGAAAAAGTTATTTAGTAGATATTTTTGCTATTAGATATTAGAGTTGTGGGTGTGATAGTGACATATATTTCTGGGAATATGGGCCACCATCTATATCACTTATTCAGGTTGCTATTACCTCTCTGGTACAGTGGATCACTCACAGCTCAAACAAAGTCTTTTTTGTCTTTTTTTAACCAAAAACCTATTCCAATATTTTCAAGTAAATATTGTCAGGGTGGTTAAAAACATTCAGAAAGAAAGAATAAATAAGAACTACTGGGAAGAAGGTTAAAGGCAGTCAGCAAGGAATTTCCCTGAATCCCCTGCTAAAATCCTAAAAACTGATTTTCTGCTCTTCTTTCCCAGAGAGCCCACAGCTGCGACCCAGATCAGTCCATTTGGGAGCAGAGTTGACCCAAACCCTGGTCGGTGCCACAGTTTCCTTTCTAACGGTCCTGGAAGGTATTGTAAGAGTCTTAGGGGTTCACTTTCTCCTCTGCTCCAGCAATATCCTTGCCACAGAACCACTCTCGTAGTAGTAGTAGTAATAGTTAATGATGAGGACCATCTTAAGTGGCATCTTAAGATTTTCAGAATGCTTTACATACATAATCTCATGGTGATCTCTATGAAGATGAATATTATAGGTGCTATTAGCCTTATTTTAGATGCTGAAATAGGTACTCATAGAGGCTGAGTTCAGAATCATACAATTCTCAAGTGACTTTAGACTTGAACCCATGTCTCTCTTGACTCCAAGTCAGACACTCCACTATACCATATATTGCCTTTCTCCCAGCATAGAGGGTTATTTCAATCAAATAACACCTCAGGTCTTCTAGCCATGCTGAATGTGAATTCTATAGGAACTGGATATTAGCTATTCCAGGTTGCCCTCTACCTCATGCTTAAACTTGTTCTTGATTTTCACTTTAATCTCCAGTCTCTTCACCCCCCCATCCTCCTTTGCCTTCACCCCTTCCCTGGCTTCACTTTTCTCCCTTTCCAGTCTTGATCCTGTAGTAACCAGTTCAACTTTACACTGGCCTCTCCTTTCAAATCCCTTGCCCCCTTATCCTGTCATCACTCAGCTCTTGACAAACACCAAGCCTGGATTACTCCCATCTTCTGCTCTCTTTACCACATGCTTCTGGAGCAAGTTAACTGACCGTGCTGACTGGGCTCACTGTAAATTTATGTTATCTAATCTTAACTGGACCCTCACTGAAGCAAGGTAATCCATTTATTCTTACCTGGTTGATCCTTTATCACATAGCAGCTGTTCTGAACCTCTTATCTGCTCAAGGCAACCCCAGTCCCTTTCCCTGTTTTTTGAGCTGCCTAATTTACCAAGAAAGGAATGGTCATTCACTATGAAGTCCCCCTTCTCCCCTACTCTTTGTCTCAGTACCCCTCAACATCATCTCCTATTCTCTCTACTTCAGATCCTGATGAAGAGGCCGCTCCTTTTCTATCAATATCCTTGGTCGTTTCCCTTTCCATGTCCTCCAGCAGATTTCTCCCCTCCACACAGTCTGTTCTCTCTGTGATCTCTGTTCTGTAGTCTACTGGTTCTTGCTGCCTACAAGCCACCTCGAATCTCTCCTATTCTTAAAAAAAAAACAAACCCTCACTTGGACTGATTATCCCCATGAGGCCTAATCTTCTTTCTTTTTTCTATTTTACTGACAAATTCCTAGAAAAATCTATCCAGTCTGGTTACTTCAAGACTGTTTTCAGTTTGTTTTTCACTCATTTCTTAGCCTCTTGCAACCTGACCAATGTTATCACTCAACTAAAATTTCACTTCCCTAAGTTACCAGTGGTTTCTTAATTTGAAAATTCAGTCCTTGTCCTTCTTGACATTTCACAACATTGGGTGCTAATAACTCCCTCTTTTTTTCCCTTTAGGGAATAAGCATGGTCAAAGAAGAAGCAAAATGATCACTTTTTGCAGATGCTATGATAATATACTTCAGAAACCTGATTGAGTCAACTGAAAATTAATTGAAATAATTACCAATTAATAACTCTCTGGTTTTTTGTGACACTATTCTCTTGGTTTCCTTGCTTGTCTCCATTGCTGGTTCATCATCCATATCTTTTGCTCTGATTATAGGTCTTCCCCAAGGTTCTATTCCTGGTGACCTTGTTAGGTTACATAGGTTTAATCATCTACTAGATGGCTCCCAGATCTATTAGATCTACAGTTATAATCTTTCTCTGGAGGTCCAGTTTCACATCACCAATTCCCACGGAATGGCCCACTGATATTTCAACCTCAGCATGTCCAAAAGAGAACTCTGCTATAACCTACCACACCTCTGTAAGACCACAGTCATGGAGGGTGCGCCTTGACTGCATTTGTCTATTTTTTAAACACTATTTGCCAGGGATACCATCTCTATTCCAAACCTCTCTGTACTCATCATTTAGTTTCTGATTACCAAACAGAATCACTTCAGGATCATTTCAGGGGCAGATCTTGTAATAAATAGTCAAGTATTCTCTGGATTTGAAATTTCAACCTTGTTTTTTTCAAATTCCAAGGGTTTTTTTGGTGGGATATGGTGTCTTCTGTTCAAATGAATTAGAGAGGAAAACTCAAGAACAAAACCTCTTGGTGAAGAAATTATCCTCCACCTTAATATTTTGTTCCTCATTCCTGCCTTTATTATATGTACTTGGCCAGCAACAAACTTTACTGGCTTTGAGCTACGTTACAATAACATTCCAATAAGAAGGAAAACAGAAACAGATTTGAATTGTGTAGTAGAATACAGTCTAGGAATGGAATCTTTCTTCTGTTCATAAGATCCTTTGATCTAAGGGCATTGTCAAGTTACTTGCTCTCTAACTAAACATTATTTGTAAGTGTTCCCTAAATCTTCATTACTGGCAGGAGATAATGAGTGGTATTCTGTGTATTAGAGTTTCATTGATTTTTTTCTTAGTTTCTCTTCTCAAATATGAGAAAACAAATGAAGCAATGGTAGGTAAAGGCTTAAATTAACTGTCTTCATCTTCTTGAAGAGAAAGCACATATAAATATTTTTATTTCTAGCTTTTTAAGGACTAGAAAACTGTGCCTGAGAAATTGGGGCAGCACATTATTTGAGCTATTTTGGTCATTTAATATCTTTGGTAATTGCTGTTGTTTAAAACTGGTTTATTTTCTTGCTTAGATTGGATTTTTTTTCTCTTCTAAGAGTGTAAGAATAATGTAAGGAGCTCTACCTTCCTATCAAGAAGTTTGCTCCAACATATGTATTAAGATGGTGCAGTGAATAGAGTGCTAGGCCTGGAGTCAGGAAAACTCATCTTCAAATCTGGCCTCAGACATTTAGTAGCTGTCTGAACCTGGGCAAGTCACTTAACCTTCTTTGCCTCAGTTTCCTCATCTATAAAATGACATGATTGAAAATGAACAATTACAATAATATATGGAAATAGAGAATGGGTCTTATTCAGGAAGAAATTTGTCCCAGGTTTAGGCACAATATAAATTATTTCTATTGTCTGCTAAAATGTTGACATAATCTCTCCCTTTGGAGGAGATTAGAAACTTATACACAGCTGAAAGTATGAAAATAAAAAATATTTCCTCCAGAAACTGAAGGGAAAACATTAGGCATATAGATGTACTTTCCTAGTATTGTGGCTAGATGATTTAATAAAGATAAGGTCATTTTGGGGAGACAGTCGGGATTAAATGACTTACCCAGTGTCGTTGTTGTTGTTGTTGTGTTTGTCCTTTGTTCCTGAAGAGGACCATGACATCAAAATGATGACATGACTTGCAGTTGACTTTGATTTGAGTGAGGGTGAGTGAGTGGGCTGTGGTTCCCTTAAGGAAATTGCACACTTTGTTTAATGATCCCAAACTTCTTCCAAAAACAGGCAGATCTTTTTACCTTATTCTGGTAGTTAATTCTCTTCCCTGTATATTCTAATTTTTGTAAGTTTTTATTAACATCTGTTTATTACATCATCATTGTTATTCTAAATATCCATCTCCCTTCTCCTCCCAGACAGCCATTCCATATTCAAAGAGTATTTTCTAGAGAGGGGAAAGAAAGTCAACACAGCTGATTAATGTAATCAAAAAGTTTGAAAACATGCAAAATGTGAACACCTGTGGACTTGCCACACCCATGAAGGGGTGGGTTAAAGGAGTGTCTTCTCATATCTCTTCAGTCAAGTCTCACTTGATCTTTATAATTTTGTTACATTTATTTTTTATTTTTTGGTATTCAGTTCTTTCCATGTATGTTATTGTATTATGTATATTGTTTTCTTGGATCTTCTTACTTCTTACTTCACTTTTCATCCGTTCATATCACTATTCATCATATGCATCATTTCTTCTTACAGCACAGTAATATTCCAGTGTTTAGCTATTCCTCAATTGATGGGCATCTACTTTGTTTCTAGTTCTTAGCCGTCATGAAACATGCTACTATAAATATTTTGGAGCATGTGAGAACCTTTTTCCTTATCAATAGCTTCCCTGGAATATAATCCCAGTAATGGGGTTCAAAGAGTATGGACCTTTTTTAGTTATTTTATTTGCATAATTCCAAATTGCTTTCCAAAATGTTTGTATCTTTTCCCAGCTCCAGAAACAATGCATTAATATCATCCTTCAACCCCTCCAGCACTGATGACTGCCATGTTTTGATAATCTTTGACAATTTTCAAGGAGTAAAGTGAAACCTCGAAGTTGTTTTGATTTGCATTTCTCTTGTTATTAGTGATTTGGAGCATTATTTCATGTGTTGGGAGTACTTGGCAATTCTTTTTGAGAACTGTTTGTTCAGCATCCTTTGACCATTTGTCTATTGAAGAATGACTATTAAGCATAAATATGTATATGCACCATATATATATGTTAATTGCTGATATATCTTAGACACTAAACTGTTAGCAGGGAAATGTTATACAGAGATTTTTTTTCTTCCTGTTCAGCTACTTCCCTTCTTGTCCTAGGTGATTAATTTTGTCTGTGAAGAAGCTTCTCAGTTTCAAGTAATTAAAGTTATGTGTTCTATCTTTGGTAATTGTTTTTTTTTCTCATTTGGCTAAGAGTCAATCTCTTACCCATAGCTGAGAAAAGTATATGATTTATTTCTCTTACAGTTTTTTATAGTATAATCTTTATCCTAAGGTAACACATTGGTTTAGAATGCATTGTGGAATATGGTGCAAGGTGTTGGTTTAAGCCCAATTTCTGTCAGAGTACTTTCCAGTTTTCCATGCAATTACAAAAAATCAAATATAGAGGGGTTTTTCCCTAATTAATTTATGTTTTCCGCTTGACGAAGCACTAGGTTATTGAGTTCTATTATTTCTGATTCTCTGTTGTCTAGTATATCCTATTGCTCTATGCCTCTATTTTCAACCAATATCTGATGACTGCTATTTTATAATATAGTTTGAGGTCTAAAAGTGTTATTCCCCCTTTATCCCTACTTCTTTTCATCATTTCTTTTGATTCTAGATCTTATATTTTTTCTAATGAATTTTGCTATTATTTTTTCAAGTTTTATGAAGTATCTTGATATTTTGATTGATATATCATTAAAAGTATAAATAAATTTTGGTAGTGTTGTCCTTTTTATTATATTGGGATGGTTTAGTCATGAGCACTAAACAGTCTTCCAGTTATTTAAGTTTTTCTTTATTTCTTTAAGGAGCACTTTCTAATTGAATCTATACAAGTCTTTTATGTGTTTTGGTAGGTCAAGTCTCAGATGTTTTATGCATTTTGTAGTTATTTGGAATGGAGTTTCCCTGTCTTTGTTTGCATCTTATGTTTTGTTATTTTTATATATAGAAGTGCTATTGATTTTTGATGGTTTATTCTGGAGCCTGTAACTTTTCTGAAGCTATTAATTTTTTCCAGTTAGTATCTTTGCTAATTCCCCAGGATTTTCCAAGAACGCCATCATAGCATCAGTAAATAGAGATACTTTTGTTTCTTCTTTACCTATTTTTATGCCTTCAATTTCTTTCTCTTAATGCTGTTTCTAGCATTTCCAGAATTATGTCAAATAATATTGTGAAAGGTAGGAATCTTTGCTTCACTCCTATATTTACTGAAAAAAGTTCTAGTGTATCCTCATTGCAAATGATTCATGTTTTTGGTTTTAGATAAATGCTTTTTATGGTGTTAAAAAAAAAGTTCCTGTATGCCTATGCTTTGTAAGGTTTTTAGCATAAAAGAGTGTTGTGCTTTGTCAAAGGCTTTTTCTGCTTCTATTAAAATGATCATGTGATTTTGGATGATTCAGTTTTGCATATTGTTAATTATGTTGATTGTTTTCCTACTGTTGAACCATCTTTGGATCCCTAGTATAAATTTCATTTGGTCATAATGAATGATTCCTTGTACAAATCGCTCAAGTCAGTTTCACAGGATTAAAAAAAATTTGTTTTGAATCTTACAGTCAGTAGTGATATAGGCATATAGACTTGTTTCCATGTCTTCTTGGTTTAAGTATTAGTGTTACATTTTTCTCATAAAATAATTCTAGTAATGTGTTTTTTTTCTTAATTTTTGTGAATTATAGATACAGACTGTTCTTTTAAAAAGATGATAGAAGTTTCTTGTGAATGCATCAGAACCAGGAGTTTTTTTTCCATTGGTAATTTCTTTACAGCCAGATCTGTTTCCTTTTCTGAGACTGAGTTATTTGGAATTTCCACATGGTTTTTTGATTGTTTGGGTATTTTATATTTTTTAAGGTGTTCCTCTGAAGGAACTATGTTTCCCTCAGTTACTTTACTTTAATTTTTTTAAAGGTGGATCTGATTCCATTGGCTCTCTTTCCCTCTCCCCAATACCTTCTTCTTGTTTGTTACCTCATTCCCTCTGGATTTTTGCTTTATTAATCCCTTTTTCTCTCCCGTTTTTATTTGGTTTTTATTCTTCCTCCTGTTTTTCCCTCCAAGTTAGTTAAGTAGATTACCCCTTTTTTCTCCTCTCCTTCAAGTAGTCCTACTTCTTTTTTTTGTATTCCTTTCCAAAAAGAATTTCTTTTACTCTCTTCATTATTTGAGGCCTATTTGGAAAAAGAGATGCATAAAACAAGAGTTAAAAGAACATGTTATCTCCAGATAAGCAGAACACATTGATCTTGAAGAAAGAATATTTAAAGATGTTGTAAGGATTATAGGCATCTCAAAATAACATGACATGTCAAAAAACCTGAACACCATGAGACAAGAAGTCTTCTGAATACAGAAAGCAAAGGTAGTAGGCTGCATAATCAGAGACAGGTCAGGGAGGGCTATGCTGCAGGATCCTACCTGACACCTGCAATAATTGGCATTGCTCTAGGAGTGAGGCATAATGGAAAGGGGGAAATCCATGGGGAACATGCTGTGTCAAAAACCATCTAGAAGGAAGAGCCTAGAATGAATACTTTGGAAGCTTTGATTGCATGAGGAATGCAGAGGGGGAAAAAGAGTTCAGTTAATTATTGGGGACATGAATCAGAGAATGAGGATTAAGAGTCAAAAGAAGAAAAGGAAATAATGAAGAGAGTAAGAAAAATTGCCTCAACTCGCTTCTGTGTTGGGATTTTACTTTTTGCAGCCCTCACTCCCTGGTCCAAGTCGCTTTTTAAGGGGACTGAATTGGCTTCATTTGGATTCTAGTTCCCCTTGTTCCCTCTTTAGATTTTTCTTTAGTTCTCTTACCAGACAGTGTCAGTGTTCACTTTTTTTTTATTATTTTAGTCAACATTCATTCCACAAGATTTTGAGTTCCAAATTTTCTCTCCATCTCTCCTCTCTCTCCCACCCCAAGATGGCTTGCATTCTGATTACCCCTTCTATCCTATGCCCTCCCCTCTATCATCATACCCTTCCCTCTCACTTTCTTGTAGGGCAAGATAGATTTCTATGCCCCATTGCCTGTACATCTTATTTCCCAGTTGCATGTAAAAATAGTTTTTAACATTTGTTTTTAAAACTTTGGGTTTCAAATTCTCTTCCTTCTTTCCTTCCCATCCACCCTCATTGAGAAGGCAAGCAATTCAGTATAGATTATATATATATGTAGTTGTGCAAAACACTGCCATAATAGTCATGTTGTGAAAGACTATATTTTCCTCCATCCTGTCCCACCCCCCATTTATTCTATACTCTCCTTTGACCCTGTTCTTTTTCAAAAGTATTTGCTTTCAACTATCCCCTCCCCTAACCTCTCCTCCCTTTTATCATTCCCCCCTCTTATCCCCTTACCCCTACTTTCCTGTAGAGCAAGATCCCAATTGAATATGTATGTATTCCCCCCTTTAACCAAATCCAATGAGAGTATGGTTCACTCATTCCCTCTCTCCTTCCCCCTCTTCTCCTCCATTGTAAAAACTTTTTCATATCTCTTTTATGTGAGCTAATTTACCTCATTCTATCCTTCCCTTTCTCCTTCTCCCAATATACTCCTCTCTTACCCCTTAATTTTATTTTTTAGATATCATCCCTTCATATTCAATTCATTCTGTGCCCTCTGTTTCCATGTAGGAATGTAAACATTCATCTTCAATAAATTCCTTGTGATTTCTCTTTCCTGTGTACCTCTTCATGATTCTTATATTTGAAAGTCAGCTTTTCTATTCAGCTCTGGTCTTTTCATCAAGAATGCTTGAAAATCTTCTGTATCATTGAATGTCCTTTTTTTTTTTTTTTTGCCCTGAAGTGTTATACTCAGTTTTGCTGGGTGGGTGATTCTTGGTTTTAATCCTAGCTCCTTTGACCTCCAGAATATCATATTCCAAGTCCTCTGATCCCTTAATGTAGAAGCTGCTAGATCTTGTGTTATTCTGACTGTGTTTCCACAGTACTAGAATTGTTTGTTTCTGGCAGTTTGCAATATTTTCTCCTTGGCCTGGAACTCTGGAATTTGGCTATAATATTCCTAGAAGTTTTCCTTTTGGGATCTTTTTCAAGAGATGATTGGTGGATTCTTTCATTTTCTATTTTGCCCTCTGATTCTAGGATATCGGGGCAGTTTTCCTTGATAATTTATTTTTTTTCCCATATACGTTTATTTATTTTCAGTTTTCAACACTCACTTCCACAAAATTTTGAATTTCAGATTTTCTCCCCATCTGCTCCCTACCCTTACCCGAGGACAGCATGTATTCTGATTGCCCTTTCCTCCACTCTACCCTCCCTTCTATCACCTCTTCCCTTCTATTTTCCTGTAGAGTAAGATAAGATTTCTGTACCCCATTGCTTACATGTCTTATTTCCTACTTGCATGTGAAAACAACCTCCCTAACAGTGATGTTGTGAAAGACTAACCATATTTCCCTCTATTTTATCCCGCCCTTCATTTATTCTGTTTTCTCCTTTGACTTGTCCCTCTACCAAAGTGTTTGCTTCCAGTTACCACTTCCCCTAATCTGCCATTCCTTCTCTTATCCCCTTCCTCCCTGCTTTCCTATAGGGTAAGATAAACTTCCATGCCCAATTGAGTGTGCATGTTATTCCCTCCTGAAGCCAAATCTGATGAAAGGAAGGTTCATTTGTTCCCTCTCACCTTTCCCTTATTCCCCTCCATTGTAAAAACTTTTTCTTGTCTCTTTTATGTGAGATGATTTACTACATTCTACCTCTCCCTTTCTCTTTCTCCTAGTACATTCCACTCTACTCTTAATTTTCTTTTTTAAGTATCATCCCTTTGTATTCAGCTCACCCTGTATACTCTCTCTCCATATATATGTATATATATATACACGTACACATATATACATACACATACATACATATATATGTATGTATATGTACATATACATATATATACATATATATGTATGTATATATACATATATATAAATATATATGTATGTATATATACACCCTCCAACTATCCTAATACTGAGAAGGTCTCATCAGTTACAAATATCATCTTTCCATGGAAGAATGTAAAAAGTTCAACTTTAAAAAGTCCTTTTTGGTTTCTCTTTCTTGTTTACCTTTTCATACTTCTCTTGATTCTTGTATTTGAAAGTCAAATTTTCTGTTCAGCTCTGGTCTTTTCAACAAGAATGCTTGGAAATCCTCTATTTTATTGAAGTTCTATTTTTCCACCCTTAAGTATTATACTCAGTTTTTCTGGGTAGGTTTTCTTGGTTTTAATCCTATCTCCTTTGACCTCCGGAATATCATATTCCAAGCCCTCTAATCCCTTAGTGTAGAAGCTGCTAGGTCCTGTATTATTCTGATTGTTTTTCCACAGTACTGAAATTGTTTCTTTCTGGCTACTTATAATATTTTCTCCTTGATCTGGGAACTCTGGAATTTGGCCACAACATTCCTAGGAGTTTTCCTTTTGGGATCTCTTTCAGAAGGTGATCAGTGGATCGTTTCCATTTCTATTTTACCCTCTGGTTCTAGAATATCGGGGCAGTTTTCTTTGGTAATTTCTGGAAAGATGATGCCTAGGCTCTCCTTTTTTTTTTTTTTATCATGGCTTTCAAGTAGTCCAATAATTTTAAAATTATCTCTCTTGGATCTGTTTTCCACAACAGCGGTTTTTCCAATGAAATATTTCACATCATATTCTATTTTTTCATACTTTTGGTTCTATTTTATACTTTCTTGATTTCTCATAAAGTCATTAGCTTCCATTTGCTACATTCTAATTTTTAAGGAATTATTTTCTTCAGTGAGCTTTTGGTCTTCCTTTTCCATTTGACTAATTCTGCTTTTTAAGGCATTCTTCCCTTCATTGGCTTTTTGGACCTCTTTTGCCATTTGTGTTAGTTTTTTTTAAGGTGTTATTTTCTTCAGCATTTTTTGAGGTCTCCTTCAGTAAGCTATTGACTTGTTTTTGATTATTTTCTTGCATCACTCTCATTTCTCTTCCCAATTTTTCCTGTACTTCTCTTACTTGATTTTCAAAATCCTTTTTGAGCTTTTCCATGGCCTGCAACCAATTCATATTTTTCTTGAAGGCTTTAGATATAGTAGTTTTGACTTTGTTGTCTTCTTTTGGTTGTATAATTTGATCTTCTTTGTCACCAAAGTAAGATTCTGTAGTCTGAGTTTGTTGGTGCTGTCTGCTCATTTTCCCAGTCAAATACTTGACTTCCTAACTCTGTCAAGGTAGGTCTCTGCTTCCAGTGGGGGAGGGGCAGTGTACTATCCCAAAGTTCAGGGGTTTTGTGCAGCTGTTTTCAGAGCTACTTCTAGGCATCTGTAAATTTTCAGTTCTTCCAAGGTGGTATGATCAAAGGAGAGATGTTTATGCCTTTCCTGGCCTGGGCTCTGGTCTATGAGTGACCACAAGCACTCTTTTTTGTCTTGGAACTGTAAGGAAGATACCCTCTCTACCTGAGCCACAAGCTCTGCCACACCTGTGCTCCTCCCCAAGACCACCATCTAGGACTATGACCCAGATCCAAATATGAGCAAAGCAAGAGAATCCTGCCTCTGTGCCAGCAAAGAAATCGCTGGAATCTCCCTCTGATCAGCCATTTGCTCCCCACACTGCCTGTGGGCTGAGAGCTCTGGAAGCAGCCATCTCTGATGCCCTGGGGCTGGGGCCAGATTGTGCCCCTTCCCTACTCAAGTCTGCCAGAGTTTTCCCACTGACCTTCTATGCTGTCTTTGGCGTCTGTGGGCCGAAAAGTCTGGAAACCGCCATAACTGCCAGTGATTCAGTCTCCTGAAGTCTGCTCAAGCCCTGTCTATGCTGGTGTGGCCCACACTGGACTATGCTCCGCTCCCAGCTCAGAGTGATAGACAGTTCCTATCGACCTTCCAGGCTATTGTGGGCTGGAAACTTGTTTTTCTTCAGCATTTTGTGGGTTCTGCAGCTCTAGAATTTGTTTAGAGTCATTTTTACAGATATTTCGAAGTGTTTGGGGCATAGCTCCAGCCCATCCCTGCTTTTACTCTGCCATCTTGACTCCACCCTCAGGATAAAATCCATTCACCACTTTTTGTGAGGTTGGGAAAAGCAGGCTGGGTTAGAGTTAGAGTTAGAGTTCGCTGCTTTGAGGTTCCCGGATATAGGGTCTTCTTGAGAAATACAGAAATTGGATCCCCATTCCCCCTTCCCATACCACCACCTCTGACCACCTCACATCCCTGGTTAGAGTTGAGGTCTGCTATTTTTTTGGCAACACGTGATTGGGACAGGTAAGAACAAGATGTGCCAGCAGAGATTTCTGCAATAGAGAAATTGCTGACTGGGTTCCATTGAATAAACTCAGAAGTCTGTGGCCCCTGCTGAGACATGGTGTCTGGTGTGGGGTAGGACTGAGAGAATTCATTAATGATAAATGTTATCTACTATTCATTCATAAGGTTACTACTTGTTTGGCTTCTTGCTTTCTTCTCCTATACATACAGCTGGAGTTGCTCTACCTCTGGCACCTAATTCCTCTATTTTTTTTGAGGGGGGAGGGAATTGAAAAGTAGGGACTAGAGAATCTAGGCAGTCTTCTATTTTGTTGGTTACGCAACCTGAATGTCCTTGACCCATCTTTTTAATTCTGACATTCTACTGTTTGGAGCAGAACAGTCTCCCAATAATTGAAAATGAAGGCAGTAGAGAGGTGAATAGTTAGTATGAACAGATTGTTACATGTAACCTTTGAGGAACTTCAAAGAACAGGAGTAAGAGATGTCATCAAAGAAATGTAGGAAGGTAAATTAGCCATGTTGAGAGCAAACTGTTAGGTGATCACCCAAATGCTCCATTGGTACACTCATGATGTTAGGGAAAAGCGAGGAAGAACTTCACCATATTGAATACACCGCCCTTAACAAACTTATGGAAGGACATGGAGAAAAGTGGACATGGAGAAAAGTCACACAAACTGGGGAGATATGGATAGATTACAATTTACAACATGGTGACAACCAAATCAATGAAATCACAGGCCCATTTGAGCATTGAGCATCAACATAATCAATTGAAATTACTTCTGTTTACATTTAAAGAAACTAAATCCATTCCTAAAATGTTATAACTTCTTTTTACTCCCTCTAAATATTCATCAGTATCTTTTTTCATGTATTACTCTTAATTTTTCCTTTTAAATGTCAATGCACATTGTTATCCTGGTTCTGCTATTTTTTCTATGCACAATTTCATAAGGATTTTTCCATATTTCTACCTATTCCTCATACTTACCTGTCTTAAATGCATTATAATGTTACATTATCTTATTATTCCACAGTTCACCCCTATTTATTGATGTAGGGAAGTCCCAGTGAAGAAACTCTCTCTATCCATGCAGACCAAAAACATCTCCACTAGCCTTAAAGATTGTCTGGGGCAATGAAGAGCTAAGTGACTTGTGGTCATGTAGACCACACATTTCAGAGATGGGATTGGAGCACCAAACTCCCTATGCATTCTGCTCTATTGCCTCTCATGAGGCACTATGGACCAGATCTGTGATTTCATCTATGTCGGGAATACCAAGGGAGGAAAGAACCTTCATCAAGGCAGACCAAATATTAGGCCCTACATGTGGTACAAAATAAATGCAAATTGGATTCTTGCTCTTGATTTTATAATCTGGAGGAATCTAAGGATGATTTTTTTCTTTTTTTTTTTGCTATTTCTAAATTATGCTGCCTGAACTCTGGCCACCCTCCTCATTCTCATCTCTCTGTCTCTCTCTGTCACTTTGGACTCTACCCCTGAGAGCTGGACTCTGATAGGTGAGTTTTCCCCTTATCTGCCCAGGTCCAGATCTTCACTCTACATACCAGCAATTTCTAAGCCATGCTGTTGTTCATATGCCTCCCTCTTTACCCTTCATAGCTCCTCTTTGTGCACTGTCTTCCTTGTTAGAATGTAAAGTCCTTGAGAATAGGAAATGTCTGACTTACTTATATATATTTCCAGCACTTAGTACAGTTTCTGGTACATAGAAAACACTTAATAAATACTTTGCCATTTATTCTTTCATTATTCATGCCCCATCTGCCATCCTTTAACCATGATGTTCTCCAAAGCACTGTCCTGGGTCTTTTCTTGTAGTCCCATAATTTTTAAATTGTCTCTCCTGGATCTGTTTTCCAGGTTAGTTGTTTTTCCAATGAGACATTTCACAATGTCTTCAATTTTTTCATTCTTTTGGTTTTGTTTTGTAATTTCTTAGTTTCTCATAAAGTCATTAGCTTCCATCTGCTCCTTTCTAATTTTTAAAGAACTATTTTCTTCAGTGAGCTTTTGAACCTCCTTTTCCATTTAGCTAATTCTGCTTTTTTTAAAGCATTCTTCTCCTTATTGGCTTTTTGGACCTCTTTTGCCATTTGAGTTAGTCTATTTTTAAGGGTGTTATTTTCTTCAGCATTTTTTTGGGTCTGCTTTAGCAAGCTGTTGACTCTCTTTTAATGATTTTCTTGCATCACTCTCATTTCTCTTCCCAATTTTTCCTCCACCTCTCTTACTTGATTTTCAAAATCCTTTTTGAGCTCTTCCATGGCCTGAGACCATCATATTTATTTTGCAGGTTTTGGATGCAGAAACCTTGACTTTTATGTCTTCCTCTAATGTATGCATTGTTCTTCCTCATCTGAAAAGTTGGAAAAAAAATACCTGTTCACAAAGAAAGTAACCTTCTATAGTCTTATTTTCCCCCCCCTATTTTGGGCATTTTCCCAGCCAGTTACTTGACTTCTAAGTCCTTTATTAAGAGGTGGGTATACTCTGGGGACCTCCAATGTGGCACAATCAAGGGAGAGGAGTTTACTCCTTTTCTGGCCTGTGCAGTGGTCTGGGAGCAACTGAAAACTTTTCTGCCTAGGATCTGTGAGCAGAACTCCCCCTCTACAACCACCTCCAGCTCCACCATGCCAGCACTCCTTCTCACTCCAGGGCCACTACCCAGGGCTGAGATCCAGACCAACTTTTCAGTTCCCTCAGGGTATCCAGGCAAAGTACTCCAAGCTGCCATAGTGGCTGCTGCAGGCGGGGCTAGACTGCATTTTTCTCTCACCCAGGTGAAAGAGCTTTCTTACTGACCTTTGCAGCTGTCTTTGGTATTTGTGGGTTGAGCAATCTTGGAACTGCAGTTGCTGCCAGGGATTCTACCCCCTGAGGCCTGATCTGGTCCTGTCTGAGCCATGCTGTGGGCCAAGGCTGGGCTGTGCTCCGCTCTGAGCCCCATGTGATGGACCTTTCCTGATGGCCTTCCAGGCTGTCTTGGGCTGGAAATCTCTTTCACTCTGTCGTTTTGTGACTTCTACTGCTCTAGAATTTGTTTCGAGTCATTTTTTACAGGTATTTTATGCACTATGAGGGAGAGCTTTTACAGGTCCATCCTTCTACTCTGCCACCTTGGTTCTGCCCCTCCTGGGCCTTTTCTTTTGCCTCTCTGTACTCTTTCAGAGATAGCTTCCATTGTTCAATTATCATTTCTAGGCCGAAGAATCCCAGACCTATAGTATTTACCCAATTCTAGTCACTCTTTTGAGCCCTTGTCCCACATTACTGACTGCCTATAGGACATTTTTCACCCAAATATCTCATAGAAACCTCAAATTATGCATGCCCAGGGTGGAATGTATTATCTCCTCTTTCAACCAAATCCACTCATCTTCTAAACTTAGCTGTTTCTGTTGAGGGCATGACCATTTTCCTGAAGTTTATATCCTTGGAATTAACTTTGACTTTTCTCTTGTCCTTATCTCAATATGTAATTAATTACTGTCTTATTGATTTTACCTCCACAACATCTCTTATGTCCATACCATTCTCACCACTTACAAGTTCACCAGCCTAGTTCTAGCCCTCGTTACCTCTTGCTTAGATTATTACAACAGCTAATCTCTCTCCTCTCACTAACCAGTTCTTCAGTTGCCAAAATGATGCTCCTAAAACACAAACTGACCATACATGACTCCCCTGCTCAATTAACTCCTGTAGCTCCCTATTGCCTCTAAGATATGCTACAAATTCCATAGCTTGGCCTTATAGCCAGAGTTTAATCTGGATCCAACTGGACTTTTCCAGGCTTATTGCACATTTATCTCTTTTCAGACTTCGAACTTGGAATTCATATTCTATCTCTTACCTCTATACCTTCCTTCCTGGGGCTATCCTCTGTACCTAGACCACACTTTCTCTTGAGTTCTGCCTTTGAGAGTTCTTCACTTTCTTTACAGCTTAGAAAACTTACCAAGTTTTATGGGAGGCTTTTTCTGACCCCCTAGTTTGTTAATGCTCACTCCTTACTCCTCACATTGTCAAATATATACTTACTTCTTTACATGTTGTATCCCCCCAGTAGAATGTAAGTTCCTTTATGGCAGGAGCTGTTTTTCATTGTCTTATATCCTCAGGGCCTAGCACAGTGCCTTGAATACACAGTGGGTACTTAGTATAAATTATCAGGTTGAGAACAACTAGAAAACAATGCTAAATATGAAATATCCAATCAGTGAACTGAATCTCATATATAAATATTGTCTGCACGCAGATCATTGTAGAATGGCTTTAGCCAAAGAGGGCATTCTGAGAAAGGTGACTCTTGAGAGGCATTTTTTGGCCTTCCACTGTCACTCCCCGTTCCCCCACCCCCACCCCAGCAGACAGTTAGGACTTGCTATCTACTATATTAGTTTCAATGGATTCAACTATTCTTTGCCTAAAAGGTGTACTTAGTGAAGTATGGAACATTCTTTGAAGCAGTTAAGCAAAGAGAAGTCGCTTTGAACTCACTTCCAGTTTCTTTTTTTATTTCCTTTATCCTTCAAAACATAATCCTGTTTCTTTGAGCTGAATCTTGACAGCACAATGCTATCAATTTAGCCTTTGCTGGCTTCTAAGTAACAGCATTGAAAAAAATAGGCTAGAAGCACATGAATTTTTTCCTTCTCCAATTTATTATTCACAAAGCTTTTGCATTTTTCAGATGTCCAGATCACTTCATTTTTTTCACTTGGTTACATCTACTTCAGTAGGTAAACTGTGCCCAACACTTGTGCCCAGAAAAAAATCTTGTGGATTAAATAATGTATTTGATGTCCCTGGATTGTCTCTATAATGTTAACCATGACTGGCTATTCTCCCCAGAAAGTGGAGTAAACAATCAGAGATCCTTCAGTTATATCATAGTTTGAGTCTGACTTTAGGAATCATTTGTGTGATATTTCAGAGTGGATCTTAAAAATTATACCACCAAACAATTAACAAATATTTATTGAACACCTGTGTACCTGGCACCATGTCACTGAGAATGGGAGAGACCTATCAGACACAATTCCTTCTGTGGAAGGAGTTTATTACCTGGTTGGTGAGGTAATACATAATAGACAGCTACTCGATTTTATTATGTAGGGGAGGGATATAATCAGATACATGCATAAGGAAAATTATTGGGGCAGCTGTGTAAAAGATAGATGGGAGTGGAGAAGAGACTTTTGAAACAAAGAACCCAATTTAGAAGCTGTTGCAAAGGTCTAGGTAGGAAGTGGTGAGGACCTGAACTAAGGCAAGCATAGTACGAGTGGAGAGAAGGGAGTGTATGTAAGGGATGTTGTTGAAATAGAAATTGCAAGATTTGGTAACTGATGGGGTATACATATGGTGTGAGGGAGAGAGGAGCTGAGGTGATGCTGAGGTTACTTACTTGGGTGATTGGAAGAATGGTGCTCCCTGTGACAAATATGCAAGTTTGGAAGAAGGGTTTGAGGAGAAAAAAATGAGTTCTGTATTGGCCATGACTTTGAGCTATCTCTGGGACATCATGTTTGAAATGTCCAAGAGATTAGATAACAACAGTAGTAATAATATACCATTTAAAAGTGAGCAAACCACCTCATATATATTATGTTAGGATCACCTAAGCTGAGGAGACTTGCTCAGGATTCCCAGGGCTGGAAAGAGCAGTTCTTGGATTGGAGTCTAATTCTCCTGACTCTAATCTGGTACATTTCTCATACACATTTTCCTCGCTGCTGAGGATAGAAGTTGCAGAGAGGCAAGTTTAGACTCAATATAAGGATAAAAACCTTCTAACAATTAGAGCTGCCTGGAAGTGGCATGGGCTTTCTCGTTGGAGGTCTTTAAGCCAGGCCCTGATCAGCAGAGTGGGGATTCTTGGTCAGGTAGGGGTTGCTTGCAGCTCCAGATCATCAGTTCTCCACAGGCTGGATCTTTTCTCCCTCTGCTTTCACTGAGGCCAAGCTAATGATTTAAAGACTAACCAAATTCCTGAGGATGATCTTCCTGCCCCTTCAAAAGGAAATCAGTCTTGTCTACATAAAATGGCTGCTGCTTCTACTCCAATGTACCCGAAAAAAAATTATACTTCCCAATATGAGTCAATAGAACCTTCATTTTAGTTGTTTAATGAACTCACCCCATTATAGTCATTATCATTTGTTTTCTTTTCTAGAGTTTGAGATCCTTAATATTACAGATTGCTGAAAGTTGGCATTAAGGAATACAGAATGAATAGTAATTGTTTATATTTCACAAAAATACTTAAATCTGGTTTATGTATTTTGAAAAAGAGGCCAAAGAAGTATACAAAAGAACTTCTAGAATGAGGGAAAAAAGCAAAGAGCCAAGAACCACTGTTTTATTCTGGGGACCTATAGCCACCTCAATCTGTGGTAAGTACCAATGACGAGGTAAACACTTAGGAATGGGCCCTACTTTTGTAATCATTAGCTCTTTTCTGCTAAATAGTTTCCAAAGAACTAAGAGCCACAGTTATTCCAAGCTCCTAAAGAAAATCGTCTAAGGACACTTTGTCTCACTCTTTGCTTTAGGCATAGCATGATTACTGCATTACTTTTATTCAGTACTGCAGATGTGCCCTTTAGTAACACAAGCAACCTTCTTAGACATGGGTTTTCATTGTGCTGAAAATCATTTAACTTCTAAGTCACCTGAGGTTTCTAGTGTTGGGTGAGCTATATACAATGTGTCTAAATTTGTTTCCCATATGTTCCCTGGCAATATTTTTTGTAGTACTATTAGTCATACTTTGAGTAAGTAGAAATTTCTACTTAGCAATATTTTCAAACCCCAAATACCTCTTTTTTCTCATCTCTTAACTTTTGAAAAGTTGCATTAAAAGTTATAAAAATTTTGTAACTCCACCTGCATGGGAAGATAGGAAAATTCTTTTACATTAGACTATTGAATGCTGCCTTTTTTTTCTCCCATTTTTACACCTATGTTATATTCTCTTTTCATTCTTACTGACTCCTCTTGGCTTCATTCTCTACTATGTTCACAAACTTCTGTAGGTATTACTATTGTTATTATTTTTATTACATGTCTTAGCCTGTTGCTATAAGTATAGAGGCATTCTGTCGTGTCACTCAACGGATAGTTCCCAGTATTGGTAGAACCTTTCATGTAAGGTCAATCCTTTGTTTACAACTGAAAATCCCTTAGGATAAACATGCTATACTGCTATAAACATGCTATACTCAGAAAGGTCTTCAGATGGGATTAAAACCTAAATTTTAAAAAAAGAATCTTAATGAATATATTTTCTAAATATAATAAGGTATATTTCAGTTTGTATTGAGATTTTATTTAGTATTCCAGTGTACATACTGTAGAGAAACTTTATGAATGTAATTACTATAGAGTTGATCCAAGTAGACAAGATCCTGGTAGGAAAAGATACCAGTTAGGATATATATGAGATATAGTTGAAAAGTGCTGAATTCATAGTCTGAGAACCCATTCTTGAATCCTGTCCATGTCATAAATTACTGTTTCTGTGATGTTGGGCAAATCAGCCTTTCTTGGCCTCAATTTCCTTTTCTGTAAAAGAGTGGGGTTGAATCATATGATCTCTAAAGACCTTTCTAGCTCTAAATCTGTAATCCTGTAATTAAGATCCTTTGCTATGTAGTAGTTAGTGTCATTTGGACACTTGAAATTATTTACATTGATTTTTCAAATAAGTTACTGCCCTACCTTAAGCAACATTAAGGGTTTTTGTTTGTTTGTTTTCTTTACCAAATGATCAATAAAAAGTAAGCCATTGTCATCTCTCTTGTCATTGATCTACACAACATACATTATTATGAATTAGCTTCATAGCAACTCTCTGTAGTTCATAAATTCTCTAAAGGCTAATTCAGTCAACTGTATATACTCTTTAAAGGGGCCTTTTTTATGCTTTATAAAAACCCTTTAGACCTGCCAAATTTCATTAGAAGTCATCTTTAGTGATTCTGCTTTTCTCTTTCAAGGGAATGCAACATCTCTTTTTCTGTGCTCTCTTTCTTACATTTCTGGTAAATTTATTCTCAAAGTTCTTGACTTCAAAGGAATTCTTCTCCTCACTACTGCTGGCATCTATCATTCCTTATGTTCCAGGTGGCAATGTGATATGGTGGGAATGCCACTGGTCTTGGACTCAGAAAACTCGGCTTCTAGCTCAAGTTTTGCTCATTTTTCTAATCACATGACCATGGTGAAGTCATACTTCCACACTCTTCCCTCTTAATTCTACTCTTCATACCCTATTAGTCAGATTAATCTTTATTCATAGATCTGACCATCACTTGTCAGCTCAAGAATATTCAGGGGCTCCTTATTGCCTACCAAATATAGGTAAAGCTTCTTTGCTTGACATTCAAGACTCTTTGCAGGTTGGCATGACTGTGACTTGTCAAGCCTCAGCCTTTTAAATTCTGGCCAAGCCAAGCAGTCTGTCTCTATAATACTTCCTGTGTTTTCCCTCTTCATTGCCTTTGATCCCACTGTTCTATATGCCTGTATTAAGCTCCTGTGTCCTCTTCAGTTCTTGAATTCTTATCAATCCTTTAAGTCCTTACTGTACTCAAATATCACTTCATAAAGCCTTCTTTGCAGTACCTTTTTCCACCATTACTCACATAGCATTCTACTTAACACCTCTCTCATGCACTTCATGTGTTATTTCGCATTGTAGTTATTTGTGTTAGTTATATCTCCCTACTATTCTCTAAATCCCATGAAAGCAAAAGTAATGTCTTACCTATACTATATGTGGTACATAGAATATTTCTTCTCACACATGGACCCCAAAAAAGTTCCCCGGGTTTGAGGTTCTCTGTGAACCACCATCCCCTCAAAACCACAGCTTATGAGCCTTCACTAGTATATTTTCTTTAACCAGGTAGCCAGAGGACATAGTTCAAAACAAAAGATATTTATTCATATAACATAGTAAAGTCACAAGGAAAGTTCTTCTTCTGTATATATGGCATACATCTTCCCACAGGTTACCACAGAACCAACAAAAAGAGGATACATACATAAAGGGAACATGTGTGGCTGTGGAGACCACATAGAAAACGTGTCCAGGACACACATAGTAGACCCATATAGGTGGGATAGCTCCCATTCCCAGTGCTAAAAGGATGCTGATATCCCTGGTGATGACATCATATTAGTGGTCTCTGCTAAGTGTATTGTAGAATGTTGTATCATCACATTGTGGGGAATCACATTGTCTCCACTTGGTATTTCCCATCACCAAATGGCCTTCTTCTGGACTTCAGCTCATCAGGTCCATTTGCTGGCCTCTCAGTTCCCATCTATTAAGGTTCAGTAGATAGTGTTCCTGACAAAGCAAGCTTCGAACCTTTTTAGTCTATAGTCAAGCCTGTGAGCCTCATATTTAGCTAAGGGCAACCAAAACTAGTCCAGGGTGAGTTCTAATGTGGCAGGATCTATGAGATGGGAAATGGTAGACCACCCCAAAATTGCCCTCCCTTCTCCAAACCACTACTCCCCCAGCTCCTACCCTTGGTTGCATAGACATTCTCATTCTTACTTCATCTCTTCATTAGTGGCCTGCTTGCCCTAAAAGTGTTTATCTTCCTCTTTATCTTAGAATTCCTACCCTAGCTTGTATGATTAAAAAAAAAAAGAAGGCCCAGAATAGCCTGAGTCTACATTGGGAAACATAGGTAAATCTTACTTTAGATCTTTCTATTCCTAAAATTCTCATTAGCACATAATTGGTAGCTTTTTCTGTAGGGTATTAGTGGAGTGAAAAGAGAGGCACATAGTAATGTGGTATTTTAAAAGTTCAAAAGACATACTTTCCGAGTAATTTAATCATTTTATTAATAACATCAGCATGTTTATTAATAAAAAGGTGGTCATTTGACTGTCTCTCTTAGACCAAAGACCCCTTATGGCAATAGGCTTATGGTTTGTATGCCCTTGGAAGAGTAGGTTTCCTGAGGGTGGCCATCAATTTTGATGAGTTAATAATTAATGAGAAAATTAACATTACAATGAGAGTCTGGGCTATGTAACTTGTGTCACCCAAATCTCATTCAAAGAGACAGCAATTTCCACATCACTTGTCTGCTGTCAAAAGGGTGACTATACATTTTCCCAGGCCAGCCTGGCAGACTCAATGAGCAGGAGTGCACCTATTGGTCTAAACTTAGAACTTCTTCTACTGTCTTTAATTAGATCTCAGTCTGGGTAAATCTTTTAGAAAGATTTCCCATAATTGATTTCTGGATGAGGAAGTAGAAAAGGGGAAAAACCTTGGTCTTAGTGCAATAACTGGTTATTAATACAAAAGAGAAATAATTATTTCTCATAGCAGGCAACCTTTAAAATCTTAGCATGAGAAAGGGAAGCAGGTAGGCTAATTCCTGGGGCCTGTGGAAGAAAGTAGCTGACTGTAAAACCAGCCCAAGAACAGCAAATAGTCTCTGGGGTTTGCACTGGGCCTTTCCAAACAGCTCTTTATCTTCTATATCCCTCCTCTCCCTATTCTTTCTCTTCATATCTGTTATTCCTTTCTTGATTACCACTCTCCTCCCTTGTTTCCTGGAACTATCAACAGTAGTTTGGGATTAGATGAGTTTCCATCACTCAACAGAGGCCATGGAGAGACATGCTCTTGGTTTCCCAAGGCAGAGTTCTAAATGCATTTTCCAGCAGAAGTATTGTTATACATAGTAACTTTGGCATAATGACTAACAGCACATTTGTCTTACAGTTCAGAGAATTAAGATACAGATAAATGCTTCAACCTTCAAGTAAAGACAAACAAAAGGCGCTGGGGAGAATCACCATGTTTCCTTACCCATTGGTTACTAACTTCATATTAGTTTTAGAAGAGGCTCAAATAATCTGGAAAGAGTCAAAGAGGGAATTGAACATAGATAGATAGATAGACTCTTTCCTTTGCTATATGGAGGATTAGCAGAAGTCCTGGTATTGAGATGCCCTCCTTTCTCCCATCCTCCTGATTTCCTTTCCCTTGTGTATATGCAGCCCAGGTAAATTAGAGCAGGTAGGAGCTGATGGCTGAGAAGCCCAAGAAGCCACTGGGAAGTTTCCTGTCCTATTGACCTCTTTTCAAGTTCTCAGGAATAAAACAAAAATGTGCCCAAGTAGGGAGAATGAAATGCTTAAAGTTTCAGGTATGATTGTAACCTCAATGAAACTGATGAGCACCCTGACAGTCCAGAACCTGAGGTTAGCTATGCTTTAAGTTTATTAGGTTTGACTAGAGTATAGTTTAAAAGCTTTTTGTGGCCTGGACACCAAATTATTAATTCTTTGGGAAAAGTCAACATAAACTCCATATAATTTACAGATACCCATTCAAATTGGAAACTATTAAAAGATAATAATTAAAAGAGGAATGGAGTCACTGGGGAAGAGTGTCTTAATTTCTTTGGCACTCTTGGCTTTGGATAGAGAAGGGGATCCCCATGAAGTTTCTTAGGAAAGAATACAGAAAAGGACTGCTAGGTTATTTCAGAGGTTTTTTCCTTTGGTCATTCTAGAATAAGAAGGGGAAGAGAGACTTCCTTCTTATTAAAAAAAGTAGTAATAAGGAAATATAGAGTGATATATTGGAAAGATCACATGAAACCAAGTTAGAAGACCTTAATCTAACGCTGGCAATAACTAACTGATTTTTGGCAAATTATTTAACATCCCTAGTCCTCATTTTTTCATCTGTAGAAATGAGGATCCATAGTTTATCTCCAAGTTCTCCCTTAGGCCTAAATCTGATCCTGTGACACATACACACACATATATGTGTGTGTATGCATGAATATATGCACATATATGAACATACAAAATATTTACAGCAGCTCTTTCTGTAGAAGCTAAAAATTAGAAACTATACGCCTTCCAATATATAAATATAGCGAAATATTATTGTGCAATAAGAAATGGCAAAATTGAGAATTTCAGAGGAAATTGCCTTTATGAAGGTTGGAGATTTCTCTTTAGTGGAAAAGCAGAACTTGAGGACAAGGAGAAGAAATTTGATCTCATTCTTCATGTAGAGAGGTCATAGTAGTTATTCTACAGGTATAGGTTGGTACCTTCTCTGTGACTTATGGTCGTAGAGAGTTACCGAGACCATTGAGAGATTAAATAACTTGCCTAGGATCACACAGATAGTATGAGCTAGAAATGGAACTTGAAGGGAGCTCTTTCCTAGCTCTGAGACCAGCTCACTATCCACTATCTACTATGCCACACTCATCAGGACATCTTATAATTGCTTTTCCCCTTCCTCACAGGCATAAGAGATTTCTGGAAATAAAATATAATCTTTCATCTGAAAATGATCAGGGACATTTGTCCTATGATATTATGGATTGCAGGTCTGATCAAAGGCCATCATAAAGTCAATAAATAGCAATAAAGAGCACTTGTAAATGCCTCAGTACTTTTGGGAAAGGTTAACTAATGGCCTGCGTCCTTCCCAGCGGATGGCATTTACTTTCTTTGTTCTAATAGTTTGGCTGGTTCATTTTTGCCATTTTTCTTGACTTTCCTCTTTATTTCACTATAGAGCTATTTATCTGAAGTTAGAATGTTGTTTAAAGTGATTACTTTGTATTTTTTTTTTGTTTATAGTGTCTTTCCTTTAAAAACAGGTAATTCACATGTAAAAAAATCACTCCTTAGTAAATCCACATTAGTTTATGGTTATGGTTTATTAGCCTTTTAATCCTCGGCTTTATGCCTTTATGATCAAATGAAGACAAAACAATATGTCTGTGTGTGTGCGTATGTGGGAGAGGAGGGTGGTTAGTGAAGGAGGGAGGAGAAGGGAAAAGAGAAGTACCCTCAGGACCAGTTGCCTTTTTGACTTCTTAAGCTGGGTGTCCCATAGACGTGTCAGATCTAACAAATACAAAAGAGAACTAACTCGCTTTTCTTTTCCCCCAACTTCTCCCCTTTTGCGATTGAGGCAGCTAGGTGGTGCAGTGGCTCAAATACTGGAGTCAGGAAGATCAGAGTTCAAATAGAGCCTTACTCATTAGCTCTGTGAGCTGGGCAAGCCACTTAACCTCTGCCTGCCTCAGTTTCCTCCTCTGCAAAACAGGGATAATAATAGTACTTTCCTCACAGGGAGGTTGTGAGGATTAAATAATATTTGTAAAAGTGCTAAGCACCATCCCTGGCACATAATACATGCTTAATAGAGGCTTGTTTCCTTCCTTTCCTTTTTCTAACTTTCATGTTGCTGTAAAGGGTGCCCGCCATCCTCCCAATTTCCTAGGTTTGCAATCCAGGCATTATCCTGGGCTCCTCACACTCATTTACCCCACATATCCAGTCTGTTGCCAAAATCTTGTCCATTCTACCTTCAGTATCTTTCATACACAGCTTCCTCTTTCTGTTCACACAGTTACATCCCTAGTTGAGGCCCCTATCTCCTCTCATTTAAACTCTTGCCAGCAGCCTTGTAACTGGTCTCTATGCCTCATGTCTCCCCCCACTCCAACCCATCCTCCACTTAGCCTTCAAAGGAATTTTCTCTAGAGCATAAGCCAGACTCTGCTCAAAGAGCTTCAGGAGGCTCCATATTATCTCCAAGGTAAAATGTAAAATGTAAAGCTCTCCTAACCTGGCCCCTTCCCACCTCTCCTTTCTTCTTATGCTTTATTCCCTTATATATGCTCAGATCCAGTTCAGATTGCAGATCCTTAAACATAGCACTCCATCTCTCATTTCTGTACCTTTGTGTCCCCCTTGCCTGGAATGCTCCCCTCTCTCAACTCCATCTCTGAGTTTCCTTGTCTTCCTTTGAAGCTTGCCTCAAGTCCCATCTTCTTCTCTCCCCCTCAGCTACTAATACCTTCCCTCTCAGATTACCTTCTGTCTACCCTGTCAGTATCTTGTATACGCCTGCTTATTTACCTGTTGCTTCCCCCATTAGAATGTAAGCTTCTTCAGGGCAGCCACTGGCTTTTTTTCACCTTTCATTGCATCTATAGTGCTGAGCACAGTGTTCATCACATAAGTGCTTTATAAATGCTTATTGAGTGACTAGCAGACTCAGAAAATTTGGAAAATAAAAAGTAGTTAGTTCCTTATATTGACAAGATCAGGAACCTCAGGTTTAAATACTAGTATGAATTAGCATTATTCTTGTGTAGAGTGTTGTTCTAGGTGCTGTACCATATGCTTGGGTGGACAGTATTACTAAAATGGAAGCCAACCACATTACTTCCTCCATATCCAGTCTTAGGTACAAAGTAGTATATAATCAGGCAAATAGAAGGAATGCTCAAGTTTATTTTTGGCATTTTGGGTCTACTAAATTGGAGCCTGCTAAATTTTAAATTTTCATACTTTACAATTTTCATCAGGCCCATGTTGCTACTGCTAACTGATTCTGCTGCTTGTGTCATGTCATTGTCACTTCAGAAGATAATGTCCCACCCATGAGCATGGCTTACGAGCCACAGAGCAAGAGGAAACAAGAGCACTGTCTGTGCAGCTGGCACAGTTGAGTAATGATGAATCTCATTAGCAGATCACACCTGGAGTAAATCCATTATCTACTGGACATTCACCCTGTGAGTTGTTGTTGTTATTGTGTTAACCAGTAGCAGAAATTCATTGTGAAATGGGATCCAGTCATACCAGGAAAATAAAGTTGATATTATCCATGTATAGAATATCATTTGTTAATGTCATTGGTTCTCCTTGAAAATGAAGGATGAACAAATATTATGTTAGCAATAGCCTATCTAACTTGGAATGGGAGCTCTTATAAATTATTTGAGGGCCATCTTTCAAATTAAGAATGAGAAGGTTTTGGTGACACCATAGTCATGATATTATTTTCCCTAAAATTAAATTCTAATTGAAGATCATAGATAACAAAAAGCTTGTCTTAATACTCCAGAGTGTGCTAAATATTAACATCAATAACTTTTAAAATATAAAGAGGCATTCAATAATAAAAGATCATTTAGTTTTAATGAAGTCAGGTATATGAGGTGAAGTTCTAAATCTTTTCCCACTGATTGTGGAATTAAGAAGGTAAAAGGGAGCCTTTTTGTCTCCTTTCAGAAATGCTTGAGAATAATCATCTTTTAAAAAAACCCAAATGTTAACAGACATGTTAAATTTATAGTTACCTTGCTAGTCTTAAGAGAGAATAAGCCAAATGAATAAAATCACCAACTAAACTCTGGGCTTAGAAATCATGAGTCATAGTAACTAGAAGATCTTTCGGTAGGTAGTGCTAAATTCAAAACATTCAAAGGATGGTTCAGGAAGTTGGAAACCTTGTCATAAATGGGCTGATTTATCTTGCTTGATTATGATATACCAGTACCTGACAGTTGATTCTCAAAATTGTTCATTTTTTTTTGTGCTACTAACAATATTTGAGATCAGATATGATAGATTTAGTAACAAAAGGGAAAGTGTCTTTTAGGTTTAGATACAGCATTTTAGTATTCTTGTATTTACACTCTGGTTTTCTACTGGTTTTGAAAGATAAGAACTACAGCCAAATATGTGTGTTTCCTTATAGGGGAGTCTTGTCGAGTCAAAGATTTTTTTTTTTTTTTTTGGAGGGGAATTAGAGGAGGATTTTAGAACAAGGAAATTTTAATAGATTTGTCACATTCTCTTTTTGTGGTACCTCTTTGCATTAATTTTGTTTTATATCTCAGTCATCATTACCACCAAAACATTAAGTGCTCTTATGAATGGGTTTTCTGTGCAGCATGTTGGGTAGTCCCTCTATAGAGGATTTTTGGTGGGACTGGACAAGAGCTCCCCAAAATGGAGATTCTGGGAGGAATTTATCAATGGGATTAGGGACCAACATTGCAAAGGTTCTGAGGGAATTTCCAAGTTGAGAAGACCAAAGGAGCTGAGGGAAGTTCCAGGAGAAGAGGGTCACAGGCTTTGAGGAATTTCCAAAGTGAGACAGCAACCTAAGGTGTGGTGGCAAAATATATGATTTTGCCATTGTACAAGGGAGAAACTTTGTTGGAAGAGAACCTTTAAGATGATGTTTTGCTTGACTGAATCAAATACTTTTTAATGGTCAACAAACAACAGGTACAGTAGAATCTTGAGTTCTCTATTTGCCATCGTTTATATGGTGGCAGATCTGCTGTAAAATATCACTTGTAAAAAGCCTACCTATTCACTTCTTAGACCTTTAAGAAGGATGCCCTTGATGTTTGTGTAGATTATTCTCATAAATATTTTGTGAGGAATATGGGTGAATAGTTATTGACCTATACCTAATAATCCCCTAGCCTGTTCTTTATCTTCACTATGACTTCCACACTCTCCAGTCCCCAGTACTTTATACTCCTCCATTGACTGCAGGCTAATCTTGACTCAGTAACCAGTTCATTTTTACCTTATCATCTACCCTCAAATTCCCTGTCCTGATTCTCTTATTACTACTCATTACTTGCCAAATCCTAACCCCAGACTACTCCCACATCTGCTTCCTTTGCTTCTACTCACATGCTACTGAACAGTGCTAGAGGAAGTTACGAAATTATGCTGACTTTGGCCTGTTGAAAATGTGCAATTCCTTAACTTTTTACCTCCATTTCTTCATCTGTAAAATAGAGATAATATTATCTCCCAGATTTTTTGTGAGGATAAAATGAGATAGCACATAAAGTGCTTTGCAAACTTTGAAGTATTATAGAAATGTTAACTATGAAAATGTCAATCATAGCTAGAACTTCATTGCGGAAAGGTAATACTACTCCTCTATAATCAATTCCCTAGCCCACTCTTCAAAATGTCTTTTTTCAGACTGCCCAAAGCACTTCCCTTCCTTGCTTGTCCTCTTAGCTGAAGACTTCACTGAAAAAATTGAGGCCATTTACTAGAACTTCTTTTACCTTCCTCATCTTACCTCCCTCTGACATCATCCCCCCAATATCTCCTATGTCAAGTCTCTTTAATCCAGGAGGTGACCCTTCTACTTGCCAAAACACACCTCTTTACCTGCACCCATCATCCTCTCCCATTGCCATCCCTCCCATCGCTCTAATCTTTAATCTCTCCCTCCCTGTTCCTTCCTTGCTACCCTCACACATGACCATATCTCCCCTAACCTTAAAAAACCTTCTCTAGATCCCACCTTCCCTGATAACTATCATTCTACATGTTTTCCCCCATTCTCTACTAACCTTTTTTTTTTAAAATTATACTAGGTATCTGTATTTCCACTTTTCCTCCTCCCCTCTAAATTCTCTTCAGTCTAGCTTCAGATTTTATCATTCACCTGAAATAGTTCTTTGCAAAGTTACCAGTGCTTAAGTACCAAGCCCAATAGGCTTTCGTTCTTCTTGACTTCCAAGCAGCAGGTGATAAGTTGATCATCTTCTGAGTTTTTTCTTTTTTGTGTATATGCCATTGCTTTCTTTGAGTTCCCCTTCTACCTATCTGACCAACCCTTTTCTGGATCTTCATCCATGTCATGTCTGCTAACTGTGGGTATGTTTTCAACTTGTTGATCCCATGAGCTTCCATTGGTTCAGTTATCATCTCTCTGCTGATGATTCTCAGATTTCTGTGGCAATCTCAAATATAGTCTCATTTCAAACTCAGTATATCCAAAACATAATTCATTATCCCTGCCCCACCTCCAAAAAAACCCTCTCTCCTATTCAAACCTTTTCTATTCCTGTTGAAGGTATCATCATCCTTCTAATCTCTTTGTTTTGCAACCTTTTTGTTATCCTTAGGTCCTACCTCTTGCTCACCCTATAGCCAGTCTTTCCATTTTTACCTCCACATTTCTCCTATACTTTCCATTCTACTCTCCATTCATACAACTGTAGCTCTAGCACTCATTGCTTCTTACCTGTACCCTTCTAATTACTTCCTGATTTTGGTCTCCCTGCCTCAATTCCACCTCCCACCCTGCCTCCATTCCATCTACTATATGGCTGCCAAAGTGGTTTTCCTGAAGTGAAAAACTGACCATATCCTCCCCATTTGATAAACTCTAGTGGCTCCCTGTTACCTCAAGGATCAAACACAAACCCCTTTCTTCGATAGTTAAATCTGTTACCCTTTCATATCTTTCCAATCTTCTTGTCCATTATTCCCCTCCATATGATCCTCACTGGCCTATTTATTACTCTCCACATACAGCATCCATTTCTCATCCCTGGGCTTTTACACCAGCTGTCCCTGTCCCTGAAATGCTATTCCTCCTCACCTCTAGATTTTAAATCCCTGGCTTCCTTCAAGGCTCAGCTCAAATGCTCCCTTCTGCAGGAGTTCTTTCCTCATCCCTGAAGTCCCCTCTAAGGCTATCTTTCATTTACTCTGCATCCTACTGACTCCCCCATTAGGATATAAACTCTTTGAGGATAGGGACTGTCAGTTTTTTCTTTATAATCTCAGCACAGTGCCTGGTCCATAGTAAGCCTTAATAAATGTTAGATGATTGGTTGATTAATTAATTTTATTAGTTACTTTTTCTGTGTCGTAACAAGGTCTAAGATTTTTCTACCTTCACAATTTCAGATAACCTGAAAATTGCCTGCCCAATGCCTTCACTCACAATCATGTAGCCTCTAATTCGTATTTTTTCTATGAATGCTTGGCCACGGCTAGTTGTTCTTCTCATTTTGTCTTTACTTCTTCTCACTTTAAATAGCATAATGTTTTGTGTTCCCATAGCAATATTTACTTTTACAAAACCTTTCCACATCTATTTCAGCATTGTCCTGTCAGCAGTCAGGCAGTGGAATACATGAGACCATACCCATTTGACAGATGAAACCTGAAGTCCAACTATTTAATAGAAGTGCTGACACTAGTAAAAGGAACTTGGGTTTATGTTGTGCTTTACAATAACTGGTTTGCAACAATCCTATGAGATGAGTAGTACAAGTATTAATTTTAGCGTTTTACAGATTAGGAAAATTCAGTCTGTGTGCCCTAGATTGCACAGCTAGTCAGCGTAACATCTGGAAGTCTCCCCTGATACCAAATCCTATGTTGTGGGATATTTTTTCTAGTATATTGTGCAGTTTTTCAAAAGACTTTTTGTGATACACAAGAATAAAGTCCAAATGGGTACATGATTTAGGTATAAAGATTGATACCATGAATAAACTGGAGAAGCAAGGAATAGTGTATTTATCAGATCTATGGAGAAGGGAAGAATTCTTTACTAAAGGAGAGATAGAATGCATTATGAAATGCAAAATGGATAACTTTGAGTACATTAAACTGAGAAGTTTTTGCACAACCAAACCCAATGCAACCAAAATCCGGAGGGATGTAGTAAATTGGGAAAAAATTTTTACAGCTAAGCTCGGGGATAAAGGCCTCATTTCTAGAATATATAGAGAACTGACCCAAATGTATAATCATACAAGTCATTCCCCAATTGATAAATGGTCAAAGGATATGAACAGGCAATTTTCAGAGGAAGAAATTAAAGCTATCTATAATCATATGAAAAAATGCTCTAAATCACTATTGGTTAGAGAGATGCAAATCAAAACAACTCTGAGGTACCACATCACACCTATAAGATTGGCAAACATGACAGAACAAGAAAATGATAAATGCTGGAGAGGATGTGGGAGAGTTGGAACACTAATTCATTGTTGGTGGAGCTGTGAGCGCATCCAACCATTCTGGAGAGCAATTTGGAACTATGCCCAAAGGGCTACAAAAATGTGCATACCCTTTGACCCAGCAATATCGCTACTAGGACTATATCCCCAAGAGATCATAAAAATGGGAAAGGGTCCCACATGTACAAAAATATTTATAGCAGCACTCTATGTAGTTGCCAAAAACTGGAAGTCAAGGGGATGTCCATCAATTGGGGAATGGCTGAATAAATTATGGTATATGAATGTAATGGAGTACTATTGTGCCATAAGAAATGATGAACAAGAAGACTTCAGAGAGGCCTGGAAGGACTTATATGACCTGATGCTGAGTGAAAGGAGCAGAACCAGGAGAACTTTATGCACAGCAACAACCACAGTGTGTGAGAGTTTTTTCTGGTAGACTTAGATTTTTGTAATAACACAAGAACTTCTGAAAAAAAAAAAAAATCCCAATGGTGGACCTCAAGGCAAAATGCCTTCCACACTCAGAGAGAGAAATATGGAAGTCACTCACATAATGTAGCAGATCATGTTTGTGTATGTGTATCTGTTTGTGTATCATGTTCTGATTTGTTATACGGATTCTTTCATTTATCTTAGTCTGACTACATAGCATGACTATAGTGAAAATATACTCAATAGGAAAGTATTTGTAGAATCTATACAGAATTGTATGCAGTCGTGGGGAGGGAGGGAGGTAGTGGGGGGTGGGTGGGGAGGGATAAAATCGCAATTGTATGGCAGTGATTGTTAAACATTAAAAAAATAAAAAAATTAAAAAAATTAAAAATAAAAAAAAAGACTTTTTGTGAGTCTTAAAAGTTTCAAAAGACTTTTTATTGAGCAGCCACCCTCACAACTCATACTTTTAAAGCACCTTACAATTTACAAAGCACTGTTTGTATCAGCAAATCTCTACACAGATTAAGCAAATATTATCCTCCTTATTTTACATATGAGTAAGCTGCTGCTGAGGAAGTTTTCCAAGGTAGTTAAGTGTCAGAAGCAGGAATGTATCCTGCTACTCAAATACTTTTCAAAATGAGATAATTTTCAAATGAGATAATATTTGGTTTTGTTTTTTTTTTAAAAAAGCACCCAGTACATTGCCTGGCATATATTAGGCTCTATATAGGTGCTTATTCTCTTCCCTTTCCCATTCCCTTATCTTTACTTCACTGTTGTTCTAACTAGAGCTCAGTTCTCCATGATGGATCTAATTATGTGTTCTTTAACTAGGTCAAGTATGATCAAGGTCTTTTTTCCGCTGACCAGCTCAATCAACCATTATTCATTGTTCAACTTGGACCTCCACATAAGAACTAAATTCTCCTTTTGGACCCCTCTAGATCATCACTTCTGCCTTTGGTCATGGTGGTGCTGAACTCCAGTTGGTTTAATAACCAGATCTTTTCTTATGTTAAAGCTTAATTATAAAGGAATAGATAGAGTAGGGGTATATTTTTGTTCTATAACAGGATAGATGTATGAATCTCACCCTCCATTTGTTTCACTTTCTTTTGCAAAAATTTTCTGTAAAAATCAAGCACAGAATGTGAACCTCTTGTACATAACTGAAATTGTTGTGGACGTTTTAAATATATTTTTTTTATATCTGAGCAACAATCAGTTCTTTAAAAAAGCTATTCATTGTTGAATGGTTGCAAATGTAATTTTAAAATGCTTTGTCAGTTTTGATTATATAGCTTGTAGAATAATAAATATTAATTTTCTATTGAGCCTGGTAGTTGGGTTATGGACTTGGATGTTAGAGCAACACAAGGCAGAAATTTAGACAGTGTGAATCAGAGCTAATTATTTCATAACTTCAGGCCACTGTGATAGAAAAAAAATATAAAATACAGCATTATAATTTTGTATGCTGTTAATTTAAAGGAATTCACGCAATTTAAGTGATTTTTAATTTCTAATGTTTTCAAAAGCATATCTGCTATATGATAAAGGAATAATATTTATTAGAACAGCTAATTTGTTTTTATTAAAACTTCTTTGGTTAAAGTTATTAATAGCTCATAACTATAGACATAAATTAATTTAGGTATTTCTGTACCTTTCTGAATGAGAAGAGATTTGAATTGGAAAGTATTACACTGAGTATTAAGGAATTTATATGTTTACATATTCACTGACCTGTTTTCAGCTCATTTCTAAAGATTTCTGAGGGGGCATTTGGCCATTGAAGTAATGGTTTGCTCACTATTAAAGGGGAAAGGTCCTGAGTGAAATTTTTTTTTCGGAATTTTACTTTTAAGAGATTCCTAGAAGAAAGGTCATTTGAGTTTTTAGATGATATTTATTAAGAAACTTTTCCTCATTTCTAAACTTCAAAGTGAATTTCTGAAAGTTCTGTAATCCCTTTTTCTCTTTCTGTAACCATCTACCTTGACTACCTGCTTTGACTACCATGGCAAAGTTGGATTTTTTTATACCACTGTAAAACACTATAGGAAGTAATAAGAGGAGAGGGGAAAACATATACAAATGAATGGTAGTATTAAAATACTTATTCTTTCTGTGGATATTAAAAATGGAAATTTGAGTATAGCTGGTTCATTTGCAAAATGACCAATAATGCAAAATGAGGTTGTATATAGGTGAATCTATAGATTTTGTGGGTTGATGTATAAGTTTGGTTATTATATACTTAGATTTATGATGAAAAAGGAAAAAAGAGAAAGGAACTTTGGGTCTTTTTATATCTTCCTTTAAACTTCTTGCAACAAAAATCCAAATAATATAACAATATCTTATATTTGTTTAATCTTTTTAATTTTTCAAAGTGTTTTCCTATTTACGATCCCATTCATTCTTCATGGCAACCTTACGAAATACATAAGGCAGTTAGTTATTTTCTCAGTTTTGCAGATGAGGAAACTGATGCCTGGGGAGGTTAAGTTACTTAAGACCCAACAAGTTAATTAGTCATATAGCTAGTAAAATAACAGATCTTCTGATTCTCAGACCTGTGTTCTTTCTGCTAGGTCCTCAAGTACTTATTCAGTGCTGACTATTTCCCAAGCACTGCGCTAAGTAGTGGGGATTCCAAGAAAGGAAAAACTATGATCCCTGCCATTAAAGGGCTTACATTCTAATGAGGGAAATAAGAGCAAAAAATTGTACACTTAAGACGTGTATGTTGTAAATGCAAGGTAGCACCAAAGGGAAGGCATTAACAGTGTGTTGGAGGGTAGCGGAGGAGAAAGAACAGAATTTCACCTGCAGAAGGTGGGATCTGACCCGAATCTTCAGGGAAACCAGGAGGTGGAGGTGATGAGGGGGAGCATGCTGGGGCAGGGAAAAGGCAGAGTTGAGAGATGGAATATGGTGTTCAAGAATTAGCAAGGAGGCCAGTGTCCCTAGATTGTGCAATACTTGGGAGAGAGTAAAATGTAAGAAACTGGAAAAATAGGAAGGGGCCAGGTTGTGAAGGACTTTAAAAGCCTCTTTAAAAAGAGAGGATTTTATATTTGATCCTGGAGGTAAGAGGGAACCTGTAAATCTAACTGAGCAGGAAAGGTGACCTGGTAAGACCTAAATCTTAGGAAGATCACTTTGACAGCTGAGTAAAGGAAGGACTGGAGTGGAAAGAGACCTCAAGCATGGAGACCAGCCAGAAAACTATTGTATTAGTCTAGACACAAGGTTATGAGAGCCTCCAAAAAGGTGGTAACAATGTGAATGAAGAAAAGAGGATATATATGAGAGATGCTGTGAGGGTAAAAACAAGACTTGGCAACAGGTTGGATTGTGGGGTGACTGTGAGTGAGACTTGAAGGTGACACTTCTCTTTCCAGCATGGGCAAGGTGGTGGCATGTTGACAGGAATGAGTAAGTTTGGAAGAGGGAAGGATTTTGGGGAAGACATGATGAGTTCTGTTTTGTACATGTTGGCTTTGGGATGTCCATGGGGCATTCAGATATTGAGGTCCAAGAGATAGTTGGTTATGAGAGACTGTAGTTTTTGAGGTTTGGGCTGGACATAGACATTATATTGGTTATCCTCTGAGATCCCATATCATAAAGTTAGTAAATTATCCTAAAATAGATTGAACAGAATATGGGCCCCAAACACTTCAATCAAATAAAACCTACTTAGTGATTGGATTTTTATCACCTTTTGATTACCTCAGTTTTTACCTAAAAAGTCCATAAAAATCTCTGGTATTATTTTCCAGATTTGACTTGTAGAGTTCTTTAGAGTTCATACCATAGACATGTTTAAACATATTTTACATTTAATAAGTCATTTGGCAGCAACTTCAGGATGTTGCATGGTGATGTATCATTTGGATTTGCATAACACTTTCCTTACAGAAGTTAATTAAAAATGATTAAACCCAGTCTTAGAGATGTTGCAGCTTGTCTAGGATCACACATTGAACCAGTGGCAGAGTCATGGATGAAAAAACCTTCATTTCCTGGCCTTGACTAATGTTCTTCATGTTGTCATTGTTCTGTCTCACAGGGAGTGTAGGACCAAATCTGAATAAAAATCCCTTGCCAAATTAACATATAGCAGAGATTATAGAGGGAAGGCTGCTCAAGTGCTTAGTCATTCTCTTAGTTAAAAGTTGTCATGGACCTTCAACAAATTCAGCAACGTTTATTAAGTGCCTAATATGTGCTAGAAATTTTCATAAGAACTAGAGACACAAAGATGAAAAATGATTCAGTATCTGCTCTCAAAGAATTCCATCTACTGGGGGGGCGGTATACAACATATAAACGAATAATAAGGATAATATGAGTTGGAGTTGATGGGGACAAAGGAAAGATCCAGACAAAGTGCTCCAGGAAAATGTGAGCAGTAACCACAATAATATAATAGAAAACAATATCAGAAGATGCCAGACCTGTGATAAATGTAATGTCTAAGTGTGCTGTTGATGAAACAGGTCTCCCTCAGTTATCAGACATATCCAGTGTTTTAATCCCCTCACCCCCCTCAGCTGTACTATTGTGTTGCAAGAGAATTTTCTGTGGGTCGGAGAGAGTCATTCAGAAGTGGAAGAAAGTTTTATATATATATATATATATATATATTTTCAAAAGAATATTTATTTTAAAAATAAAATTAAAGGAGGGAGAGAACACTTTTCATCTGGGGACATGAAGGGAGGCTTCTAAAAGGAGGTGACATTTGCTTTGAACCTTGAAAAAGAAGTATTTTGTTAGGTAGAAATAAGGAGGGAGTGTAATCCAAGTCTTCACATATTCCCAGAAGTATGTCAAGCTGAGAACAGATACTGTACAATTTAGCTGAAACTAAAAATATGTGAGGTAGGGTCTTCACTATCAGGCAAACTGAGACATATGTATTTTGTCCTAAATGCTATAGGGAGCCACTGAAGGATTTATGACCAGGGGACTGACATGGTCAGGCTTGTACATTAGGAACATTAAGAACAGTTTCGATAGGGGAGAGAACAGAGACAGAAAGGCCAATCTGGGATATCATATTAGACTAGGTAAGAGACAGCAAGGGTTTGAACTAGCATGGGGGCAGCTTGAATAGAGATTTTATAAGAGTAAAGTTAATGTCCCCAAAGTCCAGTGTCTCCCTTTGTTGTGGAGGTGACCCTGGCTTCCCAAAATCTGAGCTAGTGGAGCACAATCTCTTTTGGATCGTATCAATCTGCAGAGACCTTGAGGACTAGATTTTCTTTCCAGGGACCAATATGACTAAGTACTGAGAAGCTCATTCCCAGTAGATTGGCTACTTAATTATGAATTCTTTGTCTATGGCAACCAAAAAAATAAAGAAAAATACAAAATGTCTCTCACCTGTATGCAGCTCTTTGGAGGTGGTAGGATTGTGGGGAAAGGAGGAAGAAGTTGAAAAGAACCTATTTCCAGACCATCTGTAAACATTAATCTAACTGTTGATTCTTTAAATGTGAGATCTTTATTTAATGGTTATACAAGTTGAGGAACTGAATTATATTTTCATATTCCATTATAACTGAAACCAAGTCAAATCGACAAGCATTTGTTAAACACTTACTAATGTACTAAAAACTGGGGATACAAAGAAGACAAAAACGTAGTCCCTGCCCTCAATGACCTTACATTCCAAGGGTGGAGACAACACATAAATAACTAGGTAGATATAAGATATGTATAGAGTGGATGGTACCTTGAGAGGGGAAGACATTAACAGCTGGTAGACCCAAAGGCCTCCTGAAGTAGGTGGGATTTGATCTGAGTCTTGAAGGAAGTCAAAACTAAGAAGTGAGGAGGAACAGCATTCTAGTTATGGAGGACAGTCGGAGCAAAGGCATGGAGCATCATATTCTAAGAACTGCAGGGTAGGCCAGTGTAGCTGGATTATAGATAGAATTGTTGTTCAGCCTTCTCAAACATGTGACTCTTTGTGACCCCATTTGGGGCTTTTTTGGGCAAGGATACCAGAGAGGTTTGCCATTTCCTTCTCTAGCTTGCTTTACAGATAAGAAAACTGAGGCAGACAGGGTTAAATAACTTCCCCACGATCACAGAGCTAGTACATGTCTGAGGTCGGATTTGACCTCAGGTCTTCTGGATTCCAGGTAAGCTCTCCACCTACTGTGCCACCTACTTGCCGTGTAGATTGAATATGTGGGGAAGGTGTGTTCAGGGAAGACTAGTACCTCTAGAGTGAGGGCTGCTAAGCCTATTTCAGGGTTGCTTTCCACTTTATTCACCTAGCTCTTATCTGTGGTTCCAAGAAACTGTAGCATACACAGTGGCCACACCCTGGTAAGCCTTTCGGCAGGTGGGCTAAACCAGATTAAGGGTAACCAACAGGTCTCAAACCCTTCGGTGTGTAAGAGAGATGTCTACCCCAAGCATGTGAAGATTCCACCTGGCAGAATGGGCAGAGGAGAACAATTTATTCCATTGGCTAGGAGTATATTGAGCTTGATTGGACATTGAAGATGGCAGTGTCATCCACTGCATCCTGAACCAGGTAGCTTGACTTTGTCTTGCCACTAGACTCCAGTGACTCTGGAATAGAGAGTGAGGCTAATGACTTCCCACAACTCTGCCTCACTTGAATCCAGTTTGTGCACAAATCAAAAGACATGGACCATATCATTTTACCATTTTTACCCACCTCCAAGTCCTGTGGTGACAGGCAAGTGATGAAGTAGCAAGTGAAGATATACTGAGAGCTGTAGTCACAACACTGCCAACAGGTGGCTCAGGCCATAGAGTTATCTTCTGACTGGATTGAAGCAGCAGTGGAATATGGCAGCTCCATAGGTGTCTGAGCAGTTTTTTTTGTTTGTTTTTGTTTTTGTTTTTTTTTTTATTTAACTTTTAACATTTATTTTCACACAATTTTGGGTTACAAATTTTCTCCCCTTTTCTCCCCTCCCCCCCCAAACCCGAGCTTTCTAATTGCCCCTGTGACCTATCTGCTCTCTCCTCTATCCTCCCTCCCTGCCCTTGTCTCCATCTTCTCTTTTGTCCTGTAGGGCCAGATAGCTTTCTTGACCCCTTAACCTGTATTTCTTGTTACCCAGTGGTAAGAACATTACATTTGGTCCTAACACTTTGAGTTCCAGCTTCTTTAGCTCCCTCCCTCTCCACCCCTTCCCCTTGGAAGACAGGCAATTCAATATAGGCCATATCTGTTTAGTTTTGCAAATGATTTCCATACTAGTTGAGTTGTATAGGACTAACTATATTTCCCTCCATCCTATCCTGTCCCCCATTACTTCTATTTTCTTATGGTCCTTTCCCTCCCCATGAGTGTCGACCTCGTATTGCATTTTCCTCCCCATGCCCTCCCCTCCATCCTTCCCCCCACCCTGCTTGTGCCCCTGTCCCCCACTCTCCTGTATTATGAAATAGGTTTTCCTATCAAAATGAGTGTGCATTATATTCTTTCCTTTAGTGGAATGTGATGAGAGTAGACATCATGTTTTTCTCTTGCCTCCCCTCTTTATCCCACCACTAATAAGTCTTTTGCTTGCCTCTTTTATGAGAGATAATTTGCCCCATATAACTTCTCCCTTTCTCCTCCCAATATTTCTCTCTCACTGCTTGATTTCATTTTTTTTTTTAAGATATGATCCCATCCTCTTCAATTCACTCTGTACACTCTGTCTCTATGTATGTGTGCATGTGTGCATGTGTGTGTGTGTGTACTCCCACCCAGTACCCAGATACTGAAATGTTTCAAGAGTTACAAATATTGTCTTTCCATGTAGGAATGTAAACAGTTCAACTTTAGTAAGTCCCTTATGACTTCTCTTTGCTGTTCACCTTTTCATGTTTCTTCTTCATTCTTGTGTTAGAAAGTCAAATTTTCTTTCCAGCTCTGGTCTTTTCATCAGGAAAATTTGAAAGTCCTCTATTTCATTGAAAGACCATTTTTTCTCCTGAAGTATTATACTCAGTTTTGCTGGGTAGGTGATTCTTGGCTTCAGTCCTAGTTCCTTTGACTTCTGGAATATCCTATTCCATTCCCTTCTATCCCTCAATGTAGAGGGTGCCAGATCTTGTGTTATCCTGATTGTATTTCCACAATACTTGAATTGTTTCTTTCTAGCTGCTTGCAATATTTTCTCTTTCACCTGGGAATTCTGGATTTTGGCCACAATGCTCCTAGGAGTTTCTCTTTTTGGATCTCTTTCATGCGGTGTTCTGCGGATTCCTTGAATATTTATTTTGCCTTCTGGTTCTAGAATCTCAGGGCAGTTTTCCTTGATAATTTCATGGAAGATGATGTCTAGGCTCTTCTTTTGATCATGGTTTTCAGGTAGTCCCAGAATTTTTACATTGTCTCTCCTGATTCTATTTTCC
This sequence comes from Notamacropus eugenii, assembly GCF_028372415.1. Classification (NCBI taxonomy): domain Eukaryota; kingdom Metazoa; phylum Chordata; class Mammalia; order Diprotodontia; family Macropodidae; genus Notamacropus; species Notamacropus eugenii. The sequence continues at coordinate 642,667,281 of NC_092872.1, read as the reverse complement.
AGGTCAGTTGTTTTTCCAATAAGATATTTCACATTATCTTCCATTTTTCAAATCTGCGCGGTATGTTCTGAGATATCTGTCTTTCTCGAAAAGTCCTTAGCGTCCATCCATACCATTCCAGATTTGAAAGATCTATTTTCTTCAGTGAGCTTTTGAATCTCCTTTTCCATTTGGTTAATTCTGCTTTTGAAAGCATTCTTCTCCTCATTGGCCCCTTGCACCTCCCTTGCCAGCTGAGTTAGGCTAGTTCTCAAGGTGCCAATTTCTTCAAGATTTTTTTGGTTCTCCTTTAGCAGGGAGCTGATCTGCTTTTCATGCTTCTCCCTCACCCCTCTCATTTCCCTTCCCAGTCTTTCCTCCACCTCTCTAACTTGATTTTCAAAATTCCTCTTGAGCTCTTCCATGGCCTGAGCCCATTGGGTGGGCTGGGACACAGAATCCTCGATTTCTGTGTCTTTGCCTGATTGGCAAGCATTGTTCCTCCCCATCAGAAAGGAAGGGAGGAAGTGTCTTTTCTCCGCTAAAATACCCTTCAATAGTTTTATTTCTTTTCCCTTTTCTTGGCATTTTTTCCAACCAGTGGCCTGACCTCTGAATGTTCTCCTCACACCCACCTCGCCTCCTGGTCCTCCCAGCCAGCGTTTGGGGACTGAGATTCAAATGCTGCTTTCCGCCTTAGAGTTTTTGGCGGGGGCAGGGCTGCTATTCAGTGTTAAATTAAGTTCAGGTGCTGAGGTCAGGGGTAGGGCCGCCTCTCTGGCTCAGTTCCCTCAGGGGGTTTATGCATAGACCTTCCACAATGGATCCAGGCTCCCGCCCGCTTGGGGAGCCCCTGTCTGCAGCCGCCTCTCAGCTTCCATCTCCTGGGGGGGCCCGAGCCATGGGAGCACCCCACTCCCCTCTCAACCCGCCAAAGAGACTCTCTGACCTACCCCCGTCAGTCACCTGTTGGTGGGGGGGGCTTGTGCCGCCGCTGAAGATCCCGTCTCTGGAGCCCTCCCAGATCCGTGTCTCTTGGAGCCGCGGCCGCCGCCGCAGGTCCGGGCTGGGCACCGTGTCTGCAGCACGACGGACCTTTTGCGAGAGGTTTGCAGGTCCCTCTGTGGGTGGAGGGACCCGCGTGGCCGCTGGAGATCCCGTCCCCGTAGCCCTCTCGGATCTCTTCCCCTCGGTGTTGTGGCCGTGGCGGGACTGCACTCTGCTCCCCGTCCCGGCGCCCAGTCCGCGGCGCGAAGGACCCCCCGCGAGAGGTTTGCAGGTCTCTCCAGAGCAGAAATCTCCCTCGCTCCAATACTCCATGGTCTCTGGGTGCAGAATTCGCCCTAGCTTGGTCCCCTCTAGCCGCTCTGTGGTTTGTGGGCTCGGAGCTGTGTGTATGTGCGTCTTTCTATTTCGCCATCTTGGCTCCCTGAGCAGTTTTTTTTAAGGACCACACCACTTACCTGTTGATGTGAGGGAGGAGCTAGAAAAGATACCCTAAAAATTGTCTGCTTCACCCAACCCTGACTTGCTTACTGCAGCAGGTAGGGATCCCACCTTGTGGTTGAAACACAAAAAAATGTGCAAAAAGTTTTGCAAAGATGACTCAACTCACCATTGGTACTTGGAATGTGTACATGTTTATGGACTACTAGAAATCCAAGAGACCTGAAAGACTAACAGGTCTTGTTGCTAAACAACTCAGCAGGTATCATATCCAAATAGCAGCTCTGAATGAAACAATATTGGTCAGCTTACTAAAGTCAGGGCTGGATACACGTTTTTCTGGAGTAGACACAATAAAGGGGAATGCTATGAAGTTAGTGGAGGTTTTGTAATCAAAACTAACCTAGTCCACAAACTTGTATGTCTACCAAATGAAGTGGAAGACAGACTTGTGACAATGTGATTGCCACTTGGAAGAAAATGCCCCATCACCATCATCAGTGCCTATGCTCCTACTATGACAAACCCTGATGAGGTCAAAGAAAAATTTTATGAAGACCTGGAAACCCTCATCATCAATGTGCCAAAAGAGGACAAGCTTATAATTCTGGGTAACTTTAATACCAGAGGAGGCTCAGACTACCAGACATTGCAGGGAGTCTTAGGAAGGAATGAAATTGAAAATAGCAATGTTCACTTACTACTGAAGAATTGTGCATATCATGACCTTTCATCACAAACACTGTCTTCCATTTGCCCAAATGCAATAAAACATTATGAATGCACCCTTGCAGCAAACATTGAGATTAAAAAGATTGTGTCATTGTGAGAAGGGATGAAAAGGTATGAGAATGACAAAGGTGATGTGTGGTACAAAGTACTGAACTGATCATAGACTTATCCTCTCCAAGCTAAATATTTGCATTCAGCTGAAGTAGCAGCCCCATGGCAAGATTGCTAACAGATTAGAGTGCTTTTTGCGAGTGGGAAGAATTCCTTGCTAACTTGGAGGAAAAGCTGAGCTAACACGTGGGTTGGCAACAGTGGGAGCAGAAAAGGAGTGGGCAACTTTCAGAGATTTGGTGTATACCACTTGAATTTACTCATCTAGGCCAGAACACTCACAAATATCAAGACTGGTTTGACAAAAATGATGGGGCAATTAAGAAGCTGATAAACAAAAAATGAGATCGCAAGGTTTACCAACAGTATAGTTCATCCAGCTCTAAGAAGGTAGCATTTAACTCCATCAGAAGTAAAGTGCAAGTGAAGCTCAGAGAAATGCAGGATTCTTGGTTCAGTAAGAAAGCAGATAAAATTCAGTTTTGTGCTGATAGTAACAATCCAAAGCACATTTATGATGCCCTGAAAGACATGTGGTGCATCTCAACTACTCAATGCTGATGGAGCCACATTGATTAGTGATAAGGACATAATCCTGAAGAGATAGGCTGAACACTTCCATAATGTTCCCAACAGACCATAATCAATCAGTGCTGAAGCCATTGATCATATATACCCCAGGTTAAAATCAATCCCTCTCTAGTTGAACTTCCAATTGAAGAAGAGGTTTTGAATGTTATTAGGCTTCTTGGCAAAACACCTGGTGCTGATTCTATTCCAGCTGAAATTTACAAGGCAAGGAGTCTACTGCTCAATCAAAAGCTGATTGAAATTTTCCAGGTTGTATGGCAAAAGTCAGTTATTCCCCAGGTGTTCAAGAATGCCTCCATTGTCCATCTCTATAAAGATAAAAGAAATAGATTGTCCTGTGACAAATGCCCGGGGTGGGGAGGGGCAAGAACTCTCTCTTAGTCATTGCTGGCAAGATTCTTGCCAGAGTCCTCTTTAATAGGCTGTTCCTTTACCTGGAAGATAGTCATCTATCTGAGAGTCAGTGTGGCTTCAGAAAGGACTGAGAAATGGTCAGTGTGGTGGTCGCTGCCCAATAACTCCAGGAAAAATGTCAAGAGCAGAACAGAGGTTTGTACACAATATTCATTGATCTGACCAAGGTCTTTGATGCTGTCAGTTGTGAGGGCTTGTGGAAAATTGTGTCAAAATTTGGTTGCCTGTAGAAGTTCATCAGTAGTGTATGTCAGTTTCATAATAGCATGCCTGCCCGGAGTCTGGATAGTGGGCAGAGCTCTCATGCTTTCCTAATCCCCAGTGAAGTGAAGCAGGGCTGTGTGCTTGCTCTTATGCTTTTTAGCATGATATTTTTAGCAGTGTTGTCATACACCTTCAGTGAGGACAAAAATGCCATCAAGGTCAGCTACTGCGCTGATAGTAAATTATTTAACTTGAAAAGGCTGCAAGGCAAGATTAAAGTGGAGGGAGAGTTGGCGCATGATTTTTTATTCACAGATGATTGTGCATTGATTGCATCCTCTGAGGCTGAAATGCAGCACAGTATGGATGGATTCTTTGCTGCTTATATTTATTTTTCCTAACAACACCAAGGAAATAGTGGTTCTCTACCAGTTGGCACCAAACTTTCCATTCATAAAACCATCAGTTACAGCAAATGGGGAAATTGTGAATGCTGTGGATAAGTTCACCTACTTTGGCAGTATACTTTCCAGGGATGTCCACAGATGATGAGGTTGACACATGCATTAACAGAGCTAGCCTAGTGTTTGGGAGACTGAAGGAAAGTGTGGGAAAGAAGAGATATTAGACTGCCTACCAAACTGAAGGTCTACAGAGCCATTGTATTGATTTCATTGCTGTATGCCTGTGAAATCTGGACAATCGAGGTCATTCCAGGAAACTGAATTGCTTCCATTTGAATTGTCTTAGGAAGATTCTGAAGATTACCTGGCAAAATAAGGTACCAGATAGTGAGGTCCTTTCTTCAGCTGAACTGCCAGGCATTCAAATATTACTGCAGAAAGTGCAACTCTGATGGGGTAGCCATAGTTGAATACCAAATGTGTGTTTGCCTAAGATACTATTTTATGGAAACCTCACCCAAGGCAAGAGCTTACATGGAGGTCAGGAGAAGCAATATGAGGATGTTTTCAAGGTTTCTCTGAAGAACTTTGTAATCAATTGCATGATGTGAGAAATACTTGCAAAGAACCACTCAACATGATACCACATCTCCAATTGTTCATGTGGACTATTTGTGCCTGATCTGTGGTAGAGCCTTCTGAACTCATATTGGTCTGATCAGCCATAGTCAGATACACTGTACCTTCACCCTGACATAGTGATATCATTTTGATTCTTTTTGAGAATGAAAAACAACAACCAACCAGATTGAATAGAAGAGATTAAATCATAAGGAGGCTGGAAAGGTAGGGAAGAGCTAGATTATGAAGAGCTTTAAATGCCAAATGAAGGAATTTATATTTGATCATGAAGGTAATAAGGAGTGAATGGAGTTTATTTAGCTGGAGGTGACTTGGTCAGATCTTTGTTTCCTGAAAATCATTTTGGGGGCTGATTGGGGCATGGTTTAAAGTGGGGAGGGACTTGAGGCAGGGAGATGAGTTATAAGCTTCTGCAGTAGTCTAAATGAGAAGTGATAAGGGCCTGTACTAGGGTTGTGACTGTATGAATTAAGACAAAGGAATTTATATGAGATATTATATAGGTAGAAATGACAAGTTTTGGCAAGAAATTGAATTATGTGGATTGAATGTTTGTAAAGAGTTGTGATCCTGATGGCCAGCAATGGTGGTACCCTCAACAATAGAAGACAAGTTGGGAAGAAGGGAGTTCTGGGGCAGAGACATCATTAGTTCTTTTTAGTCAAGTTAAGTTAGCAGTGCTTATAGGAAATCCTTTTTTAAGTTGTCCAAAAAACAGCTAGGTAAGTCAGTCTGAAGCTCAGTAGAGAAACAAGGACTTTATTTATAGGTCTAGGAATCATCAGCATAGAGATAATAGCTGAAACCATAGAAGATGATGAAATCACCATGTGAGATAGTATAGAGGGAGAAGGGAAAAGAGCCAAGATGAGAACCTTGAAAGATATCTACATTTAATGGTTATGACATGGATGAAGAAGCAAACAGAGATACAGAGAAGGAACAGTTGAACAGATAGGAGAGGAACCAGAAAAGAGCAGTGTTATGAAAACCTAATAAGAGTATCAGGAAGGAGGTTATCAACAATGTCAAATTCTGCACAAAGGTCAAGAAGGATGAGGACTGAGAAAAGGCCATTTGATTTGGCACTTAAGAGATCATTGGTAACTTTAGTTACCATTAAATTGAACGATAAGATCTGAAACCAGATGGCAAAAGGTTTAGAAGAGAATGAGAGGCGAATTGGAGAACTTAGTGTAGACCATTTTCTCAGAAATTTAGCCAGGAAGTTGAAGAGAAACATAGGAAGATAGTAAGGAAGGTAGGAATGAGTAAACTGGTTTTGTTTTGTTTTTTGTTTTTTGTTTTTTTTATATAGGATAGGAGAGGCATGAGCATATTTGTAGGCAGCAGGAAAGGAGCCAGTAGATAGGAATAGCTTGAAGATAAGCTAGTGGGGATGACAGAGAAGGCAGCTGGCTGGAGAAATCAAGAGTGGATAAATTGAGTTCTTAAAGGAATAATTAAATGTTACAGGAAAAAAATAGTAACCCCCTCACCCTCGAGGGGATCTCAAATTTCTTTTCTCAGAAGTAGATAAATATAACTACAAAATGAACAAAAAAAAAGTTAAGGAGATGAATAGAATTTTAGAAAAGTTAGGTAAGATAAACCTAGAGAAAACTGAATGGGAACAGAAAAGAATATACCTTCATTTCAATGGTACATGACACCTACCCCAAAATTGACCAGGTATTAGGGCACAAAAATCTCACAATGAAAGCAGAAATATTAAATGCATCATTTTCAGATCATAATTCAATAAAAATTACATTCAAAAAAGGGCATTGGAAAGATAGATTAAAAATTAATTGGAAACTAAATAATCTAATTCTAAAGAATGAGTCAAGGAACAGATCATAGAAATAATCTATAATTTCATTAAAGAGAATGACATCAATGAGATACCAAAATTTATGGGATGTAGCCAAAGCAGCACCTAGGGAAAAATTTATATTTCTAAATACTTACATCTATAAAATAGAGAAAGAAAAGATCAGTGATTGGACTGCAACTAAAAAAAACCCTAGAAAAAGAACAAATTAAAAATCCCCACTTAAACAACACTTTGGAAATCCTGAAAAATCAAAGTAGAGATTAATAAAATTGAAAGTAAGAAAATCATTGAACCAATAAATAAAAATAGTAGCTGGTTTTATGAGAAAAAACAATAAAACAAGCCATCAGTTAATTTGATCTTAAAAAAAAACCCCAAATCATTAGTATCAAAAGTTAAAAGGGTAAATTCATCATCATTGAAGACAAAAATTAAATCAACTATTAGGAGCTATTTTGCCCAATTATATACAAATAAATCTGAAAATCTAAGTCATGAATGCATATTTACAAAAATATAAATTACTGAGATAAAGAGAAGAGCAAATAGAATACATAAATAGCCCCATCTTAGGAAAAGAAATTGAAGAAGTCATAAATGAGCTCCCTAAGAAAAAAACCCAGTAATAAATGGATTCACAAATGAATTCTACCAAACATTTAAAGAACAAATAATTCCAAAACTATATAAACTATTTGAAAAAATAGGGAAAGAAAGAGTCCCACCAAATTCCTTTTATGACACAAACATGTTCCTGATACCTAAAATCAGAAAGAGCAAATACAGAGAAAAAAAGCCGTGCACAAATTTCCTTAATAAATATTGATGCAAAAAATTTAAATAAAATACCAGCAAGGAGATTACAGCAATATATCACAAAGATCATACATTATGACCAGGTGGGATTTATACTGATAAAGTAGATATGGTTCAGTATTAGGAAAATCATCAGCGTAATTGACCATATCAACAACAAAACCAACAAAAATCATATGATTATCTCAGTAGATTTATAACTTCTTTTTTTATGAAATTCATTTGTATTTTTAAAAAACAACACTACAAAACATAGGAATCAAGGGAACTTTCCATAAAATGATAAGTAATATTTATTTAAAACCATCAGCAACCATTTTCTGTAATGGGAATAAGCTAGAGGCCTTCCTGTTAAGATCAGTGGTGAAGCAGGGATGCCCATTATCACCACAATTACTCAGTATTGTACTAGGAATACCAGCTATAGCAGTAAGAGGGAAAAAAAGAAATTAAATGAATTAGAATAGGCAGTGAGGAAACAAATTATCACTCTTTGCAGATGTTATGATGGTGTACTTACAGAATCAACTAAAAATCTTGTTGAAGTATTTAAAACTTTAGCAAAGTTGTAGGATATAAAATAAACCCACATAAATCATCAGTAATTCTGTATTCTACCAACAAAACCCAGCAGGAAGAGATAGAAAGGGAAATTCCATTTAAAATAACTGTAGACAATATAAAATACTTGGGAGTCTACCTTCCGAGACAAATCCAGTAACTATATGAATACAATTACAAAACACTTTTCACACAAATAAAGTCAGATCTGAGCAATTGGAAAAATGTTAACTGCCCACAGCTAGTCCAAGCCAAGGAAATAAAATGACTGTCCTACCTAAGTTAATTTACTTATTCATTGGTTGGTTGGTTGGTTGTTGTTCTTTGTTCTCCAAGAGGACCAAAATGACATCACCATGATAAAGTCAAGTTTCAATGTGAAAGAGTGTGGCTAATCAGACTAATGCAAGCTTGGAATGCTCTATGACAGATTGGGCACAGACAATACGTGTGTACATTTAGGGTGGTTACTGCGCATCCTATGTTTCCTTTGTGCTGTTTCAATTCTGCTTTGCTCATAGAGCATAGCACTTTTTCTGATATGGGCATGCCATGCTGAGCGGTTCTCCACCAGGGTCTGCCATGTCCCACAATCAAATCCAAAGTTCTTGAGAAAGACTTGGAGAGTGTCCTTGTATCGCCTCTTCTGACCACCATCTGATTGTCTGCCCCATGCAAGCTCTCCATAAAATAGTCTTTTTGGCAAGCATACGTTTTACATTGGAGCAACATGGCCAGTCCATCAGAGTTGCGCTCTCTGAGGCATAGTTTGAATGCTTGGCAGTTTAGTTCGAGCGAGGGCCTCAGTGTCTAGTACCTTATCCTGCCAGGTGATCTTCAGAATCTTCCTAAGACAGTTCAAATGAAAGTGATTCAGTTTCCTGGCATGGCACTGGTAGTCTCCATGTTTCACAGGCATACAACAGTGAGGTCAGCACAACAGCTCTGTAGACCTTCAGTTTGGTAGTTAGCCTAATACGTCTTCTCTCCCAAACTTTTCTTCAGAGCCTCCTAAACACTGAGCTAGCTCTGGCAACGTGTGCATCAACCTCATTGTCAATGTGTACATCCCTGAAAAGTACACTACCAAGGTAAGTGAACCTATCCACAGTATTCAAAACGGTTCTGTATATGGATGGTATGGTGGTGACTGATGGAGCACCTGTGTTTTCTTGGTGTCAATTATTAGGCCAAAATCAGCTCAGGCAGCAGGAAAGTGATCCATCCTTTGTTACTTCTCAGCTTCAGAGGCTGCATTGAGCGCACAATCATCTGCAAACAGAAAATCATACACCAACACTTCCTCCACTTTGATCTTGGCTTGTAACCTTTTCAAATTGAAGAACTAACCATCAGTACAGTAGTTGACCTTGATGCCATGTTCATCCTCATTGAAAGCATTTGACAACATGGCTGAAAACATCATGCTAAAAAGCATGGGAGCAAGCACACAGCCCTGTTTCACTCCATTGGTCACTGGGAAACCACAAGAGCATTGTCTACTCTCCAGAATCTGGGCAAACACGCCATCAATGCTGACATAATTTTCCATGAACCTTCATGACTAACAGTGTCAAAGGCCAAAGTCAGATCTACAAACATTATGTACAGATCTCTGTTCTCTTGGCACTTCTAGAGTTGTCAGGCAGTAAACACCATATCAACTGTTCCTTGACCCTTTGTGAAGCCACACTGGTTCTCAGGTATATGACCATCTTTCAGGTGAAGGATCAGCCTATTAAGAAGGACCTGAGCAAGAATCTTGCAAGTAATGACTAAGAGGGAGACCCCCCTGTGATTGTTGCAGGACAATCTATTCCCTTTTCCTTTATAGAGATGGACAATGGAGGCATCCTTGAACTCCTGTGGGATAATCTCCTCTTGCCATTACTTATTCAGTGCCATACCAAATGATGAAAAATTAATTTATAGAGCTACAAAAAATAATAGCAGAATTCATCTGGAAAAACAAAAAGTCAAGAATATACAGGGAATTAATTTTTAAAATGTGAAAGAAAGTAGCCTAACTATAGCATATCTCAAACTGTATTATAAAGCAGTAATCATGATTATCTGGCACTGGCTATGAGGTAGAGTGGTATCAGTGGTAATGTCCACAGTAATATAGTGATTGATAAACACAAAGATCTCAGTTTTGGAGACAAAAATTGCTAGGAAAACTAGAAAGCAATTTGTCAGAAACTAGTTATAGATGACATCTCATACTATCTACGAAGAAAAGGTTAAAATGGGTACATGATTTAGACATAAAGAGTGATACCATAAACAGATTAGGAGAGCATGGAATGGTTTACCTATTGAATATTATAATAAGGGAAGGATTTATGACCAAACAAGAGATAGAAAAACATCGCAGGATATAAAATGAATAGTTTTGATTGCATTAAATTACAAAGGTTTTTCCACAAACAAAACCAATGCAACCAAGATTAGAAGGAAAGCAAAAACTTGGGAGGAGGGAAAGTTTTTTGTTTTACAGTAAGTTTCTCTCATAAAAGCCTAATTTCTTAACTATATAGAAAAGTGAGTCAAATTTATAAGAATATAATTCATTCCCCAATTGATAAATGGTCAAAGGATATGAATAAGCAGTTGTCAGATGAAGAAATCAAAGCTACCTGTCATCATATGAAAAAATACTATAAATCTCTATCAATTAAAGAAATGCAAATTAAAACAACTCTGAGGTACCACCTCACATGCCTCAAATTGGCTAATATGATAAAAGGAAAATGACAAATATTAGATGGGATGGAGGAAAAATTGGGACACTAAAGCACTGTTGGTGGAGTTGTGAACTGATCCATCCATTCTGGAGAGAAATTTGTAACTATGCTCAAAGGGCCATAAAACTGTGCATACTCTTAGCCAAGCAATAGCACTAATAGGTCTGTATCCCAAAGAGATTTTTTTTAATTTTTAAAAATTAATCGATTTATTTTTAGTTTTCAACAGACACCTCCACAAGTTTTTAAGTTCCAAATTTTCTCCTCATCTCTCCCCACCACCCACCCCAAGACAACATGCATTCTGATTACCACTTCTCTAAATCTGCCCTCCCTTTTATCACATCCCTCTCTTCTCTTGTCCCCATTCCTTCTATTTTCTTGTAGGGCAGGATAGATTTCTATACCCCATTGCCTGCATATCTTATTTCCCAGTTTAAAATTGTTTAAAAAAAATTGTTTTTTAAAGCCAAAGAAAACAAAGTTTATTAAAGATTTGCCAAATTGGGTTGCCTCTTAAGGAGCCTAAGCATTTGTAATGCTTGTATTCACAAGCGGGCCAGATAGAATCCCAGCTAGACAGAGTCTGAGCTGGATTGAATCTGAGCGCCTTCATGGAGGCAAAAACAGTTTTTAATATTCATTTTTAAAACTTTGAGTTCCATTTACTCTTCCTTTCTCCCTCTTCACAAATCCCCACTGAGAAGACAAGCAATTGAATATACATTATACATGTGTAGTTATGCAAAACACTTCCATGGTAGTCATATTGTGAAAAACTAACTATTTCCTTCCATCCTATTTATTCTATCCCCCATTTGTTCTTTTTTCTCTTTTGACCCTATCCCTCCTCAAAAGTGTTTACTTCTAATTACCTCTTCTCCCATTTGCCCTTTCTTCTGTCATCCCCCATCCCCTGCTATTCCCCTTTTCCCCTACTTTCATGTAGTATAAGATAGATTTTCATACTAAATTGAGAGTGCATGTTATTCCCTCCTTAAGCCAAATGCTATGTGAGTAAGGTTCACTCTTTCCCTCTCATCTCCCCCTCTTCTCCTCCATTGAAAAAGCTTTTTCTTGCCTCTTTTGTGAAATAATTTGCCCCAATCTGGAATGGGCACAGGGTGAGCTGAATATGAAGAGCTGATACCTAGAAAAGAAAATTAAATGTTGAGAGGAATGTACTAGGAGAAAGAGAAAGGGAGAGGTAGAATGTAGTAAATCATCTCACATAAAAGAGGAAAGAAAGAGCTTTCACGATGGAGGGGAAGAAGGGGAAGATGAAAGGGAATAAGTGAGCCTTCCTTTCATAGGATTTGACTTCAGGAGGGAATAACATACACACTCAAATTGGTATGGAAGTTTATCTTATCATACAGGAAAGTAGGGAGGAAGGAGAAAAGGGAGGGGGGATAATAGAAGGGATGGTTGATTGGGGGAAGTAGTAATTGGAAGCAAACAGTTTGTTACAAGGACAGGTCAAAGGACAGAATAGAATAAATGGAGGGCAAGACAGTATAGAGGGAAATATAGTTAGTCTTTCACAATATCACTGTTATGGAAGTGTTTTGCATGGCAGTCATGTATAACTTATACCAAATTGTTTGCCTTCCTAATGAGGGGGGATGGGGAGGCGGGAGGGGAGAGAATGTGGAACTCAAAGCTTTAAAAATGAATGTTAAAGGTTGTTTTTACATGCAACTAGGAAATAAGATATATAAGCAATGGGGCTATCTTATCCTACAGGAAAATAGAAGGGAAGGGAATAAGGGGTGGGGGATAATAGAAGGGAGGGCTCATTTTAGGAAAGGGCAATCAGAATATAATCTGCCCTGGGGTGGGGGTAGGGGAGAAATGGGGAGAAAATTTGAGATTCAAAATTTTGTGGAAGTGAATGTTGAAAACTAAAAATAAATCAAACCCTCCAGCTGTGCTCCCCCACCCCTGGCAGGAGGAGCCTGGGAGACTGTGAGGGAGGAACAGGACAGGACTAGATTAGAGTGGGCTTGGGCAGAGGCAAAAAAAAAAAAAACAAAACAAAACCAAAAAAAGTGACTAAGAAGGAAATATGTTTTTCGTGACCGCACATGTATAACCTATATCAAATTGTTTGCCATCATAGGGATGGGGGAGAGAATTTGGATCTGAAAATTTTAAAAATAGGTATTAAAAGTGGTTTTACATATAAATAGAAAAAGCTAGACATAAAAAAAAAGAAAAAGGGGATAGTATGAAGAATACCTACAGAAAGGTTAGCTTTGTCAGGACCCCCTTTTCATCCAATACTAAAGTGCAGTAATGTTTGAGTGATGTGAGATAAGGACGAGGGAAGCCAGAAAACAAATGGAAGTTGAAATAAGTAGAAGGATGCCTCATAGTTTTTTTCTCAGAAAGGCAAGGAAAGGAATTGATAGAGTTAAGTTGAGTAGGTTTGTGGCATGGTAGATGGAATGTTAAGCTCGAAGTCAGGAAGACTCATCTTCCTGGTTCAAATCTGGCCTCAGACACTTACTAACTTTGTGACCCTGGGTAAGTCATTTCATCCTGTTTGCCTCAGTTTCTTCATCTCTACAATCGGTTGGAGAAGGAAATGGCAAACCACTCCAGCATCTTTGCCAGGAAAACCCCAAATGGGGTCATAAACAATTGGACACGACTGAAAAATGACTGAACCAAAACAAAAATAACAACAAAGAGTTGGGTTTTATCATACATCCAAAGGCAGCAAAAAAAAATCCAACATACTTTCATAAGTCATGTAGAGGTATCATATTGAATTTCTTATAAGCATTTGCAAAAAGACTGAAAAGAAGGTATTTACAGGCTGTTGCAAGATATATTGCAGAAGGTGATAAAAGAGTAATTCTAAATGGACTTCAATAAAACCCTCAGATTAAATCAAAAGCCCTAGATTAAATCTATACTTAGATAATCATTGACTTCAGTTCAAGATGAGCACAATAGAGAATGATGACAATATGGTGGAGAAAATTGTTCATGAGTAAGAAATAAGAAAGACCAAAGCATATAGAATATTCTAGAGTTTCATATCCCTATATTGTGAAAGCTTTCTTTAGGAAGAGTGTCAAGACTGTATATGACAAGCCCTAAATAACATTACAGAAAGTAAAATTGATTATTTTTAACAGAATAGCAACAACTTATTCCTAATGTGGGAATGGTTTCTGAATCAATTCTTCTTGAATAACTAACTCATTAGAACAAAGATAAAAATCAATATCAGATTACAAGAAGAATAAACATGAGGCATGCTAAAAGTTGTATGCCTATAAGATACACCATCTAACTAAGCTGGTTGACCTTGAAAAATGGATAAAAGAACAGATATTAATGTGGACTATTATCATTTTCTAAAGAAGTTTAACCAATATAAATCAATCATTATAAGGAGAGAAAGAGAGCCTTGAAGGCTACCTCAGCCAGAAAATATCAGATCTCCATTTCAATCAGCTAGATTTGGCAACCAAGAGGAATGCAGTTTTAAAATTAATTTTGTTTATATAACCCTAAGGAAAATGATGGAAGATCTTACTGTTTTGAACATGGTGAGAACCAGTGGAGGACAAACTAAATTCATAGAAGGTTTGATTTGGGACTAGATCATCCTGAAGACATTTAGTGATGAAATTGGAAGGACAATAAATAGGAAAATTTTCTATAACAAATTATTTTTTCCATAAATGAGGACAGAGCAATTACATTTGGACTCTAATATTGCAATTCTTTATGTGCTGCATTATAAAGCAGAATGCCAATAAAGAAAACAAATAGAACATCTTCTGCACTAGGCAAAGAATACAGAGAAGTACTTGATTTATACTGTGAGTGACACAACTGTGGTAGAATTGAGGCATTGATTCACAAAGATATTTGCAATCTAGGGGATACTCCCAAAGAGGATATCCTCTGGTTGATTAAGATAGAGTGGAAATAAAGTTCATGGAAGTTGAGGGGAGTTTATGAATTTGGAGTCTAGTGTTGGAAGGGGCATCATTAAAAATATTAGATTCCCCCCAATTGATAAATAGTCAAAGGATATGAATAGGCAATTTTCAGAGGAAGAAATTAAAGATATCTATAGTCATGTGAAAAAATGTTGTAAATCACTATTGATTAGAGAGATGCAAATCAAAACAACTCTGAGGTACCACATCACACCTATCAGATTGGCAAACATGACAGAACAGGAAGATGATAAATGTTGGAGAGGATGTGGGAGAGTTGGAACACTAATTTGTTGTTGGTGGAGCTGTGACCTGATCCAACCATTCTGGAGAGCAATTTGGAGCTATGCCCAAAGAGCTACAAAAATATGCATACCCTCTGACCCAGCAATATCACTTCTAGAACTGTATCCCCAAGAGATCATAAAAATGGGAAAGGGTCCCACATGTACAAAAATATTTATAGCAGCCCTCGTTGTGGTGGCCAAAAACTGAAAATCAAGGGAATGCCCATCAATTGGGGAATAGCTGAATAAATTGTGGTATATGAATGTAATGGGATACTACTGTGCTATAAGAAATGATGAACATGAAGACTTCAGAGAGGCCTGGCAAGGCTTATATGATCTGATGCTGAGTAAAAGGAGCAGAACCACGAGAACTTTGTGCACAGCAACGACCACAGTGTGCGAGAGTTTTTTTCTGGTAGACTTGGAACTTTATTGCATGCAAGGACTTAAAAAAAAATTCCCAATGGTCTTTTAAGGCAAAATGCCTTCCATACCCAGAGAAAGAAGTGTGGAATTCAGTCGCAGAATGTAGCAGATCATTTGTGTGTGTGTGTGTGTGTGTGTGTATTAAGTTTTGGTTTGTTATATGATTTCTCCCGTTCATTTTAATTCTTCTACACAGCATGATTATAGTGAAATTTATTTAACAGGAATCTATGTGTAGAACCTATATAAAATTGTATGCTGTCTCAGGGAGGGAGGGAGGAGGGAGGAGAAAAAAAATCTAAGTTATATGGTGGTGATTGTAGAACACTGAAAAAAAATAAAATTAATATGAACAAAAAGAGACTTCAGAGGTCATGCCAATTCACCAAAAAAAAAAAAAATTAGATTCCCCAAAGTCAAGTTGGTGTGAAAAAGATTATTATCTAGGTACTGAAGTCGTTGAGAAAAGAGAGGGAGGGAGGGAGGAGAGAGAGAGAGAAAGGGAGAGAGAGAGAGAGAGAGAGAGAGAGAGAGAGACATATTTAGTAGCTGGTAGATTATAACAAGAAAGATCTAAACAGGGTGATATGATTGGATGATAAGAACTTCAAAAGGATAGCAACTGCTGATTTTTGGTGATAGAAACCAAGGAGTGTTTGAAGGGCTCATCTATTCTAACTTCCTAACCATTGATGGTACCTTCTCTGACACAGTTGTCCAACTTTTTCTTGAATACTCCTGGTGATAGAAGCTCACCTCCTCATGAAGCAACGCATTCCTTTTCTGGTCATGCTTAATAGATATGTTGAGTCTAAGATTTTTCTTCCCTCTATTTTCATCCATTTGGCACTAATTTGTCTGCCTGAAACTATGGAGAATAAATCCTTCTTCCACATTATAGCCCTATAAGAGGAGAGGTATTATGTATTCTCCCAGTCTTTTCTAGGCTAAGCATCCTCAGTTTCTTTAACTAATCAAGTGATATCTTTTCTAGATCATTTGATATTTTCATCTTCTTCTGTTCAGTTGCCTCTCTTAAAATGTGACAGCTAAAATTAAGGTTGCAACCCGAATGTATTTTGACCACAGAACATTTAAGAGTCTTAGTTCAGTTTTAAGCTATTACTGATTTTAAAAAGCACTCAGATTTTTAGAACAGCCTATATTGAGCTTTTTTTTCCTGCCTTGTTCTGGATTAACACATTAGGTTTCTTGACCTCCAGATCATTCATATTGAATTTGCAGTCAACTGAAATGAATAGGTTCTTTTCTCATGAATAACTAGACCTCCCTAAGTACATTGGTACACTTGACTTTTTTAAAACCTAAAAATAGAACATGACATTTATCTATAGTCCATTTCATCTTCTTAGATTCATATCCTGTGATCTTGTGACTCATTGTCCTAGCCTGTCAAGATTTCTTTGGATCCTTATTCCATTATTTAATCACAGATTTTATAAGCATGTCTTCTAAATCTTCATGTAAAACTTTTATAAAAATAGCATCGAGTCTAAAATAGAGATATGGACGTGTCCCTAGAGATTCCAGTTAACAATCAACACTCTTGGTATGTGGTTGTTTAACCATTTATAGATCCATCAGATATCTTTTCTTTCCCTTTACCCCACCATATTGATTTCTTTAATTTATCAACTAATTGTTCCTCACTGAGATAATTTGTGATTGTGTTGTTAGAATTTAGTTTTCCAGATAATCCTACATAAGAATTGCCAGCATGGATCTGGGTAGCTGATATTTTGTCTTTGGTAATAAAAAATGACACCAAAGGTAGAAAAGTATCATTATGTGTGCTGAATAATACCCCAATTTCCCTTAAATACCCATTATTGATATTATCTATGAATTTATCTTTTTGGGGGTGGCTATTTATATCTTCATCCTTTTCTGCTTCTTGGTTAACTATACCATAAACTTATCATCTGTTGTGCAGAAGTATAGTATTTACTTTTACTAATTTTAAATTTCATTTTTTTCAGACTTTAAGAAATGTTCCCTGGTTTTAGAATAAACTGCCTGATGTTCTTATGACCTCTTGCCACACATTTTGATGAATATTCTTCACAAAGAAGGGTAAAAAACAATTCTGGATCTGAGGGAAAATGCATCATTTCTGTTATAATATAGCATGAAAAAAGACTCTGTAGTGGTTTTAATTGTTACTTTGCCCTGGAGGGGAAAAAATTATTAGAGAATTTATTCAGTGGTGATTAGAAACCATAACCTGAAGGTTTTCATTAGCTATGGTTAAGAAGGGTTTTTTTGTGCTTTTAGTTCTGTTATTACAAGAAACAGGTAAAAATGAAAGATATTTGAGAGAGAGCTCCTTGTAAGGAGGCATCCCTCTGCTGACCAAAATCCTGGGGCAATAAACCAAGCACCAAGCACAGTGCTATGCACATGTTAGGCAGTATATACATATTTCATGGTTTAATGTATATCCATATTAGAAAAATGGAATTTAGTTATTTCATATCCTACCCCATACACAGTGTGGTTTGTATTACTGTTTTTATGATAAATTCTCTGAAGGCTAGGATATATTTCCTATAATTTGATTGCATAATGATACAACAAAAACATCACACTACTGAAATGCTTATGTAGGCAGGTATTTAGTGAGAAAGGAAACAGTGACTCAGGCATCCTGACTCAGCCTTTTATTTCTATTTAGTTAGAAGGGAATTTCACTGAGTATTGCAGGGAATGTAGGGAATTGAAAAGTAGCCAGTTAGTTCCTCTTTTTTTTTTGTCCCTCAAGACAGGACTATTTTAGATGAATACATGGAAATACTACTATCTATGCCCTTGAGTACTATTCCCAGGTCAGTGAGTCAGAGGCAGTAGCCTTTTAAAATTTTTAAGCAAAAGAAATTATGTATGATTTCATGTCTGCTAAACTGGATATATCAGCTGAGTCATTTAGAGACAGATGATTCAGTGGAAAAAGCATTGGATTTAGAGTTGGGGAAACCTGGATTCAAATCCTGCCTCAGACACTGACCATGGGCAAATCATTTACCTTTCTGAGCCTCAGTTTTGTCATCTGTAAAATGAGGTGGTTGGACTAAATGGCTCTTCCAGCTTTACATTTGTGATCTTAGGATTTAATTCTACTTTATTGTTTCTATGACAGAGAAGTTCAACTGTGTTTTTTATTAGCAGCACTACCCAACGATTCTTGTGAAAGAGATAAGGAAACAGCACAGAGGAGTTTGGACTATGGATCAAACAGCTAGTAACTGATAAAGCTAAGAATAGAACTTCCTGGTAATCTTAGGGTAATGATTTATTAATTCAATTCATTAAAAATCAGCTCATCTTGCCTTTCCATTTAAGGTTACTTTCTGTTTGCTCTATATGTCTTTTGTTTGCATCTCATTATTTTCGTGTGTCTCCCTCACTAGACTGTAAGTTCCTTGAGGGCAGGGACGATTTTTGCCTCCTTTGTATCCCCAAAACTTAGCACAATGCTTGGCACGTAGTAAAAAAACACATATTTATTGACTGACCCACTAAGTAGGTAATAGGCAAAGTACAAGATGTACCTAAAGGGCTTGTCCCTGTAGTAAAATATCATGTTTTATGTTCTACGTTACTCTCCTGCTAGCAGGCTTTTACTTCCAAGAACATCATTATATTTTCCAAGAGGACATATAGATGTAGATTTTTTAATCTTTCTCTTTTTTTTTTGAAGACTATTTGATCCAGAATGCTGAACAACAAATGTAAATCGTTTCTTAGCAGAGATACCCATCTGTTCTGTGTCCTTCATGTGTTTAATAATCAGAGTAATGAAAAGAAGAGAACACTGGATGATCCCAACTGCTATTTTATAGATCAGAATCTTCTTGTTGAAGGAAGGACCTTTCAGTGATTTTAATCTATTAATCAGTTATAAAGTACATAGTAATTTAGTGGTTAGTTTTAGCCTGTGCTCCAAGTAAAGGTCATTAAAGGCCCTGTTTTACCCTTTTGAAAATTTTTTTTCTTGAGGGCCTTGGTCCCTTCCTTCTTATCAGAGTCCTTCTCTGAAATTTCATTGTGTGTGGCAGCAGGGGGGCCTTCTTTTAAGGGATGTATATATGAGTCAGAGGGGTCATTGTGTCAGTACAGGATGCTGGTCTTCCTGAGTTGGTCTGTAGGCTATAAAGACACTGTTGTCTACTAAAATGCTGTGCCATCCTTTGTACCAATGTAGCATCACCAGGAGGATGCTGGCAGACTTTAAGATGTATTTTTTTTATGGCAGCAATTAATTTGAAATTATTGAAAGCTGTATAATTTCTCAATTGTGATCCAATTTGATTTAGCCTGATCAAATGTGATGCAATTCTGGACCCACCTGATTTTTCATCTTCTTTTATCTAAGGTATATATAGCGTAGTAGAGTAATTGAATAGGCTGCCTATCAGAATCTATGTCATAGTCTAGACAATATTAATTCTTCATCCCTCTTTGTCTAGTATTAATGGCTAAGCTTTTTATGTCTTCTGAGTAGATATTTTATATGGAACTCAATGCAATCAGAGCATTGTTGGCTAAAAGAGGATCATCTTTATTCATAAGGAATTCTCCTACTATTTAGACTTTAGGCAGGACATTCTCTACCAAAAAGACAAACACTTTTGGTAAACCTTTCTCTTTATGGGCATATAGACTGGTGTAATGGAAAGGGAGCTACATTGGCAGTCAGGAGAGACATGAGTTTGAATCCTCACACTGGTCCTAGCTATCTCTAAGACTGTGGGAAACTCACTTCATCTCTCCAAGCATCAGTTTACTCGTCTGTAAAACTGAAACAATAATGCCAGTAGTCTCTAATCCCCCTGAGCTAATGTGAGGATGAAATAAAGCAAAGAATGTTATGTGTTATGTGAACCTGAAAACACCTTATAAATGTCATTTATTGTTATCATCTCTAGTCACATCACTCACAGAATCCTACATGGTTTTGGTAATCCTGCAATAGATACAATAGGAGTTTATATCAGTTGTGTGATTAAAGTTGTGGTCTGTTTTGAAAAATGGCCAGAAAATATTTCATGTTTTCATCAATGATTCTGTCTGTGTGAGACCATTCTCATGAACATTTTTCCAAGATGACAAAGGCATATGGTTCAATACTTGCTGAGTTCTTCTTGTTTTTTCCCTTATAATTGACATCTGTAACTTTTCTTTATTCTTTTGGATTTTTTCTATTCTTCAAGATATTGAAAATTAATCCCTGAGTGCCTTTGAAATTGCATCACCTCAGATAAGGGTTTTCTTATACATTTGGTAGGATCTACTTGCTCTTCCTGACTTCATCTTCTTGAGTGTCATTGCTTTGTGGTGGTTCTTCAGTTGTTTCAATTGTTCTGATTCTTCATGATCCCATTTGGGGTTTTCTTGGCAAAGAGACTGGAGTTGTATGCCATTCCCTTCCCCAGTTCAATTTACAGATGGGGAAGCTGAGGCAAACAGGGTCAAGTGACTTGCCCAGGGTCACACAGCTAGTAGGTGTTTGAGGCCAGATTTGAACTCAGGCCCTCCTGATTCCAGACCTGGTGCTCTATCCATCGTACTACCTGGCTGCCCTGAGTGTCATTGCTACTTTCTTACAAATGTGCTGTGGACATTTGAACTCCATTTAGATGGTGGAATTCAAATTCTACTATTGATTATACTATTATCACTGATAAGAATTCATTACTAAAAATGTGAACAAATCTGTCTACATATATTTTTTGTTCTTCTTACACTTTTGTCTACAGATGCTCTTGGGATGATCTGCTTCAGTTTAGTCTAACACCAAACTCTATACAGACTTGTTTTTCCTTTGCTGATATTCCTTGTTTATTTTTTTGAAGGGGTAAAGGGAGAAGGGTAGAATAATACCAGGTATGATTTTTAAAATAATTTTTATTGATTTTTTTGCATCATCATATTTACTTAAGGTTTCCCTCCTCCTTCCCCTCCTGGAGAGTCATCCCATATAACAAATAGTATTTTACAAGACAAAAAAAAAAAAGGAACATGAGTCAGTATAACTTATCAGTACATCAAAAAAGCCTGAAAATACGTTCAATATACAATACTTGTAGACTCCTACCTCCTGCTCATAATTTTTTGGTCAAAAATTATAGTTAGTGGTAAAATCAGAACTCTAACATAGTTATTTTATTCTCTGGTACACTAATCTAGATCAAAAATAGGTAGACTGTAACCCAGGTACCACTCAGAGGCAATGTACTACCATATGCAATGGTATTTTTCTTTTTTCTTTTCATTCTGAACCCCACACACCAAACAGAATTACCATTTTCCCACACATAGTAAAGACAGAAAAGTAGGATTGTACTTGAAGTGGTGAACCCCAACAATTTCTGGCTTTTTCTTTCTAAACACATTAGGAACTGAACATCTGACTTTCAAAGCCATCCTGCTTTTCAGTGATTCTTTCTAACTTCCTTTTGTTCTTCTTTTGTTCTTTCTCTTCTGCACATTTAGAAATGCAAGAGCTAACAGTGGTATAGCTCTTTAAAGTTTGCACAATACTTTATATATATTATCATATATTGCATATGGTATCACATTTGATCCTCACAACCTCCCTGTTGTAGATGCTATTATTACCCTCATTTTATAAGATGAGGAAACTGAAGATGGATCAATGACCTGCTCAGGGTAAGGAAGTATCTAAGGCACGATTTGAACTCAGGTCTTCATTACCTTCATTACCTCTCACTGTTTTTCCTTTCTTTATGTTTTTCTTCTCTGTTTTCTCTCACTTATTTCTTCCTATTTTTCCGTTCCCTTTTTTGATATGCCTGGTACCCACTGCTAAGTACATGACATGAATTTGAGAACCAGTCCAGTTAAGAGAGTCTCATCACAAGATTGGCTATAGGGTGATGGATTTTTTTTTAGCTGTAACAACTCTGAGAAACTGAGTCACAGAGTGGTTGAGATTTATGTTGGAAAAGAGAATACTCGCACTGGTTAAAGTGTTGATCAATCGTCATCTCTTTCTGGGATCCTGCCCAGTGTGCCAAACTGATCTGAACTGTTTCTCATTTTTATCACTGACTTGAGCAAAGTCGTAGCTTTATCAGATTTGCAGAAGACACCAAGCTGAGAAGAGCAGCTAACACAGGATGGGTTAGAATGATGAGCCAAGTAAAATAAAATGAAGTTTAGTAAGGCTACAAATAAATTTCCATGCTCGTGTTCAAAAATTCAGCTTCCTAAGTATCAGATAAACTATAGGTAGACAGATCACAATGGGTATCACCTACAGGTGTTAATGTACTGTCTGTTCAGTATGAGTCAGCAGTATGGTGTGCTACAAAAAAAGCTAATACTATTGTTGGCTGCATTAAGAGGCATAGCATTCAGAACATAGGCAGTAACGGTTGCTATATACTTGCCCTAATCAGGCCACATCTCCAGAGAAGTGTGAATTACCTGGGACAAACAATCATTTTGATGTGCTTTCAGTTCATGATATCATATGTTTTTCCTTAAATTAAACTAAGTTGGAGAATCTGACTTTGACCAGATCAGACCAAATCAAACTAATTTCCCCGCCATAAATTAGTTCTCTGGATGTTGAATGTTAGATTTCATGCCATACATATGTGCTTCATTGTTCTCTTTTGTTGTATTTTTATTTCTGTGGTTTTAAAGAATGGTAATGACTCCAAGAAAACATGCAAAAATGGTCCTACCTTTCCTGTTATTGTAGAGGGCATCACCATCCTCCCATTCCTCAGGTTCGCCACATGGAAGTCATCCTGGGTTCCTCACAGTCTCTCACCCCCCTCCCCCCCACACATATATCCAAGTTATTGCGAAGGCCTGTTGGCTTCACTTTTGCAAATATACTCCCTTTCCTCCTCTGAAACTGCCACCACTCTAATGCAAACGTTCATCACCACCTGCCTGGATTACTGCAAGAGCTGCTGATGGATCTCCCTGCCTCGTCTTCCTCCACTCTAATCCATCCTCTATTCAGTCACTAAAGTGTGCTTCATATCTAATGGTGGGATGAAAGTGTAATTTCATGATGAACAAACATTTATATGTCAAAATCTTGTGAACTCAGAGGCCAAATCTTGTGATCACAGCAAAAGTACTTTTTATGTTAAAATTTTTTTAAAAGATGCAAAAAGGTACGTATATAATTTGTTGTATATTGGACTGGGCGCCGGGACTGGGAGCTGAGTGCAGCCCTGCCGCGGCCGCGGCACCGAGAGGAAAAGATCCAAGCAGGCTTCACAGACAGGATCTCCAGCGGCCACGCGGGTCCCTCCACCCACAGAGGGATCTGCAAACCTCTCGCAAAAGGTCCGTCGCGCTGCAGACACAAAGCCCAGCCCAGACCTGCTGCGGCCACGGCTGCGGCACCGAGAGAAACAGATCCGAGCAGGCTTCAGGGACGGGATCTCCAGCGGCCGCACAAGTCCCTCCACCCACAGGTGACAGGGGTGGGTGAGAGAGTCTCTTTGGCGGGTCGAGAGGGGAGTGGGGTGCCCCCATAATTCAGGCCCCCCCCGGGAAGTAGAAGCTGAGAGGCGACTGCAGACAGGGGCTCCCCAAGCGGGCGGGAGCCTGAATCCATTGCGGAAGGTCTGCGCATAAACCCCCTGAGGGAACTGAGCCTGAGAGGTGGCCCTGCCCCGATCTCAGCACCAGATCATAATCTCATACTGAATAGCAGCCCTGCCCCCGCCAAAAGCCCTGAGGCTGGAAGCAGCATTTGAATCTCAGACCACAAACACGGGCTGGGAGGATCAGGAGGTGAGGTGGGTGTGAGGAAAATATTCAGAGGTCAAGTCACTGGCTGGGAAAATGCCCAGAAAAGGGAAAAGAAATAAGACTATAGAAGGTTACTTTCTTGGCGAACAGGCATTTCCTCCCTTCCTTTCTGATGAGGAAGAACAATGCTTACCATCAGGCAAAGACACAGAAATCAAGGCTTCTGTGTCCCAGCCCACCCAATGGGCTCAGGCCATGGAAGAGCTCAAAAAGAATTTTGAAAATCAAGTTAGAGAGGTGGAGGAAAAGCTGGGAAGAGAAATGAGAGACATGAAGTCAAAGCATGAACAGCAGATCAGCTCCCTGCTAAGGGAGACCCAAAAAAATGTTGAAGAAATTAACACCTTAAAAACTAGCCTAACTCAATTGGCAAAAGAGGTTCAAAAAGCCAATGAGGAGAAGAATGCTTTCAAAAGCAGAATTAGCCAAATGGAAAAGGAGATTCAAAAGCTCACTGAAGAAAATAGTTCTTTCAAAATTAGAATGGCACAGATGGAGGCTAATGACTTTATGCAAAACCAAGAAATCACAGAACAAAGAGAGAAGAATGGAAAAATGGAAGATAATGTGAAATATCTCATTGGAAAAACAACAGACCTGGAAAATAGATCCAGGAGAGACAATTTAAAAATTATGGGACTACCTGAAAGCCATGATCAAAAGAAGAGCCTAGACATCATCCTTCATGAAATTATCAAGGAAAACTGCCCTGAGATTCTAGAACCAGAGGGCAAAATAAATATTCAAGGAATCCACAGAACACCGCCTGAAAGAGATCCAAAAAGAGAAACTCCTAGGAACATTGTGGCCAAATTCCAGAGTTCCCAGGTCAAGGAGAAAATACTGCAGGCAGCTAGAAAGAAACAATTCAAGTATTGTGGAAATACAATCAGGATAACACAAGATCTAGCAGCCTCTACATTAAGGGATCGAAGGGCATGGAACAGTATATTCCAGAAGTCAAAGGAACTAGGACTAAAACCAAGAATCACCTACCCAGAAAAACTGACTATAATACTTCAGGGGAAAAAATGGTCTTTCAATGAAATAGAGGATTTTCAAGTATTCTTGATGAAAAGACCAGAGCTGAAAAGAAAATTTGACTTTCAAACACAAGAATGAAGAGAACCATGAAAAGGTGAACAGCAAAGAGAAGTCATAAGGGACTTACTAAAGTTGAACTGTTTACATTCCTACATGGAAAGACAATATTTGTAACTCTTGAAACATTTCAGTATCTGGGTACTGGGTGGGATTACACATGCACACACGCTCACATACATAGAGACAGAGTGCACAGAGTGAATTGAATAGGATGGGATCATATCTTTAAAACAAAATGAAATCAAGCAGTGAGAGAGAAATATATTGGGAAGAGAAAGGGAGAAATTGAATGGGGCAAATTATCTCTCATAAAAGAGGCAATCAAAAGACTCATTAGTGGAGGGATAAAGAGGGGAGGTGAGAGAAAAACATGAAGTCTACTCTCATCACATTCCACTAAAGAAAAGAATAAAGTGCACACTCATTTTGGTAGGAAAACCTATCTCACAATACAGGAAAGTGGGGGATAAGGGGACAAGCAGGGTGGGGGGGATGATAGAAGGCAGGGCATGAGGAGGAGAGTGCAATTCGAGGTCGACACTCATGGGGAGGGATAGGATCAAAAGAG
The DNA here is from genome assembly GCF_028372415.1 of Notamacropus eugenii. Taxonomy (NCBI): domain Eukaryota; kingdom Metazoa; phylum Chordata; class Mammalia; order Diprotodontia; family Macropodidae; genus Notamacropus; species Notamacropus eugenii. The sequence continues at coordinate 642,641,621 of NC_092872.1, read as the reverse complement.
AATAGAAGTAATGGGGGACAGGATAGGATGGAGGGAAATATAGTTAGTCCTATACAACACAACTATTATGGAAGTCATTTGCAAAACTACACAGATATGGCCTATATTGAATTGCTTGCCTTCCAAAGGGAAGGGGTGGGGAGGGAGGGAGGAAGAGAAGTTGGAACTCAAAGTGTTAGGATCAACTGTCGAGTAATGTTCTTGCCACTAGGAAATAAGAAAAACAGGTAAAGGGGTATAGAAAGCTATCTGGCCCTACAGGACAAAAGAGAAGATGGAGACAAGGGCAGAGAGGGATGATAGAAGAGAGAGCAGATTGGTCATAGGGGCAATTAGAATGCTTGGTGTTTGGGGGGGGAGGGGATAAAAGGGGAGAAAATTTGTAACCCAAAATTTTGTGAAAATGAATGTTAAAAGTTAAATAAATAAATTTAATAATAAAAAAAAAAGAAAAGAAAAAAAATAATAATTTGTTGTATAACAATAAACTTTATTATTTAACTTGGTCCCAGTTAACGTTGCCCACCACTGCAAAGAACTGTGTTCATTTCTGGGTACCACTTTTTCAAAAGGATATAGGTGAACAGGACCATGTACAGAAAGGAGAATGTGCTATGGAAGAATCGGTTGAAGGAGCAGGGATGTTTAGTGAAGAGGAGGCAGGGTATTCAATTAAATGATCCAACAAATATTCATTAAACATCTGCTCTCTGCAAAATGCTATGCTAGACACTGAGGATAAAAAGACAACATGTGGTGATGATCTGAAGTATCTGAGGGGCTGTCATGTAGCATAGTGGTTAGACATGTTCTGCTTGGCTCCAGTATGAGGAGAACCCTGTGAAAATTGCCAACAGACAGATTTAAACTCAGGTAAGGAGAAAAGCAAACAAACAGCTACCTAACAGTTAGAGCCATCCACAGCAGGATGAGATGTGTGAAGAGATGATGTTTTCTCCCTCTCTAGAGAGAGTTTCGGCCAGCCTCTTGTTAGGTGTAATATTAACGTGGCTCTTATTCAGGTACAGGCAAAGCAAAGTGGTTTCTGAGTCAGTTCTCTTCTGTGATTCTGTGAACCATTCTTCAGTGCCTAGACAATGCCAAGTATTCACCACACTGAAGAAGGAAAGGGTACCTGGTCTCACATCTTAGGCTAGTAGGAAGTTTGGATGAATCTGTACAATGAGAAAAATAGTAGTAGTCCCCTCCCCAATAATATACATTCACCTTCCCTGAGTGAATGTTCTGGAAGACCTGCTTTGTTTTGAGCTTCTTCATCTTGACAGTGACCTCTCACTAAAATGCTGAACCATTATGGGAATAATGATAGTAAGGATGAATGAAACATCTTACTGTGAATGGCAGGAAATGCTAACAAAAATACCTTCACTATAAAATATTTAAAGGGATAATTTTGGGTAATTTTTTGTTATATAGACATTTTTCCCTTTCACAGAGGTCTTTTTTTAGTAGAATAACTTATAATCTGACTTACCAACTCATAGCTGGGATCTGAACCTTCCAAAGGCTCATTTGAGAAATCTGATATGTGACAGAGACAGACTAATGAAGAGGTTAACTATCCATTCCTTTTGGTTTCTTTAAGCCATTTATCATTGAATTAGATTTGCTTATCAGGAAACAACATACCTGGACCATATTATCTTTTTCCTCCACAAAAATATTTTCCCTGAGTTAGGATTTAATATCATTCTGTCAGAGTATGTATGTACATACATATGTGCGTGTGTATGTATGTATGCATGCATATACACACATATATATTGGATTGATATATGAAACTGCAACTTGAAGAATGTTGCTGTGTCTTTTTCAAAACTATAATTGAAGATGTTCTTCATGTTTTTAATTTTCCTTATGTAAGGCAATGATTCCTCCTACATCTCAATGTCAAGAGAAAAAGTTTGTCTCTCTCAAGGAATTATGTGCTTCTTTTTATCAGAAAATGAGCATGAACTCTGTCATCCAATGCATTTCCATTTTTGCCTTATTTGCTGGGAAGCTCAGTACTAAATTGAATGCTCAACTACAATAATAATATTTCATGTCAGGTGCCTAGTAACATTCTGATTCCTTTCAAATGATTTTTGTTCTTTTCAAGGTTTTTAATTTATCTACTTTATATGTATGTTAAATTTGTAAATAAGTTGTTTTTTGGATATAAATGTGCACATGCATATGTATGTGTATATATATGTATATACATTTACATACATACATAATCCATTGTGAGCCTGTCAAATACAGTTAAGCTAGTTGTTGGGTGATGTCTTTTGTGTTTAGTAATCCATTTACAATGACTATCTTGATATCCCAATTTATTCAAATTATTGAGTATAACAATTTCATTTTTAGATAAGGAGCTTTCAAAAAGAAGTAATGAAATGACTTTACGAGAATTATGAATTATATTATGAATAATATAACTTTGTGGTCCCTAGTTTGTTGACTGTGGCTATGGAGTTAGAGAACCTCAAGTCAGACCTGGACTCTGCTACTTGCCTTTGTGACCTTTTTCAGTCATGTCTGACTCTCTGTGACCCCATTCGGGGGTTTCTTGGCAAAGATACTGGAGTGGTTTGCCATTTCCTTCTCTAGCTCACTTTACAGATAAAGAAACTGAGACAAGCAGGGTTAAGGGACTTGCCCAAGGTCACATAGCTAGTAAGAGGAATCTTCCAGGTTCCAGGCCCAGCACTCTATGCCACCTAGTTGCCCATGTGATCTTAGATGTATCATTTAACCTCACCTGTCTTCATTTCACTTATCTGAAAAATGAAGGGTTTGGATTAGATAATCTTGAAAGTCCATTCCAACTCTAAATCCTGTGAACTTAATGCCAAGAGAAAAAAAAAACATGCCTTTCAAACAGAACTCTCTCTGATGAGAAGGGGCAAGGAAAGAAATCATTGTACATCTAGACACAACCCTGCACTTATCTCTAATGAACTTTCTAATTTATTTCTAGATTAAGGAAAATTAGGAGATAGCCATCACCAACATTTATATCTATTCGAAAGCATATTAATCTTTTTGATATTTTATTTCTAGAGACGGGAAACCTAGTTAGAGCATGCTTTGAACAGTAGCAGTAACATTCTGCTGGGTAATTGTATTTCGTAGCGTTCAAGACAAGTTTATCCAGAGCTAGGGACAAGCAGTGATCCTGGGCTCATTTGAGAGGCAGCCTGTTCCCAGACTGATGTCACCATTTGGCATAGATGGCTTTCTGTGTCTGGCATCAGTAAGGTGCACAACAGAAGCTGTTATGTCGAGTTTGTTTTTTCTTCCTTAAAAACAGTTTCCATAGTATTACCCATGCAGATAGGTTTCAGCATGCTATTTCTCTGCCCAGGCTGTGGAAGCAGCCAGGGATAAAAATGTTTTCTTTTGGGGGGACAGCTTTGTTTTCCTACTTTTACTGTTTTTGCTGGGTGAGTCGGACTGCTTCATCAGTCCACCAGCACCATCTCTTCCTCATTTTACAAGATATTAGCGATATTTTTCCTTGTTTGGCAAAGTCTCTGAGGAGCAGAAGAAAGACTGTCTTTTTGGCCTGTGTGTTTTGACAGATCTTTCTTCTAATTCCTCCCTCATTGTTTTCCTCTGGATTAAGCTTGTCAATGATTAACTCCGTGTTTTTCTTCTTGTTGGGAAGAGTGATATGTCCTGCCTTCCTCAGCTGCTGTTAACTAGTGCACACTTGCTGAGAAACAGATGCTATGACTTGTCCAGGATGTTTCGTGTTGACTGACCTAGACAGGAAATGCATTTTTAATCAGCTTGAAGATGATGCTCTCCAAAAAACAACCAAATAAGTAGTGTTCCCACAGGCAGCCTGTTTATTCAAAATTTCTTATGTATTCCACCAGAACATAACAAGGCATTTTGATACCAGGACGAGGTTGTCATGACATAATTCAAACAAGTACCATTTAATATGGTCTCTCTTTGAATGTCCTATTCTTACTACATTTAAAAATCATTACCAATTTGAACAGAATTCATTTGAATGTATTTCTGTGCATGTAAAATGAATTTGAGTTATATTAAACGAATAGATATGAAAAAAGGTTCAGATTTATTTTAATAACCCTCGAATTGTCCACAGATTCCTTCAAATGTGACTTTGTAATATTATCACTGGTGCTGCATGTCATGCTCCAGAATCAGTATTTTTTCAATTAAGCTGACGTTTACATCTGTGTGAAACATCTTGTACTCACTCCTGTGATAAACACCAATGTCAGTAACATACTGTCTCTCTCAAGGCGTTTGCAGTTTAGTAGTAGTGATTCACATTTATATCAGCTTTCAGGTTTCACGAGCACTTTTCTCCCAAGTACTTATAGATAGTGCAGTTCTTTTTATTTCCGTTTTAAAGCTGAGGAAACGGAAAGTCAAGAGGTTGAATAACTTACCCAGAGTTACAAGACTAGTCATTTTCAGAGCTAGAATTTAAAACCAAGTTTTCTGATATAAGTTATCTATCATGCACATGAAACCACCTCGTTCATAATTTCTTTGCCTCTCTCAAATTGTCCCTTACCCTTTAACTTTGTTAACACTTGAATACTATTGAATTTTTTAAACTGAATTTTAAAATTGTGAGTGTTGAATTTTAAGGAAGGGGGAGCAGGGAAGAGGCCAGCCATGTTTTTACTTAGAATGACTACTAGTCTGGTAACCAGAGTATGGTCACGCCAAGTCCAGACACCTTCACTTGACTTTCAGGATATCTTTTATTGACACCCTATGTATTCATCTCTATTACTCACCTCTTTCTAATTCAATACTTTAATACTTTCTAATTTTATAATAGGCAGATCTTCTCTTCAGCCTCCACATAACTCATTCTTATTTCTACCTTCTTGCTGTTACTCATGTTGATTTTCTTTGGGGTGGGGTGTGAGGTGAGGAGGGAGTGGCTTCTCTCAACTCCCCTGCTGATCTACCCATTCTTTACAGCTCAGCCCAAGCCCCACCTCTTTAGAAAACAGTCCACTGCTGACTGATCGTTTATCTTCCTGGATTCCTCCTAAATTTCTTGATAGTACCAAACAATTTGGTATTTATAATTAGTAGTTTATCGTTCATTGTTTCAAGTGCTTCCCTATCAGACTACAAACTCTTGGAGAGAGACTTATTTTGTTGGTTTGAAGGATGAACACAATCCTGTGAGTAGATGCAGCTGACTGAATGCTAGCTGGATAACTCACCTCCTCATCTCCTGTCTGCCTCCCCCTCCCCTTCTCCTCTCCTCTCCTCTCCTCTCCCCTCCCCTCCTCTCCTCTCCTCTCCTCTCCCCTCCCCTCTTCTCGTCTCCTCTCCTCTCCCCTCCCCTTCTCCTCTCCTCTCCTCTCCTCTCCTCTCCTCTCCTCTCCTCTCCTCTCCTCTCCCCTCCTCTCCCCTCCTCTCCCCTCCTCTCCCCTCCTCTCCTCTCCTCTCCTCTCCTCTCCTCTCCTCTCCTCTCCTCTCCTCTCCTCTCCCCTCCCCTCCCCTCCCCTCCTCTCGTCTCCTCTCGTCTCCCCTCCCCTCCCCTCCTCTTCTCTCCTCTCCTCTCCTCTCCTCTCCTCTCCTCTCCTCTCCTCTCCCCTCCCCTCCCCTCCCCTCCCCTCCTCTCCTCTCCTCTCCCTTAAAAGACTGCTCAGGCACCCAAGGGGCTGCTGAATCCCACTGCTGCTTCCAGTGACAAACAGTCTTATGGCCTGAGCCTCCTGTGTGCAGGGTTGTGACTAAGTTCCTAGTGTAGCCTCACCTGCTGCTTCATCACTTGCCTGTCACCACAGGACTTTGAGATAGGTATAATAGTAAAATGGTATGGGTGATGTCTTTTGATTCATGCATAAATTGGATTTAAGTGAGGCAGAGTTTAAAGGAGTCGTCAGTCTCACTCTCTCCTCCAGAGTCATCACAATCAATGGCAGGACAGAATCAAGGTGACTGGTGATGGCTCAGGACACAGTAGATGACATTGGCATCTTTGGTGTCTAACCAAGCTCTAAGCGCTCCACATTGCCTGCTTTAGCTGCCTTCATGACCGCTGGAACAAATTGTTCTTATCCACCCATTCTGCCAGAGGAAGTCTTCACATGCTTGGGGTAGACACCCTACTGACTCACCAGTGGGTTTGAGACTCCTTGGTTACCCTCAACCTTGTTTGGCCCATCTGCCAAAATGATTTACCAGGGTGTGACTACTGCATATGCTACAGCTTCTTGGAGCCACAGGTGAGAGTTGGGTGGAACAGGTGGACACCAAAGGTGGAAAGCAGTCCAGAAAAGAGCTCAGCAGCCATTACACCAGAAGTATCGGTCCTCCCTGAACACACCCTACATTCCTATGATCAATCAGAGAAGCATGGAAAGATTATATATTAACTGGTGCGGAGTGAAGTAACCAGACCCAAGAAAACAATATGCATAATAACTACAACAATTTAAATGGAAAGAATAGCACACCCCAAATTAAGGATAAATGTAATAAAGCTATAAAAGCGGGACTCAAAGGAAGAGAGATGAAGGGGCGTCCCCCAGCCTACCCCTTTGTGGAAGTGAGAGGTCCACAGGTATTACACATGTTTGCAGACTTTCTCAATGTGTTGATTAATTATGCTGGCTTTCCCCCTACTCTCTCAAAAAAATGTTATTTATCATATGGCATGACTGTTAGGGAGGAGAAGGAAGAAGGATATATGGGGTCCCATGATGCTATAAGAATTAGAAAACGCTAAGAAAATTTTAAAGACTATCCAGGCAAGGACCTAGACTAGGGTGATAGCATTAGGAATGAGGGAGAAAGAGAAGGATGTAAGAGACCTTACAAAGAAATACTGAAAGGACTTAGTGCCATATGTTTTTAATTAACCTTATATCTGCATAGCAATTAATTCATAGTTATTTCACATATAAATATGATTATGGGACAAAGAAGTATAGGATATTAAAGAGATACGAGCATGGCAGAAGACTCAGGAACTAAAGAGGAACAACTAAAAGTCAAGCATATAGATAAAATTCAGCAGAACCAGAACTGGAAACAATAACATCATCAGAATATTTTGCAGAACACGCAGACAGAAAGGAAACAAACAACAGACTTAAAGCAGAGGAATGATGTAGTAGAGATGGGGTAATCAATCATGTAGACATCCGTTGAAGCTCCCTTTTTGCTAAACGTAGAGGAGCCAATAATTATTGATTTGCTTTCATGAAAACTTCATTCTTCAAAAGGCAGAGGAACCAACAAGGAAAATTCTATTCTGTATATGATTCTCACCAACAAGTAATAACTAATTTCTGGGATAGAAATAAATGGGAACCTTTGGAAGAAAGTAATAACTCCAACTTAAAATTTATGGTAGAAAAGTAAAGGAAAAATGATCAGGTTGGAGAAAATCGATTTCAAACAGCCTAGTAAAAAGTGAGGAGGGATGTTGTGGCATATAGGATATGTCAGCCTTAAAGGTATAGGGGTCAGTCAGTAAACATACTGTATCCTATGCCAGACATTCTGCTAGGCACTGATGACAGGAAGTGAAATAATGAAACCATTCTGGCCTTTAAACAGTTTATATTCTTTTAGAAAATCCCTGGGGATGAAATTCAGAAGACACAATTACAAAGAATTTCAGTGAAGAGGAAGAAAATAATACACTGTCTCTAGAGAGAGATGTGGATGCACAGGAAACTCATAGACCATCTTAGATTTTAAACTGTGTGGAAGATGAAAACAAAAGCATCGTATGATAATAGTGTCAGGAGCACCAACGCTCAAAAGGAGTTGAGGCTGACAAGGAGAGCTAGAAATAACAAAAAGGTTCTTAGCATCTTTAGTTAAATTGGGGAGGAGAGAAGGGAAATAGAAGAAGTATAGGCGGCTGGATGAGATGATAATGGAAAACAGAGAAAGCAAGGCAATTCAGTCTCATTTTGTTTTTGTTTTCTCTGACAAGGACTGGAAAAGAAAGAACCAAAATGTTAAATAGAGAGTTGGCACTCAGTATAAGTAGAGTAATAGTAAGACAGCACTCATGCACCTTTTTGAAAAAGATTTTTCACAAACTTAACACTAAATACAGGTTTACCCAGTCCAACTTGCTTTGCAACTTTTTTAAAATTAATTTTATTTATTATCAGTGTTCTGCAATCACTACCATATAACTTAGATTTTTTTCTCCTCCTCCCTCCTGAGACAGCATACAATTTTATATAGGTTCTACACATACATTCCTATTAAATAAGTTTTCACTATAGGCATGCTGTGTAGAAGAATTAAAATGAATGGGGGAAATCATATAACAAACCAAAACATAATACACACACACACACACACACACACACACACAAAATGATCTGCTACATTCTGTGATTGAATTCTATACTTCTTTCTCTGGATGTGGAAGGTATTTTGCTTTAAAAAAGACCATTGGGAATTTTTTTTTTTTTAAGTCCTTGCATTGCGGTGAAGTTCCAAGTCTATCAGAAAAAACTCTCACACACTGTGGTCGTTGCTATGCACAAAGTTCTCCTGGTTCTACTCCTTTCACTCAGCATCAGATCATATAAGCCTTGCCAGGCCTCTCTGAAGTCTTCCTGTTCATCATTTCTTATAGCGCAATAGTATTCCATTACATTCATATACCACAATTTATTCAGCTATTCCCCAGCTGATGGGTATCCCCATGATTTCCATTTCTTGGCCATCACAAAGAGGGCTGCTATAAATATTTTTGTACATGTGGGACCCTTTCCCATTTTTATGATCTCTTAGGGATACAGTCCTCGAAGTGATATTGCTGGGTCAAAGGGTATGCATATTTTTGTAGCCCTTTGGGCATAGCTCCAAATTGCTCTCCAGAATGACTGGATCAGCTCACAGCTCCACCAGCAAGGAATTAATGTTCCAACTCTCCCACATCCTCTCCAACATTTATCATCTTTCTGTTCTGTCACGTCTACCAATCTGATAGGTGTGATGTGGTACCTCAGAGTTGTTTTGATTTGCATGTCTCTGCTTTGCAACTTTTACATATAAATAAATTTCAATACTCAAAATATTACAATTTTCCATTCTTTCCCTGTGTATTTCTTTGTTTACTTTTCTTTTTATGGGATCTTACTATATATTCTTTTTCTAGTTCTGCTTTTTTAAACTTTGTATTATTTAATAAAATTCCTTCCCGATATCTTTGTTTTCTTCATACTTGTACATTTTTATACAACCACTTTAGTATTCATTATAGTATACATTACTTGGATAATTTTATGTACCTATGATCCCATTGACATGAATGATCTCTTCAAGGACAAAACCTATCTACACATTCTCATCCTGAACTACTTTGCTCATATACATCCATAAATTCACTCAACATACTGGGGGCTTTGTTATGCATCTCTTGACCTTGTGAGGATATACTCGTGAATATGGCAGTATCCTATAAAACTGACAAGACTTATCATGGCCTTTCTCCTAGCTGCTCTTGATGAGTGTAGGGCTCCAGGCCCAGATGAATTATATCCCTGATATTGGAAGATGACAGATAAGTTAGCTCAGCCACTCTTAATGATTGTTGAAAGAAATTGTAGAGCATAGAGGCTTAGAGGGCAAGAGGACTGGAGAACAAATGCCCTTTTTTGGGTGGGGAAGTAAAATAGGAATCATTTTGCAAACTCTGGATTAGTGAGTTTGACTTCAGTTCTTGGGGGGTGGGGGATGGTAACGGGATGATTTTTGAACATCTAGAAAAGGAAGTAGTGATCACATAGAGTTTCCGTGACATCATGAAGAATAAGTTGTACCAGACTAACACAATTTCATTTTCTTACATGGTTTCCTAGTCCAAAGGAGCACCGTGGGTATTTCATGTGCTGATATTTGTAGAGCATTTTATAATGTCTCCTGCTGTTTTTGTAGGAAAGATGGTGAGATGTGGGTTAAACGGTAGTATAGTTAAGTGGATTCGGATGTAATCTAATGTGTCATCCCCTAGAATTTATTCATGATTTGATGTCAGCCTGATAGGAAGTTTCTAGTGCAGTGCTTCAGGATCTCTGTTTCCCACTGTACTTTTTAACATTTTTATCATTTACTTGGAGAGAAGCCCAGGGAACATGCTTCAAAAGTTTTAATTAACATTTGCTTAGCACCCTCTGTGTTACAGGTATTGTGCTAGATGCTAGGAATATAAGCCAAAATGGAGACAGTTCTTGCTCTCAAGAAGCTTACATTATAGCAAGTGGCATAAAGGTAGAAGGAACAGGTAACACTGACAGTACTTAGGATTTAGTGGAGCACCCCCAGATATCTATATTTGGTTCTGAGCTATTTAACATTTTAACAGAAACTTGGATGAAGGTATAGATAGTATGCTTATCAAATTTTCAAAGGGGAGAGATAGCTTACCCAGTAGAGGATGGTTAAGATCCATAAGAATCTTCAAAGTTTAGAGTTTCAGGCTGAAGTTTCATAAGATGAAATTCAGTAGGTTAAACATAAAATTTTTTTCTTGAATACAAAAATCAACTCTACAAATATAATATGGTAGAGACATGGATAGAGTGCAGATGTTCTGAAAAGGACTGGGTATTTTAAAGGAATATTCGCTCAATATGAGTCAGTGAGAGTGATATGGTTGACAAAAAATGCTAATGCAACTTTAGGTTGCATTAGGAGTGGTATAATGCTTTATCCAAAGCTTTTTTAGAACCCTAAGGAGGGCTAGGTTTGGTGACTTATACATGTAACCTCTGGGGCTGGTGGATCCCTGGATTTGGAGATAAAGCTGATTTGGTATACTCAGTATGACACAAATATGATGAGCCTTTGGAAGTAAAGAGCCACCCAAGGCTTCCCAAGAAGTAGAAAACTGGCCCAGGTTGGAAACCAGGTTAAAGGTTCCATAATGAATAGTATTCCATATCAAATAGTTAAAGGTTCCATGTCAAACAGGCCTGTGAGTGGCGGCTACCCTTCTTGATTTGGCAAATAGGAAAGCCTAGTCTCAAAACAAAACAACTGAAGTTTAGATCTAGGCAAATTCTATACACAGCATACTCTTTTAGCAATCCTGTCAAAAAAGGAAATGAGGCTAATATACTATATCTTCTGCTTGATAAAATCAAGCTTCTTTGTAGTTACCTCTTCCCTTTATTACATATTTGCCAACCATTTCTTTAATGATCCTCTCTAGAATTTCTCATGAATTGAAAATCAGGATCACTTTCCTGTAGTTTCTAGATTCTGCTTTCTTTCCTTTTTTTTTGAAAATCAAGAATTTATTTGCTTTTTTCCAACCTTGTGGTAACTCTCCTATTTTCAGTGATCTATCAAATATCACAATGTGGGCTCAACATTTGCCATTTGTCTTCTGGAAATGCAAATAGTCATTATATTGATCATAGTTCTCTTAACTTTTAAAGTTGTTTAACAGTGTTGTTATTGTAAATGTTTCTGCTCATTTAATTCTCCATCATTTTATAAAAATCCTTAAAATTGTTCATTTTTAAAATATTGATGTTATAGTATATTTTTTCTATTTCTAATTACATCACTGTTCATATGTCTTTCCATGTCTTATTTTTTATAACAAAATAGTAATCATTGCTTTCATATACTTATTCACACACATATGTCTTCAACTCTCAGCACTCTCAAAGTATCTTACATTAGCTTCGTCAACCAGCTACATAATCTCGGTGCTACTGTGGTGACTTGTTGTCATGTCTATTTTTTGTCCTGGAATGGGTGCCCTCAGAACCAGTGACACGAAGAAATAACCCAGACCCATGTATGACTTGAGAAAAATGAAATTAGCTGTTGCCTCTTTTGTGGTCAGGCTTTGTAGAACGCTTCTGTTCTTTTGTGACCTTCAGATGCAAAACATTAGGAAAGAAAGTTATGGTTTCTAGAGTAACCTTCTCTAGGAAGGGTTCTGACAAGGGTCTTCCTCAGATCAAGGTAGCCCTGACAGCCTTTCCTGTTCTTCAATTAAAATATAACTTTCACTCCCTTCAGATTATGATCCAGACCCTTATCATGTGATATTTGATGTTAATTATCAGTTTACATATGGTGGCTTCTTTGTGGGGCCTAGTCCCTCAATTCTTCTATGCTCTGATCCTCTAATTCTTCAAGTAATTAGAGTCATTCCTTAGAATCGTCAAAATCAGATTCCCCAGGATCTGCTCCTAGGATAAAGGGTTCAGTGCATATTTATAGGGTACTGTGTTCTATATTCCTTGATAGTGTGGTCTTCTTTAGTCATAAAAGCTTCTGTTCTGGAAGCTATAATAATCAGAGTATTTTGGTACATAGTTCCAGCTTATTGTCTGCAATGTCACTAGAACTCTGAATAGGATGAAGTCCTAGTGAATGCAGAAAAATCTGTAAGTATTGTTTGAGTTTGAACATACCAAAGCCATTATTTCTGCCTTCATGTTGACACCCACAGCTGTCTTGGGAAATTCCAAGCATACTATGACACAGCCACAGTTTAACTAGGCACTCCACAGTGATCCATTACCTTCACAGGTTATAGCCTTGTGTTTTCTTATACAGTGACTGGAATATAATTGTCCCTTGGGATCTACTGTCAAGTATAGCAGGATCTACTTCATCTTCATTCCTCTTCATCACTGCTGCATGAGGACCAATGAAGAAATAGAGCCAGGAAGGATTTCTGGAACATGAGTAAATTTCTCAGGGGTCTAAGACAAGTCCTGATTTTCTCTTTTCTGGCAATGACATCTTAAAATAGATCTCTGTAAGAAATAACCCTTGCTGTGATTTGTTTTAATTGAAGTCAATAAACATTGAGCACTTACATATGTTGAAAGTATTGTGCCGTGCACTAGGGTACAAAAATAAAAGCCCATTATCTGAAGGACCTTACATTCTGTTTGGGAAAGGTGATATAATGTATAAATTAAAAAAAATAGAAACTGCAAAAAGGAGAGGTACTTAACAACTGTTTTCTTTTTTTAAATCTCATATTTGCTAAGAAAGAAAGAGGAAAGGAGAAAGGAAAAAGGATAAGGGGGGATAAAAGAAGCTTCATTCCATACTCTGAACCTATCATCTCTTTTTGAAGATAACATGTTTCATGCTAGAAATGGAACCCGAGCCTCATGTTAGAGAAAGTTGGGAATTCTAAAGTGCTAAGGAGAAGAGGGAATACGTTCCAGTCCTGGGAATTCACCTACACAAGGGTACAGAGAAGGGAGATTGAGTTTTATGTCCAGGAAATGGTCAACAATGTTTATGTGATTATGATGTCAATCTCTGTATACATTGTTGAGATGTTGGCAGAAATTGCTGAATAAATTGATGAAGGCTTTGAGAAGGGAGATTATTCTCGATGACTTACTGTCAAATGAGGGTAATGGTGAGAAGAAAAGAGGTGAAAAATAAGGGGTGCTACATCTTTCCCCCATTAGATTGGCAAAGTTAATAAAAAGGAAAAAAGGAAAATGACAAGTTTTAGAGAGGCTGAGGAAAAACAGGTATTTTGATGCACTTTTGGTGGAGCTATAAATTGGTTCAGCCATTCTGGAAAACAATTTAGGACTTTGTCCCAAGAGTTATTAAGCTGTGCATACCCTTTGACCCAGGGATACTACTGCTAATCCATATCCCAAAAAGGTCAAATAAAGAGGTAAAGGACACATGTACAAAAATATTTCTAGTAGCTTTTTCTGTGGTGGCAAAGATTTGGACACGGAGGGAGTGCCCATGAATTGAGTGAGTGGCTGAACAAGTTATAGTTTAGCACACAATGGAATACTATTGTGCTATAAGCAGTGATGAACAGGTTGCATTCCCAGAAACTGGAAAAACATGTTAAACTGATAAAAAGTGAAATGAGCAGAATCATAAGAAAAATTTATACAATAACATCAACATTGTGAATGCAAACAACTTTCAAAACTTAGGGGAGTCTTATCAACACAATGACCACTCACAATTTCAGAGGACCCATGATGAAACATGTTATACACCTTCAGATAGAGAGCTGGTTGACTCAGAGAGCAGAATGAAACATCTTATCTTTACTCCCTTCCCTTCTCCTCTCCTCTCCCAGCGTGGGAGATTTGTTTTGTTTGACTATACATATTTTTAATGAGTTTTGTTTTCCTTGAAGAGGGGAGGGAAAAGTGGGAAAGAATTTGAAACTAATTTTTTTAAAAATTCAATTTAAAAAATGAATAAAAAGGCATGAAAACTTTTTTAAAGACTAGGGGGTACTGAATATGTCTCCAAAAAAGATGGAAGCCACACTGCAATAGTAAGGCCTCCTTGGAGAAATCCTTCCCCCTCCCAGGTATCTCTCAAGAGTATGTCTTGACAGCAGGAATGATCTCACCTCAGATTTCCTCTTGAGTGTTAGCATTTTGCTTTGTATGGCGTGTATGCCATGAAAGTGGGGGGGAACCCAACTGTGTTCAGAGAAAATTAGGATAGAAACCTTTTAGTACCTTGAAATGCAGGGGAAGGTTGGATGACTGTGGGAACATTGTTGTTTGAGATATGATGAATATTGCAAGTGAAGAGAGAAAAAGAGTTGGATCCACAGAGACACCACAGTGCTAGTGAAAATCATTTTTAGCTCAGTGAGTCATAGAGTCATAGATGCAGAGCTGGAAGGGACCTCAATGACCATAGTCCGGGACTCTTGTACAAATGTTCCCTTGAAACAGTCACTAGAGAATGTACCACTGGAGTGGGGATCTCTATGTTAGAAATGTCACATGCCATTTAAACACACAGAATTCTCACCAATGAACCACAAGTTATCCTTTTTCTTGGTTTAGCCTAATTTCTCACTGGAAATTGTTGTCAGAGTTGGCAACAAGATAGGATTGTAATATCTATCAAAGTTTTAAGATGAATTGCTCAGTATTTACTTAGTAGCTTTAAAAAGTTCCACCTGGCTTCAGGCCTAGGTGTCTGTCATTTTTAGTATCAACACATTGTTCGTGTTACCAGCTTATTATAAACAATCAAAATTAGAACCATTTACCTTTGAAATTTAAAAAAAAAAATTAGTAGACTACATAAAAAATTCCTTTCTTAAGGCTCTCATTGTAAGGATATTTCCTTCCCTTACATCAGCATCATTGAAACATTTCCTTCATTTGTATCTTCTTCTACTGTGAAATAAGTGTAACTTGGTCTAATTTCTGTCAAAAGAAGTATGGCTTAGAAAAAAAGAAGTTATATGGATGCCTTTTGTTTTTAAAGCATAGACATCTCTGGAAACACATCCCCTTCCACCCCTCACCCTCCATCGAACCCTTCCTTGTAACAAAGAAAAACAATTGAGTAAAAACATTTGATACAATGACTTTTCCTTACAATGTAGTCAACATTTTGTGTGGGCTGTTAAAAAATTCTTAGTAACAAGGCAGATTAAGAACCATATGGAAAAAACCTTTTGTTAGAGTATCACAACCAGTGTCATCTCCAAAAATGCGTTGGAGATGACTGCCTTGAAATAAAGGAGGTTGCTTTGGAGTGGGGAGGCTGCTTCTGTGAACTATATCTTAACTTCCCTGTTTCCTTCTACTTTGGTTAATTATGAAATAACTTATTTAAGATAGAGACTCAGAGGAGCTAAATGTTTTTTTGAATTTTAAACTTTTAAGGTAAATTTATGTAGTTCCTCAAATCTCAGCTTCCTTAACTACATGAATATTTGTTATGGTTTTTAATTCCTTATTTAACCATTGCTCAAAATTTTATCAGACATAAAAATATACCAGTCCTTTCCACACTTCTCATTATTCTGTTGTAGCCTAAAGTATAATATCATACTTGTTTGATGATGCAATACTGACCTTTGTTAGGTTACGTGAAGAGGCAACTTGCTTAGGCATTAAGACAGTTATTTTATAAGGAAAACTATTAATTTTTCTTTTTGGCCCGGACCTATAATTTCACTGATGTAGGGAATGCTTGATGAGGAAACTCCTTCAACTAATAAAAATAGGTTAACTGTTCTGGTGCTTAGATTGTTCACTTGACCAAGATTACGTCGTAGCCAGTATGAGTCAAAGTCTGTATCCCAGGCTTCAGACTGTAATACTGCCTCTGTATCCACTACATAAGGCTTCCTCTTTGAATATTTACCGTGGGCCTTTTTCAATTAAAAGACACTTCTTATTCATATTTCAGTTATTTTGAGACATTGGCAGATTTCTTTCAAACCTTCCAGGTCAGTAGCTTTGTTCAACTTTGATGTGCACTTTCATCATATAGCCACAATTTTCCTGATTTGGCAAAACAATAATAATAAATCTGTCACCCTAATGGGAAAAAATTCCCCCCAAAACCAAAAATACCTGACGACTTGAAAGAACAGCACATTACCAATGCAAAATATGCAGGAGAAGAAGTTTACAGAATATCATAAGAGAGAGAGAGATGAACTGGAAAAAAAACTAGTTAAGACAGTCTTATAGCCCATTTGTTCTCTTGGTATCCACACAGGGTCCGGAGAGCTAAAGAAAGACTCCCGTGCATTGGGTGGGTCCCTTGTTTAGAATTTACAGGAAGGCATGGACAAAGGTCTCACAAAATGGGCAGGCATGGGAGGGTGGGGAGGAGGTTGTGATATTTATTGTTGAATGGAGTATTTGAATAACTTCATAATTTGTCTCCTGTCCAGTCTGTCCTTCGTACACCTGCCCAAGGGATGTTAATAAAACACAGGTCAGACGATATTGCTGCTCTACTCAGTTAACTCCTATAATTCCTTGTTGCCTCTAGGATGAATTATAAATTCCTCTGCCATTTAAAGCTTTCAAATTCAACCTCAGATACTTCCTGTGTGACTCTGGACATGTCACTTGATTTCTGTCTGCCTCAGTTTATGCAGCTCTAAAATGGAGATAATAGGACTCCCTCACAGGGTGTTGTGAGCATTAAATGAGATATTTGTAAAGTGATTTGCTCAGTGCCTGACGTAGTAGTCACTCAATAGATGCTTGTTTCTTCACTTTCCCAATATGTATATATATATATTTGTACTTACTTATATAATATATGAATATTTTCTCCTGTAAATTCAATGGTCCAAAGATAAAAAGAAAGGTTTCATATTTGCCAAACTATTAATAATAGTATTTTGGGGAAGCAAAGAACTGGAAATAAAGTTAGATGTCCATTGACTGGGAATGGCGAATCAGATAATGGTACATTATTGCAATGGAATTCCATAAGAAATGGTACATATGAAGAGTTAAGAGAAACACAGAAAGTTATATAAACAGGGAAAACAATATATAGTGACTACAACAATGTAAATGAAAAGAATAACAAAATTAAACTGAATGCTATACAATTAATAATGATCATATTTGGCCTTAGATAAGAGTTGAGAAAACAAACCTCCCCACCATCATTGTCCAGGTAGAAGGTGATAGGTGTGGAATATTGCATGCACCATCACATACCATCAGTGTATTGACTGGTCTTGATATTTTTTCCTTTTTTGTCAATTTTTCTTAAAAGGGGAGCCTCTGTGGATAGGAGAAGGATGGAGGGATATATTAGAAAATGAACATATATAAAATAAAAGTAATAAATTATATTTTTCAAAAGAATATAAGCTTTTATGGGTCAGGACTTTTTCATTTTTGTCTTTATATTTCTAGTTTCTGTCACAGTGCCTAGCACATAGTGGGTACCCATTAACTGTTTATTGATTCCTGATTTTTCAGTGTAGTATTCCCTCTGCTACTCCATGTTTTCTCATAAGCAACTTTGCATTTCATTCATCCTTTGAAAGATAACTTCAGACACATATTATGCAAAGCTTTCTCAAAGAGGGAATATGGTATAGTAGATAGAGCACTAGATTTGAGTTGAGGAAGACTTGGGTTCAGATCCTCTTTCTGATACTTAATACCTATGTTACTTCTCTCAGCCTCAGTATCCTTACCTGTAAAATAGAAGTAATCACACAACTTACATCATAGAGTTATTGGGAGGATTAAAAGAAAAAATGGATAAAGTGTTTTTGGAAATTTTGGCAACTTTATTAATTTTACCAAGGATAGCCTCATCTATGGCTATTCTATAAGGTGAGGCCCTCTGATTATTAAATCTGGCTTACTACAAATATTTTATGTAAAAATAAATTCATCTAAGCATCTTTCTCTAATAAATTTAAATCCTAAAACTTACCATTATTTTGGGGTTATTTCCTGACTTTCTAATGTGGTCACTTCCAGATCGCTGTCATAACTCAGGATGGCAGATTGACTACATGATGATTTCCTGAATAATTACTGAATATTTTTTATGACAAATCCAAAAATGACTTATTTGATCTTCTTTATAATTAAGTGAAGAGATGCCAGCGTCAGTTGTGGTTTTCTAAATGATTTCCAATTCTTTATGTGGGAATCTTTCTTTAAAAAGTATTTAGTCTTACTAGCATAAATTTGAAAAATGCAATGCTCATGATGCTCTGTAATTGTTCTGACTTGGCCTAGTGTCTAAATTGGACAAGCCAAGACTGAAACCTAAAGGTTTTGTCTAGCCCTGACCAAGAATAGGCGTGGAGAAGACTTAAGAATAAGTCCACTGATTATTGATAATTAGTACTTTTCATCTGTGCAGTTCAAAGAGCTTTATGAATGTAATCTCATTAATTCTTTTAATATTCCTTTGAAGAAAGAACACAACTGCTATTATCCCAATTTACAGATGTAGAAGTAGTTATCATTTGAGATTAATAGGTTGCTTTCCATAGAAAGTCTCCTCTTCAGCTAGACTGATCTAACCCCAATTGTTTTCCCAAGTATTTTGATGACTAAAATAGTCAAATTTGATTGTTTATGTGTATGTGTCAAATGCTTAAGAAGAGTGGAATGAAAATTTTATTCTGTTATGTGTAGCTAAAAAATAAGATAGGTCTATGTTTCAGGGAATAGTTTAGGGACGTTAGGAGAATTTTGTGGCTTACTAAAGGCAATGCAACATACTTCTTTATTTTTTATTTTGGTGGGAATAGGGATAAGAAACCACAGCTGTGATCTCCCCATATGTAGAATTCCTGGTGAAAGAACTCCCTTTACCAAGGCATATCAGCAACTGCTCAGTACTTTATAATCTGGGTTAACATGGGTCACTCAGAGATTGGGTGATTTGACTAGTTTCACAGCAATATGTGTTGAAGGAGACTTGAACCGAGGTCTTCCTGATTTCAAAGTCAGTTCTTTATCCACTTCCATGCTGCATCTCACTGTTCCAAAAAATTATATAGATGACATATTTATCAAGAATTATCCATCTTTTCTCTTTCTTTTGTTGGTACAAACAAAGCCATCTTCTCAACAATGATTTTTTTTTCTCATGAAATTATAGGGCTGTCTTGCCTGTTCCTCCCAGTTCCTGATGCCTTCTCCCTCAAGATTACCTTGTATCATTTTTATATGTATTTTGTATGTAAATGTGCATGTAGTTGCCCATTACAAGGGTCTTGACAGTAAGGTACCATTTGTACTTTATTGAGAATAAGGACCATTTTTCTTTGTATCCCAAACACCTGGGATAGTTCCCTGCACACAGTAAGCACTTAATAAATGCTTGTTCATTGTTTTGTTTTGTTTTAGAAATTGTAAATAGCTTGAATAAAACTCCATGGTAGCTCTGATAGTCATCACCACAGTGTGTAATAGAATGAAGACACTGGAACTAGTGCTATAACCAGGTTGGGGCAAACAAGGCTCCAATCCATGGGGCCAACGTGATGACTTCTCATCTCAAGGGGACAGAGTAAGGGAGAGAGTACTTTCCCATTTCCTCCTAAACAGTGGTCTGATTGCTGTCCTATCCTGAAGCACAGCCACCCCTGTGGAACTCTTTATTAATCTTTATTACCTCTTTTCCTCCATCAAACTGTCCTCTGGATCCTCCGCTAGTCCTTTCATCCTTTCCATCCCTCTCCTCAACTAAACTGTCCTGTATGCAGTTTGGACTAGCTACTGCTCTAACTATTCCTGAAGTCCGGGGATCTGAATCTCTTGACTTTAATTCAGTTCTTTGAGCCTTAATTTCCTCATCTGTAAAATGAAAAATGATAATATGTAAAGCGTAGGCATCATGAATAGCATGCTGGGTGTGAAGTCAGGAAGACATAGGTTCCCATGATGATTGTGACCTCTACTAGCTGGGTGATCATGTGCAGCAGCCACTTAGGCTCTCTCAGCCTCACTTTCTGAGAAATAAGGAGAAAGATATTTGAATTCCTCTCTAGCAGTGCTGTTACACAGTTCCAATTAGCTAAGGTATGTAAAGCATGATGATGATGATGATGATGATGATGATGACGACGACGACTATGACTTACCTCATGGGGCTATTAAGGAGCAAGTACTTTATAAATATTAAAGTGCTGGAGAAATGTAACAAGCTGTTTTTCATCTTGTTAGTGTTACTCTTATTGTTATATATGAGATAGTGAGATCCTTAAAAGGCAAGGGCTATGCCCACTGATTAATTTTAATGCTCAGCTTTTCAGATAAGTCAGTAGATAGAAAGATTGAGAAAAATTTAAATGAAGGGAACAGAGTGTTTTAGGGGAAGAAGAAAGGGAAAAGAACATGCGTTTGTTTATGCAGTGCTCGACACCGTGCTGAGCGTTTTCTGCAGATCTCTCATTTGAGCTGTTGCTCCCCTCATTGCCTCCAGATTCCTTCCTTTACTGATCTTATTTTGAAAAGAGTTGAGTCTTTTTGATTTGTTGCCTCAGTTTAGCACGAACTATTAGAAATCATTGACTTCATCTCCTGCCATGAACTTCCTTAAGGACATTGGGAACAGTGCCCTACTGAAATCTGAAGAACATTCAGAATTTGATCAGCCACAAGAGATGAAAGAAATTACTTTATAATTGAAACATGAACTATTTGGTGACATGTCTATATATGATATGCATGAATGGCACAGTCTCTTAGCCTTAAACGCACAATGGGAAGCTTTTGTGAGACAGGCCCTCTCCATCTACTGCCCAGTTAATGACAGGCTCTTTATTTGAAGTCTGGTCAAGGTTTTGACTAATGATTCTGGAGCTGATAGCAAACCAGACTATCCAATGACTTTTTCTTGGGTTTTGAATTTTAAATAGTTTTATTGATCAAAAAGGAAAAGCCCTTTAATTTTTGTTTTGAAAGCCTTGACCTTACAGTGCCAACAGTGTTGACTAACATAATGGTTGCTTGAACAGGCACTCAGTTGGTGATTTCTTCAGCATTGCTGCTATACTCTCTTAACAGATAGAAAATGGCTAAGTTACTAATGTGGCAGGTGTTTCCAAATTAGCTTTCTGTGTTCAGTCAGACTGTCAATTTGTTAGCGCAAAGATGAAAATCAGCATCAAATTAAAAAGAATTAAACTGAGAAGACATAACTTACATTAAAATACCCCTGATCTAATGTACTTCAGTGAGCTATTATTGTTTTTAAAAGGGGAGATAGGTAAGCCAACACAGACTGGCACCATCTGCTGTAGAAGTTTAATCAACCTGAATCAGCCAGTGCAACAAGGGGGCCGCATAGCTTAGAAATCCAGTATTTATGCAGTCAGAAAATACTTGATCTTTTTACCAAGTAGAGAGATATGATTTAGAAATTTACAAAATTTCACAGAAAAGGGTAGTATTAGAGTATGAACACCATTACCCCATGTAATTGCAAAAAGTAGTGGACAAGGAAATGAGTTACAAAAAGTTTTGTGTGATAACCCAGTTAAATAAAATCATATGGAGAGTATTCAAGGATTAAACTAGAAGGAGGACAATGAACAGAGATATATAAATAATCTGTCAAGATTTCTACAATAAAGTGTTTTCTCCATCAGTGTTGGTAGAGCCACATTTGGCCTCAACCATCTCAGTACTCAATGGGCTATGTAAAGAAGTAGAAAAGAAGTCAAAGATGGGAAAAGCAGCCAAACCATATCAGGTATACATAGACTTTCAGGTTTGTGCTGGAGAAGACATAATTTTGAAATTATTGAGTGATCTATGCTCAACATATCTGAAAGAGGGGAAACTTCAAACTGTTGGGAAAAAAAATTCACACTTTATGATTATAACTTCACCCTCAAAGACAATCAAGTGGATATTAGTAACCTATACACCTATTTTCTCATCTGTACTACATATATATATATATATATATATATATATATATATTATTTATATATATATGTATATATAAAAGGAATTTGTGCAGGTACTGAGATATTCCTTGATGCGAGTATGAAAAGGAAATAACCAGGCTGTGTCAAGTAAAATTCTATTGAAAATACATCTTTACAGTTACTCAACTGACTGCAAAAAGCAACCAATTTATTAAAGCAAATTACCACCTAAAAGATTTCAATTCAACAAACTATTTTCTAGGAATATGTTAAAATCATAAACGCAAAAATAGAAATAACCATTTGTTGACCCTCTGTTATCAATCAATACATAACAAGAGCATATACTTACCAAGGACATTTGTCATGGTAATAGAATAGATCTTACACACAGAATCCAAGTGGAAAAATCATTCCTTATAGATGAAAATGCCTGCAGATGTACTTGTATGCATATGACATTGTTATGATTACAGAAGAACCCAAAGCATCTTAGAACAATTTGTAGGAGCTCCATGATCACTTAAGAGTTCAACTTAACTACGTACACAAGAAAAACCAAGTGAATGAAGAATGTTGTCTAAACTATGATATATAGTTGTAAGGAAAATCCATAGATCTGGTCACTGTAGCCCATCAGTAGGGTCTAAAATTGAGTAAAAAGAAGAGAAGAGGTGAATGGTTTTCAAGAAATTATACAGGGGGGCAGAGCCAAGATGGCAGAGTAGAAAGAAACAAAAATTCAGGCTCTCCCCACACAGCCCATAAAATACCAGTAGAGAGGGACTCTCAACAAATTTTGGAGCAGCATAAGTGGAAAACAACAGAGTGTAGGAGATTTCCAGCCCAGGGTGACCTGAAAGGCCCGCTGGAAATGTCTGTTGTCTGTTGCACCTGACGAGAGTGGAGCCCAGCCTTGCCTGCATGGCCGGCTGGGCTCACAAACAGCACTTGAGGGTAGAATCTCCAGTCACTGAATCTACAATCCCAGTAGCAGCGAGTTCTCGGATCCCTCAATCCACAGGTGCCAAAGGTCAGTGCAAGGGTTTTTTCAGCTGGCCAGAAAGGGAGAAGGGCCTTCCCATAGCTCCGGCCTTAGGCAGCCACTACAGAGGCCACATTGGGCAGGCAGCAGATCTCATGGCAGCCCCTACAGCAGCCCATGACCATTGTTGGATTGTAAAAACCCCTGGGGGCACCGAGGAGCTGATTCTTACCTTGGCCCTGTGTAGAGGCCCTGAGGGTACTGGTCTTTGTCTCGCACTGAATGGCGGCCCTGCTTGACTGAATCCCACCCCCACCCCCACCCCCCAGTGCTGGCTTGGCAGAACTGGAGGCCAGGGGCTGTGGAAAGGAAACTCTGCTAAGATTCTGGGCACAAAAATCCCTCCCTGCACCCAGACCAGTACACCCTTGATTGTGCCATCTTGGAGGAACTGAGATCTTACAGATTCCCAGAGTATACCCTACTCTTGACAAAGGACCCAAAAGTCAAGTAACTGGTTGGGAAAATACCCAAAAAAGGGAAAAAAAAATAAGACCATAGAAGGTTACTTTCTTGGTGAACAGATACCTCCTCCCATCCTTTCAGATGAAGAAGAACAATGCTTATCATCAGGGAAAGACACAGAAGTCAAGGCCTTTGTATCCCAAACATCCAAAATAAATATTCAGTTGTCTCAGGCCATAGAAGAGCTCAAAAAGGATTTTGAAAATCCAGTTAGAGAGGTGGAAGAAAAACTGGGAAGAGAAATGAGAGAGATGCAATTGGCAAAAGAGGCTCAAAAAGCCAATGAGGAGAAGAATGCTTTAAAAAGCAGAAATAGCCAAATGGAAAAGGAGATTCAAAAGCTCACTGAAGAAAATAGTTCTTTCAAAATTAGAATGGAACAGATGGAAGCTAATGACTTTATAAGAAACCAAGAAATCACAAAACAAAACCAAAAGAATGAAAAAATGGAAGATAATGTGAAATATCTCATTGGAAAAACAACTGACCTGGAAAATAGATCCAGGAGAGACAATTTAAAAATTATGGGACTACCTGAAAGCCATGATCAAAAAAAGAGCCTAGACATCATCTTTCATGAAATTATCAAGGAAAACTGCCCTGAGATTCTAGAACCAGAGGGCAAAATAAATATTGAAAGAATCCACCGATCACCTCCTGAAAGAGATCCAGAAAGAGAAACTCCCAGGAACATTGTGGCCAAATTCCGGAGTTCCCAGGTCAAGGAGAAAATATTGCAAATAGCTACAAAGAAACAATTCAAGTATTGTAGAAATACAATCAGGATAACACAAGATCTAGCAGCTTCTACATTAAGGGATCGAAGGGTGTGGAATAGAATATTCCAGAAGTCAAAGGAACTAGGACTAAAACCAAGAATCACCTACCCAGCAAAACTGAGTATAATACTTCAGGGGAAAAATTGGTCTTTCAATGAAATAGAGGACTTTCAAGCATTCTTGATGAAAAGACCAGAGCTGAAAAGAAAATTTGACCTTCAAACACAAGAATGAAGAGAAGCATGAAAGGGTAAACAGTAAAGAGATTTCTCTTATGATTTCATAAGGGATTTACTGAAATTGAACTATTTACATTCCTACATGGAAAGATAATATTTGTAACTCTTGAAACTTTTTTCAGTATCTGGGTAGTTGGTGGGATTATACACACACACACACACACACACACACACACACACACACACACACACACACACACACACACACACACACCCCACAGGGTGAATTGAATAGGATGGGATCACATCTTTAAAAAAATGAGATTAAGCAGTGAGAGAGAAATATATTTGGAGGAGAAAGGGAGAAATGGAATGGGGCAAATTATCTCTCATAAAAGAGGCAAGTAAAAGACTTTTCAGTGGAGGGAAAAAGCGGGGAGGTGAGAGAGAAAACGTGAAGCTTACTGTCATCACATTCGACTAAAGGAAGGAATAAAATGCACACTCATTTTGGTGTGAAAACCTATCTTACAATAGAGGAAAGTGGGGGAGAAGTGGATAAGCAGGGTGGGGGGGAGGATGGAAGAGAGGGCAGTGGGAGGAGGGAGCAATTTGAAGTCAACACTCTTGGGGAGGTACAGGATCAAAAGAGAGAATAGAAGCAATGGGGGGCAGGATAGGATGGAGGGAAATATAGTTAGTCTTACACAACATGACTATTATGGAAGTCATTTGCAAAACTACACAGATATGGCCTATATTGAATTGCTTGCCTTCCAAAGGGAAGGGGTGGGGAGGGAGGGAGGAAGAGAAGTTGGAAGTCAAAGTTTTAGGAACAACTGTTGAGTATTGTTTTTACAACTAGGAAATTAGAAATACAGGTAATGGGGTATAGAAAGTTATCTTGCCCTATAGGACAAAAGAGAAGATGAGGATAAGGGAAGGAAAGGATGTTAGAAGGGAAGGCAGATCGGTGAAAGGGGCAATTAGAATGTTTGGCGATTTGGGGTGGGGGGAGGTGAGAAATGGGGAGAAAATTTGGAACCCAAAGTTTTGTGGAAATGAATGTTGAAAAGTTAAATAAATAAATTTTAAAAAAAAAAGAAATTATACAGTATTTTTTTTTTTTTACTGACCTCAGGCTTCTTCCTGAAACAAAAACTCATTCTTTTTTAATGCCAATGTTTTTCTTAGGGTTTCATCAATTGATGCTTTATTGTTATGAATCATGGAATATCACAATATTTAAGAACTCAAAATTGTGGGTCATCTAAAGAACAATGGAGAGGTATATGGTGAACATAAAAGGGCTAATAATAATTGCATGCAAAACCCTTCATAAAATATATAATTAAAGAACTGTATGATTAGAAAAATAGATGGGTTTGTCATAGTGAGAATCAGGGGCAAACCTTGTGTTGTGTTTGTATTCCTGCACATCCAGAGACCGACCTAGAGGCAGTTGTTTAGCACACTAAGTGGGACTTCATGTAGAATGTTCAGAGAATCATAAATAAGAGTTACACGTGATAAGAAGATGTGAATGAACTGCAGTTTGCACCACTGTAGTAGTATAAGGTCCCTATTGACAAAGTCATAGATCCATTAAAGAAACTGTTAAGTTGTACTTCAGATTTTAAGCTATGTAAGACAGCTCTCCTAAGAAGCAGCAGTATATGACCCTTGGATAAACATATGTTGTGTATTTC
Source organism: Notamacropus eugenii (assembly GCF_028372415.1). Classification (NCBI taxonomy): domain Eukaryota; kingdom Metazoa; phylum Chordata; class Mammalia; order Diprotodontia; family Macropodidae; genus Notamacropus; species Notamacropus eugenii. The sequence continues at coordinate 642,615,270 of NC_092872.1, read as the reverse complement.
CTTTTCATTATCTACGTGATGTAGCCTAAACACCTTCACCTGGAACTCTGCAGTGTGACGCTAACCTGCCTTTCCTGCTTCCACCATCTAAACTCCACACGAACTTTCCTCTGTGTGAACTCTCCATTTTAGGTGTACTGTTCTTCCTCCCAGACTCTCTATACACACTATACTGCTTCCACACCTTTATTTCACTCTATTTCTTCCCTCTGAAATGTCGTTCCCTCTCCATATAATAATTTCTCTATCCATCTTGTACTCAGTGCTCAAAAGAATCTGTGATTTAACAATTTGGTAGTCCCAATACTGATGCAGATCCATGCCTACTCATTCTGTGGGACTCTTGTCCATTTTTACCCAAAAATTTGCCATGGAGTATCCACCAAACATGCTAGAGACTTTCTGCACTCTCTCCTGATATTTTGAAGGATGCCAGTGGAGCACTTGGGCTGTCCATTCATTCTCCCTTACTCTTGCCATCCAACCAGTCCATCTTCTCTACATGTCATATAATTTATTGATAACCTTTTTTTACTCTTATCCTTCTTAAAAGTTTCTCACTGGTTATGTATTACAGTCTCTTCATGCGCCTGCCTATTGATCTCTGATTGATAACTAATCCTAAATTCTTTGGAGGTAGTGGCATTTTATGTCTTGCCACCATACAGCAATATTGGTAAAATGTCAGTATTTGAAAGATGGGCCTTTGTGTTTGTGAGAATCTTAGGATCAGTTTAAAAAACAAAAACCTTAGCAATTTTCTGAAAGTGATGCAGTCTCCTATTATTTTTTCCATACTGGGCCCAGTTCATTATCCTCAAGTCAAACTACCTCCAATACTATCATCACCACTTCCCTGACCACTCTCTCCTTTCACATCCTGATGGAGTGAGCCTAGAACCCTGAGCCCAAGAGCTCTGGGAATAGTAGTGTTTCCAGCCCTATGCCATCAGCCATCATCCTGGGAAGCAACTCCTATGGAGAATCAGCCTGGCAACTGCTCCTAGAAGTGCAATAGGCACAGCTACTAAAGACCCAGAAGAGAAAATTCTTGCCACCAAAGTCCTGGGCACTGTCAAATGGTTCCAGAAACCAATATGATTTTATCAGTGGAAATAACATTTAAAAAATAGTCACTAACATCTGTTGTGTTGCTGCACCCCAAGGACCATGGGACTGTTCCATTTGACTTGCTGCTGAAACGTTCTCTATGTGTTTTCTCCCTGATTAGAATATGAGCTCTTTGAGAGGAGGGACTACCTTACTTTTTTCTATTTGTATCCCCAGCACTTAGCACAGTGCTTTGCCCATAATAAATGCTTTATTTGCCTTTCTCATAGACCATTGCACAAGTTCTATCATGTGTCCATCCAGATGCATGTTAAAATCTAGGCAATCGACATTCTTCAGCCACTTAGTGTTTTCTAGTGCAGATGGATCAACCAGACTCCTTTGAGTGATAACAGATCCCTTCCAGGAAAGTCAACAATAGGCTGGAATCAGCACATTATCATCCACAAACAGGAGCATCCGGAGGACCTCACCATCCACAGGGACTCCCTTCTCAACCTGGACTCTACTCTGGATTTCCTCCATTATGTTCACAAATACCTCTGTTTTATGACTCACCTTGTTTTTATAATCAGAGGCCCATTGAACAGGGTTATTTCTATTATTACATCTTCCAGGGAATCTTGAATGATCTTGATGTGTGTATAGAAGATATCTTTTTGTAAAAAAGCTTGTAAAATGGGATTTAATTGAATCAAGTGCCTTTTTATAATCAACATATGCTTAGCACAATGCAATCTTATACTCTCCATCTGCTTATGAAAGCCAACTATTTCGCTCTTAATACCCCTGATTTGTGAACAGATCATGTTCATTTTGTATAGACAGGAGGGTAGGCATATAGGTTCATAGCATTTAATGTTTCAATATTAACAGGATCTGAAATTTTCTCCCCATTTTTTAATATCTTTCCCTACTGTATACATTTTGCATAATGGTTCCCAACTGCCCTCCCAATTTTATTATTGCCTCTAGAAGGAATCTCTTCTAACCATACTTGGCCCAATCTAGCTGCTTTTCCCATCTTTGTTCTTTTTCAGTTCCATTTCTAACTTATCTATAAAGCATCTTGGGGTCTGTGATATCAGGGTCATAAGGTTGTGGTTCCACCAGCCTCAACAAAGAAAAGTTTGTAAAAAGGTCTTTTCAAAATTATGTTCAATTTTTCTTCTATTTGGAATCATTCCATTTTCATCCTTTAGTGTCCTTGGAATGACTTCATGTCTGGATATCTTGTTATATTTTCTTTAAACTAATATTACTCTTCACTGCTTTTCTCTGGGTCAGTCATGATTGAAAATGTTCAAACAGCAACAAAAAAGTGAGATAGTACTGCTCATAATGGTTCCTCATCCTTCTTTGTGAGAATTTACAGTTTAGTTTATATTCTAAACCAATGTTGTGTTTGGCAGCCATTTCATTATTTGACAATTGTTTGTTGACTTAGATGCTTTCTGAGCTCTTTGGGTCTCCTAGTTGTGGTAATTAATCTGTACTGGTTAAACTTCTTATTGAAATTATTATAGTCAGTGTCCAAGTAAGTTCTATTGTCCATTTCCCATTTTGGTTTTCAATTTTTAAAATAATTTAAGGTTCAGTCATTTTAACTGATAAGCACTACATATTTTTTCTCTCCCTCTTTTTAAAAATTAAATTAAATTAATTTTTAATTAAAATTTTTAAATTTTAAATTAAAATTTTAAATTAATAAGTTCTGATCTTAGCCTGTCCTTCTTGCCCCCTCTAAGGTCCCACCTCTTCCACTGAGCCTTCTTTAACCTACCCCAGAACCATCTCAGCTTACAGAACCTTTATTTCAGTACTCACAGTCTTCACTTTAATTAATTATAAAAACTTTGCAACATCTCTTGTATTTAGTTGTTTTGAGAGTCAGGGTGGTGTAATGAACAGAAAGCTGACCTTGCTGTCAAGAAGATCTGAGATAAAGTATCTTCCTTCTTATGTATAGTGTATTAATGTGTGTATATAATGAGTGCAGCCTGGCCACAATGTAATTCACAGTCCAGGTTTATTAATGAGGCCATTTTATCATGAAGTCTTAATATTTTAGTAACTAAATATCTCAGATCTTTTCTAGACCTATGAATTTGTGGTTCTAAATGCTGTTGATCTGCATTATGATCTACCTTGTAACTAATTCAGCATTCATTATTCATTCAGTAAACATTTACTTAGAAATTTTTACATTTCAGGAACTAGGATAGGTGCCAGAATTTTTTTTTCTTTTGATTTGAACCTATGATGTCATGAGAGGCAGCGTGGTGTGGTGGAGAGGAAGATGATTTTGCAGTTAGAGTGTCTGGGGTCAAGGTTCACCTTATGTGTATTCTGGTTGTATCACTCTGGGTAAGTCATTTAACCTCTCGGTGTCCTTGATTATGAATTGCAGAGCAGGTGTATCTCTAATCTACTTTGGAAGGGGGCTTCTCTTCCTCCTGAGTTCCCTGAACCAATGAAATCACAGATATAATTCATCCCTTTTGGCTGTTTCATATGCATATGACATACCTCTCTAACTAGATTGTCTGTTCCTTTTGGGGATTGGGATCATGTGTTACTATAGTAACCACTCAAAAACTGGCTGAATTGGGGCTTTTCCTGAATGTACGGCACTCAAAGAATAGGATTATTATGAACAGAAGACATCTTCAGGGAGCCACTCTTTAGTGTCAAGATGTCTTTGATATAAATTTAAGAGAGAGGATTTAATTTGGGCACGGTTTAAAAGACCTGTGGGCGAAAACATTGGCTAAATAATCATTGCATAGGGGAATGAAGGAGAGGAAGGCTATCTACTAGTTTATCTGTTTATTTTGTAATTCATAAGAGATAAGTGTTTGCTTCCAGTTACTGAATTAAAACTTTGAAATTAGGCGTTGCTTTGATCCCTTGCCTTCTCTGGTGAAAACAAAGATCTGAGAAATATTTCTTCTAATCAAATAACGTACTCTATTATTAATTATGTTTATGTTATTAATTTCCATATATGTGTATGTATGCATACACACACACATATATATATGTATATATAAGAGGGAATATATATATATATATATATATATATATATATATATAAGAGGGAAGATGTTTTATCTCTGATTTTTGAGTTCTGATGATAACATAATATTCCTACTATCTCTGAAGAAAAGACAGTCAATTAAACAAATTTAATTAACATAATAAGTGTTTACTGTCTGCCAGGTGCTATGGTAGATACTGGGGATACAAAACAGAAACAAAACAGTTGCTACCCTTGAGGAGCTTACATTCTCTCAGGGAAAACAACATGTATAAATATAAGTATTTTAAAAATAAATACAACATAATTTCTGGGGACAGAGACCTTAGCAACGGGGAGGCTTCAAAACTCATGAGCTGAGCTTTGAAGGAAGCTAGAGATTATTCAGGGTAGAGGCAAGGATGGAGAATGTTGTAGGCTTGGGGCAAAAAAGACAAGAAATGGAATACCAGGCATGAAAAACAGCAAGAAAGACAGTTTGAGCAGAATAAAGACCAAATCACTTAATCAATAAACACTTATTAAGTACCTGCTATGTACCAGGCACTGTGCTAAGTGCTGGGGTTACAAAAGGAGGCAAAAGACAGTACCTGCCCTCAAGGAGCTCACAATCTGGTGGAGAATGTGAAGGATAATAAAGCATAGTACGCTTGGAAAGATAGATGGGAACCAAGTTGCAGAGCACTTGAAATGAAAAATATGAGGATTCATATTTGCCCCTCAATGCCACAGTGAGCCACTAGAGCAGGAGTTCTTAACCTGTATCTGTGCATTTTTTTTTTTTACAAGTATTTCATTATGACTGGTTTCCTTTGTAATCCTATGTATTTTATTTTATGCATTTAAAAATATTGTTCTGAGAAGGGGTCCATAAGCTTTACCAGACTATCACAGGGGGTGACACAAAGAAAGCTAAGAATAACTCCCTCCCACCCTAGAAGAGTTTATTGAGTAGGGATGTAAAATGGTTGGACCTGTGCCTTAAGAAAATCACATTGGCATCTGAGTAGAAGATGGACTGGAGGGAATAAAGAATTTAGGTAGACCAATCAGTGGGCTATCCAGAGGTCCAAGTGAGAGGGTGGTAGCCACATGAGAAGAGAGAAGGGGAGGGATGTGAGAAATGTTCAGGTAAAATTGACAAAACTTGACACCTGATTGGGTGTGTGGGGTGAGAGAGAATGGGAAGTTGAGAATGACTCCATTGTTGCCCATGACTGGCAGAGTGGTGGTGTACTGAGGAAAAGTAGCCAGGCACACAGCAAGCATTTATTAACCTCTTACTACACTGAACTCAGCCACAGAGGACAGTCCTTCTCATCTATACCCTGATATCCTTATGACTATTTGCTAAACAAAGAAAATCTAGATTGATCAGTTCAAGGTAGAAATAATAGAGGTATAATAATAATAATATATATAATAAATATAATGATAGAGGCTCCACTAGCCAATTAACAAAGTAGCTAATTTATATAAGCCTTTTTAGAAACCCAGGATCCGTCCAGGTGCAGGTTGAATATTTAAGTTTTACATTAATAAATTCAGTAAATTATACTAATATCATTGGACCACTAATGATAAAACAACATTCTTCAAACTACAGTCCAGGCAACTAAATTAGTTAAATTTAGTCTACTTGCATATACAGTAAGGGCTCTAAGCTAGATTACTCAGCTTCATAATGGATACTTCTTTATTCCTGAGTAAGTTCCTTATACATTGTCTATTTCAGTTTCCTTACCTGGTAAATGAGTAGCCCTCCCTCTTGTAGATGTACTTTGCAAGTGCTTACATAGTAGATAAACGTTAGTTTATCTTATTATAAATATTGCTATTATTTTTATTGTTAGCTGCTTATAAATATTCCATAGTCAGGATAGTCAGATAAATCAAATACCCAGTAGGGCTGAATAAGACATTTTATTAGGTGACTAAAGAAATCCCAGCAATCTTCCAGGAAGAAGTTAAGGAAGCTCTTTTCTCTCCAGAGTCCTTAGAAATAATTTTCTCAACTATGATTCCTTCCTGAACCTTTGATGCCTAATTAATAGTAATCAGTTCATGAACTACCACCCTCATCCCCACCTCCAGTGTTATTGTGGGAAAGGATAAACTACAGTAAGGCAGGATACTCAGAAATCAAATCATTTTCAAAAGGGCTTCTGACCATAGACATGGGTGGGGTGTGGGCATTAAGAGCCTTTCCTAGGTCTGGAATCACTTGATCCATCCACTCTAGAAGGTAAATCACTTGGGACAAAGGAATACAAAGGTAGTTCAAAGCAGTTCATATATAGGTGTTCATCTTAGTATAGGCTCTCACTCTTTCCCTCTCTTCCCATTTGAACTTTAACATTCTTTAAAGAGCCCAGAGAACTGGATGGATTAGAGATAAAGCACTCTGTTTCTGAAATTTTATTCCTGCATTATTGTTTTTGTGAGCGTGTGATGAGATGATAACAATAATACTTTACATTTGTATGGCACTTTATAGCTTACAAAATCATTTTCCCATCCATTATCTTATTCAGATTCAATACTAATTCTGTAAGCTAAGCAGAGAAGGTATGATGATCCCTGTTCTACAAATGAGGAACCTAGAGCTTAGGGATTAGGCAGTTTGCCCAAAACCACAGGGCTTGTTAGGGACAGAACTGAAACTGGAACACTTTTCTTCCCATCTAGTCTGTTGGCCTTTAATGTGATGTGAAGGATCTCATCTTGACATTGTCCATGTTCCACTGGATGCTTAGGCAGCTAGCTTGTATAGTGGATAGAGCACTGGACTTGGACTCCAAAAAAAATAAATCTCTTAAGAAAGGAGTTTCAAGCATTGTAAGTGCTGGGATGGGACAACTGTTTGAGGGCAAAATGATTTTTCTGACAATTTTCTAACATTGTCACCAAATGTTAAGTTGGCCCTATGTCCTGTGGTCTATTTCAGGTTCCTTGATTCCTCACCCCTGCCCTTGAGGGTGCTTTTTCTCATAGGCCATTGAGTCCTGTTTCTACCTCTCATTACTAAACAATAGAAATAGTGAATAGAGAGAGATTCTTGTATTTGGCAAAGGTCACACCGTTAATCATAAGCAGCACTGAAAAAAAAGAATGCCAATTACAACCTCATATTTCTCAACCTTTTCTTCAGAAGGAAGAAGAGAAACGCCTTCCTGTACTTGGGTATGTTTACAGCCTCTTCATTTCCAAGATAATTCTGTATAAGGAGATTCTAGGACAGAGGTTAAGGGGTTGACTTTCTACCAAGAGCATCTTGAATTAGAATAAAGATGGGCTCTTCTGTACCTAACTAGCATTTATAATACCCATTAATTAGAACCCAGTAGGAGAATAATTAAGGAGAATCAGAAAGAAAGCTAGTTGTGCTTCTACTGTGCTTGGGATGGGCTGTGCTCCAGTACACAAGGGCCTCTTAAAAATAAATTTCATTATTTTTTGTGTTTACATCACTTTAATTTCCCAGTATAGCCTTCCCCTACCCAATGAACTATCATTTAATAACTAAGAGTAATAAGGAAAGAGGAAAAAAAAGTAGTTCAGCAAAATTAACCAAAACCTCAACCAAGCCTGAAAGTGTCTGCATTGTTCCCCACCTCTGCAGAGAAGAGAGGTTTGTTGTCTGTCTCTCCTTTGGGGCCTAATCTAGCTATTAAAATCATGTAAATCACAGTTTTTAATTTGTGTGTATGTGTTTTTTCCATTTACGTTGTTGTACTCATTGTGTAGATTATTTTCCTGATTTTGCTTACTTTACTTTGCCCCAGTTTATAGAAATCTCCCCTTGCTGGGGTCCTTTTTACAAAGTGAAAAAAAATTCACAACTCCTTCCTTCGTATAAAAAGTAGTAATTATACTAGTCATCATCTGAGAATATCCATAATCACAAAAGTCTTTTATGAGCTCAATAAGGCTCTAATATGCATTTGTATTTTGACTACTCATAACAGCATCCACATACATTTGAAAAATAGAAGTAAATGTACGTGTGAGATATATTTATTCAGTCCACAGATATGTTAGCTTATTATACTGAGTCACACTGCCTTATTTTGGAGCTAAATAAAGATTAAAATTATTTTGGTGCACATATAGATTCCCTAATTTCTTTTAAAATTTTACATCCCTCTGGGGTTCTTGACCTTTAACAGTTTTGGAAACAATGACTTAATGAAGGTAAGGAAGACTGGGTTTTAATCACACACCCTTTTTTACCCCATCTTAGGAAAATAAGAGCTGCAGCTATGAATCTCTCTTTCTGTGAAAGGTTCAAAGAGCTCAAAGAAACCATGGGAAATGACGTAAATTTAAAAAGTCTGGAAAGTCTGCTGAAGTGAAGCAAAACATGAGATTCAAGCTAAATTAGCAAAAGGAATTAATGTTGATCAGAGAGTATGTGAACACTTTACCTAGGAGTCATAAGACTTAGTCCCAGTCCTGGCTCTGTGATGGCTAGCTACGTAACCTATATGGAAAAAGATCTTAGGACTGTACTATTTTTTCTCTTTTCAATTTCTACTTTTCCATGAGAGCTAGGTGGAAGGAAGAAGGATGATATACATAGGCTTAACTCAAGAGAAAGATGAAGCAGAAGTTCAGGTAGCTTGACTATGCTGACCCAGAGACCACAGAATTTGAAATGGAATGATAAGTACCCCAGTCACACCTGGCTCGAACCTCAGCATGGAAGACCAGCATCAGAGGTATCAAAACACATGCCCTGTGGATCACGTGAGGCACACAGGAGCCAGATTAGAATATAATTGGGAAATAATTAACAGAATAAGAAAACATAGAGTCAGAGGCGGATAATGTTAATATGTAGAATTCTAAGTCTATGTTTGACTCACAAGGATTTTCATATGCAGCTTAGTGGCTGCCCATTCTATCTGAGATTGATGCCGCTGTCCTTCTCTCCACCATCTGATATAAGAATCTTAACATCATTTAACTTCTTTATGAAAAAGGACTTAACACAAGGTCTATTTGCCCGAAATCAGTTCACTTCACTATGCGCCATTGATCCTGTTGACACGGGACTAATTATTTTCTTTGTGGCTAAATATAGCACTTGTGTAATAAATCATTTCTAATTTGGGGTGGCACAGTGGATAGAGTGCTGGGCCTGGAGTCAGGAAGACTCATCTTCCTGAGTTCAAATCTGGCCTAAGACACTTACTGGCTGTGTGGCCCTGGCCAAGTCACTTAACCCTGTTGCATCAGTTTCCTCATCTGTAAAAATGAGCTGGAGAAGGAAATGGCAAACCACTCTATCTTTGCCAAGAAAACATCAATTGGGGTCATAAAGGACTGGGCACAATTGAAAAATGACTGAACAAAGGCTAGTTGATTGCTAAGATAGTGTGGTATAGTGGAAAGAGAACTGAATTTGGAGTCATAAGACCTAGGTTCTGCCCCTTGCTACCTATGCGACATTGGACAAGTCACCTCACCATTCTGGACCTAGTTTCTCTATCTGGAAGATGAGAGCATTGTACTAGATGATCTTTAAGATCCTTTTGAGCTTTTTTCCTATAATCCCTTCACATCTCAAATTTTATAATTCACATTAAAGTCAACAACCATTAAGCATGGTGATGAGTGCTGAGTGAAATAGAGTAAGGTTAAATAAGACACAGTTTCTATTTTATGCTAACAGGGACTTGGGGACAATATATGAAAATGTCATCAAATATCATTTGATCCTCACAACAGCCTTGGGAAGTTAAGTACTAGTTTCATCCTCATTTTACAGATGAAGAAATTCAAGTAGGTATAAGTTAAATGACTTGCCCAGGGTCACACAGTTACTAAGTCTTTGGCTGCCTTTGAACTCAGATCTTTCTCACTCCAGATCCCATGCTTTGCATTTTGTTCACTGTACTACCTGGCTGCCTTTGTTGGGGAACTGATAATAATTACATCTCTCCTTTTTTTTAAAGTCCAGAAATAAAAAAAGAGAAGTACAAAACAGTAAGCAAGTCTTTATATAGTTGAGAATTCATACTCATTAATATTGAGGAAAGTAGAGATAGAGAGAAATTTTGTTAAAAACTATTGCCTTCTTTCTATTGCCAAATAGTTGTTTTCTTCTTTAGCACTTCCAGTATAAAATCTTCAGAATTTCTAGGCACACCCCTTCCTCTTCCCCTCCCTCCCTTTTGTTCCCCAAACAGCTATCTCAAACAATGGTTCCCATCACCACCTTCGCCCTCCCCGAGTCTCTCCCATAATTGTCATTACAAACAAACAAAATGGGTGGCTTTGGTTTGGATGCTAAGCCGAAAACTTTGAAGCTAAGAGGGGTGGGGTGGGGGGGTGGATAGGATAACTGTGAATGAATACAGAGGGGTCAGCTCGATTTGAAAATCTGCTTCTTAACCTTCTTGTCCTGACCAAGTTAAATAGTTTGTCAAATGTGCAGAAGAAGCGTGCAGGGATTCCTCTCAGACCCTCATGTCCAGCCTTGCATTTTTTTAAATCTTTCAGTCATTTTTGTGATTATTAAGATGCAATTTTCTGTTGAATATTGTTTGTTAATTCTGCCTCTTCCCTTCTCAAACCTTCACCAAGAATATCTTTGATGAATGTCCAGATTGTTTTTTCTGGAGATTTTGTAGATGTAATGAGGCCTGACCAACAGAGCCCCATCAAAACATGTTTAGTATGCTCTCCCTGTTGCCAGACAACGTGAAAGAGATTGGGGAGACTGCTTCGAGAAAGATGTATTACCAAAGGGCCCTGATGCCCAATTAACAGCTTGCACAGGGATTCTACTTCCAGTCCTCTTACCACATGAAGAAGAGGAGCTTTTCATATGGCTGATGGGCCAGAACTGAGAATGCATTTAAAAGGGACTAAAATGGCCCAGGTGTTTTCTCTTTTGTTTAAGTTAGAAAGCAAGAACTACTTTAAACCCCACCCTCCTCCAGCTTCATCTGTCCATCAGAGCCACCATCACGTATCCCATGAGCTCATGGCCCCACTATTGCTTCTGTCTTTATTGTGTCTGTTCTCTCTTGTTCTTGGATGGAGTATCAGACTAGGCTATGACCTTGCAAGCTTTGCAATGTTGTTCCTAGTAGAAGGCAGAGTCCTGTATGCTACTCAAGAATATAAGCATTGAGATTCTATTCACTACCCCCAACCTCTGAACCCCCAAGCCCCCATTATATAGAGATGAGAAAATGGGAATGAGTTGATAATTACTAAATTATTCACATTCAAGTTTTTTTGCATTTATAAAGTCTATAACTTTTTCCAAACCTTTGATTCCCATTTCCCTTTTGGATATCTTGAGAATTAATCCCTCTTCACCCTCAAAAAATTCTATCCCACGCAGCATGGACCACTTTTGTTCTTACTTGGTTTAGTCCAACTGCCCTTCCTACCTTTGTTTTCTTTAGTGTCCATTCTTTTTCTTTATGTAGCCCATGGAGGTCTTACACAAGAGCTCAACTCTGCTGGCTTCACTCATTATTGGAGAAAACAGTCTATTCTACAGATGTTGACCCATCTTTGATGTTTTTCATCTATTTGTTTTCCTTCCAGTTTCATCCTTAAATATTCAGATGATCTTGCTCTGTTGGATCTCCTGGCAAGCTTTCTGTAGACTTTTTTTTTTCATCTACTGCTTCTCTCAGCTTTATGGGGTGATACTGCTCATTATCTTCCTCCATTCTCCTCAATGAGATTTTACAAATGAATTTGCATTCCAAACCAGAATTACTTTTGGCTGCCATATCCCTCCTCTTGGCAAAGAGAGTCTGCTAGCTGAAGCAATTTCTAGCCTTTTGTGGTCTCTTATTTGTTGAAATTGATTTACATTGGTTAAACTTCTAAGAAAATAATGATAGTGTGTGTTAATGACTATTCTTTTCAGCATTTCCCATTTTCTAGAGTAAATAGCTTTTTTAAAGAAATAGGTCAAGTTGGAGCTGTTTTAATTGTATGTTAAATCTTCTCATTGTTACTTTTTACTCTGCTTTGACATTGATTTGGCTCTGGGCTATAACAAACTAGTTTTCCAAATGTATGTGTGTATATACACATATATGTATATATACATATATGTATATACAAATATATACATATACATCTATATAATATACAAGATGGTACTGTATGTAAAATAACTGGCTGCTGACATGGAAATCATTTTCCAATCACACAACATATGTATGTATGTAAGAAACTAAAGATGGCAATGACATGGCAAGCACAAAATAATAACATCACAAGAAAGGAAACTGACTATATTTTAACAGAAAGGACATGACTGACTACTGATGTGGGAGCAATTTTTCAATTATATGTATATATATGTACATATGCATTAATATACACATATATGTATGCATGTATGTATATAAATGGAAAATGCCTCCCACATCAGCAGCCAGTCATGTCCTTTCTGTTAAAATATTGTTAATTTCCTTTCTTGTGATGTTACTTTTTGCTTGGCATACCTAATACTTCCCAATATCCTCCTTAAAGAAAGAATTCTTGATATAGAGGAGAAAAACTTTTGTGCATTTTGTGTATAAACATCATTGCCATCTTTAGTTTCTTACCCTTGAACTGTTTTTCTACAGATTTTCATTTTCCTCCCCTAACCCTCTTTTGCATTGAAACTACTAAGTATTCAAACATATGCTTTAATTTAATTATAGTTATATAATTTTTATATATAATTATAATTCAATAATAATTTAATTGAAGGGCCTCATTGAGTTCTTCATAAAATTTCTACATCTCCTTTGTCTCCTTATCTTTTTACTTACCTGCTATTCTTGCTCTCAATCTCTCTCTCTCTCTCTCTCTCTCTCTCTCTCTCCCTCTCTCTCTTTCTGGTGCACATTTTGCTTATGCCAAGACTTTCAAGACTCATGTTATTCATTTGTATATTAGTATGTTTATACATTGGTCACTGAACAAATTAGATTAATGTTTAAGGCAGGGGTTTTAATCTGTGGTCTGTAAACTTGGTGGTCTTGTTTTTGTTTTTACTACTTTGACAACGATTTCAATTTAATTGCTTTCCTGCATAGTCCTATGGGTTTTATTTTATGCATTTAGAAGTATTATCTTGTTAAGGGGTCCTTTGGCTTCATCACACTGTCAAAAGGGTCTAAACACAAAAAAGGTTAAGAATTAGATCTATTATTTCTTTGGTATAGGGAACTGGTATAGGGTATGAGCACACTCCTTCTACCAACACAGGTTGGCACCTTTACTGCAACTTACAGTCTTAGAGAGTTGCCTGGAACACTGAGAGGTTAAGTGACTTACCCAGAGTGACACAGCCAAAAGAGAGAGAGAACCTGAACCCAGGGCTTCCTGGCCATCTGTCTGTTCACTACACTACACTGTCACTCCAGTGACACCCTAAAAATAGTGTTATTTATATAGCAATCTCAGCTCTCTTTTCTACCACCCTACCATTGCCACTGAAGTAGAGGAGGGGGCGTGTTGTGTCATTCTTTTCTTTACGACTTGCCATGGCAGAGAATTCATCATTACGAAGTTAGCCTACTGCTACTGGTGTCCAGCCTTTCTCTGTGGAGCTAGGCTGGTCCTTAGAAGGGCAGCTTAGTCTGGATCTGTCCTTGTGGTCAGGTCTGGTCGTTGGTCGACCTCCCTTTGTAGGACTTAGGGTCCTTTCCACACTTTAGAACTGGACTTTGTAGAAGAACATAAATGTATCCAACTTAGATTCTATTTCAAATCCCCAAGTGGATTTGTGCTTCTGTACTTCTAGAACTGATTCACCCTCTGTAGCCTTCTCTGTAATTTCATCTCTGATTTTAGAGGACTAATTTGTTAATTGGGGAGGAGAGGTGGGTAGGGGAAAGGAGAGTTGACATGCTAGAATAATACAGATAGCAAATGCTCTGCATACCACACGGCAACTCCCCATCTCTGTGACCTAGGGAATTATGGAAGTGGATGGTTTCTTAGCCCTGGGCTTTCTGAATTTCAGCTGTTATTGTTGAATGTTCAAATTAGTTCTCAATTTGATTATAAGAAAATGGCTTAATTTGTTTATTTTCTGCTTTCTTAAGATTCAGAGGGAGGGGGTTGATGGGAAAGCTTCATCTTCCCTCTGAGATTCTGTTTCCTGCTGCTTAAATTCATCTGCCCAGATTCATGTCCCTGCCTGGGCCAGCATCAGGCTTGGCCTGCCTTTGGTACAGTACTAGGCTCTTCTGCCCTGATCCCACTGCAGCCTTCTGGGCTGCATCCACAATAGCACAGCCGATATTCTCCCATTTGCTGTTGCTACGTGTACTCCCTAGGCTGCTGCTATGGGCAACACTGAGATCCTCCAGGGGCATTTTGTCGGCATCGAAGTACAGGGTCGATGATGTTCTCTTAGATGGTCTTGGCAGTAAAAATGGAGTTTTATTAAAGCTTCATTTACAGCTACTCTTTGGATGGAAACAACTTGTTAATATTACTGGCACTGTGAAGTAGAGAATTTCCCAACAAGATTAAAAAAAAAAAAAGAAAGAAAGCCTTTTCAGCCAGTCAACCAGCAAACATTTACTGAGCACCAATTATGTATGAGTGAAACGTATGCTCCTTGAGGGAAGGAACCGTTTTGTCTTTTTTTCTTTTTTACTTTAGGTACATAATGAATATTTATTGAATTGAATTAGAAGGCATTATTTAGGATTCAAAAAAGTAGAAGCCATGCTAGTGCCTCCGCCCTGAGATTATCTTCAATTTATATATCTTGTTTATACATAGCTGTTTGTGAGTTGTCTCTCCCATTAGGATGAGCTCCTTTAAAGGCAAAGACTTTATGCCGCTGTTTGTGTCCCCAAAGCTTAGCACAGTTCCTGGCACATAGTAAACATTTAATAAATGCGTCTTAACTTGACTTGAAGGCATGGTCTCTCTCTTTATGGAACCATAGACTATTTGGGAGGACATAACTTACATGTCTAAATAGGTACCTAAATGCCAACTGAGTGGTATGGACAGTAAATGGATATCACTGTTGCTTACAGACCATGGAGATTAGCAGCCTTCCTGGAAGAGGATAAGGCTTAAAGTAGAGTTGGTCAGGATTCAGATAATTAGAGAAGAGATGAGAAGATATTTCAGACTGGGGCAGAAATGCACATGGTATATTTAGGGGACACTGAGTAGGCTAGTTTACTTCAAGCAGAGGGGTTGACTAGAGAAATAGTTTAAGATGAGCCTGGCAAGGACTTACATGGTAGAGTACTTTGATCGACAGGCCAGGGGATTTGGATTTGGTACTGTAGACAATGGAGGAAGCCACTGAAGTTTGTTGCACAAAAGAATAACATGATGAAAGCAGTATTTTAGGAAAATTAATTTGCATGTAGTTTGGATTAGAAGGAGGAGAGATGAGACAGAGAAGCCAGTTAGGTAGTTATTACAGTAATCCAGATTAAAAAAACAAACATCTTGTATCTCCCAGAAGTCTGGCTAAAACTGTTTAGCAAACATATCAAACAAAATTGAAGAGGACATGCCAGGAGTTTCAGATCCTCACATATTCAAACTATGTTGCCAAAGATCCTGAGCCTTATTCCTGACTTTTTTCCTGTTTCCCTGTCAGCTAGGTCTTGGTGCTTCTAACAGTAAATCTAAGTAGGCCAAGAGGTGAATAAGGTGACGTGCTAGGATTGCTGACAGTGTAAATCAGCAAACCCAGAACCCTGTTCAGTTTCAGCATCATCACTATCACATACTGAGAGACAGCTCGAGGTAAGGCCCTGGTCTCCTGCTTCCAGGATACAGAGGTCATTCTGTCCCAGTGTGCAGAACTGTCCAGTCACTTTTACATTAGAAGAGTTAAGCAGGCTGTACTTCACCTCCTCGGTCCTGATGCTGTTACTCAAATGTCGTGTCCTTTCCCAATGCCCCCTCACCCCACCTCATGGGCACCCCCACCCATTTTCAGAACCTGGAATTTTCTGGTTTACTCTGTGCTTTTTGCCTTCCTCCTCCTATTTTGCTTGATAGCTCAGATGGGACAGAACCAAAGAAACATTCTCTTCCCTTTCTGACCATTTCTATTGAAATTCAAGGAACTTAGTGAGAGATGTGTCCTTTCACGCAATCTTGTGATTCTTCTAGTTGAAGGGAATTTAGAATGGTTTGATTACCACCACCACCTCCCTCCATCATCTCTCTCAGGTGTACATTTTAGTGCCTTCTTTGTATTTGATTTAACTTGAAAGTAATCAGTAATCTCTCAGAAGTCATGTATATCCACATAGCTTGTTTGGTGGTGTTTAAACAAATTTCAAATGAGTTTCCATTTTTCTTCCCTATTCCTTTCATGTAAATGAAATTTACAAAACATCAATTTGTTTGTCAAAGTTGTTGGCAAATTAACTCACTTTAGAATGTGCCTAATCAGGAGTGGTGAAGAACCCTAATTTGAACACCAAACTAAAATTAGAAATTCTGCCTGTTCATTGCTGTGCTATTGAGTGAAAACTGGCCCATCTCCAAATGTGAGACATCTTTGAGTTGGTCAACAATTGTTCCTTGTGTATTTTCTCCATTGTGACATGGGAATGATTTTTTTCTTAGCCAAAAATTTGCAGATTTGTTGCAGTTCAAAGCAGAGCATCTAAAAATAGTTTCTTCCAAAATGTTTTTCAGCTGAAGCTTTTCTGAGTACAGAAAATTTTTGCAGCAAAAACACAAGATCCTGCCAAAAATGGGAGCTTATAAAGTGAAACCTGGGGATGTTATTGTGAAAACCATCAGAAATCACTCAGTGCTTTGATTGTATTGGATAGGTTTTGTTGTGTTTATGTAACCTAGCTACATTTTGTTTGTTTTTGTGGGACACTGCTAAAATCTCTTTACAAATGCCTAAATCCTAGGACTTAGGAAAATCAGATAAGGAGCAAATAATTTCTGATTAATTCTACTTCTGCTTAGTAAATGCAGTCTAATAAGATTTTAAAGGTACTCAGACCTAGAATCAGATATATTTTGAGTAGGCTAGAGGATTGAATTGAAGGCTTTCTGGCCAGATACAAGGACAAGTCTCTGGGTTTCTGATGCTCATTCCAGCTTTAAAATGAGGATGGTGACATCTGCCACCTTCACACCCACTGAGACATAAGTGACAGTGTCATGGAGCTATTTGTCATGCCTGTCACCCTACCTGGAAGGGACTCCCTCCTCACCTCTGTCTCTTGGAACCCTGGTCTTCAACACTTAGTTCAAGTATCATTTTCTGCATGTCGCCTTTCTTTGTCTACTAGCTGCCAATGCCTTCAAAAGGCCTCCTCCCTCAATCTTAGATCTGTTTTGTGGGCGTATGTGTGGGTGGGTGTATGTGTGAACACATACACATGTTGTCTCCCCTGTTAGAATGTAAGTTTTTTGAGATCAGAGATGACTTTACTTTCTTCTTTGTATCCTCAGTGCCTGACACACAGTAGGTATTTAATAGATGATTATTAATTGATTGATTTCTTTAAGATCTTAGGATCAAATGGAATGTACAGGATGATTCTTATGCTCTTGGTTTAAGAGCTCATGTTAACCTAACCAAGAGCAGCTAGGTGCCTCAGTGGATAGAGGGATAGGCCTGGAGTCAAGAAGATTCATCTTCCTGAGTTCAAATCTAGCCTCAGACATTTATTAGCTGTGTGATGCTTAATCCTGTTTGCCTCATCTGTAAAATGAGCGAAGAAGGAAATGGCATACTGCTCCAGTATCTCTGCCAAGATAACCCCAAATGGGGTCACAAAGAGTTAGACACAATTGAAAACAACCAATGAAGGGAGAATCAGAATGGTGGAATAGGTAGAAGGTTAATTAATAAATCAATCAATCAGCAAGTATTCATTAGGTACCTGCTATGTGGCAGGCCTTGGGGATATGATTATAAAGAAAGAAACAATCCCTACTCAAAAGGAATTTACGTTATAATGAGGAGACAGCAAATATGTATATAAACATATAAAACAAATGTAAAGTGAATACATGTAAGTATATACAAAGTAGTTAAATACAAGATGGTTTGGGAGGGAGGGCAGCAGGGGTTAGAGAGCCGTTCAAATCCTGCCTCAGACACTTACAAGTTATCTGACCCTTGGCAAGTCACGTAACCTTTTTTTGCCTTAATTTTCTCAACTGTCAAATGGGGACAATAATATCACCTGCCTTCCTGGGTTGTTGTGAGGATCCAGTAAGATCACTGTAAAGTGCTTGGTACAGTGCCTGGCACCTCATAAGTACTATATAATGCATATTGCCTTCCCTCTTGGAGTCCAGAAAACCCTTGTTCGGGTCCTGCCTCAGCTACACCCTGGCTTAGGGAGCCTAAGTAAATTATGTCACTTTCAGTGCCTCTGACAACTTGCTAAAACTCTGAAGTACAGAGGAGAGGCTTCCCTGCACGAGTGGAGTGATTTTCCACAACAGGAGGTATGATTTGGTTTCTGAGTGAAATCAAAGATCTCTCCCCATCCCCCAAATATTTATTCAATTAGAGAATCTCTTCTTTGAGCAACAGCAAATCTGGTTCTTCCTTCAGCCCATTCAAAGACAATTCAGAGTTGTCAGGTCCCAAATACACGTCCATCTTAACTATTCACAAGAATAGGGGGAATCAGAAGAGTGGCTTATTTCCAGTGATTCTGAGAAATGCAGACAGCTCTTTGTGGGCAGTATTCTTGGGATTCCAGTCCCTGTTACAGCAGGGCACCAAAACTAACTGGAGCAGGGCCAGGAGATCAAACAAAGGCCTCTCGGAGGTCCTTCTGTGTTGGCAAAGCAAAATCCAGCATTTGGCTGTTGTCAGTTAGGATTTTCCTGCTAATGTCCTTTTTGAAGGGTTTCCCTTGGCTCTCCTGATCCCCAGCAGTCTTGGTGATGGAGAAGACACAGAACATGTGGAATGGGGCTGAACAGGTAGAAAGATGTTTCTACAGCTGGTAACACAGTTTCCACCTGGGACTTCCTTGAAGCTTCCTTGTGAAGCAGGATGAATTTGCCTTTCACATCTTCTGGGTCTGCTTTCTTGACTCCCTTTGACTATCCCCATCCCCACTCCCATCTACCTAAACCTCCAATGCTGCTTCAGGATTTTCTAATCGAGGAAGCAAGCAGTCTGATTAATTGGCCCCTGCATAAGTATTAGTGTTGCCTGTTTAAGAAGAAGAAAACTGCAGGGATAATAGAATTTAGAACCTTCCAGAATTTCTCTCTAATAATAGAATTTGGAAGATTCTTAGCAACCTGGATGTTGTGAGGCCTTCACGATGCCCCACAAATCACTAGATGAAGACAAATATCTACCTCGCACTGTGAAGACAGTGTTGGAACATGAATATCTAAAAGCCAGGCTTCACCAAGGAACTCTATTTTTGCAAAGAACTTAAATTCTTACCTGTATCAAACCCTTTACAAAGTGATGAGAAGCATGACAGACAGATCTGAATTTCATCTCTTCTCATCCTGTGGTTGAGATGCTGGTGTGAAATGCCAGAAAGGTAGGCAGGAAAAAAGAAGGATTTATAGGGTAGCCTTCCTCACTGTAAGCCCTGAGAGGTTGGGGGTAATATGATTATTGCAAGGTTATTATCATTTTACAGATGAGATAATTAAGGCTCAGGGAGTTCAATGGGCTTGTCCACAAGTCTCACGGAGGCAGAGTTAAGTCTTGAACCTAGTTCCTCTGACTCTATAAACAGAGCTCTTTAACTTATTCCAGGCTACCCACCAAGGACAAAAGCAAGAACTCCAGATAATGGACTCCTAAATCATTGAGAAAGAAAGCATTTTCTTTAAAATAGAGTTATTTTGAATCAAACATTGTGAACTATTTAGAAGTAACAGGATTTAGAGCTGGGATTATATAGTAACCATATATATATATATGTATGTATGTATAAATGTGTATACACATATATGTATATATGTATGTATATATAAATTTAAGTAGTTGTCATTATTACTTGATCCAGATCCATTTTACAAATGAGGAAGTTGAAGTCAGGTGGTAAAAGAACTTCTCAGAATCTCAGAATTAGAAGGAACCTCAGAGACCATCTGATCCAATCTATACCTGAGCAAGAATCCCCCTTACAACCTTCCTGACAAATGCTCTTCCAGCCTTCAAGGAACCTCCCCAATTAGCCCATTCTACTGGAAAGCACTGATGGCTTTCCTTATGTCAAACCTAAATTCCTGCTTTTTAATTTCTACCAGTTCCTCCTAGTTTTGACTGCTAGGGTAAAGAAGCCAAAAACCTAGTCTTTCTTTCATAATAGCCCTTCAAATACAAAGAATTGAAAACAGGTGTATCTAGTGCATTTGACACCAAAAGCAGATTCCTTTTTGACTTCTGTCTCCTCCCTGTGAAAGAATTATTTTCAGTAATAATCATGAAATGAAACAAATAACAATAGAAGAGTAATATAGGCAAAGAAAATTTTCTGTTATTGAACTTTATATATAAACATATGTAAAAAAACTTGTTGGTAAAAAATTTAAAATAAATTAATTATAATACAAAGAAAAAATGGATTACTACTTTTAATTGCATTAATGTATTTTTTCCACTTAATAGTATTTTTTTTCCAATTACACGTAAAGATAGTTTTCAACATTCACTTTTATAAGATTTTGAGTTCCAATTTTTCTTCTCTTTTCTCACCCCCTCACCCTATCCCCAAGAGGGCAAGCAGTCTGATATAGGTTACACATGTATTAAATATTAAACATATTTCCACATTAATGTATTTTTTTAAAAAGGGAAAATATACCTATGTAAAATTCTGTTACAGTAATGAATAATAACATTATAGTTTGTCTTTTCGAGCCTTAACTTCTGCAAATTTGTGAACTTCATCAAAATTGATCTTTGCTTATTTGTATTTAATAGATAAAAAGATAAAATTTGTCAGTCTGTCTTCACTCATGAACAATCAAAGAACACTTTTTATTCATTTTTATTTCAAACTTTCACATGAAGCAACAGATATACAAACAGGAAGAGTCTTAAACATAAGGATAAGTTTGGCAGAGATTCATAAACATACCATTTTTACAAGTGAATTTTAATAAAGCTGAAACATCTGTAGAAGGTACAAATTAAGCAACGATTAAATCATACCACTAATCATACCACTCATGTAATGTTTTGTTTTCTTGATTCATTCTTTAGTTTTAAACAACTAACAATTTAAAAAGAATAAATTTCCATTTTAATGATATTATTCAAATCTAGTAAAATATTGCATCTATGACTAAAATATGTACTTATAAAACAAAAAGAACATACTTCACAGTTCAAACTCTGCTTCACAATTTTAAATTTTAAGCACAAATAAAAAATCCAAGTGCTCACTTAAAATGACAGAATTGAGATAGCTTCTGGTTTCTTTGTTTTTTCACAATTACTGTGTTACAAGAGGGCAATTTAGGTTTCAGTGTCCCAAAAAATTTAAAACAATTAGAGGTCTGCAAAATTGGAATGCAAGAGGTGGTAGCTTCCCCCTCCTTGGAGGTCTTCAAGCAGAAAATGGATGAGCACTAGTGATGTTATGGTGGAGATTACTTTCGATGAGTTAGGCTAGACTAGAGGGCTGTTGAGATGCCCAAATTTTGTAATTCTGTGACAGACGTGTGTGTGTGTGTGTGTTCGTTCGTCCTTCGTTGCCAAAGAAGACCATGCCATCAGAGAAATGATGACATGACTTGCACTTGACTTTGTTTTGAGTGAGGGAGGACTGTGCAGGTCACCAGCCTCACTTCTCCTCCAGAGCCATCTGAATCCAGTAACTAGATATTCATCAGGATGACTGGAGATGACCCAGGATGAGGCAGTTAGGGTTAAGTGACTTGCCCAAGGTCTCATAGCTAGTGAGTGTCAAGTGTCTGAAGTGAGATTTGAACTTAGGTCCTCCTGACTCCTGCACTGGTGGTCTATCCACTGCACCACCTAGCTGCCACTATGAAAGACCTCAGATAGGAGGTAGGAAGTGAATTAGAAAAATAGTTTAAGGATTCTAAGATTCTAAGCAAGAGGCTATCTTATATTTGGGAGACCACCTATTCAAAGGTACGTTGGCAGGAAAGAGATTGGAGGAAGGACTACCAGTTTGTAGGCCTTTTAAGTAAACTAGGCAGATATGGTCCTGAATCTTCTCGAGTAGAGGCTTTATGACTAAAGAGAAGTGTGTGGTTGCAGGATACTTTATAGTGGTAGAATCTACAAGATTTGGCAGCTTGAATGTATTAGGCTAAGGCTGTTGTTTATCCTTCATTCTTGAAGAAGATCATGATAGGAAGGTGATGCCATGACTTGCAAATGAATTGGATTTAAGTGAGGAAAGGTAGTGCATAGAGATAATCATTGAACCCTCAAGAGCTTGTGTGATCACTGGAGAAGAATGAATGTATGGAATGTAAAGAGAAAAGGATCCAGCACAGCCTTGGGGAATATCCACACAATAATGAACTCATGTGCTCCTTATTTCGTGAGAGTGTATTCTCTTAGGATTCAGAAATTTTGGAGTGCCCCATTCCCATCATGGGCCCACAGTGATTATTTTGAGAGTGATTTTTAACTCAGTAACAGTAAATAAAATATAGTCTTATAGCTCTACATTTCAATCCCTTTAACACTTTAGTGCTGTCACTTGCATTCTGACTTCTTAGGGTCTGCCTTTTCTTCAGATTTGTAAACTGTGTTCAGAGTGCAGTTCACCAAAGGGAGAAGTGGTTTACTTAATCACTGTATTTCTGAAGAACGATTCTCAGGATAAAAAAGAGTTTTCAATACAATTTCAGACACAAATGTTCATTGCCAGGAGACACTACTGGAGAAGAAGAAAGCTTTTGTATTTATAATTCACCCAATGTTTCTTGGTCTTGTTTATTTGCACATCATTTTAGGAAGAAGCATTAATATGAATATGTCTCTGACTTGGATGTAGAGGTCAAGGAAATGAGGATATATTCCTGACCACAAAAGAAAGTATCTACACTCAAAGAGCATAGATGTATGATTATGCCCCATCTCACCACCTAAATTTAGGGTTGTCAGAATCTTTGACATAGATTCTTTTAATTACATTTTTTTTTTTAGCTTAACAAGCACCAAATAAAATGGTGAGAATCTCCATTTACAGAGTAGAAAAGAAAAAAAGATTGTACCTGGAACTGTGAATCTCTGTTTTATACAGCTTGCTTTTCCTTCTAAGTATAGAATAAATATAACGGCTTTTAAAGCTGTCCAGCCTATTTGTGTTCCTCTCTTGCCCGTCTTCTGTTCTCTTCTGTATGTATATTTTTTAAATTGCATCAGTGATCCTCTTTTCTTTTTCTTTTTAGCAGCCCTGTCACTAGCCCTTCTGCCTCCCGATTTCCCCTGCCAAATTTGAACATAATTTCTAAAACAATTTTATCCTCTGCAATTTTTTTAAGGCAATAGAGTACTGCTATCAAAAATATTATAAATTCTGGGAAAGAAAACAGGATATCAAAACCATGTAAATTTTTTTAGTAGTTTTTGCCAGTGTATCCCTGGGGAAGGGGAGGAAGAGAGCCTTTGAATTAATTAGTTCTTACTTTTGCCACCCTTCATTAAATTCTACTGCTAGTTGTTTCACACAGCTTTGGCGTGTCTGGGGATGATCTTCAGGTTGCTTAAGTCTTGACAGGGAGGCAGCATGATACAGTGGTACCTCATCTAGGGTCAGAGGACCTGAAATGAGATCCTGGCTGTGCTTCCCCTTGGCTTGTCAAAGGACAAAAAAGTGACACTATCAGTGAAAAGAATGCCAGAGTCAGGGTGCTTTGGTGACTTTAGTAGGAAGCACTGACTTGTCTGTGGAATCCACCAGGAATAATAATATATAATAATAATAACTAATAATAATAATGAATGATAGCTAGATCTCATATAGCACTTTAAGGTCTGCCAACTGCTTTGCATGTGTTATTTCATTTGATCCATATAGAATACTAGTGCTAGAAGGGACCATAGAGATCATCTACTTTGGCCCTTTCTCGTTTTACAGATAGGAAACCAAGACCTTGCGAAGCTAAGAGGCTTTCTAGCCAAGATATCTCCTGTAATTGGGGTGTAATTGGAAAAAAAATCATTTTGAGGACCTTGGGAATAGTTCTGTGGTTTTTCTTGCCAAAAAAAAAGAATGACTTTTTTTTTTTAATTGAACCTAAAATCTATTTGACAGGCAGTGAAGCAGAAATGAAGTAAATCCTTCATGTATGTTAATAAAGGAATATAAGGTGCTCAATTCAGGTGCTTTGAATAGCTGATGAAAATTTGAACTGTTCCATGTCTAGTTCTATAAACATCGTCAACCACATGACCCAGAAAAAGTAAAATAATAAAGTTTCAGGCAAGCAGGAAAAAGGAGCCAGACGATATCAAGCAGAAAATTCCCAGAGCATGTACCAGTGCTCCCTAATTGTGCTGCCTGGCAAGGGGCATCGTCTGCCCCGTTGTGGGACTGCAGAATAAAAATATCCCTCCTTGTGTTCTACTCTCTGTAAGCCACATTTTCCCTACTCTCTGACCAAAGAATAATAGTTATTCAAACTTGGGTAGATGTTCTAGTTTCTAAACATTTTTCTCACAATAACCCTGTTAAGATATGGAATACAGTTATCCTCCCCACATTACAGCAGGGCACCACTGCCCAGAGAAGTTAAGAGAGTTGCCCAGGGTCACACAGCTAGCTAGTGACAGTGCCACGATTTATACTGAGATCTCCTGACTCCAAGTCTAGTGGTCTTTCTCCTGCATCTCAGAATATGCGGCGCAGATCAAAGAAGTCAGGTTTCTGCTATGCCTTCTGTATCCACTTTGAGGAAGCTACGACCTTTTTGTCTTCTATAAAATGCTCCCATATCTGGCATGTCCCACACATAGAGGACATTCAATACATTCTTCTTTGTTAGAAGGGAGGATTAAGAGAGAGATAGAGAGAGGCAGGAAATAACTGTTGTGTAAAAAAACATGAGTCACCACTAACACTTTAGAACAATGGTAGCTGATGATGATTTGGTCTTGGCTTAATGACATACTACACACAATCAATCAACAACTCTTTACTGAGCATCTGCTAAGCATAGGATAGTGTTCTGAGTCTTGAAGAACTTACAAATTAGAATAACTCATACTTCTGTAGCACTTCATGGTTTATAATCACTCCAGCCATCACGGCTGTAATCTAGAGATAAACCATGCACAGTGAAAAGATGGGAGAAAAGGTTAGGAAAGAAGGTTGGAAATTGGTCATCACGGGCATCCCTGAACTAGGATGTGAGACAGAAAATGATCATAACCATTTTCTACATACCTTCAACTAAAAGGGGCAATAAATCCACTGCTGGAATTATATAGGACAATTGATAGAGGCATTAATTACATTGATTAGAATTTACAGATCTCTTCTCCCTTCCCTTTTTCATAACCTTCTACCTCCCCCCCCACACACTCACAACCCTGGGCTGGTGATGAGGATCTTCTGGTGAGTAGGGCATCTTTAAAAATAGCAAAACATGTAAAACATTAAAAATAAGTATTAAGTCTGGTTTATACAGTTTTTATGGAAAATGGTTCTTGTGTGTGTTCTTGCCCCATCTTCCTTGCTTTATGTGCTTCAGCATGTTGTGGGCAGCTGGGAAGGGCAGAGGATGGGTATTTGCTCTGATAGACCTCAGTATTAATGGAAATTCTGGAAATGTTCAGAGAATGCTGAGATTCCAGGGCTCATTGATAGGGGAGTATTTGACAAGAGACAGTAAGAAGGTTTTTGGGATACTTTTCTCTCTTGCTTCTCCCTTCTACCTGTCTGACTGCTTTTCTTGTCTTCTTTGCTGAATTACAACCTGCTCAAAAAACTCAAATGTGTTCTCACACACTTTCTGCTCTTGGAACATTATTATTCATTGCCACGAGGGAATAGTCTCACAACTTCAGGAGAGACAGGATACTGAAGCAGGAGCATGTGATTGTAAATGTAAGTTCTGTAGCCTTGCTCTCACTTTGAGAACCACTGACCAGTCTGGTGGCTCTCTTGCTATAAAGGGAAAGTTCTCCATTTGGCATTTACAGCTCTTGACAACCTAGCTACAGCCTTCCTTTCCATTCTTACTGAACATTATTTCCTGTTATGTATTTTACATTCCAGCTAAACTGCTGGGCTGGCTGTTCCTCACACCGACACTCTGTCTTGTCTATGCTTCTATTCAGGTGATTCCCTGTGCCTGGAATCCCCTCCCTCCCTCCCGCCTCACTTTCTCCTTTCAGAAGGTCTAGCTTCCTTCAGAGTTCAGCTTGCTATGTGACTCTTTTCCTGATTCTCACTTTTCTCACTACTCTAGCTCCCACTTTCTCTCTCTAGAATCACCTTGTATTTATTTTGCACATATTTTGTATTTCTTTCTATGAGTACAGCTTTCCTTTGTTGTAAGGGAAGGTTGGGGTGGAGGAAGAGGTGTATTTCAAAAAATAACTTTGGTTTTTAAAGAGATATTAAAAAGATATTTCCCCAATAGGATGTAAGTTCCTTGAAGGCAGAAAATGTTCTAATTTACTCATGAATCTCCATAACCTAGCACAGTACGTGGCACATAGTAAGCACCGAATGCTTCTTTATTGATGGTTTAGATGAATGTAATAAGTTTCTTGAGGGCAAGACTTGTTTTGTTTTTGCCTTTGTGGCCACAGCACCTGGCACAGTACCTGACACATAGTAGGTATGCTTAATAAAAATAAACTTAGTAAATGTTTATTGATTGATACTCGTGAATAAATATCATATTGGCATATATGTGTGTGTATGCACACAGAGAGACACAGAGACACAGACTCACACACACATACACACAGAGTGATGGGGCAGGGTTATTAGCTAGGGGCATCAGGAAAAGAGGTAGCATTTGAGCTGAGCTTTGAAGAAATACAGGGATTTTGTGAGGTAGAGATGAAGAAGGAATACATTCAAAGCATAAGGAACAATTTATGTAAAAGCATGGGGATAAGATATTGAATATTATGTATGGGGAATCACAAGTAGGCCAAGATGTCTAGAGCATAGCCTATGGGAAGGGAAATAATCCATAATAAACCTGGAAAGATAGTATAAAGCCAGATTTGGAGAGATTTTATTTTATCTACCATTTCAGTTTTTAAAATTAAATTTTTTTCAATTAACAAAAAAAATTCTCTACTTCCCACCTCCCACACTCAATTAAAAAAAGAAAAGAAAAACAAAGCTTTTATAACAAGCATGCATAGTCAAGCAAAAAATAAAAAAATCCCCACCATTTTCAAAAAAATTATATCTCATTCTGTATCCTGGGTCCATCACCTCCATCACCTCAGTTTACTAGCAGGGAGTTCAGGGCCTAGCAGATGTCTTCTGTTTTCTCAGTATAGCCCATGCATGGCACCATCCAGAGAGAGCACTCTACATCAAGAAATTTAGGAGAAGGGACCAACCTGTGGGCCAGTTTACCCAGCATTACAAGTCCCAGGGCCTATAGTTGACTTTGGTAAGGAGGAGAAGGACACCATCAACCATTGTGGTGTGGTTTCTGGGAGAAGCCATACTAGAGTAGCAGGAGGTTGGGTCAGCAGGAACAGAATAATGATCCTGAGCCAGGCATGATGATGGGGACATTCTGAGTATGAGCTATGAAACTAGGAAAAATCTGCACACTGACCAAGATTGTTTGGGAGGAAGAGATAGGCATCCTTTCCCTCTTGGTTAGTGGACAGGTTAGTTAGGTTTCTCTAAGGTTAGTGGTTAAAGTGCTAGACCTGGAATCAGGAAGATCAGATTTCAAATCCATCCCCAGGTACTTATTAGCTTGTATTTAGAAAGTCATAAGCTTTGGTCGTCTGTAATGTTAATTATGTTAAGGAGAGTTAAAAATCTTCCCCACCCATTAATGAGCCTTCCCCTTTTGCTAATTTCTAATGAGGCCCTGGTTCTCAAGAGTTATGATGCCCTCTGGCTCTGAAAAAAGTATATGTATTCTGAGGTGAGGTTTTGTTTTGAGGCTTACTCACTGGAAGTGTTTGTTTGGCCAGAGGAGACTGGGCAGCCAATAAAGAGCGCCCTCCCCCACTTTGAAAACCCAGATGATGGTGCTTCTCTCTCTGGTAACTATGTATGTTTATAATGGTCAGATGGTTGGATCTGTCTGTTGATCTGTGACAGGTGTATTGCTTATGATCAGACAATTGGAAGCCCTGTCTGTTGATCTTTATTTCTCTGTTTGTATTTTCTCTGAAGTTCAGGGTACTGACTTTTCCCTCTGAACTAAATGAATGATATATGTACTTGATTAAAATAGATTGTTGGCCCCCTGAAAAGTTGCTTTCCTTTTAGAAAAGCAGAACTAAGAGCCTATACAGCAGGCCTTCTTGTGTATACTGGCAACCTTTCTGTTACATTGTCCCAAATTCCAAGTTCGTTTTAACCTCTCTATACCTTAGTTGTTTTTTTTATCTGTAAAATGAGGGCATTGGACTCCATGACTTTTCAGTTTCCTTCTATTTCTAAATCTATCATCCTATGATCCTGCTTCTCTCTATCACTGCCAAGCCATTTGAAAAAAAGCCACTGGGGCTTTGAAAGCTTTATTCTTTTCCTAAATGTTGCCTTCCCTTCCCTAAATGTTTACTTCTAAGTCTTTAAAATGAAATAAAACTTTTAGCCAACAACGGAAACTCAAGCCTTTTGATGTGTCTTACTCAATGTACAGCTATCTAGATAAGAGAGAGGGGGAGAATCCCGCTTTATTTGAGAAGAGATAATAATACAGTAAGGCTAGATTGGGAGCTAGAGCTACAGAGGCGTAGAAAAGACAGATTGATGTTTGACATTCACAAACATTATAAAAGAACCCTGAGCAGTCTACCAGTACCATACCAGAAAATTGAGCTGCTTCTATATGAATTGCCTTTGGAAGACTGAAGATCACCTGGCAAGATATATAAGGTCCTTTCTCGAGCTGGACTGCCAAGCATTCAGATCCTACTGCAAAGAGTGCAGTGTTGTTTGAATGCCAAACATATGTTTGTCTAAAAGACTGTTTTACAAAAAACTCACACAAGGCAAGGGCTCACATGGTGATCAGAAGAAGTAATGCAAGGACACTATCAAGGTCTTTTTGAAGAACTTTAGTATCAAGTAAAAGACATGGGAGACACTGGCACAGAATGGTCCAGCATGGTGTGCTCACATCAAAGAAGGCACTGTGTTTTATGAGCAAAAAAGAATTGCAGTAACTGAAAAGAAAAACCAAAAACTGAGATGCATAAATTTAGAGAGCTGCCTCCCAAATGGTCATGCAGACTGCCTGACCTGTGGCAGAGCCTTCTGAGCTTGATCAGCCACAGCTGGACATACCGTATATTGACCCCAACATTGTGATGTCATTTTGGTCCTCTTTGAGCACAAAGTACAAACAGCAACAGAAAGGAACCATGACCAAATATACCCAAGAATACCCTGGTTTTGTTCCCTTTACATGTGAGCCTAAAAGCAGCAACAGGGAGATTACAAGCAGCATTGTCCTACCTCGATCCCAGAAGCTGGAGACCACTGGCTGTCTTACAGGCATTTCAAAAGAAATCAAACCTGCAAGGGGAAAGGAGTGGCTTGACCTGTAGGGTATCAATTACACTTGTTATAATGGCTGTACTGGTGGTGCTATAATAACCTAACAATGATTCCCTTAGGTGGTTAGATTAGCAAATAGTAAAGTATGAGGCCAGGGTCCTTTTTCAGAGGAAGGATGAAGGGAGTGGCTTGAAGAGCTTTGAGGAGTAAAGAGGTTTGGAATAGACTCTGTGGGAAGTGAGACAGAGTCAACTCTGGAAGAGTAAAAGGACTGCCTTTCTCTAGTGTAGGATCATGGAGATCAGATAATATAAATTTGTAGGGGACCCAACCTTGGGTAACTTCTGTCAACACATTTGTAGAAACAGAGGGGGAGGAGAATAAAGAACTGTATAAAATTGAGCAGAACTACAGAGTCACAATTAGGAAGGGGGGAAATTGCAACCTGAGGAGAAGTAAGGACTAGATTTAGGAATGCATATGTATATGGTATTCCTCTGTTTCCAGTTCCTGGCACATATCAAGTATGTGCTTAATAAATGCTTGTTGAATAAGTGAATGAGACAGCACAAAACCCAGTGATAGGGTGATTTGGTCATTGTCTTAGATTACAAACTACTTGAGAGCAGGGACTATGTCTCATTTTCCTATGTACATTGCTTTGCTCATAGTAGGAGCTTAATAAATGTTTGGTGAACCAATCTAGGTGGGTATGGGGTGGGGGTTGGGGAATCCACAATTTACAATTTGGTATTGGACATGGATAATATTCAATTCAATTCAATTATTTACAAGGAATCATTATTAATCAGAATGAGAACTCACATTTACTATAGTTTTTTCAATTTTACAGTTAACTTACCTGGATGACACATTTTGGGCTGGGACAGTCAGGATAACTATACTGAATTCCTCAAACATACTTGCTTTCCTGATTCTGAACCTTTACCCATGTCCTTCTCCTTCATGGAATGCCCTTCTCCCTCTTCTGTCACCACAGGAGCAAGGCTGTGTTCCAGCCTCCCTTCTTGCATTGCCCGTCCTTGGTTGCACCAGCCTAAAGGACTTTCTCCTCCCAAATTCTGTTTGACACTAATCATGTAGGAAACTTTGTAAATGAATTATAAAGACTGAGAAGAAAATCAACATATTTATATTTTCTCTTTGAATGGAAATTTCAGCCTGTTCCAGATCTGTTCTGAATAGTCAAAATAAGCTTTAATTATTTGCTCTGGACTCCTCTGTTATTTATTTCAACTTCAAAGATAGGGAATAAAGCAAATTCAGACTTGGATGTGCTGTGAATTCTGATGACGTTTAGGATGAGAAAAGAAGTTCAACAAAGGAGTAACTTCTTGGATCTACTACTCAGAAAGTGGTTACCTTTGATAAATGATGCCCCAGAATACCATTCTAAGGTCAGCAAGCATTTATTAAGTGCTTATTATATGCAAGGCACAGTGATAAGCACTGGAACTTCATAGAAAAAAAACAAAAACAAAACCATAACCCCTGCCTTCAAAGAACTTGCATCCTAATAAGGGAAACAGTGTGTTATCCATGTGCATACAAGATATCTACAGAGTTGATGGGAAGAAATCTCAAAAGGAAGGTTCTAGCAACAAAGGAAACCCAGAAAGATGTCTTGTAGAAGGTGAGATTTGAGCTGAGTCTTGAAGAAATCTAGTGTGTGAGTAACAGCAAGTAGGCCACCAGAGACAGACCGAAGAGTATGTAGAGGGGCATAGAGTATAAGATGAGAAAGGTAAGAAGGCACCAGCTTTGTAAAGGTCTTTAAATACCAAGCAGAGAGCTTTATAATTAATCCTCAAGGTAATAGGGAACCACTGGAATTTTTCAGGGGGCACAGAGGGAGTATGTAACATGGTTGACCTACACTTTAGAAAGATTACTGTGGCAGGTCAGTGGAGGATGGAATGAAATAGGGGGAAACTTGAGAGAGAAAGACTCATTAAAAACCTATTGCTCTGGTTTGAAGGAAGGTGATAAGGGTGTGTACTAAGGTGGTGGCTATGAGAATACAGAGAAAAGGTCTATATAATAAGAGATGTGAAGGAGATAGTGGCACTCTAGATAGTAATAGAAGAGGGGAGGATTTGAGGAGAAAGTTAATGAGTTCTTCTTTGAATGTCCTTTGTTTAATCATTCGCTTTTAGGCACTGATAAAGGCTTACCCAGAAAGTTCAGTGGATAAAAAGCAGAGCCAGACATATTGACAGGCTTCATTCACCTAATTAACATTGACTACTCTTCAACTACTTCTACAACCCATGGACTGCACAGTAGATTCATAGGCTTTAGTGTAAAAAATTCACCTAAGACCAAGGGAGAAAGTTGCAATGAAGTAGAAGAATTATTGGGATTTGTAATGTCAGTTGTTACAAAGGAAAACATGGCCTGCAGCCTTACTGAAATCACTCAGTAGGTCACAAAGTTTTTCAGTCAGTTGTATTTCATCTTCCTACTGCCTTTTCAGTTTAGTTTTCTTGTAATTTTAAAGGATTTGGAGTTTGGGGCAAAGGTAAGGAGCAATAGAAGGGACGGATATTCTAAGTGTCCCTCCTACAAGGAGATATTTGTGCTCCAGGAATCTTGAAGAATGCTAAGAGCTAACTTTGTATTGCTGGTAGGAGGTAGGATGTGTGGACATTCCTTCTTCTTTCAATGACTATTTAAAAGCCTCTGCATTCTCAGAGCACTGCTAGGTTCTGAGGGACTGACAACATAATTTGTATTTTATTTGTATTGTGCACTGTCTTCCCCTCAGCTAGGAAGCCTGTGAGAAGGAAGTCTTCTTTTCATTGATGTGCTTACTATGATATTCTCCCAGCTCAGAAAGCAAAGATACTTCTCGTCTGTGGCTTTTCTTCTTAGGGTATTTTACCCATTCTTGCCACCGACTATCTCAGATCCACTACTGAACTAGTTGTGTAATTAAGAGGAAGTTATTTCTTTTTTATATATATTTCTTTTTCAGTTCTTAACATTCACTTCCACAAGAATTTGAATTCAAAATTTTCTCCTCATCTCTCACATGCATGGTGGCAAAATTTGGAGATCCAGGAGTAGAGAGAGCCTGTAAAGGAGTGAAAAATGGCTGGCTACTTGCTCAAAATGGAGATTCTGGGAAGAATTCTCCAATGGAAAGAGGGAACCATGGAGTGGTGTAATATTGATGTCTTGATCATTGATAGAAGATGAAGGAAGCGTGACAACAAGGACATGGAGAACAAAATAGCAGATTTATAATGAAAGCTATGGAGTATCTATAGGTAATTAAAGACTTATCTAAGATTATAGCCTTAGAATATTAACATCCTAATTTAAAACCAAAGGGTTTTAGATTTTTTGCTTTTGTTTTAATCTACTTGTTTTAGTCTCCCAATTCCTTTAATGTGAAGAAAGAACCTTAAAAATACATATATAGTAAAAAGCATAAAATAAGAAAGGTATCCTGGAAAAGGTAGTGTTTGAACTAGGTCTTGAATGATAGGGGGGATATTAAAAAGCAAAAATAATGGAGAAGGCATAGAGAATGATATGAGCAAAATGGGACAGCATAATACTTGTACAAGTGATAGCAGATAGTCTCAATTTAGCTGGAGTATGATCTTCATGAACAGGAGTACTAGGAGATAAACTTAAAAAAAGTAAGGAGGCATCAAGATGTGGAGGACCTTGAATAGCAGGGTTAGGAATCTGGACATTATTGGATAGCCATTGAAAGGTTTTGAACAGAAAAGTGAGCGACATGATTATATTTCTGTATTAAGGATATTAATCTGGTGCTGTATGAAGGATGGATTTGCAGGGGGAGGGAATAGAATCCAGGAGATCATTTAGCAGGCTATATTAGTAGTCCAGTTACATAATATTAATGGCCTATATTAACATGGCAGCAATAGAATTAGGAATAGTGGGATGGATTCAAGAGACTCTGGGTCACCTGAGTCAATCAGATTGCTACGTTATTAGACATATGATGTGAGGAAGAAGACATATAAATTCTAGGAATAAGGAAGTGATATATATATATATATATATATATATATATGCCTAGTACTATATACATATAGTACTAGACAACAGCTATAGTGTTGTGTCTGGTTCTGAATGCTGCCATTTAGGAAAGACATTGATTTGCTAGTGGGTGACCAGAATGGTTCGTGCCAAATAAGAATCAATTGAAGGAACTGGGAATGAATGTTTAGACTGCCTGAAGAAGAAAATATTCAGGCAGGCTCTATACCAGGGGCAGGAAACCTGTGGCCTCAAGGCCACATGTGGCTCTACACAATACCTGTCTTCAGGTGTTAGAAAAGCTACCCTGTGGAAGAAGGATTCGATTTATTCTACTTGACCCAAGAGGGCAGAACTAGGAGCAATGGATAGAATTTTCAGAGATAAATGGAGATTTGATATAAGGAAAAACTTCCTCTCAGAGCTATCCAAAAGTGGAATGGGTCATTTCAGTGGCTTCTCCACTGTCATTCTTTAGACAGAGGCTGAGATATCCCTTTGGAGATATTGTAGAGGTGATTGCTCAAGTATTGGTGGGACTCTCTGGTTTCTGAAATCTCTTCTAACTTGAGGATTCGATATGATTATTTTAACCCTGCAAGTGGGACATTCAGGTAAATGAGTGGTGAATAGTTTCATAACCTTAAATTATTTTAACTTTTTCCTTCTTTTGCATCTAAAGCTTATTTTTTCAATTTGTCAATATAATTTTTCACAATAGACAACATTCTTTTCAAAGTAAATTCCTCCAAAACAGTTAATCAATACTTAACAAAAGAGATGTGTCTTTTAAATGTAACAGGAGAGCACCGACATTGACTTGTATTTGACCCCTCACTGTGGACTTTTGTACATTAAAGTCATTGTATGTATTGTTTTTTTGACTTTGCTTTCTTCACTCTGCATCACTTCATGATTCTTCCGATGTTTTTCTAAGTTCTTCACATTTATCATGACTTGAACCTTTTCTCAGACCTTTTTTAAGGTGGTAAAGTTTTGTTTTGTTTTGTTTTGTTTTATTGAACTGAAATCTGCTTCCATGTAATTCTTACCCACTGGTTTTATGGTGTCTCATTCCTTCTTCCATCCAACAGTCCTTAACATTTATGAAGGTCTCTTGGCCTCCAGGTCGCCATTTCTGATTTTGGCATTGATAACAAGTTACCTTACTCCAGCCATCAATCAAACTTTTTAAATCATTATATAACATAGAGGACATAGATTTGCAGAAGACTCTCAAGGCAAGAGGTTAATATAAGTTTATGGAAGAATAACTTGAAAGATGTCTTACTGTCCAAGTTTACGCTTGGCACAGAATCCCTCTGAAGTTAAGAAATTAAGTCAGAGGACGTTTTTGTGAAATAAGAACTACCCACTACGTCTAGTTGTGTACAAAGTCCACAAGTACAACAGGAATGATAATGAGAGTTTATATTTACAGAGTTGCAGGGCTGCGAAGTATTTTATCTTCATTCATTCGATTCCCACAAAAGTCCTGTGAGGTAGATGGTACAAGCAGAAGAAGGAAACAGACTCAGAAAGTGTTAGCCATTTGCTCAGGATCTCTAAGCTTGGTGAAAATCTCAAAGTGGTGGATCCAGTGGAATTGAAAAAGAATTAGCAGTATTCAGAAGGATTCTTTGTAACCCTTACCCCACCACTCCTATTAAGAAAAAGAAAAAATGAAAGCAAGATAAATCTTTCCAAAGCTGCATCAGAATGTTAACTCTGACCCATAAAGAAAGGATAAAGTTTTATGAGAACTTTACAAGAGCATTAGCGTGACTGTGGAAACTGTACTGAAAATGTATTTTGATGCTGGAGACAGAGGTATTTCAATTGGCTTGCCTCTTGGGTCTAACAAATCATAATTCCTCATTGCTTTGTTATTTTCAAGTTGTACTGATGCAAAGTTGTCCTCTCGGAAAATTTCTCAGAACATGTTTACAGGCCTAGGCAATGAGATCATAGAATCTTAGGTTTGGAAGGGACCTTAGTGGTCGGCTAGTCCAATCTCTCACCTAATATAGGAGCTGTGGCCATCTAGCCTCTGCTTGATCTTTTTCGGTGATGGAGAAGTCATTACTTCTTAAGGTAGTGCATTGGGTTTTTGGACAGTGGTAATACCAGAAAGTGTTTCCTTATGAAGTTGGAATCTACTTCACTCTCATTCTTACCCACTAAGTCTGGTTCTGCCTGTGGACCTTCATTCTCTTCCACAAGACAGTCCTTGTAATGTATGAAGACAGTTATCATATGCCACCAGATTCTTTTATTCTCTTAAGCTAAAAAAAGTTCCAGTTGCATAAGAGATACAAATCTATCATTTGGTATGGAGAAGTGAAAGCTGAGGGGTAATGTAATCCTTTTTTCAAACATTTGAAATATTTATATAGACTAAAATAAGCAGACTTTGCCTTTGTTGAAGAAATTATCTTAAACTGAGGCATGAGAAATTTAGGCTAGAGAATGGGTAAAAATGTCTGATTCCGTGGTTAATTGGGTTTATCAATTAACTTAGAAAGGTTACATATTATCTTTTTCTAGAGGTCTTTAACAAACAGATTTGGTTTTGTTGGTTTGGAGTGCTTTATTGTGGTCCTGCCTGAAAGGAGAGTGATGGAGGAGATTGGAGGTGTCAGACATGGCCTGCAGGTCCTTCCCATTGCTGCTGAACCAGATTAAAACTGGGATATAGTTAACAAAATAAATAAAAACGCAAGAAGACATAGATAACCATATATTTTAAAACTTAAGTCAGCTTGTTGCCCATAGGGATCCTTATGTTGGGATTAGTGGCATCCAGTTTCTATTTGAGTTTGATACCACTGGACGAGATGACCTCTCAGTGGTGTCTTATAATTTTGTGACTTCAGCTTTTGCATCTCAGAAAGAGAAATGTTTGGATATTTCTATTGCCTTCTGTAAGAGTCACAGAACCATAGGATTGGAAGAGACCTTAACTTCCATCATTCAACCTTTCCTTAAGTACCTCTACTTGGATGATTGATGTAGTGTATGGGAAACAGATATTCACTACATCCTAGAGCATTCCATTCTGCTTTTCAAAAGCTTTGGTTCTTAGAAGTTCTTTCTAACATCAAATCTAAATTTTCCTCTTTGAAACTCCCAACCTTACTCCTTGTCCTGCTCTGTGAGGCCTTGAAGAACAAATATAATCCTTCTTCTACATGACAGCCTTTTAGTACTTGAAGACAGCTATCATGACCTACTAAGTCTTTTCCTCTCCATCCTAAACATTCCCATTTCTACAAAGATACTCATACAACATGAACTCAAGGCCCTTCACTATTCTGGTTGCTCTCAGCTGTACTCTTTATATATAGTTTATCAATGTTCTTCCTAAATGTGGTATTCAACCTTGAACATAGTACTCAAGATAGCTTCTGGCCATAAACCCTCCACAGTGGGACTATCCCATTCTTATCCTAGAAGCTGTGCCTTAATGGAATCGAGATCATAATGATTCTGTTAGCTGCTTTTTAACGCTGTTAACTAATATGGAGCGTGAAACCCAACCATCTCCCCCAAGTTTTTGCTCAGATGATCTGTTAGCCACATCTCCCCATCTTACACTTATAAAGTTTATTTTTCTAACTCAGCTGCAAGAATCATATTTATCCCTACTATATATCATTTTACTTAGCTAGTTTAAAATGATTATGCAAAACATTAAACTTAGATTGCTATTTACCTCATGAATACCCAGTCTTTCTTAGTATTGGTAAGGTTTTTCATCATTTGTCCACTAACGTTCCTCACTGTTTGCATCTCTATTCTGATAACCAGTGCTATAATCAACCACCCTTCAGCCTTTTCTCTACTTAAACCTTTCTAAACCCCTTACAAAAGCCAACCTGTTTACTTCCATCTCCCCTGGGATCTTATCCTTTTGGCCACTTGTCTGCTCTTCTCTCAGTCTATAATCTTCTATCTCTCCTTATCCGTTGGCTCCTTTTCTGCTTTCTAGAAATACAATCAGTGTCTCTCATGCTCACCAAACTTGACCTTGT
The DNA here is from genome assembly GCF_028372415.1 of Notamacropus eugenii. Lineage (NCBI taxonomy): Eukaryota > Metazoa > Chordata > Mammalia > Diprotodontia > Macropodidae > Notamacropus > Notamacropus eugenii. The sequence continues at coordinate 642,577,441 of NC_092872.1, read as the reverse complement.
CATCTCCTCAACACTTCACCATACATCTCTCTTTTTGCAGCAGAGTTCTAGAAGAGGTTGTTTGCAAGCATTGCCTCCACTGCCTCATCCCTCCTTCACTTCTTCCCTTTATAACATGGCTCCTGACTCGTACTGCTCTTCTTTTGGCTTCAAGTTGTGTATAACTAATCATTATTGTTAAAAAACAGTATCAATCAAAAACCATTTCTGTCACATGATCATGAGAACTAGAAATGATTTTAGAAGTCATTTAATCCAAACCCTCCTTTTACAGATAAACAAGCAATTTAGGTTCAAGTTACATGTAGGTAGTTCCCAGAGCTCTGCCCTAGGACCTTTTCACTTCTCCCTCTGTCCTCTTTCTTTTGATGACTCATCAGCTCCCATTGATTGAGTGATCATCTCTGATATAGATGATGCCTATATCTATTTATTCAGGTATAAACTCTCTCTTGACAGTCTTGGGTCTTCAACTGCTTATTGGACATCTTAAACTCAACATATCACAAACTAAACTCATTATCTTTTCTCCAAACCCTCCTCTCTTCCTAATTTCCCTGTTTTCATCCTTGACTCATTGCTCTCCCACCCCATCCAGTCTGTTACCAAAGCCTATCCATTCTACCTTCACAACAAGTCTTCTCTACACTCTTTTCTTTTCTCTGACACTGCCACCACCCTGGTCTGGGCTCTCATCACCTCATGCGTGTACTACTATATTTAACCTGCTAGTGAATCTCCCTGCCTCAAATCTCTTCCCTCTCTAGTCTGCCCTCTGTTCTGCTATGAAAGTGATCTTCCTGAAGTGCAGATCTGACCCTGTTACTCCTCCTCTCTCGTCACTCCGCTCCTGTTGTGGCTCCCTAAGGATCAAATATAAAATCCTCTTTATAACCTGATTCCTTCCTGTCATTACAGTCTTCTCATATTTTCCTTCCTCCACATACTCTGTGATCCAGTAATGCTGGCCTCCTGGCTGTTCCATTTCTCAACTCTGAACATGTTTATTGACTGTCCTCCGTGCCTGGAACTCTCTCTGTCCTCATCAGTACCTCCTGACTTCTCTGGCTTACTTCAAGTCCTCGCTAAAATTCTGCCAGAAGCCTTTCCCTGTCCTCTTTAATCTTCATGCCTTCTCTCTGAAAATACCCCCAATTTATCTTGTGTATATATGCACATTTATATATATTATACATACATACCTATAAACATGTGCATGCATTTATATGTATGTATATGTATAAAATACTGTGAGCTACTAGACAAGGAGAGGGATTGTTTTATGTCTTTCTTTGTATCCCCAGTACTTAGCACAGTGCCTAGTCATAGGAAGTATTTAATAAATGCTTCTTATCTAGGCTGAGAATGTCATTCCCTGCCTAAGAAGCTTTGGTTGTACCTTATTGCCTCTAGGATGAAAGATACATTCTTCTGTTGGGCATGGAAGCCTTTCACAGTCTGACTCCAATCTTTATTTCCAGACTGGTTTCACATTTCTTCCCCTCAAGTACTCTGCAGTCCAACCAAACTGACCTCCTTGCTGTGCCACACATATAATACTCCATTTCCCACCTCCTTGCTTTTGCACAGGCTGCCCTTCCTTCAGGATTTGTCACGGATGCCTCCTGCATAAGGCCTTTCCTGATTTTCTGCAGTTGTTGCTCCTTTCCTACCCCATACATATATTTTACATTTACTCACATAAATGCACATCCTCCCTTCCAATATAATGGAAGTTCGTTGTGGGCAGGGGCTGTTCTGCAATGCTTTGTCCATACGGTGCTTAATAAATGTTTATTGAGTTGAAGAATACTTGCCCAGATACTTAAATATAGGTAGTTGGAGTTCCCTCAATTTTTCTAGTTCCTTTCCAATCAAACCAAGAATAGGAAAGATGACTTTCTTTTTTATTTTTTTAAAATTCAGGTGTTGAAGGCTTTTCTTCAGTCTTTTGCCACTGGCAGGATAAACAACAAGTTTGACCAACTTGTTCTAGGTCGCCCTAAGCAAACACAAAACTTGAACAAAGCCCAATGTCTCTTCTGCGATAAATCCTTAAATTCTTTGCAAAATATATTATTGGCATTACAGGCTTATGCTGATCCTTCTTAATAGAGTTTCAGACATGGTTTCTTTTTATTGAGATTTTTTATTTCATTAAATATTTCCCAATTACATGTAAAAACTACATGCCCTTCCCTTCTTCTTGAGAAGGCGAGTAATTTGTTATCAATTACACATGTGAGCCATGTAAAACATGTTTCCATGTTAGCCATGTTGCAAAAGAAAACACAGGCAGAAAAACAAAACAAGGAAAATAAAGTTAAAAAAAAGCATGCTTCAATCAGCATTCATAGTTCCCTCTTTGGAGGTGGATAATGTTTTTGAGTATTGGTCCTTTGCAATTATCTTGGCTCATTATCAAACATAGTTTCACAAAAATGTTGAATGGTTTCTGTGTACATTGTTGGGGAAAGAGAACAGAAAACATGAGAAGCAGCTTACCTGTGTGAGCTTGGACAAGTCAGTTCACCTCATTGGGCCTCAGTTAATTCATCTGTAAAATTAGGAGTTTGGACTAGATGACCTTGGAGGTCCCTTCCAGCTCTGTTAGCCTAGGATGCTATGACTATGTAGAGTAGAAAGTACACTACTCCAGGAAGCCAGAGGCCCAGCTGCACTGTGATGTCATGGGGAAAGCCCTGAGGTTAGAGTTGGAAAACCTGGTTCCAGTAGTATTGGCTCTGACACTGACTGTCTGTGGAGCTTTGGCAAGTCACTAAACTTTCCTGAGCCTGAGTTTCCTCATCTGAAAAAAAGATAGTAATAATGCTTGTACTGTCTACCTCAAAGGGTTGTAGTACTCCAATAGGTATATGATCTCCCTCATGTAGATACTCCCTCCTGTGGTTCAGATTGCAACCCATCTGTACAATTTTTATTTTTTTTTCCCCATGAATTCTCCTCACTGGATCCTCTAGATGGTAGGAGGTAGGAGGTCTTTCTTTAGATCTCTTAACATTTCATAGATACCAGTGTTGTCCAGTCCATCTGCTTACCCTTGCAAATGCTGCATCATTTCTTGTCTCTAGTAGACTGTTAGTGTTGTGGTGTAGGTTACTTCTTCTACCCAGGATATATTTCTCTGTCATCCTTTAGGTCACCAGCAGTTGTGTCTTTTCAGAAATCATAGAGGATGGCAGTAATAAACCAAGGCTGGTATCTAACAAGGGGTGAGCAGCACCAGGACAAGGGGGTGCAGGATTCGAGAGCAGAAGATCCCATGGATTTTCACTGGATAACTGTGAGGTCTAGAAAGCCCTCAGAAGTGGAACAGTAGGAGGGCCTGATCAGAGTGAAGAAGTGTGGGAGGGGGAATGAGGCACAGGGAATCCTGGGATGCTAAAGGTAACACTTTTGGGTAATGATGAAGTCCAGGGTGTGACCATTCCATCAGAATACAGTTTTCCTAATCCACCCAGCTGCTAGTGCCCTCCCTTCGAAAGTACCTTGCATTTAATTCTGTGTTTATATATGTGTGTATTAACTTGATATTGATACGGCTAGGTGGCATAGTGCTGGACTGGGAGTCAACCGATTCCAACTGAGCAGCAGACGACTAGCTGTGTGACCCTGAGCACGTCACTTAACCTCTCTCTGCTTCTGTTTCCTCATCTCTAAAATGGGGATAATAGTACCTACTTCTGAGAGTTGTTAGCATAAAATGAGATAATATTTATAAGGCACTTTGTGAATGTTTAAGCACTAAATAAATGTTATTATTATCCTTGTTATATTTATATACGCACTTGTCTCCTCCATTAGAATGTAAAGTTTATTGAATGTTGGGATTGTTTCCTTCTTTGCATTTGTATCCCCCTCACCTAGCACAGTGCCTGGCACATAGTAGGTACATAATAAATAGTTGTTGGTTCATTGATCACCCATCCTTGTGTGTGGCTGAGATGGAATGAAGGAGTAGGACTTGAGGCAGTTAAGGAGCTGGGAAGTTAGGCTATTTGAGGGAGTACCCACTTGAAAAGTCCTCTATTCTAACGAAGTAATAATGTTCTAAAACCTGTGAGTATACGGAAGATTAAAAGTCTGTTGGAGTTTAGAAGTGCCATATGCATCTAGCTTGTGTTTTTCTTCTACTATTTAATCCTTCTCTCCCTACCTCTCTCTCCCCACCCTCCCCCCAAGACATATATTTTGCTTGAAAAGCCTCTGAGAGATGGCAGAGTTTAGCACATGAAGGGCCATCCTTGAAATCAGGATGAGCTGGCTTCAGGTCTTGCCTGTGATACACATTGTCTGGGTAATCCCAGGCAAATCATTTCATCTCCCTATGTCCCAGGGGATTCTAAGATTTGAAATTTCAGACAAGTTGCTGATCTATATCAGTAGAGCAAGTTTCCATTCTGGGAATTCAACATGCTTATGCGCCCACAGGGCCACTCCAAAAGAGAAGGAGGAAAAAAAGTACTGAACTCCCTTAAGGTTAACTTCTGCCATTGAAATAACTGATTTGAGTTCTTGTGAAACATACTACAGAGTGAAGCTATCTAGTGACACAGATCACTTATGAGTTCTCCCTGACTTCTGTCCAAATGCATGGAAACAGAATAATTCCTGTTTATTTAACCTGGTTTTCCACAGTAGTAGAATGTTCAACTCACACTTTTTTCTTGACTATTTTATTTCTCCCTTTTTCCTGAATCTGTTAAGTTCCATGTAATTATTAATTTATAGTCAATTGTTACAAAGATCAAAGGCTGAAAAATGTGTTTGTGTCTAAGTCCAGCTAAATGTCCCATTAAGACTAAAAAACAGCCCTAGACATTCAAGCCTTGGGGAACCCATTCTTAAATTCATTCACTTAATTTGAACTGGCTGGAGTTGGTGGATGAGTTCAGTCTCCTGTCATAAGGAGACAACCCCTTGTGCAGCTAAGGCACATAAGCTGCTTCTATTATTAATATTCTTCCTTTGTTTAAAATTGGTTTTTGTTTTGGATTAAATGGAAACTTGGACATGTTCCCAAGCTGATTTAGAATGTGATTCTTAGACAACTCCCCTGCCCCTTCTACTCAGACATGTACTGGGAAGGGCTGATGTACTCCCCTTAGACAAGGAAAACTGTCTTCTCCCTCCCTCTCTTTGGAAGTGTTTCAGAAAGGAGGCTCTTCTTGCTTTCAGCAGTTTCTCCCTGGGGTGGGGGGTGGTGTGGTTGACTCACAGTATGAGTCAGCACCATGACAACAGCATAGGATGCTTTTTGCAAAATGGACTCCTGACCTCACCAACTTGAAGCAAGAAAACCTTAACTGTTTGTTGCTTACTTAGTACCATTCTCAGGCAGCTAGGTTGTATAGTGGATAGAGCACAGGGCCTGGAGTCTAGAAGACTTGAGTTCAAATCTGACCTCAGACACTTACTAGCTGTGTGACCCTGGACAAGTCATTTGATTCTGCACCAGTTTCCTCATCTGTAAAATGAGCTGGAGAAGGAAATGGCAAACCACTCCAATATCTTTGCCAAGACAACCCCAAATAGGGTCATGACGAGTCAGACATGACTAAACAACAACAGTATAGTTCTGTCTTGTAGGATTGAGAGGAGAGTGTGGTATGAGTGGAAAGAGCAGTGGATTGGGAATGTAAAGAGATTTTGCTTTCCAGTCAGACAGTAAACATGTATTAAGCACCTGCTAGATGCCAGTCACTGTGCTATGCACTGGGGGATGCATCTAGGTAAAAGACGGTCCTTGCTCTCAAGAAGATCAAAGTTCTGTCTCTGCCACTGACAAGTGGGAAATGGGCTTGACTATTGTGGGTGTCCATTTTTATAAAATGGGGGAGGGAGCAGGAGACATTGTGATCTGAGATCTGAAAGTTTTTTGATTTTCCCTAGGGTCTAGTATCTAGTCCAAGGGTTCTTAATCTTTTGGGGAGTTATGAACCCCTCCTCACAATAATGTTTTTAAATACATAAAATAAAATACATAGGATTACAAAAGTAATTAATTATATTAAAATATAGTTACGAAAGTACTTTATTTTTAAGTTAATGGAATAAAAACAGGTTAAAAGCCTATGATCTTTTCAGCCACGTTTCACTTTTGTTTGCATGTGACGTGTATCTCTTCTATAGACTATAGGACCTAATTCCAAGCATTTGAAGAATGAAAAGGGTTAACTGTCACTCATTCCAAATCCCTTATTCCTTGATATCTCAGTCATCTTACTCTCTTGCTTGATTAGTTATACAACAGAGGGAAACAGAGGTCAGAGATTCAGGTTGGTAGGAAGAAAGGAAATTCAAGGGCTAAAAGTGGTTGTTGCTATTTTAAACAGCATTATCTTAGCCATTTGCAAGCAAACCAAATGGTTCCCAAACATCTTGGTCACTGTGAATGGGCAAAATCTATGATATTAGTTATTAATACCTTGTTGAAGCTTTTGAAAAACTTATACAAAAGCAAAACATGGAAGATCCAAGCTCCCATTTGTTTAATTTGTAGGAAACCTTAGCAAAGATTCTTCACAAGCATATTCAGAATCCCTAGCTTAAGAGGTAGAAGAAACACTGAGCTGCTTCTTGGCATGCTTCTGAAAAGAATACCTAGAGTGTTAGTGAAATGACTGTAAATCATAGGTAAAGTTTTTGTGTCCATTTCTACGCAAGTTGTATAGTGTAAAAGCAAGCACCCTGACACAGCCAGGATGGCCTGATATCACAGGTTCTTAGATCTGCTTTTCTAAAAGAAAGGCAGCTTTTGAGGGGTCAGCAATCACTTTAATCAAGCGTATGTATCATTCGTATAGTTTGGGGGAAAAAAGTCAGCACCCTGAACTTCAGAAAAAAGTACAAACAGAGAAATAAAGATCAACCAACAGACAGGGCTTCCAACTATCTGACCATAAGCAATACATACATAGTTACTAGAGAGAGAAGCACCAACCTCTGGGTTTTCAAAGCTGGGGGGGCGGGGGGGGGGGGGGGGGAGGGTGTCCTTAGTGGATGTCCAGAGTCTTATCTGGCCAAACAAACATTTCCAATGAGTAAGCCCCCAAGTAAAACCTCACTTCAGAGTATTTACACACATTTCACTGCCAGAGGGCCCTTGAGAACCAGTGCCTCATTAGAAAATGAACAAAAAGTGTGGGTGGGCCTCCCCTAATCAAGCTTCTTTTAATGGACTGACCCATCCATGCATGGGGAAGATTTTTAACTCTCATTAACACTACTTACAGCTAATCATAGTATCTTGGAGTTGGAAGGTATCTTCCTTGCACCCAGGTAAGAATTCTCCCTACCACATTCCCAACAAGTGGTCATCTAGCTTCTGATTAGATTCCACTAGAGACAACTGCTTTGGAGGCAGCTTTTTCCATAGTTAATTAGTTAGCTTTAGTTGTTGCGAAGTCCTTCCTTGTGCTAGGCTTTTCTATTCAAATCAGGTCAGTAAGCATTTATTAAGTGCCTGCTGTGTTCCAGGTACTGTGCTAAGAGCCAGGAATATAAAGAAAAGCAAAAATAGTCCTTGGCCTCATATTCTAATGGAGGAGACAACAGGCAAACAACGATGAACAAACAAGAAATAATTAGATAAATTAGAGGTCATCTCAGAGGGGAGATACTAGCATTATTAAGGGGGACCAGGAAAGGCTTCTTACCGAAAGTGAGATTTTAGCTGAGAATTGAAGAAAGTTAGGTTGTCCAGGGTTTTCTTCTCAAACTAAACATTCCCAGTTCCTTCACCTATTGACCATTTGATAGTAGGATTCTGAAATCCTGAAACATATAGTTGACATAGTTAAAAAAATCAGAAAGTATTTTTAAACTCATTTTTCTCCTTAAAATCCGTGCCTCCTCCTACCTTTCCTAATTCTATTAATAGGATCTCCCCTCTGCCAGTTGTACATACTTCAGACCTCTGATTTACCTTAAACACTTCCCCCTCTCTCCTCACCTACATAAAATCAGTTGTCAAGTTTGGAGGGAGGATTTTACTTCTAAAATCTTTTGCTTCTATGTTCCCTGCTTTCCGTTCTCACTGCCATCGCCTTAATTCAGGACCTCATTATATCTTTTCTGGACATTATCTCTATGCCATTTTTACAGTATAGACTTATAAGATCTTAGCACTGGAACAAATCTTTGAAGTCATTTAGTTCAACCTGAGAATTTTCTGGATGAAGAAACTGGGACCCAAAGATTCAGTGAGATCTTCTCAGGGTAACACGACTGATCTGTGACGGAGTTGTAACCAGAACCCAGTTTTCCTGCCCAACATTTTTTCCTTTATACTGTAATGTAGCAGATTTCATAGCTTTAGGAAGCCCAGTCTGATATTTACATACCAATGTGTAACCATTTCATCCTAAATGCTTAGATGTTTTCCTCTACCTGGGAACAGAGACAGCCTTTCTTAGGAAGGACACTCAGGGTTCTGTGCCAAGGTCTTAGATCCTAAGAAACCTGCCCTATACTGGCCTTAAGCAGTCTGGTGGGCCTGTATATTGCCCAACCATTCCCTTACCCCCATTTAGTAAACGATATGGACTCTAGGATCAGATATAGAATAAAATATATATAAAGTCAACCATAAAGGTATTACGCTTTCAAATCTTTCAGAGCCTGGCCCCTTCCTACCTTTCTGCTCTTCTTACACCTTACTCACCATCATATATTATTCTGTAATCCAGTGACACAGGCTTCCTTGCCATTTCCTCCCTCCCTGATTTCCTTCAGATCCTAGCTAAAATCCCACTTTCTGCAAGAAACCTTTCTCCCTCCTTTATGAGATTACCTCATTGTACCAGTATGCAATTGTCTGCATATTAGCTTCCCGGTTGGTTCCTTAAGATCAGGGAATGTTTTTCTGCCTTTCTTTGTATTATACAGTACTTGACTTCCTAAGACTTGTTCCTTTAAAATGACATCCCCTTATGTTTTCTAGGAATCTGAATGTCTGTGTTTGGAGTTTGATGAAGTCAAGCTCAACCAAATCCTGAAGAAGCTCACTGAAGTGGAAGACAGTATCAACACCCTGACAAACCCAGCCTAACCACGGAGATGATTTTGGAAGAAGTTAGGGACTTCACAGTGGGAGCCACCTGAAGTTCTAACCATTTATCTGTTTCCTCTATGACATTCCACTGCAATAAATTCTCAAACCAGAATACTGCCTGTTTGCTTTGCTTGGGTGCAGGGATGATAGGGGGTGGGATGAGGTGGAGGGGGCTCTAGAGTAGGGATTAAAACTTTTTTCCCCTGAACCTCTTGAGCAGTCTGGTGAAGCCACTGGACCACTTCTCAGAGTCTTGTTTTTAAATGCATGAAATAAAATACATAGGATTACAAAGGAAACAAACTATATTTAATACAGTTATCAAAATAAAAAAAATTCATGTACTCCCTTAAAATCTCTCCACAGATACTTTGGGAGTCTGTGGGGCATAAGTTAAGAACCTCTGCCCACCCTCCTGTTTTGTTTCAGTGGATATGGAAAATGAAGGGCGTTAAGAAACTTTTGAGACAAATGATGTAACCATGGTAAACATTATTAAGAGAATTAAGATTAAGAGAAAAATCTTTCTATTATATAGATTCAACTGAGGGCTTCCATTTAGTACCTTTACCATTGATCTTACATTGGGGGCTTTTCTAGTTCCAAAGTAGCCCCCAAAACCCAGGTCCAGCTAAGTAGAATTGTTAGGGGAGTCTGCCACAAGCTTAGGCTATATCCAATCCAAAGGACCCAAAGGAAATGCAAGAAAACTTTGAAACTGATTCAGGCATTTGGGCCAACTCTGAGTTAACCTTACATTTTAGCTTAATTTGGTGATCTTAGGCTCCTGTGGCTAGCCTCAGCTGGGCCTGAATGGAGTCTCTCACTCACATTAGGGTGAAGGGACAAAGAGTAGGTTGCTATGGTACAATTTGTCTTCTTCAGCAAAAGCTGTTATGATGGCTTTCCTACCCTCCTTCAAGCTGAATAAGAAAAAGCAGGCTCTAGCAGAAAAATTATATCAAATTTTGGACCAAAGTTCAGGAATACAGCCACAAGTAAGGCCTTTGAGACAATGGCCATTGATTAACAGGTTTAGCCACCTAGCGTTGATAAGATTTGAAACCACAATTCCCTTAGGATGTACTGTGTTAAAAATGTGGTATTATAGGTCTGCTGATGACAATGTGTGTCATTTCTAATGAGCTCACTCCATGGCAAGGAGACATCTTCTCCCCTTGAGCTATTTTTCTAGAGACACTTTAAGAAGCCACCCAAGCTCAAAATGTTGACTTCCTCCCTGATTAAAACCATCCAGGCAGTTAGCAAAAAATAGCCAGAGACATTTAAATAGGACCTATGTGTGGCCTTTCCGCAAACATCATGAACCCACATTATCAAAAAGTTTAGAATGGTTTGTGGTTTGACCTGTGGAGCCATGAGATTTGGGTCCCATTCCTTTTTTTTACCTGAAATCTAGGGAAAGATGAATCATCGTTACATACTGATTATTTATTCACAAGCTCTCAAGGAAGATACATCTTTGGGAACATCCCACGTAACCATAACAGAGCTCAGATTTGTAGCTGTGCTGAGTGTTCAGTAGCAGACACGTGAGAAGACCTGTGCTTTGAAAGGCCTTTTACCTTTTAACTGAAACTCTGGGCAAGTGGTAAAAACGCCACAGAGAATACACCTGATTTTCCAAAAGAAATGAAGAAGAATCAAAAACTATAGGTTTGCTTCCTCTGCCATTCAACAGAAGAAATAATACACGCTTGCACCACTTGGTTGACTCTTAGTCTTCTTTAATGAGTTTATTATTTGGATTGTAGGGTTTGCAGGACCTTTGCATGAGCCTAGGCACAGAAGCATCTTTACCAGCTTCAATAAAGATGAGAAATAGAATATAAATGGTCAACATGCCCACCAGGTATTAGCTTATCCAGAAATTCCCATATTTTTGCTTTTTGTCTCCTATCTTTATGATTCAACATTAGAAGAATTCTGCTTGGAGCAGAGGAGTAGAAGCTATTTGACCATTTGTTAAAACTGTTATAAAGAGGATTCTGGCTCAAGTATGGACTGAATGGGTCAATCTCTGAGGGTACTTACAACTATGAAATTTTAAGCATAGCAAAACATGGTGATCCATAGTTCTTAGCCCAGATAATATCTTCCAGTAATGACCTTGGTGGAGACAGGAGGAATGGTGGGGCAATAAACACCATGTCACAAATGATCTCAGGAACATTTTTAGACCAAGAGACAGCATTAGCCTTTCCAATGAAGTTTTAAAATACATGTTTCAGCTGATGAGCCCAAATACTGATGAGGAGCAGGAGATTCTTGGTTCTTTCTCAGGGCCAGTTTTGTGTATAGGGTTTAGTGTGTGTGTGTGTGTGTGTGTGTGTGTGTGCGTGCGTGCGTGCGTGCGTGTGTGTGTGTGTGTGTTAGATACCTATATCTACCAATCTCACAGAAACCCAACTCACCTGACAGCATTTGGGGTACTGTTGTCCTGTTAGTTCCCTCATCAACTGACTGATGCCTGAAATGTATTAAAACTTCATTTCTTTACTTTCATTCCTTTAATTTAATGCTTTCATCCCTGTTAAAATGCAAATGTAGGTATTAGTTAATGGTATTAATGGAAAGAATGTTAAATTTGACATCTGAGGGCCTCAGTTCAAATTCAACAACCTAGAACAGTGGATGAAGATGAATAAGATGGAATTGCATAGGGATGAATGTAAAGTTCTACTCTTGAGTTTGAAAATTCCAAGTACAAAATAGGGAGGTATGGCAAGACCACAGTTACTCTGGAACAGCCTAGCGTTTTCATTAGTGGGCTACAAGTTCCATATGAGTCAATAGAATGATAGGGAAGACAAAACAGCAACGTTAAAAAAAAATCCTCACGCTATCCTAGGCTGCTTTACGAAGCATAATGGGTGAGATGACAGAATAACGGCCCTACTCTCTGCCCTGATCCGGCCCAGTCTAGAGTACTGTGTTCATTTCTGGCCACCACATTTTAGAAAAAATAGAGAAGCTGGAGCTTATATAGAGAAGGATAACCTTCTTGATCAGGACCACAATAGTCTCAAAGAATAGGAAAAGAGAAGACTTAGAAGGTTTTGAGAATTTGAAGGGCTGGCATGTGGGAGAGAATTTAGACTTGTCCTTAGCCTGAAAAGGCATAACTAGTAACAATGGGAGTAAATTGTAGAGAGATGGATGTAGTCGTGATATGAGGAAAACTTCAACAATTAGAACTATCCAAAAGTGGAATGGGATGCCCTGAAAGGTGATGGGTCTCCCCTCATCTGAGGTCTTCAAGCCAAGAACAGATTAGCACTGGTCAGGCATGTTATAGAGAAAATTCTTGTTCAGATCCAGTTTGGACTGGGTAGCCTCTGAGATTGTTTCCATCTCCTAGTCTGTGGTTCTATAAAGTGGAGGCTTTTGGACCTTGGGTACTGACAAGATTTGAATATGTAGTTTGTATTTCCTGAAGCTCTCCAATTTTCTTACATTGACGAACCATTCTTAGAAGATTGTAACTTATAACTCATATTTTAGGAAAGTCGTAAGGAAGTAATGAGCAAAGAAGGCTGTTGTGAGTCAATTCAACAAATATTTGTTAGTGTACCTCCAATGTGCAAAGGTTCCAGACCATAAAACAATTATCTGAGATTTTAGCTGGTCACATCAAACCTAGTTATTGGAAGCTATTTTTTTAAAAGTATTTGAAGGATAGGAAAATGGGATATAAATAGAAGTTAAAGAAAAATAAATGCTAAACAGATGTCAGGAAATATCATTTCCCACAGCAAATGATAAATATGTCGACCAACTAACCAAATAAGTTTATAGAGGGAAGAATATTGTCTGTTGAGAAATCATTGGATGCCTTCCATTGGGAGAGTGGGAATTCTAAAAAGGATTTACATTTCTCCCACTGAGCTCTCTGGTTTTCTATAGGAGACTTTCAAAGTGTTTGGGAGTAGTGATCTGTCTGGTAGAAAGAAAAATCTAAATAAAATATATTTAACTTGAGCTTAACCCTATCTACCAAGTGTATAGTATTTGGTCTTGGAATTTCCAAAATAGCATTTGCATTCATCTGCAAGCAGTTTTCTCCCCTAGAGATGACAGTAATTATCTCACAGAAAAAACTCATCATCCGACATCATTCCACTGAAACTGCATTCTCCGGAGTTACCAATGATCTCGTAATTGTGAAATCCAATGACTTCTTTTTCTCAATCCCCATGTTTCTTGACCTCTTTGCAACCATTGACACCCTCTTCTCCTTGATATCCTTTTCTCCTTTAGGTTTTCGGAACACCATTCACTCCTACTTCTCCTCCTACCTATCAGACCACTCCTTCTCAATCTCTTTTGTTGTATCTTCCTCTATATCACGTACTCTCTTGTTGTAAGCATCCCACAGGATTCTGTCCTGGGCTCTCTTCTGTTCTCTCTCTTGGCAATCTGTTGTTTGGCAATCTCCTCAGCTCCCCTGGATTTGATTGCCATCTCTATGCTGATGATTCACAAATCTGCCCCAACTTCTCTGCTGACGGCCAATGTCACATCTCTAACTGCTTTCAGACATCTCACCCTATTATATGTCCAGTTGTTACTGGTGTTCAGTTGTTCAGTTGTGTCTGATTCTTTCTGACCTTGTATACGGTTTTCTTGGCAAGGATACTGGCATGGTTTGCCACTTTCAGATTTTTCAGATTTTTTTGCCATTTTCATTAACTTCTGTTAATGAAGTTAAGTGACTTGCCCAGGATCACACAACCTGTACGTGTCCAAATAAGAAAGAGCAAGCAAAGCACGAAACCCACATACGAATACAAGACTTCCTAGAGAATCATGAAATTTAGGAACTGAAAAGGAACTTAGAGACAGGCCCTTTATTTCTCTTCCTTTTAGGGTGTTTTAGTGCCTACTATAGCAACATGTATTGAATTTCCATTCAGAGAGTGAGCAGGAAAGAATCAAAGCTGATAAAACTCAGTTTGCTGCTTATTGGCAGCTCAGGAGGGGAAGGAGAATGAAGTTACTGGGAGACATATGGGACTTGGTGTGAGTCACACATCCTACGTCTCTCCTAGGACCTGAGATATTCCATAGTTGGCTCTGATACCTCTAGGTCCAAGATCTCAGAAGATTTCCTTGCCTGATCCAATTGCAGATGTCATCGTCTTCTCCTAAAACATGAAAGAATGTAGACACTGAGTCGATTGGTGACACCTTGGGTCACAGAGAATAGCTTACGGCCGGATCTCCTACCTCTCAGACTTATTCTTTTCCTGCTAGCCTCTGCTATAGAAGCAAATCATAATTATGTGAATATACAAGTGTGCTCTCTGTATTCTCATCCATTGTGTTAGAGAGCAGTTGCCCTGAGAGTGATATAATTTTTTAATGCGGATATGATGAAGAGAGTTGTGAGATCAGAAATCTCTTCTACTTGGTGTATATGAAAAGACTGTCCTTAGACTTGAAAATATAGATTCTGGTTTTTTAGAAAATGGTGCTATATAGAGAGCCATCCTGGACTCATAGTGTGTGTGTGAGTGTGTGTGTGTGTGTGTGTGTGTGTGTGTGCATGTATATGTGTGTACATGTGTGAGTGTGCATGTGTGAGATCATCCCTCTCTGACTGCAGTCTGCTAGACCAGTCAGTGTGTCTGCCACTTTAGTTTCCTAGCTATTCAATGATTTCAAACAGGCTACATGTCATTCTCATTCTCCTTAGAGGCAGACATAAAGCTCCCATGCTGATCCAATGTGGCACTACCCTTACCCCACAGCATCTTTACCTGGTGCCTGCCCATAATTCTATTGCAGCATATTATCTTACACTGGATATCCCTGATCCTTCAATTCCAAACATGTCTCCTCTAAGGACATAATCAGATCCATCAGGCAGGAGAAAGAAGTGCAGATGAGTTTTGGAAGCATCTCTCTGTGCTAACTGTTACTGGAGTGACAGTAAGGGAGGAGGGATAAAAATTTGGGTTAACAACACCCATCTCATGATTTGACTACCTGTGTATGGAAAAACTAGGAATGAGCTGTACTAATTAAGTCAGTTTGCCGGTTAACTGAGAGTGCATTGAGAAACCTGTCCCATTTTAATCCTCACTGTTGAAAATCTTTCTAAAATAATGTATCTACTTCCCTGAGCACATCTAGCATTCTGAACATAACTGAATCTTTCTTTGAAGCCTTAATTGTTTACAGTGTCTCTAGGGTCATCACTCTGAACACGAGTAATTTCTTTGTGAGTGTAAGTCATTGGACCCTCATCTCACAGGTGAAGAAACTGAAACCCAGAGTATTGAATGACTTGCTTTAGAGGTAGCCACAGTAGATTTATCTGACCATATCTAAGCCCTTATCATAAAAATGTCCAAATTTTTAATTTCATGTTTTCTTAGCATCTATCATTCTCTGAAAAGCAGACTATTTGCTTAGAACTGGGGTGTGGGGAAAAGAAGCAGGGCAGAGGAAGGGCTTTTTTAAATGGGGGCTCCGTTTTAACCTAATCAAGGTTTTAATCGACCAGCAATGTTTATTCAGCGCCTACTATGAGTTAGGGGCAGCTAGGTAGCACAGTGGATAGAACACTGGGCCGGGAATCGGAAGACTTATCTTCCTGAGTTCAAATCTGGCCTCAGACACTTACCAACTGTGTGACCTCAAACAAATCACTTATCCATGTTTGCCTCAGTTTCCTCATCTGTCAAATAAGCTGGTGAAGAAAATGGCAAACCACTTCAGTATCTTTGCTAAGAAAACCCTATGAGGGATGGGAGTCTGGGAGCAGCAACCTCTCATCTAACTCAGAACTTTCGCAGACTGACAAGCTATCCCTGCAGATACCCTCCAAAATGGCATCAGCTGTCAAGGATCAGCTTATCTTGAATGTCCAAAAGGAAGACTGGGCTCCCCAGAACAAGATCACTGTTGTTGGGGTTGGTGCAGTTAGCATGGCATGTGCCATTAGTATCTTAACAAAGGAACTGACTGATGAACTTGCCCTAGTTGATGTAATAGAAGACAAACTAAAGGGAGAGATGATGGATCTCCAACATGGCAGCCTTTTTCTCAAAATGCCAAAGATTGTTTCTGGCAAAGACTACAGTGTGACTGCAAACTCAAAACTGGTCATTGTTATAGCTGGAGAATGTCAACAGGAGGGAGAAAGTCATCTTAATTTGGCCCAGCATAATGTGAATATCTTTAAATTCATCATTCCCAATATTGTTAAATACAGCCCTAATTGCAAGCTGCTTATTATTTCCAATCCAGTGGACATATTTGACATATGTGGCCTGGAAGTTAAGTGGTTTTCCTAAAAACCATGTTATTGGAAGTGGTTGCAATCTGGACTCTGCCCATTTCTGTTACCTAATGGGGGAGAGACTTGGTGTCCATTCTTCAAGTTGTCATGGATGGGTCCTTGAGGAACATGGAGACTCCAGTATTCCTGTGTGAAGTGGTGTGAATTTTGCCAGTGTGTCTCTAAAGAACCTTCATCCTTCTTTGGGAACTGATGCTGATGCAAAGACTTGGAAAGATGTTCACAAACAGGTGCTTGAAAGTGCTTATGAGGTAATCAAACTGAAGGGCTACACTTCCTGGGCCATTGGCTTGTCTGTGGTAGATCTGGCAGAAAGCATTATGAAGAATCATAGGAGAATGCATCCAATTTCCACCATGATTAAGGGCCTATATGGCATTAATGAGGATGTCTTCCTTAGTGTCCCATGTGTCTTGGGGCAGAATGGCATTTCAGATGTGGTGAAGGTCAACGTGAATCTGGAGGAGGAGCGCCATTTAAAGAAGAGCGCAGATACTCTTTGGGGAATCCAGAAGGAGTTGTAATTTTAAAACCTTTGAATGTGCTACCATAAAGAGAACATGACAGGGCTTGAAGGGTTATATATAATCCCCTTTTCAAATAGACCAAATCCTTCCTCTGATTAGTGACTAAACACCAGAAATGTAAAACCTATGAAAGTTTCTTCCTAAAGTCAGAAGTGGGGAAAAGAACCCTGTTGTAGTTAGCATGTGATGCTGGATATGACTTGTATAGTTTCAGTGGCTGGTGTCAAGCATAACCAGTGCTCCACAGGTATGTAAACTACCTGCTTTGTATGTAGGTGCTACAGATTCCCTTAGGTCCAGAAGACAACACTCCTGGATACAAAACACTATGCAGTAGTAATTCTTTATCAATGCATTGATTACCTTTATGCTCCCCTCCAGTAAGGCACTCCAGCATGGCCCCTATGTATTACCTTTCTAGAGGACCTGATTTTGTGTGCCTATCTATATATATATAAAATATCAATAGTTGTAAATTCCCATACTATATAAAAAGATCTGTATGTGTACAACAATGCAATCAATTCCTGAAGTGTCATACTAACCCTAAATACTGAATAAACAACAAATAACTGATGATAAAAAACACCCAACCCTATGAGGGTCACAAAGAGTTGGATATGACTGAACTGACAACAACAACAAACCATGAGTCAGGCCTTATGGAAGATATAAAGAACTCTCTCCTGAGGAAATTACAGTCTAGTAATTTTACATGTAAAATAATTACTAATTGAGTAACACCTATATGAGCATACTGAGGCAGTGCTGTGTGATAGAAAGAACACTGGATTCGGAACTGAAGGACCTAGATCTGAATTTCGGATATGCTATTTACTCCCAGTGTGGTCTTGGACAAGTTACCTGACTTTTCCGAGACTCATTTTCCTTATCTGCAAAATGAGGGAGTTGGACTAGATAATCTAATTCTTACAATTCTCAATACAGTGCTCTCATAAGTGCTAAGTGGTGGGGTCCAGACTCGAAGGACATTGGGAGTCCAGAGGATAAACAGAACAGATTGGTTGAAGTAGGATTTTAACCAAAATCCAGGGATCTTTCCACTATACTATACTGCCTCTTATTTGTAGGACAATAAGGAGATAGTTGATGTATATAATTTATGTTATGGAACAGCAGGAAATCATTGAAGACATAGGTGGAGGGCAGATTGTGGAAAGCCTGTAGAGTTGACCTGAAGGTCTTAGACTTGTAAGGAAATAATAGAGAAGCTTCTTTGATGTCTAAGCAGGGAAGTGACATCAAATCATTGTTTAAGAAAGATGAGTCTGGCAGCAGATTTGCAGAATGGATGGGAAATGGGAAAGCCTAGAAACAAGGAAAGCAAATAGAAAGCTGTTTCTACAATTCAGGCCTATCTATGGTGAAATATAATGGTAAATATCATGGAAAAGAAACAATAAATCCTATATATATTTCAAAGGAAGCATAGACAGGACTTGGTGGCTGGTGAAAGAGAGGGAAGAATCAAAGATGACAGGTTTCTAGCCTGAAAGAATTAAGTGAGGTCATTGACAGGGACCTGAGAGTGGGTTTATTGAGGACGGAGGTGATCTCATTGGTAGGCTGAGTTAGAGGTCTTAGGAGGGCATCCAAGGGGAACTGTCCTATAGTGAGTTGGACACATGGGATCAGAGCTCAGGAAAGAAGTTAGGACTGGTTATAAAAATAAGGTAGTCATATCTTGCTAGCTGAAGCCATGACAATTGAGCATTTCTCCAATGAATGAAAAAGCATTTATTAAGGACTTACTATGAATCAAGCACTATGCTAAATACTGGGAATATAAACATAAGATTTAGGAAGCTAATCCTTGCCCTCAAGCAGCTTACATTTAAATTGTTGTGGTGGTGTTTGTCCTCCATTCCCCAAGAGGATCATGACATCAAGATGATGACCTGACTTGCAGTTGACTTTGATTTGAGTGAGGGAGGGCTGTGCAAGGTCACCAACCTCACTTTCTTCTCCTGAGCCATCTGGGTCCAGTGGCCTGATATTCATCAGGAGGACTGGAGATGGCCCAGTATGCAATGGGAGACCCTGGCCCTTTCAGGCTAAGGTCTTACCACATTCTCACTTTGAGTGGGATACAACCATTCAAAGAACAGGCTTCTTTAAGTAGTTGCTCAAGGGATGGCCTCTTTAATTAAAAAAAAATAAAAAAAAAGAAAAATCAAACTGAGAGAAGACCCTCAGGGTTCTTGGGTAAAAGAGAAACTTGTTGTTCAGTCTATGAGCTCCAGAGTGAATTGGACAGGAAGGGGAAAGATTGGTGCAGTGTAGATTATCATTGGCACTGGAGTCAGAAGTTGTTCAGTCATATCTGACTTTTTGTTTTTCTTGGCAAAGATGCTGGAATAATTTGCAATTTCTTTCCCCAGCTCATTTTACAGATGAGAAAACTGAGGCAAACAAGGTGAAGGGACTTGCCCAGGGTCACACAGTGTCTGAGGCCAGATTTGGACTCAGGAAGATGAGTCTTCCTGACTACAGGTCTGGTACTCTATCCACTGTGCCACCTAACTGCTCTAAAGTCAGAAGGCCCCAGTTCAAATGCCATCTTTGATACTTAACTACCTGTGTGACCTTAGCAAAATCACTTTTCCTCCCTGGATCTCCATTTCCTCATCTATAAAATGAGAAGACTGGACTAGATCAATAAACAAGCATTTATTAAGTGCCTACTATGTGCCAAATACTGTGCTAAGTCCTAGGGAGAGGGTGGGAATATAAAGAAAAAGCAAAAATAGTCCTTGAACTCATGGAAAAGGTGGATGGTGAGTTTGTGGGAAATATATTCTATCCAGAAAAAAATAACTTCAGAGGTCAAAAAAGCAGAGCTATGGGGTGTATAAATAGAGACAGACCTTCAGTCTGTATTTTATTCAGACTAAATATTCAGGACTGAGTCCTACTGATTCTATCTTGAAGGAGACCTCCATTATTTTAGAGACTAACTGGCCCACCAGGATATTTTGATAAGACTAATCTCAGAAATTCATTGTCCCAATGGAACAAACCTGACTGACAATTTCAGAGACTACAATGTTAACCCATTCTCCTACAAATTTCCTGGCATTCTGTTTCCCTTTCACTCAACTTCCCAAATAAAAAAAAAAGCTGAACAGCCTCACTGGACAGGCTTCTTTTCCTTCAAAATAATGGCAGCCCCCAAACTGGGCAAAACCCTGTATATGTATTCTCCTTTTGCTCAGCATGGTTGCTGCCCACCTGACAACTGCCCATCTGCTGATGCTAATTAAACTTTTTTTTTCCTTTTAGCCTTGCTTCTTGATTTACTGTCTTTCAGTCAAATGAACCAAAGTTGGAAAAATTCCTTTCTGAAACAATCCTAGATCCTCAGGGTTGAGGACCCACCACCCTCAAGGAGTTTACAATCAAGGATCATTGACAAAATACATAAATCAGAAGATGAAGATCAGTATTATGCAGTTAGTCTCTGAGGTCCTTTCTATGAGGTCTTCCTAGCGCCTCCATTGTGGAGAGAGGCCCAGGCTGGCCAACCCTTCATTCTCCTCTTGGCTTTACTTCTGATGTTCTGAAATATACACACTGGCACTTGGCACAGAGTCTGGCACATAGTAGGTACTTAATAAATGCTAATTGACTGACGGGATTTCTTCTCCCCCACTCCAATTGCTCTCCCTACCCCCTGCCTTTCCTCTCCTTCAGTGTGTCAGCTTCCCCTATTAGAATGTAAGCAGCATTTGGGCTAGATTTATTTTTTTGAGGACCATGCCTTAAACCAAATCACCCTGGCTGTCACTGATTGGCCAACAATAGGTCTCGGCTCAAGCCTTACTTGGTCATTGTTTGATCTCTGATGGCTCAGAGTGAGTGTAAATAGCAATTGTTTCTGTTTCAGCCAGAAATCTTTAATTTAGTTTATTCCCAGAATGATTTTTTTTTGATTAGGTAAAAGAGACCATTCTTTGCCTCATTGCTTACCTAGCTTTAATCACTGAAAGGTCATTGCCTCAGACAAACTGAGACCTGAGAAAGACCTTAGCTTAAAAAGGCCAAGGTCTTCCTCTGCATCCTGGGCCATCTCCAGTCATCTTGACGTATATCAGTTCACACACCCAGATGGCTCCAAAGAAGACGGTGAGGCTGGTAACCTTGCACAGCCCTCCCTCACTTAAATCTAATTCATTGGTAAGTCATGACATCATCTTCCTGATGTCATGGTCCTTTTCAAGAAGGAATGACAAACAATAAAGCACATAGTAAGTGCTTTAAAAAAAGGTGTGTTGCCTTGTCCTTCCATACATGAAGGGAGCAGGTTGAGCAGAAAGCAAAGCTTTGAAGACATTGATAATTAACAACAATAATACTAATGATCACTCATGTGGCCAGAGCAGGAATCCTTAGATTGAGGGGCAAGCCCAGCAAATCCCCATTCCCCAGAGAAAGGACAGAGTGCTAAGGTATTCAGGGCCTAAGCCTTACACTTGTTCAGTTAAAATGAACACCTTGAAGTGCTCTTAGGAATAAAGTTGAATGAGTAATTTCTTAGAGGGACTGGTTTGAAAAAGAAAAGTCACTGAATACCACACTTTTGCTCCCATTTTTTTTAGGGCCTGAAATTTTTTGCTATTCTCTGTCTTACCTTTATGTCACCAAACACTTGACTGATATGTCAGCAACATTAAAAAAAAAAATACACAGAGTGTAAATAGTCAGCATTATGGGAGGCAGAATTAGACTCAAACAGAAGCAAGAGGGATTTTTTTTTTTTTGAGGCAATAAGGTTATGTGACTCACACAGTTAATTGGTGCTAGAAGGTAGATTTGAACTCAGATTCTCTTGACTCTGGGATATTTGCTCTCTCCACAGTGCTACATAACTTCCCCAGGACAGGGATATTTTGTCACTGATATATGGAAAAGGCCAGGCTGTTTGATGAGAAAATTTTAAAGTCCTATCCCTCCTAGAAACTCTACCTATTGATCTAAATGGCCTCAGTTAAAACCTTTGCCCTTTATCTTGAAAGTTTTTCTGGCTTATTTGATAGAAGTCATTCTGCTTTAATTCATTTTGGGGAGGGTTAGCCTGGAGGACAGTTAGAGGGGCTATGGTCACGGTCTGCAACTATAAGAAGGATTGTTATGGGAAGAAAATTAGACTTGTTCTGTTTGGCTCCAGAAAGCAGAAACAGGTGTAATGAATCAAAGGTACAGAGAGGCAAATTCAAGCTGCCTAAGAAGTAGAGCTATCCAAAAGGAGAATAGGCTGCTTGAAAAAACAGGAGGTTGCTCTGTACTAGAGGGAGGGAAGGCTTTAGGGAAAGTCCAGTCTAGTATATTTAAGGAAAGTCTAGTCTGGTATATTTGTTGAAGGAATTCTCCTTCAGGTATAGATTGGACTAGATGGCTTCTGGAGGTTCTTATCCAGCTCTATGATTTTTTTTTTTTGTTAGGTTTATGATTATGTTAATGAGAGTTAAAGATCTTCCCCTCCCATTAATGGGCCTTACCATTAAGGGAAAGTTGATTAGGGGAGATTTGTTTTGTGGGAAGGCTCATGCCTTTTGTTAAGCTTACTGATTGGAAGTGTTTGTTTGGCCAGACAAGACCTAGGTAGCCCTTAAGGAACCTCTCTCCCCCTTTGAAAACCCAGATGTTGGTGCTTCTCTCTCTAGTAACTATGTATGTAAGTAATAGTCAGAGAGTTTGGATCTGTCTGTTGATCTGTCATGTATGTATTGCTTATGGTCAGACAGTTAGAAGCCTTGTCTTTGGTCTTTATTTCTCTGCTTGCATTTTCTCTGTTGGTATATATAATTAAAGAAGATTGTTGACTCCTTTAAAGTTGCTTTCCTTAGAAAAGCAGATCTAAGAACCTGTGTTAGCAGGCCGTCCTGAATGTGTCAGGATGCTTGCTAAATGGTATGAAGTCAGAATTCCTGTCTTCAAGGAGTTTTCCTTCTATGAAGAAGATAAGGCCTCAACTCTCCTATCTGTAAAATGGGAAATTAGCACCATATCTACATGAAGTCAGGGAACTAGACCAGATGATGTCCTGAGGTCTCTTCTAGCTCTAAGGTCCATTAGTCTAAGAAAACCATTCATTCAACCAAACAGATATGTGTACATACATACATACATACACACACACATAGAGAGAGTGAGCACTTGCCAAAGATATAAAGACCTTTAGATTTGATCCTCACAGTCACTCTTGATAAGTGTTATCTAAGTATTAAAAATAAGTATCTGTGATGACCAAGAATTGGAAATTGAAGGGATGCCCATCAATTGAGGAATGGCTGAACAAGTTCTGGAATATGAATGTAATGGAATATCATTGTTCCATAAGAAATGATGAGCAGGCAGATTTCAGAAAAACCTAAACTTACATGAACTGATGCTGAGTGAAGTGAGCAGAACCAGGAGAACCTTGTCTACAGTAACAGCAACATTGTATGATGACCAGCTTTGGTAGACTTAGCTCTTCTTAGCAATACAAGAATCTAAGACAATTCCAAAAGACTCATGATGGATGGAAAATGTTATCCACATCCAGAGAAAGAACTATGGAGTCTGAATGCAGATCAAAGCATACTATTTTCTCTCTCTCTCTCTCTTTTTGTTTCTTTTTTCTTGTAGTTTTTCTTTTTGGTTCTAATTCCTCTTTGCAACATGACAAATATGGAAATATGTTTAATATGATTGCACTTGTATAGACTATATCAGATTGTATGCTGTCTTGGGGGAGGGGGAGAAAATTTAGAATTCAAAATCCTATAGAAGTGAATATTGAAAACTAAAAACAAATAAATAAAATTTTAAAAAAGAAAAAATAATTATCTGCAATAAACATCACCATAACCATTGTACATAGGCAAACGGGTTCAAAGATCATTCAAGGTCACATAACTGAAAAGTGGCAGAGCCAAACACAGGTTCTCAGATTTCAGGTCCAGAATACTTTCTACAGTACCATAGCTGCCTCCTAAGTAAAACCAATATCATATGCCCCAGAGAAGTTTCCATGAATAATGTAAACACACTTTGAAGCAAACTCAATAAATGTCATTTAAAATTTATTGATTGATTTTTAAGTCTTTCCTGAGCACCTACTATGTGCAAGCCATTATGGAAAATATTGGGTTGCTTTTTTTTTTAATAGTTTTATATTTGATGTGGTTTAGAGGCCTGAAATATTCATTTTGCAAAAGGCTTCAAAATGTTCTTTGTTATATGGGATGATTCTCTGAGAGGAGGAGGGAGTAATAAGAGAAAATTAAGCTGATATGAAAATAAAATATTTCAATTAAAAATATTTTTAAAGTAGAAATTCTAATGTCAAAGTATCACAGAGACCTCAACAAAAATAGAGGGTCAGAAGGTGCTACAAGTTAGAGACTTTTGGAAAGGAGGACACCTTCACAAGCAAAGAAGATATTCTCCAACTGAGGCAAAAGGGCTGGAAGCTTAAATAACTCAACTGCATAAAAAGTGACTGCTTTGTCAGTGAATTTATTTCCAGAGCCCAGATTTCATCCATATCTTTGTCCCCAGCCACTCAACTAGTTAAGATTTCCAAAAGAACTTGGGAGGTGAAACTGATTGAATTGAAACTGATCACCTTAAGACTTATGGAGGGAAGAGAAGCAGTTTATTGAGACTTTTGAAAAGAAAGAGTAGAAGTTCCAAGAGATGGGAACTTTTATAAACACAGTCTGTTCCCTCTCAATAGCCAATCAAAAGGCTTCTTTTTTGCTACACAATAAGCAGATAGTCATAGAATCCTTGCACATTCTTTGAAGAAGTCCATGTGGGAAATTGAAATAGGTTGAACATAGTCTGCCTGCACGTAAAGAATGGACTCTCATTGGCTAGTCTCCTGTTACACATTAAATAGAAAACTAATGATATCAAATATGTTATATGATAGAAGAAAATTTGGTTTACATATAGCTTGTCAAGGAACACACCTATCATATTTAGCAAACCACAACTACACTGATTTAACATTTTTGTGGTAGTATTCATTGCATACATATTCACAATCAATCTATTTCCTGATCTTCCTGGTGATTACCCTTTTTTCCTACTAGTCTAAATAGTCAGATATGTTTATTGTTTTTTTCCACAGGCATCCTATTGAGTCTGACTTCTCATAAAACAGAATCTAGTGAAACCTGAACTTTAGCATTTCCTGATCTGACTGGTTTTCATCTTTGCAGGGATTAGAACAAGCTGCAGGAGCCCTTAGCCCAATTTAGCTATATACAATAGTCTCTATTTTGCTCCTAGAATTAAAAAATCTGCGATTGTATTTTTTTTCCCTCCAGGGTAATTGTCCCTGAGGAAGATAGACTGACCTTCCAGATTTATTTTTCCTTGTCAAAACTTATCCAAGGAGTGGAAATTCCCCTTACAGAACCAGCTCTTCCCAGAAATGCTTAATTTTTATATGTGGCCAGTTCTCACAAAAACAGAGCCATTTAGGAAGATATGTAATATTCCTGCTGACAAGTAGTAGCAGGGGTTATCTGCAATGTGTAACTTTGACAATTTCTATCCCTGCTGAGAGAAATTTTGTCTGGAAACCAAAGATCACCATTTCTAAGCCAAAATAGCAGCTAAGTAGACTCAATTTCAGTGCACATTTGTGGGCTGGGTATTTTTAAAGTTCTGTATGTGACTCCATAATGCCTCATTCTCTAATATTTTCCACCTTTCACTTTTGCAGTTCTTTAACTTGGATCTAAAAAAAGGATCTTGTTTTACCTGAGGGTTCTATGAATTCATAAAAAGCAAGACATAGTAATATGGCTACATATCTAGATAGTTACTTAACAGTAGGGCTATCCTAAAAAAGATCATAGCATCATAGAATTGAGAAGTGGAATTCCATTAGGCAGAGCACACTATGTATATACTATGCGTTGCCAGAGCTATCTCAGTGTTTGGGAGGAAAGTGTGAGAGAAGAGGCATTAAACTGACTACCTAACTGAAGTTCTGTGGAGACTTTGTGGCAATCTGTGGCATGCCTGTGCAACCTGGAGAGTCTACCAGCACTATTCCAGGAAATTGAATCGCTTCTATTTGATTTGTCCTAGGAAAATTCAGAAGATCACCTGGCAAGTTAAGGCACCAGACAGTGAGGTCCTTTCTCCAGCTGAACTGCCACACATTCAAACCCTCCTACAGAGAGTACAACTCTGATGGGTTAGCCACTTTGTTCCAATGCCAGAAGTACATTTGCCTAAAAGACCATTTTATAGAGAACTCACACAAGGCAAGCACTCACACATAGGGCAGAAGTGATACAAGGATACTCTCTAAGTCTCTCTGAAGAACTTTGGAATCAATTCTGTGACATGGGAGACAGTGGCAAAGGACCACCCAGCATGGCATGCTTGCATCAAAGAAGGTTCTGTGCTATATGAGCAAAGCAGAATTGTAGTAGCTCAAGAGAAATGTGAGATGTGCAAATTTAGAGACATTTCCATTCCAAATGTTCATATAGACTATTTGTCCCCGACCTGTGGTAGAGCCTCCCGAGCTCATATTGATCTGATCAGCCACAGTTGGACACATTGTACCTTGATTCTGACATAGTGATGTCACTTTAATCTTCTTCTAGAATAAAGGACAACAACGAACCAACTATGTATGTTCACAAGGATGGGACTTTCATTGGTCAGCCCCCAAGGGAACTTAGATTCATCTACAACAAACTCCTCATCAGATTTCTACGGGGTCTTTTATTAATGTTTTTAATCAGGATATTTGGATAAAGGCACAGATGATATGTTTATTCATATTTTCAGTTGAGACAAAGCAAGGAGGGACAGTTAATACATTGGATGAAAGTCAGGAATCTAAAAGATCTTGGCAACATTGAGCTAAATATGATAAGATGAAATTTAAGAGGAATAAATGGAAAATCTTACAACTGGGTTAAAAAAAAGTCAATGTCTAAATACCATTTCAGCTGTGTTAGCAAAGATAAGTTCAAAATAAGACAAGAGTGTGATGTGTTAGCACAAAACATGAATGCAATCTTAGACTTAATAAGAGTCCTAGTGTCCAGTAAGGAGATGGTAATTCCAGGGTTACATTCAATCCACCATTATGAAGACCTTTGAACTTATACCATATGAGAATCATTTGAAGGAACTGTGGGAGTTTAATTTGGGAAAGGGAAGATTGGGGGTGAAGATGAGCAAGGCATGACAGCTGTCTTCCAGTAATTGAAGGCTGTCCTGTAGAAGAGGGATTGGATCCATTCTGTTTGGGGTCAGAGAAAAGAACTAAGAACCATGGATATAAGTTGCAAAGAGGAAAATTTAGGTTTGCTTTATGGGAAAACTTGTTAACAATCAGAGGTATCCAAAGATAGGATGGGCTGCCTCTAGAGGTGGTGGATTCCCTTTCATTGAGGGTCTTCCAGCAAAAGTACATGGTGATGGGAATTGAACCGATACCACTGAGGATATCTATGACATTCCTTGTCCCTGGGATTCCTAAATGCATGCCCAGCTCCAATCAGAGAAGATCATGCCAAATGAGCTGATCATGAACACAGTCTTCCAGTCAAAGGCCAAAAAGGTTAAGACCCACTTTTCCTCCACTCCAGACAGTCTTCTGAGCAGCCCACCTCTGTTTCAGTCCAAGAATGCAGCATACCCTGAAGAAGGGCTTCTTTAAATAGCAGAGAAAGGCAGGGAAGGTACAGGGGTGAAAAAAAGAATGCCTCTGTTTTAAATTCTCATTGGTCACCCAGTGAATCTATTAATTGACTATAGAATGCCCTTTGGGCTACTTTCCTACCTCCCATTTGCACTGGTCCCTTAATAGTCAATGAATGGCTGACAGCTTTTCCCCTCAGGATTGTATTGGTACAAAACAATCCTCCTAAATCTGTTTGTGTACAGGACAAATTTTAAATGCAGTTCTGTCCCAACTAGTGTGAATAATGGATTCTCTGAAATAGTCACATTATTCAAATTTGCACTGCATATTTCCATTGGGCTAGAACCAATGACTATATTTTACATAATTATTACTTTGAATAGTGGGAATTCAAATACATCTGACCACTTCAAGTGATTATTTACACTAATCAGGACCTGTCTGTGCAAAGGTCTCTACCTTACTTACACATATAGGGTTACATAATGGATGAGAGAAATGATTATTTCTCTCATATTAATAGCCAATTATTAAAATTGGGGAGACCTCAGCTTTTTTTCCTTGTCCCTTTCCTTGTGCAGTCTCTCAAGGACAGGACTGATGGAAGATAGGATTAACCTTCTCCTCATCTTGGACAATGCTACTCTACCTAACTAGCGCTAATTTAATAAAAGGTGAAACTTCCTTCTGCTCCAGCTTGAGTAGGGGGATAAATTCTTTGTTTAGATTGCCTAAAGCTAGGGTCTTTTTTGTCTTTTGATTCTTGTGTAAATTGGATTTAAGTGAGGCAGAGTTACACGAAGCCACACTCTCTCCTCTTGAGTCATCACAGTCCAGTGACAGGACAGAATCAAGATGATTGGCAATGGCTCAAGATGCAGTGGATGACCTTGGCTAAATGGGAACAATAGAAAACTACCTTAGAAGTACTTGTTAAGTGATAGTCCTCCTGCAAGTAGGTCCCTTTTCCCACTTTTGTGAAGTCCTCTTAAAATTTGCTGAGGGGCTTGGCATTGGAAACTAACAAATCACTCTACTGCACAGCTGGGCTGGTGCCTTGAATGGCTTGACGCCTCTGCTGGAATGCCCCACCCACTGCTGAGCCAGGCTGCTGATACTAATTCCCCTTCTTCTGTTTGCCTGGCTACTTCTAGCAGTTCTGGTGGGTTCTGCTACCAACTCTGGTTGCCATTCACATTCTGATAAGACCTCTGAATCTCCAAAACTCACAAGGTCAGTGACTGGATATGTCCACCTCAGCATATTTGCTTGCCTAATATCAAGAAAGCATAAACACAAAGTGATAGTGGCAGTCATGTGCCTGAAATTCAGCCACCATGGCTGGTGGGAAATAGGGAAGTCACCTTTCCTCCTTACTTTGCAATTCAAAAGAGTCCTGCCATCTAATATCTACAAAGGAAAGAACCTGAGAGATGGACATATAAACCCTTTTGCATATGCACTTAGTTTTGGTTCAGCAACACCTGAGACAACAATTCTTCTGGCTCTGTAGCCAATTACAAGACTTTATCAGCACATTAGTATCAGCCCCTGAGCGATCTGCATGGTTGCTTGACTGAAACAATCATCAATGTGAATACTCCCTGCAGTGAAGCAGATCACAATCCATTTATGCCCATTCTGCGCTCCTCTTGTCTGATTCCTCCCAGAAGTTTGCCACAAGTAGTCTACCATTGGGTAGTTGGGGCTTTTCTCTGGCTCCCAGGATATCATCAGACTATCAAAAGAGTGTGTGATGTCCATCTGACCAATCCATCATTTTAAAAAATCATACATTTTGTTACAAACATTCTTTATACAGTTTCTCCTCTATAATTCATTTATAAAATATTCTAGATCATGATCTAAAGAACCAAGTATAAAGGTTCTCATCATTAACTCTATGGGCAGTTAGGTGGCACGGTGGATAAAGCACTGGTCCTGGAGTCAGGAATACTCTGAGTTCAAATCTGACCTCAGGCCGTTGTTAGCTATGTGACCCTGGGTGAGTCACTTAACCCTGTTTGCCTCAGTTCCCCATCTGTAAAATGAGCTGGAGAAGAAAATGGCAAACTACTCCAGTGTCTTTGCTAAGAAAACCCATGTTGGGTTATGAAGAATCAGACACAACTGAACAACCTTCCTTTGGGAAGAACTTTGAGTTCCTACTCAAGAGAGTCTTTTTCTGACCTATGAAATGGTGTCAGAAGCTATCTGAAAATTTACTTTTCTCATCCCTAGTTCAACACATGTTCTCACACTTCAACCACATGCTATCACTCCCCAACTTCTACCTATGGGTCCAGGAGTACCACCTTCCGATACTGGTGCTAAGGTTCTTATTCTTTTTTTGTGTGTCATGGACATTGGATGAAGCCTATGGACCCCTTCTCACAATCATGTTTCTAAACGAATAAAAGAAAATGCATAAGGATTACCAAGGAATTAAATTATTATTATGCAATTTAAAAAATTAAATTGGCATATAATTATATCAAAATAGTTATCAAAATATTTTTAAAAACAAGTTCACAGACCCCAACTTTGGCACTCTTGCACTAGTTCCTGCCAAGGCAGGAAGTATAAAAGGAGCTCTCGCATCAGCTAATCTTCAGTTTTGTACTGGGCTCACAAGACTTCACCTTGATCCTTTTTATTAGAGTTCCTTGATTCCTAACTCCTGGTTGGTTCCTAATATTTGGCAACAACCTTATTCCTTAGTGGAGCCATAACCAGGAATATTTTCACTTGGGATAAAAAGGGCTGAGTAAAAGAAAATGGAGGATGGGGTTGACACAGAGATAGTTCAACTATGCACGAATACCGTCTTTCAGGGAGAAAGGGTGATCCAACTCTCACCGAAGGATGAGGGGGTGGGGAAAGTTGGCAACATAACACAATGAGAGGAGCACCAAAGTAACAGAATCCTGTGGGGGTGTGGTGGGGGTGAGGCTCTGCAATGGTAGTGGTAGCAGGAAGGAAGCATGGTCCCCTAGAAGGGGAATCATGTCCTGTCTTCCCACCTCCCATCATCCTCACCTATTTGCCCTGTGGTAGTTATAACTTTGCTCCTTGGGTCTTGTTAACTCCTTAATTCCCAGTTCTTTGCCTATTCTTTGTTCTCTTGCCTAAATCTTCTGGATACCTAACATCTTGCATTTTGTGACATACGAAAAGTCGGAGAGACATAATTTCTGGGTAATTAACAATCATTTTATTACTTATGACTAGCAAATAATTAATAAAAGAGGTCAGTGGCACTCTGTAGGACCAAAGATGAATTATGGAGGCCATTCAATGCTTATATACTCTTGGAAGAGTGGTTGTTCCCAACAGGCAGAATTCCTCCCCCGCCCCGCCCCCCAATGAACAATGGTGGGGTAAGAATTCCACCTAGATAAGATGATTTGGGTGAGGTGAATTCTTGGAGCAAGGTCAGAAATGCTCTTGAGAGGCTGAATTTTGAATGAGGAAATAGAAAGGATAAAAACCTAGATTCCCCTCCTTACATATTAATTATTTATTAACATAAGAGAGAAATAATAATTTCTCTCAGTGTCAACCCTTGGCTTCCCCATCCCTCACCTCCTCACTTCTAATCTCTGACTACACTTTAGCTGTGTGGACCCTCACCAGATTATCTGTACCTCACTATGGTCTAGAATTTTGTATGACAGTTGGTTATTGAGTAGTATGATCTCTGCTTCATAGTTGGAAATACTGAATACTGAGATTATCAAACTTACCCAGAGTATTACTTGCATCAATTGACTCCTGGGTCAGTGTCTAGTCAAATGATTGGTTGCTTGTTGTCCTTCTTTCTACAAGAGGACCAAAATGACATCACCATGATAAAGTGAAGTTTCAGTATGTACGACTATGACTGATCAGACCAATACGAGCTCAGAATGCTCTACCGCAAGTTGGGCACAGATAGTCTGTGTGAATATTTGGGGTGGTTACTCCAAATTTGTGCATCCTACGTTTACTTTGGGCTGTCTCAATTCTGCTTTGCTTATAGAGCACAGCATGCTTTCTGATGTGGGCACTCCATGCTCAGTGGTCCTGTGCCAGTGTTTCCCATGTCACACAATCAATTCCAAACTTCTTGAGAGAGACCTTCAGAGTGTCCTTGTGTCACTTCTTCTGACCACCATGTGATCACCTGCCCAGGCAAGTTCTCCATAAAATAGTCTTTTTGACAAGCACACATTTTGCATTCAAGCAATGTGGCCAGCACATTAGAGTTGCACTCTCTGAAGCATAGTTTGAATGCTTGACAGTTCAGCTTGAGCAAAAACTTCGGTGTCTGGTAACTTATTCTGCCAGGTGATCCTCAGAATCTTCCTAAGACAGTTCAAATGGGAGAGATTCAGTTTCCTGGCATGGTGCTGGTAGACTGTCCATGTTTCACAGGCATACAACAATGAGGTCAGCACAACAGCTCTGTAGACTTTCAGTTTGGTAGTCAGCCTAATACCTCTTCTCTCCCAAACTTTTCTTTGGAGCCTCCCAAACACTGAGCTAGCTCTAGCAATGTATGTGTCAGCCTCATTGTCAATGTGTACATCCCTGGAAAGTACACTACCAAAGTAAGTGAACTTATGCTCAGCATTCAAAACTTCTCCATTTGTTGTAACCGATGGTTCCATGTATGGATGGTGTTGTGGTGGCTGATGGAGCACCTGTGTTTTCTTGGTGTTAATCATTAGGCCAAAATTAACACAGGCAGCAGAGAATTGATACATACTTTGTTGCATCTCAGCTTCAGAGGCTTCATTGAGTGCAAAATCATCTGCAAACAGAAAATCATGCACCAACACTCCCTCCACTTTGGTCTTGGCTTGTAACCTTTTCAAATTGAAGAACTTACCATCAGTATGGTAGTTGACCTTGGTGCTGTGTTCATCCTCATTGAAAGCATTTGACAACATGGCTGAAAACATCATCCTAAAAAGCATGGTACCAACACACAGTCCTGTTTCACTCCATTGGTGACTGGTAAGGCATGAGAGCATTGTCTACTCTCCAAAATCCAGGCAAACATGCCATCATGAAATTGACATACAAAACTGATGAACTTCTCTGGACAACCAAATTTTGACATAATTTTCCATAAGCCCTCATGACTAACAGTGTCAAAGACCTTGGTCAAATGAACCACTCAACTTAATGTACAAAGTAGAATTTGCATATGGGATAGCCTGTGTTCTTGGAACAGAATTAAAATAATGTAGCTTTCTGTGATAGATCCATTTTCTATTGTCTGGGATCATCATTCTTTGTAAGACAAAGACATGCTTCCTATGGAAAGGCTCACCAGCCTCACAGTCAGAAAGAGGAAGACAAAGTCATTTGAAATAGAATTTATAGGAAAAAAATAGAGAGATAAACTTTGCCTACTTGTTGTTCCTAAAGGAGTTGTAGGTATTATTTGCAATTTCTAACTTGAGAGTATTCATTTTATCCTATTATCAGACTCCTTAGCATATCACATACTTTTCAAAATAAATCCTTTTAAAGTGGATAAAGTTTGTTATTTAGCTGTTTACTTTCTCTTCTCTGTCTCCAGTGTACTAATTGTAGTCTCTGAGTTGAAAGAAACCACAAACATTATCTCTTCCAACCAAATCTTCAACAACAATATCTCTGCCTAGTGCTTATACAACTTCTGCTTTAAGGTCTCTCCAGAGAAGGTGCTCACTAGGCCATCCTTTTCATTTTCATCCATTTCATTTTTCAGAAGCTCTAAGATGGCCAATAAATGTACTGACCTCCCATAGACCTAAATTTCAGTTTGTTGCTTTAGTTAACATCTCGATCAACAAAAGAGTATCTATTGCCTAAACCCATAAATTATATACCATGAGCACAAGTTCATACAATAGTCTATATAGATTTGCTCACCTTTTCTCCATGTGTCCTCCTAAGTGTGTGCTTGTTTCAGTTCAGTTCAGATTATAAGCCTCTAGAGGGTGAAGTCTGCTCTTTTTATTGGTGAGCCAACATGGCTGGGGAGGGAGAGAAGAGGACATGGCAGATTGAGGAGAGTAGGTGGGTACAACAGAAGCAAACTCCAAAACTCAGCTTCTCATGCCGTTTTTATTTTTATTTTTTTTAAGTCTTTTTATCCCAATCGAAGCACCAAACAATATAAATGTGAACTACTGTCATTGGTGAATAAATAAATAATTTTCAAAAGAATTTATTCAGTGCCTACTATGTTTCAACTACTGTACCAGAGGGATTCAAATACAAAAGAAAGACATTTTTTGTCCTCAAGGAGTTTATATTCTACTTGAGAGAAAGCAGATACTCAATTGGAAATTAAATCAATCAGTGATTCCAGTTTCATCAGTCTCAAAGGGTAACCCAGAGTGCTCATTTTTAGTAAATAGTTTGTTTTTTGTCAGACAGATTCTGAAATGGACATACATTTCTCATGGAAATATCTGAGGCTGTTCTGAGAACCTCTCATATAGTCCTCATTAGCCAATTTAGTTTGATTGGGTTTGAATTAGCCAACATGCAGCCCTCGGCCCTCCGGACTTCTCTCTCCCATACCAGAGGCTCTAAACCTTTCTTGTGTCATAGACACAGCCTGGGGAAACCTGTGGACCTCTTTTCAAAATAATATTTTTAAATTGCTAAAGCAAAATATATAAAAAAGTCATTTTATTGAAATGGTTGTCAAACTATTTTTAAAAACAAGTTTATGGTTCTTAAAGAACCCCTTCCCTATATTGAGTGACGAATATCCAAATTGGAGAATGAGAGAGAAGAAAATGGTGTCTTAGGGACAGAGCTTTTGCGTTGCCCCCAGTGTGTGTGTGTGTGTGTGTGTGTGTGTGTGTTTTAATGGGCTACTAAAAACCACCCAACAAAACCATATTAGAGGTGAAATGGACAATTACAGAAGTATAGATGGCTTCTAAAACTTTGACATTATGAGAGCACAGTTAATAAATGATCATTTCACAGGCAGATCTTACTGCATTTGAGCTCTTAGTAGTCAAGAATAAACCGTGAATGCAAAGTGTGACCATTATGCCCATGAACACTAATTTAGACTAGAGTCTGGACAATTAATGTTTTCTGAGGCGAATGTCAGGAAGGGGTTTGGGTGGGAAAAGATTTTTCCAGGCAGAGCAGAAGGTTCCTTAATAGATTCATTCCTCAGAAAATTGCCTGTATAAGTCGCAATCTGATTTCCAGGCAAAGCTTGTTTGTCTTTTGTCTACAGAGTTATGAAAAAGAGGGGTGTGTGTGTGTGTGTGTGTGTGTGTGTGTGTGTGTGTGTGTGTGTGTGTGTGTGTGTGTGTGTGTGTGTGTGTGTGTGTGTGTGTGTGTTTTCAAGGTTCTGGGTTCTCTTAGTGGTTCTAATCACATTGATTAGGTGTTAATGTGATTGTATCTACATTGGAAAGTTTCAGTAAATGGGATCTTTCTTTTCGGGCCCAAGGCAGTAGATAGATGATGGGGGGGGGGGGGGGGGGGGAGAAAAAGAAGGAAAAAGGGAAGGAAGGAAGGAGGAAGGGAAGAAGGGAAGAAAGAACAGAAGGAGGAAGGAGGGAAGCAAGGAAGGAAGTAGGGAGGGTGAGTGGAAGAAAATAAGAGTTTACTGAGTAGAACTTTTTTTTTTTTGTGCTGTGCTAGTCCCATATAGTCAGCCAAATAAAGAATTAAAGTACTATCTGTCCCTCTTATAGCGCCTAAAGTTTCAAAACATTTTGTATCCAGCTCATTTAACTCTCACAACCACACTGCATAGCAGGTTTTATTATCCCCCTTTTATGGCTGTAGAAACTGAGTCTCAGAGAGGTTATGTGGTTTGCCCACACAATGTCAGAGACAGAATTCAAAGCCAGGGCTCTCTTGACTCCCAAGTTCAATGCCCTTTTCCCCACACCAACTGGCCTCTAGAGAACAAGGCTATCGTGTGCATAGCAAACAAGTTAAGATACAGCGATGCCAGTAAATAGGCACAGTACCAGTAAAATTGCCTCCACCTTGGTGTAGGTCAGTATCACCTCACACTAAAACTATTGCAATAGCTGGTGGGGGTCCCTGCCCTAAGTCCCACCCCACTGAAGTCCAACCTTCCACTCAGCTGGGTAAGTAATCTTCCTAAAGTGCAAGTCTGAACTAATTATTCCCTTACTCAATAAACTCCAGTGACTTCCAGTTACCTTCAAGGTTAAATATAAAATCCTCTGTTTGGGATTCAAATCCCTTCATGATTTATCTTCCGCATTTCCAGTCTTCTCACCTCACTCCCCAGGTACTCTTCAATCCAATGACACCAGTCTTCATGCCATTCCTCGAACAAGACATTCCATTTCCTGACTTCAGGCATTTGCACAGGTGGTCTCCCATGCCTGGAATGCCCTTCCTCATCAACTCCACCTCTTGATTTTCCCAACTTGCTTCAACAGCTAAAATCTCACCTTCTACAGGAAGCCTTTTTTATATCACTCTTAATTCTAATGCCTTCCCTCCATCAATTATTTCCAATTTATCTTGTACATATCTTGTTTATACAGAGCTGTTTGCATGTTATCTCCCCTTTTAACCTGTACGCTCCTTGAGAACAGAGACCATCTTTTATTTTTCTTCATATCCTACACTGTGGCTGACACAGCTGGTACTTAACAGACGTTATTGACTGTCATACTACATGTCTATACAGAAGACAAATATTTATGAAAATTTTTATATATTACCTTGTGTTATACTTTTATTTTAATGTATTTAATGTTACCCCTCCTCAACTACATTATATGTTCCCTGAAGGCAGGGACTGGGTCTTCTCTTATATATTCTCTAACATTGCCTGCTATTGTGCTAAGCACATAGTAGGTATTCAAAGAAATCTTCGTTGAATTGAATTGAGAGAGCAATAAAAATATTCACATGAATAGATAGTAAAAGTATTTTCATCATTGCCACATTGGAGATGCATGAATATCTCACAAGGCAGAACTATGGAAGTTCCATACCCAGACAGAGTCCAGTCTCAGGAAAGCTGTCTTCTGATCATTTGGGGGATGCAGCTATTGTCATTCTGGGATACCTCCAGAGACTGGTAGTGGTATCAGTCATGGGGCTTTCTTATCCATTCATGAGGGTGAGGGGAATGCTAAAGGTTAATGTGCTGCTCAGGGATTTGTAGGCTTCTACATTTCGGGCTTCTAGCACAGCCTTGCATGGCTTTTCATCCCTGCATGTTGTCCCTCTCCTCACAATTGTCAACTCTGGTTATTTCTGTTTTGCAGATTCCTGCAAAACTAACTGTGTGACTGAAGAGATTAAGGTGTTTTGAAAGAAGACTAGCATTTCTAAATGTAGGGCCATCATCCTTTTAAGTATTCACGAAAGTACCGGCAGAAGCATGGGATTCAGAATGTTAAGAGGGAATTCCTTTACCAACCAACTAACTAAGGAAGGCAGGGAGAATTTCTTAAGTAGTAAAGCTTGGGGAGGGGCAATTAATTTATTCTTGAGTTCTTTTCTTTTCTTTTAAATAAAAAGGGTTGATGTGAACTAGCATAAAACCCTATTCCATGCTGCTTTAGCATCTCCCTTCTCCCCAAAATACCCACCCTCCTAGGTCCCCCAACTGGGACCACTAAGATGCAAAATTCCCAAGACCATCTGTCATCTATGCCCACCAATGTAAGCTTTATATAGATGCCTTCCTGGAAGTGAGGTTCACTGGAGTGAAATCATCAGTCTCCCTTGTACCTAGAACCTAAGGGACGAGCAAGGATTAGAGTGTTTTGATTACCTTAGTGCAAACAACATCCCTGGAGAGATCATTTCAGATCAGGGAGAAGGGATGATTTGGAACAAAGCATTGTTGCCAAGCAACCCCCAGAGGGGGTGAAATTCACACAATCTGTTTTTCATGTAATTGCATTTCAAATAAAAGCAGAGCAGCATTTACCCCCATGCAAAATTAATATTTACAATATGATCCTTTCTCACATTCAACCCTTTTTTCCACTCATACAGCTACTGCCTTAGTTCAGACCCTAATCACTTTTAGCTTAGATTATTATAACAGCCTTCTAATTGGTCTGCCTGCATTCAACTCTTCTGCCTCTCCAATCCATCCTACACACAACTGCCAAAGAAATTTCCCTTATGTACAGGGTTAACTATATGATTTCCTATTCAATCAGCTCCAGTGGCTTCCTATGCTTCTAGGACAAAACAGAAATGTCTCAATTTAGCTTTTAAAACTTTACACAACCTGACTTCAGCTTCAATCTTTCCAACCTCATTGGATATTTTTCCATCTCATGCACTCTGCCATCCAGTTAAACTAGTCTTCTCTTTGTTCTTTAAATTACTTAGCAGCTAGGTAGCTCAATGGACAGCACTGGGTGTGGAATTAGGAAGAAATTAATTCTCTCTCTCTACTTTTCATTCCTCCAGCTTTACTACTTCAACAGTTCTCCCTGCCTCCCATAGTTGTTAGTTGGTAAAGAAATTCCTTCTTCACCTTCTGAATCCCATGATCCTGCTAGTACTTTTGTGGGCATCTAAAAGGGAAGGCAGAAGGAGAGAACTGAGTTCAAATCCAGCCTCAGACACTTACTAGCTGTGTGACCCTGAGCAAGTTACTTAACCTCTGCCTGCCTCAATTTCTTCATCAGTGAAATGGTGATAATAATAACATCTACCTCCTAGACTCATTGTGAGGATCAAATGAGATATTTTAAAAGTCATTAGCACTAAGAAATATTAACTATTTATTATTAGCCTTTATAAAATACTTTAAGCTTTGCAAAATGCTTTACAAGTATCATCTCTTTTTATCTTCTCAACAACCCTGAGAGATAGCTACTATTATTGTCCTCATTTTACAGAAGGAGAAAATGAGGTAGGTAGAGATTAAGTGACTTGTCTAGGGCCATACAACTAGTGTTTGAGGTCAGATTTGAATGGAGATCTCAAAAACTTCAGTTCTAGTACTCTGGCCACTGCACCGCCTAGCTACTCTACACCCAATCTCCTATCTCTGTGCCTTTGCATTGACTTTCTTCATTGCCTGGAGCTACTCCCTACTGACTGCCCCATAGAATACTTTTCTTTCCTGAAGATGCAGCTCATCTTCTGCCTGCAGTCTTTCTTAATCCTCCCAACAGTTAGGATCCTGCCTCCTAAAACTACCCTTTACTTAACTACTTTGTATGTATTCACATTCATTAACTTTTATGTGCATGCATCTATGCACTGGCTCCTTAGAACCAGTAGGGATTGTTTACTCATCTGTCTTTGGGGCTTGATAAATGCTTGTTGATTTATGTACTGAAGTGGTGGGTGGAGTCAGAAACCAGTTTTCTAGGAGTTAAGGAGCAGAAAGTGAGGAGTGTCAACGGTTTTTTGTTTTTGTTTTTAAGGATCTGACTGTGAAAGGGAGAACAACTATAGGATGATACCCCTAGGGAATTCAGCCTGTAATTGAGCATGGTGTTAGCATCCTTGCCTGCTGACTTTCAACTTTGTTTTGACACTTTTCTTTGTTGGTCAGGAAGGACAGAACCCTGTACAGAAATCACTTCCTCTGATCCTGGCACAGAATTTTTCCATCTAGGTCTCGATTAGGAAATCTGCCATCCCTGTTCATATTACTGTTGGTTGAAAAGTTTGTTTTTTGTTTTTTTTTTTTAAACTGATACAAGTTAGTCAAGGCTCTATGGTCCAAATAGCAACCTCAGTATATTTTTCAAAGTAAAAACAAAAACAAAAACAAACCAGACAGCTTTATGTCCCTTGGATAACATTTTAGCAGATTAAAAATGTTCTCTTTCCATTCAGCTCTCAGAATATAAATTGACATCAGAAAAATCAAAACAATCCTACTTCCTCTTCCCACAGTTCTCCATATAGGAGAAAATGGTGCAGGGCTCCATCCTCAAATTCAGCTAAAACTCATTGGAGTTTTTTGTTTTTTTTTTAAAGTGTAGAGTAAATATGAGTTAGTTGTTACAAAGGAGGAATGTGCTAGAAACAGGCCTCTAATCAGTTCTTGTGTCTACTTTGGTAAATTGCTGTACTATATAAATATTGAACTAGACCCCCCCATCCTATCATAAAAAACTCAACCCCTTCCCCCATTGCATCCCGTGATAATATGATAGAACCGAAATTTAAAAAACAATCACTTTAACAAATGTATACTTTCCTTAAGGAAGAAAAACTTCTCCTGTGCAACGTAAAGTTATGGATATGGGCTTCAAAATGGTGAGAGATCCAATATCTCCCAGTTAAGTGCTTTCCTCCTTTAGTTCAGCATATTAGTGGCATTTGTTGGCATTCAAAACCCACCACTCCCTTCCTTCCTCCCAAACTAGTGCAATTAGATCAAGCGTTCTTACTCTTAGAAACCATAAAATTGTGTTTCCTGAACCAACTTGCCAGATCTCTGAAGTATGGGTGTTGGTTGGTAATATTAAAGAGAGTGAGTTGGGACCACATGAAAGGAGTAGAGAAATCAAGAAAGAGGAAGGGGGAGGATACTCAAGGTGCTTAGCTGATTATCACAGTTTTAATCCTGCCTGGTCCCATTCTAAGTGAAAAGGTTCCTGCTGTTATCTCAGGTTTGGACCAACCTGGTAACAATGAGATGGAATCCAGAGTGAAAATCTATTGATCAAGTAGAACTCCCAGTTAAATATTCCCAGAATTGTATTAGCTATTTCCAGAGTTGGGTATTAACTATCCCTCAAACACAAGGAAACCACCTTGACATTTCTTAGGAAGGGTAATGTGGATATACAGAAAAACCAATGTGTGTTTTGTTTCAGAATGAGATACTTGCACAAAGTAATTGCACAGGACAATAGCTCTCTTTTTTTTACTCTCCTGAACTCTCCCCCCACTCCTCTCCTCAGGTTTAATTCCCTGTCCTGTGAAATCTCTCGGCCACAGTGGTGACAGGAAGACACCACATTTGTACGTAGATGAACATGTTAGTTCAATTTTATGACATCAACTTATTGGCATGACGATTAGAAAGATTTATAAAGTTATATGAGATCAAAATTTAGCTTTCTGGTGGCAAGAAATAGACTCTCTAACTGATTCTCTTAGAGGTGGAGTTTTTGTCCTTGGGCATATTACTTGGTGAGAAGCTCTTTCAGTTGAATAATTGGGAGGTATAGGCACCCATAAAACACTCAGCTTGAATAGACTTTTATTTATTATAAGTTTTTGGCCTAGGGATTCCAGGCAAAAACCAAGCCCTTTCACTGGCAGGAAATCACTCCTACCCTTTTCTACAGGACAGGTTTCCAGTATTAGTTCTCAAAAGTGGTCACTCTTTCAAAATACCCTTTAGCCTTCTGCAAAGAGAAAGATCCTTTGTGGATAGCAAGGTCAGGG
Source organism: Notamacropus eugenii (assembly GCF_028372415.1). Lineage (NCBI taxonomy): Eukaryota > Metazoa > Chordata > Mammalia > Diprotodontia > Macropodidae > Notamacropus > Notamacropus eugenii. Next base: position 642,536,423 of record NC_092872.1, on the reverse strand, counting down.
AGAGAGGAGGATTTTAATTAACTATCTGACTATTTCTCAAGGACTTTTAAGTTACTTCCAAAGGTCATATTTATGAGTAAATGAACAAGAATAAAACTTATCTTTCCTGGGATGCTGTGTCTTTTTGATACACAAATAAAACCACTTTTGGCCTCAGAGGCTACAATGTTTAGTAATTTCAGCTAAGTCAAGGACATTAGGAACCAAATAATGGAAGAAAACTTTCTCTTGGTTCCTGAAGTATGAGATTGCTGGTTTGGCTCTAGATAGAGAGGTCCTGTGGTATCTGGGGAAGATCATTTGCATATCTATCTACTCTCTATGTGTGCTTTCCTGTCCTTTTCCCAAATCCAGGTCTTTAAGGAATGACCATATTCTAAAAACAGGTTCAATCCTAGTTTTCTTGGTATCATTTTTGAGGTAAGTAAACCAACTGTATAAAAAAAGAAAGCAAAAACATTAAACACAGATCCCAGATATATACATATTTATCTTATAGTGGTTCCTGTTGTTAGTAAACTATTCATGTGTGTCTTTTCCTCCTCTTCACTCTGCTATAAAAATGTAAATTTCTTATTATAGACCAATTTCTCTAATGAATATAGATGCAAAAATTTTAAATAAGATATTAGCAAAAAGAATACAGCAATGTATCATGAGAATAATACATTATGATTAGGTAGGATTTATACCAGAAATGCAGGGTTGGTTCAATATTAGAAAACTATTAGCATTATTGATCATATCAACAACAAAACTAACAGAAACCATATGATTATCTCAACAGATGCAGAAAAAGCTTTCAACAAAATACAACACCCATTCCTATTGAAAACGCTGGAAACCATAGGAATAAGTGGAACTTTCCATAAAATAATAAGCAGTTATCTACCTAAAACCATCAGCAAGCATTATATGCAATGGGGACAAGCTAGATGCATTTCCAATAAGATCAGGGGTGAAACAAGGATGTCCGTTATCACCACTGTTATTCAATATGGTATTTGAAATGCCAGCTGTAGCAATAAGAGAAGAAAAAGAAATTGAAGGAATTAGAATATGCAAAGAAGAAACCAACATATCACTCTTTGCAGATATTATGATAATATACTTAGAGAATCCCAGAGAACCAAGTAAAAAACTATTTGAAATAATAAACAACTTTGCAAAGTTGCAAGTTACAAAATAAACCCACACAAATCATCTGCATTTCTATATATTACTAACAAAGTCCAACAACAAGAGATAGAAAGAGAAATCCCATTTAAAGCTACAGTAGACACTATCAAATATATGGGAGTCTACCCACCAAAGCAAACCCGGGGACTATATGAACACAATTACAAACCACTTTTCACACAAATAAAGTCAGATCTAAGCAAGTGGAAAAACATCAGTTGTTTGTGAGTAGGCTGAGCTAATATAATAATATGACAATTCTACCTAAATTAATTTACTTATTCAGTGCCATACCAATCAAACTACCAGATAATTATTTTCTAGAGCTAGAAAAGATAATATCAAAATTCATCTGGAAGAACAAAAAGTCCAGAATAGCAAGGGAACTAATGAAAAAAAATGCTAAGGAAGGTGGCCTAACCCTACCAGATCTCAAATTGTACTATAAAGCAACAATCATCAAAAAAACTTAGTACTGACTAAGAGACAGAGGGGTAGACCAGTGGAATATGTTAGGTACTCAAGACACAGTAGTTAATGAATATAGCGATCTACTGTTGGATAAACCCAAGGACCCCAGCTTCTGGGATAAGAACTCAATATTTGACAAAAATTGCTGGGAAAACTGGACAGCAGTGTGGCAGAAACTGGGCATAGACCAATGCCTAACACCATAAACAAGAATAAAGCCCAAATGGATACATTCTAGGTATAAAGATTGATACTATAAACAAATTGGGGGAGCAAGGAATTTGTCAGATTTATGGAGAATGGAGAAATTTATGACCCAACAAGAGATAGAGAACATTATGAAGTGCAAAACTGATAATTTTGATTACATTAAATTGAAAAATTTTTGCACAAACAAACCCCATGCAACCAAGATTAGGAGGAAAGCAGAAAACTGGGAAAGAATTTTTGCAACTACTGTCTGTGATAAAGGCCTCATTTCTAAAATATATAGAGAACTGAGTCAAATGTAAAAGAATACAAGTCATTCCCCAATTGATAAATGGTCAAAGGATATGAACAGGCAGTTTTCAGAGGAAGAAATTAAAGCTATCTATAATCATATGAAAAAATGATCTAAATCACTGTTGATTAGAGAGATGCAAATAAAAACAACTCTGAGGTACCACATCATACCTATCAGATTGATTAACATGACAAAACAGGAAGATAATAAATGTTGGAGAAGATGTGGGAGAGTTGGAACACTAATTCATTGTTGGTGGAGCTGTGAGCTGATCCAACAATTCTGGAGAGCAGTTTGGAACTATACCCAAAGGGCTACAAAAATGTGCATACTCTTTGACCCAGTAATATTGCTTCTGGGATTGCATCCCAAAGAGATCACAGAAATGGGAAAGGGTCCCACATGTACAAAAATATTTATAGCAGCTCTTTTTGTGGTGGCCAAAAACTGGATATCAAGGAAATGCCCATTAATTGGGGAATGACTGAACAAGTTGTGGCATATGAATGTAATGGAATACTATTGTGCTATGAGAAACGATGAACAGGAAGACTTCAGAGAAACCTGGAAAGACTTATATGAATTGATGCTGAGTGAAAGAAGCAGAACCAGGAGAGCTTTGTACACAGCAACAACCACAGTGTGCAAGGAATTTTTCTGGTAGACTTAGTACTTCATTGAAATGCATGGATTTAAAAAATATCCAATGGACTCTTGAGGCAAAATGTCTTCCACATCCAGAGAAAGAACTATGGAATTGAATCTCAGATAGAAACAGACCATTTTTTTTGTATTATGTTTGTTTTGTTTTGATTTTTCCCATTAATTTTAATTCTTCTGTGCAATATGCATTTAATAGGAATGTATGTGTAGAACCTATATAAGATTGTATGCAGTCTCAGGGAGGGAGTGGGAAGGGAGGGGAGACTGAAGGGAAGGGAGTGGAAAAAAATCTAAGATCTATGGAAGTGATTGTCAAACACTGAAAACAAATAAAAGAATTCAATTAAAAAAAAGAATGTCAGTTTCTTGAGGGCAAGAACTGTTTTCATTTTGGTCTTTATATTCTCAAGGCATAACACATGGTGATCATGTCAATGGTTGTTGAATTGGATCATAGGATTATAGATTTAAAACTGGTAAGGGCCTTAGAAGTTATCTAGTTCAATTATCTCATTTTATAGATGAGTTTACTGAGGGCCAAAGAGATTGAATTACTTACCCATGATCATACAGGTAATAAGTGGCAGAGACTACACTTGAACTAATATCTTTTGACAGCAGATTCTATATGCTTTCCATCATACTTTAATTCTCTGAATTAAACTCTCTAGGAGTAGGTATGGAATGTTGTATTGTTTTGTATAGTTCATAACACTTGCATATGGATGGTACTTAATAAATGTTTATTAATTTGTTGCCCAAAAATTATTTCAAGAGAAACAATCAGGAATTGGTGTAAAATTATTTCTAAGGGCAAGTACCTATGTGAAATAAAAATATAAATAGATATATCTATGTCTATATATGTATGTATGTATATTGTTGTGTTTGTCCTTTGTTGCCGAAGAAGACCATGCCATCAGAGAAATGATGACATGACTTGCAGTTGTCTTTGTTTTGAGGGAGCGAGAGCTGTGCAAGGTCACCAGCCTCACTTCTCCTCCAGAGCCATCTGAATCCAGTGACCACATATTCATCAGGATGACTGAAGATGACCCAGGATGCAATGGGCGACCTTGGGCTCTTTAGGCCAAGGCCTATTTGGTATTCACTTAGGGTGAGGTAATGCCCATTCAGTGAATAGGCCTGTTTAAGAAGTAGTCAGAGGATGGCCCCTTTAATGAGGCAAAGAAAAATAACTGCATCAGGCTGGGAGGGAAACAGCAACAGTTACTATTGATAATCTCTCTTAAGCCAGAAGGGTCCAGAAAACAGCCCTTAAGTGGTGCTTGGGCAGGGGTCTAGATGTATGTATGTATGTATATTATAGGTAGATAAATAAACAAAGAGACTGCCCATCCCATATCTCCAAAGAGAATAGGTTTCTATCTTTGTGAGAAGTAGGAGATGGCCATGGCTGGGCAATCACCTCACTATGCTGTCTTTAAGGAGGATTGTAGGTAACAGCAAACACAAGAGTTAGGGGCCTCTGCAACCAGGAACCAGATAAAGTCTCAGTTCTAACCTTGAAGAGAACAATTGTACCTAATGAATCCACTCCTAGTAGTTTCTGGGGATTCACAAGCTAAGAATCAAGGCATGAATTGGGATCCTGGATTTTCTCCACTTGCCTGCAGCTATAGGGGTCTCCACTTTGAGCCCCATCTCTCTCTACTACTTTCATCTCCCGGAAGCTTCCCACCTAATCAGGAACCCTATTGCCCCAGACCTATGTAGCATTGCAAGGGGCCTGAGTCTATAGGAGTTAGAGCTTCTAAATGGCTATTTTCTTTCTTTCTTCCTTCCTTTCTTCCTTTCTTCCTTCCTTTCTTTCTTTCTTTCTTTCTTTCTTTCTTTCTTTCTTTCTTTCTTTCTTTCTTTCTTTCTTTCTTTCTTTCTTCCTTCCTTCCTTTCTTCCTTCCTTCCTTCCTTCCTTCCTTCCTTCCTTTCTTTCTTTCTTTCTTCCTTTCTTCCTTTCTTTCTTTCTTTCTTTTTATTTAACTTTTAACATTCATTTTAACAAAATTTTTGGTTCCAAATTTTCTCCCCTTTTGTCCACCCCCCCCAAGCATTCTAATTGCCCCTATGACCAATCTGCTCTCTCTTCTATCATCCCTCTCTGCCCTTGTCTCCAACTTCTCTTTTGTCCTGTAGGGCCAGATAATTTTCTATACCCCTTTACCTGTATTTCTTATTTCCTAGTGGCAAGAACAGTACTCGACAGTTGTTCCTAAAACTTTGAGTTCCAACTTCTTTACCTCCCTCCCTCCCCACCCCTTCCCTTTGGAAGGCAAGCAATTAAATATAGGCCAAATCTGTGTAGTTTTGCAAATGACTTTCATAATAGTTGTGTTGTATAAGACTAACTATATTTCCCTCCATCCTATCCTGTCCCCCATTACTTCTATTCTCTTTTGATCCTGTCCCTCCCCATGAATGTTGACCTCATATTGCTCCCTCCTCCCCATGCCCTCCCTTCCATCATCCCCCCCACCCTGCTTATCCCCTTATTCCCCACTTTCCTGTATTGTAAGATAGGTTTTCATACCAAAATGAGTGTGCATTTTATTCCTTCCTTTAGTGGAATGTGATGAGAGTAAACTTCATGTTTTTCTCTCACCTCCCCTCTTTATCCCTCCACTAATAAGTCTTTTGCTTGCCTCTTTTATGAGAGATAATTTGCCCCATTCCATTTCTCCCTTTCTCCTCCCAATATATTTCTCTCTCACTGCTTAATTTCATTTTTTTAAGATATGATCTCATCCTCTTCAATTCATTCTGTGCACTCTGTCTCTATGTGTGTGTACGTGTGCGTGTGCATGTGTGTGTGTAATCCCACCCAGTACCCAGATACTGAAAAGTTTCAAGAGTTACAAATATTGTCTTTCCATGTAAGAATATAAACAGTTCAACTTTAGTAAGTCCCTTATGACTTCTCTTTGCTGTTCACCTTTTCATGCTTCTCTTCATTCTTGTGTTTGAAAGTCAAATTTTCTTTTCAGCTCTGGTCTTTTCATCAAGAATGCTTGAAAGTCCTCTATTTCATTGAAAGACCAGTTTTTCCCCTGAAGTATTATACTCAGTTTTGCTGGGTAGGTGATTCTTGGTTTTAGTCCTAGTTCTTTTGACTTCTGGAATATCCTATTCCATGCCCTTCGATCCCTTAATGTAGAAGCTGCTAGATCTTGTGTTATCCTGATTGTATTTCCACAATACTTGAATTGTTTCTTTCTAGCTGCTTGCAATATTTTCTCCTTGACCTGGGAACTCTGGAATTTGGCCACAATGTTCTTAGGAGTTTCTCTTTTTGGATCTCTTTCAGGCGGTGTTCTGTGGATTCCTTGAATATTTATTTTGCCCTCTGGTTCTAGAATCTCAGGGCAGTTTTCCTTGATAATTTCATGAAAGATGATGTCTAGTCTCTTTTTTTGATCATGGCTTTCAGGTAGTCCCATAATTTTTAAACTGTCTCTCCTGGATCTATTTTCCAGGTCAGTTGTTTTTCCAATGAGATATTTCACATTATCTTCCATTTTTTCATTCTTTTGGTTTTGTCTTGTGATTTCTTGGTTTCTTATAAAGTCATTAGCCTCCATCTGTTCCATTCTAATTTTGAAAGAACTATTTTCTTCAGTGAGCTTTTGAATCTCCTTTTCCATTTGGCTAATTCTGCTTTTGAAAGCATTCTTCTCCTCATTGGCTTCTTGAACCTCCTTTGCCAATTGAGTTAGCCTATTTTTCAGGGTGTTATTTTCTTCAGCATTTTTTTGGGGTCTCCTTAAGCAGGGTGCTGATCTGCTGTTCATACTTTGCTTGCATGTCTTTTATTGCTCTTTCCAGTTTTTCCTCCAGTCCTCTAACATAATTTTCAAAATTTTCTGAGCCCTTTTTGAGCTTTTCCATGGTCTGATCTCATTGAGAGGGCTGGGATACAGAAGTGCTAACTTCCGTGTCTTTCCCTGATGGTGAGCACAGCTCTTCCTCATCAGAAAGGAGGGGAGGAGAAACCTGTTCACCAAGAAAGTAACCCTCTATAGTCTTGGTTTTTTTCCCTTTTCTGGGCATTTTCCCAGCCAGTGACTTGAGCTCTGAATATTCTCCTCACACCCACCTCGCCTCTTGATCCTCCCAGCCAGCGCTTGGGGTCTGAGACTCAAATGCTGCTTCCCAGCCTCAGGGCTTTTGGCGGGGGCAGGGCTGCTATTCAGTGTGAGATTAAGTTCAGGTGCTCAGGTGGGGGCAAGGCCGCCTCATGGGCTCAGTTCCCTCAGGGGGTTTATGCAGAGACCTTCCACAATGGATCCAGGCTCCTGCCTGTTTGGGGAGCCTCGGTCTGCTCCTGCCTCCGCTGTTGCCTCCCAAGAGGGCCTGAGTTATGGGGGCACCCCACTCCCCTCTCGACCCACCAAAGAGACCTTCTCCCCAACCCCCGTCACCTGTGGGTGGAGGGACCCGCGCGGCCGCTGGAGATCCCGTTCCTGAAGCCCGCTTGGAACTGCTCCTCTTGGTGCCGGGGCCGCAGCGCGACGAACCTTTTGCGAGAGGTTTGCAGGTCCCTCTGGAACAGAAATCTCCTTTGCTCCACTGTTCTGTGGCCTCTGCTGCTCCAGAATTCGCCGTGAGTTACTTTTTACAGATGTTCTATGGGTTGTGGGTTTGGAGCTATGTATATGTGCGTCTTTCTACTCCGCCATCTTGGCTCCGCCCCACTACATGGCTATTTTCTAAAATTACTAACCTGTCTACCCTGACCCATATGGCACGTGTACCTATCTTTCTCTCCTTTGGATGGTTAATAATAATAACTAGCATTATTTAGCACTTTAAGATTTGCAAAGCATTTACAAATATTATTTCATCTTATCCTTTCAACAAACCTGGGAGGTAGCATTATTATTATCCCCATGTTATAGATGAGGAAACTGAGGCAGATAGATGTTGTGACTTGCTCAGAGTCACTCTGCTAACAGGTATCTGAGGCTGTATTTGGACTCAATTCTTCCTGACCCCAGGTCCAAGACTTTAGGCATGTTCTACCTTAGCTACCCCTTTCTAAGCTACCCCTTTTACTAGGCACCCTCCCCCCCACCAATTGTTTTTAAAGTACAATGAGTTTCCTAGCAAACAGAAGTTAAAGTGGAAATCAAACTAAAAGAAAAAGATATAGATAGATTGTGTGTATGTATGTATACACATATATATTATTATATGTAAATATACATACATATATGTATATGCTCCATTCTCATTGGATTTTATGCCTAATTCTTGTTAGTTTAGCTTGATCTCTTGAGCCCTGGTCACATAGAAAATGGACAGATTAAACTTCCTTGTCCCCCAGTCTCTTCTCCTTCTCCCCCTTATCAGCTTCAGCTTTACAAAATGATTTTTCAGCATAATAGCCTGAGGTCAGAGCTGTTCTTTCAGATTGGCGAATGAAAGCAATTGCCGAGGGGCCCTTTACTTCAGCAATAGGAAAAGGAAAAGGAGACCACTATCAGATGGGAAACAAAATAGAATTAGTAGCAACAGATGAACACCATGAGCCCCTCCCTCTGCCACCTCCTGTTCCCCAGGGACTTTTAACCCCTTAGGTTTTCTTCTGCTGTTTCTAATGTCTCCTCTCTACAACACTGCCATGTACAGATTGCTGTTCCTGAAGTTTGCCCTTTTGGCTCTATTGATCAAGGCTGACCTTCATGCTCATTTTAGCTAGATCTCCCATGATTCAAACTATGGGAAGGAGAATTAGCCCTTGTTGCGTGATTTCATAAGAGATGACAAAGTTGCAGAGAAAGAACAAAGACCTAAGTCTCAAGAACTGGTTTCTGTTCTAGCTAAGTGACTTTGGCCCACTTGGGATATTCTTGGGATAAAATTTCCTCAAAGGAATTGAATTGGGTGATCTTTAAGGGCTCATCTGACTATAAAATTCCATTATTTCTCCCCACCCCAAACTCCAAATCCCTCTTAAGGAGGCTTCTGCAGTCTATGGTAGTTGATTTTCAATTTATTATTCCTAGTGGTGTGTTGAAATACCATGTTCACTCATTTTAGCAGATTCCTCAGTATTCTTTTATTTTGGACTAAGTGAAGCTGAGCTTCCATCTAGTTCTGCTTTGTAGTTCATTAACAGATTTTCCCCTCCCCCAACCATCATTTCAGTTGAGTAAATATTTAAAAATCAATTGATTTATTTACTTGCTGTTTTCTAGACCATTCATCCTTGTCAAGTCATTAATGTTAAATTACTAAGGTTGTCAAGTAAGTAATGCAACTGAGTCTGAGGGAGGGAGGAAGACAAATGACCAGAATTTTCAGAATTCAAATTTTTAAATTCAATTTGATAAGCATTTATTAAGTATGTACTAATATGTGTAAAGTTCTCTAATAGGCAGTGGGGGTAAATGACACAAAAAAAGTCTCTTCTCAAAAATGTTCAATTCTACTGGATTTTTTCTGATAGTTCTTTTGATCACAACGTTTCACCTTTCCTAGCATGTTCTCTCTCTAATGCAATCATATCCATTCCATATTTATCATTAGGTGGCCAGCATGAAGAAAGAAGAGGGGGTAAGGTAGAAAGGAGAGATTAAATCCCTCTTGCTATCACAAAGATGGAGACTTGCATTTTCAGTAGAATGCCTCTGGGAAGGGATATTTTCTTAGGTCTTTAGACAGAGTCCAAAAAAGGCTTTCTGTATTGACATATTTCTTCTTCCTTTCAATATCAGCTACTCTAGGTAATGGAGGTTTGGAGCTGCCTAGAGCACCTAAAATGGAGGCACGCTGCTTCCAGAAGGCAGTCTATGTTCTGTTATCATGTGGGTGGCAGCCACCTCCCTTACTACTGGCTGACTAGCTGAGTCAGGTGTGCCCTTGAGAACAATTAGACTGGGACAGTCTTGCTCTTTTTGTTCTGTTTGGCCCCAAGAGAGGTTGAAGGTTGACCCTCAGTATAGGTGCCATGGACTGAAACAGTGAATGAGGAAGGGTTTCCTTTTTACCCTGTGACTCCAAGTAGAAAATAATCCTCACAGTATGCAGAATTGAGCTATGGTGACCTTGGAGCCAGCATTTCAGGGGAGATATTGTAGCCAACCAGCCCAGTAGGGAAGCCTTGAGAAACTCAGGGGCCTGGCATTTGAGTCCAAAGAGGGGCTTTTGACTGGAATTAGGGACTGTGCTCCACAGGAACTGAGCTAACGTATAAACTTACTCTCCTCTGCTGTGGAATATGTTTAGATATTTGTTATTATACCTTTGAAGTAACTATTCCTTTGTAAAAACTAATTTGAATGTTAAACGGCTAGATGGAACTGGGGTAAACAGAACCCCCTACAATTGAATGAATGTACACACCCAAAACCTCTTCTGGGTTCTGGAGAACCCTGAGGGAGATGGGAAATGTAATCAATCTGGCCCTTAGGTGGTGGAGCCTGAGTTCTCAATGTAGCATATGTGTATCATAAAAACAGTAAGTATATTCTAAAGTAACCTTTTCAAATTTGGAGTCTGAAACAGATTGAAGTATACTATTTGCTGTCTCTGTTTTTTGTTTTGCTTCTTGTTTCAGGTAGCCCATTCCCTTGGTTCTAATTCTTCTTTGCAACAGGACTAATATGAAAATGTGTTTAATGTGAATGTATATATAGAGAAAGTCTATATCAGATTGCATGCCATCCTGGGGCGGGGGAGAAAATTTGATACTCAAAAGCTTGTGAAACTGAATGTAAACAAACAAATAAATGAATGAATGAATGAGACAAACAAAAATAACCTTTTCATAAACAAAAAACAAATTTACACATCCTACTCAAATATGTAAGTGTGGTCAAATCACAGAAAGTTGAAAGGGAGCTCAGCCCATATATGAAGTTCTGTAACAATCTAAGTAAGCCTCTCATAAAAACTTCCAGTGAGAGGATCCCCAAGGCAGCTCATTGTAGTCTTAGTTAACTCTAATAGGAATTTTTCTTACACAAAGTTTACGTTTATCTCTTTGCACTTTATATCTCTTGTGGCAGATTCTTCTCTCTAAAACTTAATACATTTAATCCCTCTTCCATGGGAAAGCCCTTCAAATAATGGAGAAAAGCTATCATGTCTTCTCTGGGTCTTCTCTTCTCCCTACTATATATCCTCAGTTCCTTTGGTTCAAGGGAATTTAAATTCAAGGAAATTCAAAGAGAATTCTTTCCCCTTCTCTTTTCTCTTCTTTTCCCCTTTCCTTTCTTTTCCCTTCACCACTCTTCTCTTTCTTCTCTTTTCTTTTCTTAAAAAAAGTTTCCATATCAAGAGGAGGCTATGCAGACCTCTGTTATATATAACTTGCTTTTCTTTTAAAATATACAATAAAGTCAACCAGTAGCTTTCAAAGCTGTCCTGTTTGTCTGTGTTTCTTTCTAGTCTTTCTTCTGTTCTCTGTCTTAAAGAAAAGCCTCAATATCTTTTCTTTTCCTTTCTTTCTTTTTTTTTTGCTACACTATCCTTATTCCTTTTCACCTTTCCATTCTACTCCTTCCCCTATGGAAAAGAAGAACTCAGTACTTGAAACAAATACTCTTTTGCATTTTTATGCATAATAGGTCAAATTATAATTTCTGCAGTGCTAGCACTGACAATACCATCTTCCCCATAAAATGAGCCAAATAGTGCAGTATAGGCTTCATCCCACATAGTGGTCTTATCAACGCTACTTTCCTAAAGGTATATTGAACTGGAATGATTAATGCTGTATGACTCCAAAGAGGATGATAGAAGTAGCATACATACTAATGTTGTTTACTATGTGGTTCACACTGTTGTATCAGCTCCTTTGAGATTGACTGTAAATTCTGTAAAGATTTAGAAAGTACTTACAATACGCTAGGCCCTCTCATGGGTGCTAAAGATTGTTTTTTCAGGGACAGAATTAGGTTATCAGTGAGGAAACATCCTTTATCAAACTTATCATGGGCTAAAAAGTTGCTTCAGACATTGAGAAGCTAGGTGACTTGTCCAGAATCCTGCAACCAATATGTGTGATAGGTAAGACTTGAACCCAGGTTGAATTGGTCTTCAAATTTGCCCTTTATTCAATATACTCAATGATTAGCTGCTGATGGGCATATCCTTCCATAGGAAGATGCATTCAAAGTGCCAAACAAAGCTCAAGTCCATTAAAATGATGTGATTGATGGGAAAACAAAGACAAAAATGGATGTCCTTGCCCCCAAGGAGCTTATAGTCTACTGGTACCTGGGTCAACATGATTGTGCCATTATAGAGAAAGGCATAATTTTGCAGGGAGTCATTACCCAAATTACTATGGAAAGCCTTTGGATTAACACATTAAAAATATCAGTATAAGTCATAAACTGTAAAATAATGGGTGGGGCAGCTAGGTGGCAAAGTGGATAGAGTGCCAGATCTGGAGTCAGGAAGACTAATCTTCCTGAGTTCAAATCTAGCCTCAGACACTTACTAGCTATGTGAACCATGGCTAGTCACTTAAACCTGTTTGCCTCAGTTTCTGGCAAAATGATCTGGAGAAGGAAATGGCCAACCAAAACAGTATCTTTGCCAAGAAAACCCCAAAATGGTTCCACAAAGAGTTAGACAGAACTGAAATGACTGAATAACAACAAAATAAAGGGAGTATATTTCCAAAGAAAGGGCTAAAAATCAGATGTAATTTATCCTAAAAATAAAATAAATGGATCAGAGTTAGTATCTAAAAGGATTCCATTGGAATAAAGAAGACCTTTGGTCCAAGTGGCTTATAGTATACTCACATGACAATAATTCTTCTGTTTTCCCCTCTTTTCATCCATAACAAAATACTCTCTATTATACTTCCTCCTTCCAGTTCCTGGATTTCCTCATATGTATATATCTGGACACCAATGCCCAATTTTATCCTAATTAAGACATATTGTTCTGTAGATAATTTAGTCCCAGCCTACCAAGTTTCAGGAATACCTATGAGGCTGAATTTGTGTTAGGGTCTTATGACTTACATTATGGAATCACCCATACTTTGTTCATTTGTGTGGGAATCCAAGCCATGGATTTTACTGTTGGCTCTCTTTTTAGCTGTCATTTCCTGTGAATTGTTTTGGTCATGTCTACTGCAATTTTTCCTACTTCATACCTGTTGTTGTTTAGTCATTTCAGTCATGTTTGAGTCTTCATGACTCCGTTTGGGGTTTCCTTGGCAAAGACAATAGAGTGGTTTACCATTTCCTCCTCCAACTCATTTGACAGATAAGAAAAATGAGGCAAACATTAAGTAACTTAGCCAGGATCACACAGCTAGTAAGTGTCTGAAGCCAGATTTGAATTCAGGGAGGTGAGTCTTCCTAACTCCAGGTCTGGCACTCTATCCACTGCAACACTTAATTGCTTACCTCTTTATTACTTAGTTTCAAATGTTCAATAGTCCTTCTTCCCTTCTTTCTTGCTGATTGTTTTCTTTTAGAAATATGTTGTTCTCCTTCCTAACCTCTAATAGGGTTTATAATCTGTTCACACAAAGCTTTTACTTGTCACTGTCACTGTCTTCCATTTTTACTACAGTCAGGACCCTCAGTTCTCTATCATTCTTGTTTATAGCTCTTGGGGTTGAATCTCATGGTAACATACCAGGAAACTGCCAGTAGGCCTCTTGATGGAAGGTTTATTTATATCAGTCTTCTTGCTCTTTGTGAAAACATGAAAGTAGCTTATTCAGTTGCACTGGATCAGTAATTGGTAGATTAGTAAAGTCAGTGCCTTAATGTGACAGAAAATATCCTTAGCTGTTGTCTATAAGTAGGTCTCAAACAGAAATTCAACTAGCAATCATTGAGGACTTCACCTTATTTCTTTTCTTCTTGGTGAAAGTTTTCAGAAACCTCCTTCCATCTGACTGCCACTTTACCACAAAGGAATGGATAAAATCAAAATAATGATGATAGCTAACATTTATGTGTATTTTAAGATTTATAAATCACTTTATAAATACTACCATATTTGATGTAATAATCTTGGGATGTAGTTGTTATTATAAACCTCATTTTTACATATGAGAAAAGTTAAATGACTGCCTAGGGCCACACAAAGTGTCTGAGGTAGTATTAGAAAGCAGATCTTCCTAAGTGCAATTCCAAAGCACTGGTTAACAAAATTGGTAATTGGGCAGGTCAAGGTAAGGGTCTAAGTTTGGGTAAATAGTTTGTTTCAATTTGTTATGCCAAGTGGTCAAGGAATGCCTGTGGGTTTTTTAAGCTTGGGTGCATGGGACTACCCCACTCATATTACCCCACTCATATTCTAATGGACCATCAACATGAGAGGTTCTGGCTTACTTCCAAATCATTCTGAATGGGATCCAACTATGTTAGCAATGGTTGCATACAGATGATAAGATATATAGAATTTTTGGTTTAAGATTTAAGTCATCAGTAGAGATTGGATGACTTAACAAGTACATAGTCAGAATTTTTGTAGCTGTGCCAAAGTAAAATATACTTTATTTTTTGCACTTGTGTTGGCTTTGTTATTTAAAGTAGAACATGACTTGATTCATCCAGAAAATTGATCTATGATTACAATAAAATATTCATATCCTTCTTTTGTATTAGGGAAGTTATTGATATTAAAGACCTCAGTTCAAATCTCACCTCTAAAATTTATTAGTTGTATGGCTCTGGGCAAGTTATTTTATTTCTTTGAGGCTTGGTTTCTCAGTCATAAAATAGGGAAAACGAGTTATGATGATAATGATGATGATGATGATGCCAGTTAACATTTCTGTAGGGTCCCTGTGAGATAGAACTAGACCTAGAATGATGAATGACTTATCTACAATCACACTGCTAGTAAATGGACAGAACCTGGCCACAGAGTCTTTCGAGGCTTTGGATTTTGAGGCTTTTGGATTCAAAATTTAGTTTTCTATACACATCTTACCCTGGATGCAAGTGTATTATGGATTACTGTCATGGTTCAGACTATATATGTGCCTATTTTCCATGACTCTACTCTGTGGCTACCACAACTGGGAAAAAAACAACCCAAATACACCAAGGAGTAACAAATTCAACATATGACAACTCTGCAGAAGGGAGAACTCATTGTCTGTCAGTGCTGGTCTCTAAATCCATCAGTGACAACCCATTAAAATAACCAATTTTATCAAGGATATCAAATTCCTCTCCCAATAACATGCTCAAATATATATAGTCCTTAACAATGTGGTATTTCCAATGAGGACTCCATTATTTGCCAGTTTTACCCAACTATACTTTAAATTAATCAATTTCCTAATTAAAAGAAATTGTGCCTGCAAGTTGCAGCGGGAAGAGGGTGCGGGAAAACCTCTACCTGGCATTCTGGTCACATGCAGGGGCCACATGTTCTATGGGATTCAAATGAAGCAGAATTGCAAGTGGAAAGTAAAGAGTGAACTGGAGAGTTCATATTTGCCCTTCATAAAGGAAAACTTTGGCTCCATCTACCACCATGAGGGACAGGAGGCTGAAAGAGGTGGAAAAGTGTTGAGTATCCAGGGATGAGTTAAACAGCATGATGATGTGATTCCAAGTGATATACTTACCTTATCTCTCTCTCTCTCTCTCTCTCTCTCTCTCTCTCTCTGTCTCTCTCTCTCTCTGTCTCTGTCTCTGTCTCTCTCTCTCTCTCTCTCACACACACACACACACACACACACATTCTACCCTTTCTGGGCTCTTTTCCCAGCTAGCACAGGTACTAGGGTAGTTGAGGAAGCAGGGGAACAACAACTCTTTTGATTTATTTTTTTTTGGAGGTAAGTGGTGAGTTGGGGTTAAGTGATTTGCCCAAGGTCACATAGCTAGTAAGTGCCAAGTGTCTGAGGCCATATTTGAACTCAGGTCTTCCTGACTCCAGGGCCAGTGCTCACGGCTCCATCTAGCTGCCCCTCTTTGATTTTCAAAGTACTCTGCCAATCCACTCAAACTGGTACACTTACCATTAATAATAAGTTAGTGGATGCAATTAGTTCAGAGCAAAGGCATTTACTAAGATGGCATATTAAGTAATAAAACATTCCTTCCATAAACCTGGGGCATACTTTCCCACAAACACATACAGTGTCAGTGGCATAAGTGGGAACATATTTAAAATATGCTGGTCAGTCAGTCATTCAATAACATTGATTAAGTGCCTAATATTTTCCAGGCACTGTGCTAAGTGCAGGAGATACAAAGAAATATAAAGGAGAAGTTTTCTCTTTCTCTCCAGGCATTCCTAGTCCACTGGGGGAGACAACATGGAAATAATTACAGACAAACAAGATGGCTCTACAGGATAAAATTGAAATAATCAATAGAGGGGAGGTACTAGCATTAAAGGGAGACCAGGAAAGTCTTCATGTAGAAGATAAACATGAAGAAGCCAGGATAATGAAGCACACATAGAGAGAATACCCATGGCCAAGGGGACATTACCTCTGACCCTGTGAGGCTCCAAAGTCCCTTCACTTTTCCCTTCTGGAGAGAGTCTTTGCTGAGCAGATTTCTCAGCTGGATTCCCCGGGACTGCTTATCTCTGATAAGGGTTAAGAGAGATACACGAACCCTAAAAACTGGAGTTTCTGGACAGGGGAGAGTGGTCTGGAATGAATTCAGACTCAAGTATTCTTGAAGTCAAAGTGGCAAAGATTTACTGTTATGCTTTTCAGTGGGCAAGAGTTCTTAGAGAACCTGCGATTTAAAAGTAAACAGGTAAACTTTATATAGGTTAAACTATAGTAAAATATGTGCCAAATATGTTAACTAGGTGATTTAGGGTGGAATTAGGGAGTGGTTACTGGAAAAAGTCGGGGAGGGTGATACCCAGAGGTGTGGTTTTAGGTCTAAAACATCACTAAGTCAACTAATGGTCAGGGCTGGATGAGAAATACCCAGGCTGCCCTCCATCAATGTCTTGTTAGACAAGATAAACGTAAGGGAGTATGTCTAAGTCTAAGATATACATAATGAGGAGTTCAGGATGTATATTATAGTCCAGTGCGGAGTAAATACCTCCATGAGCCAGTACACAGCTAGTTCAAACTAACAAATTCTATCGGTGCAGGTGCTACTGTATCAGGGAAAGAGATAAATGTTTTGCTAGGCATGCTGTCCTAGATCTGGGGACAAACTGCCAGGGATAGCGTTTTGAGGCTAAGGAGAAGTGTGACTTTGGAATTGGAGTCCAAGCACAGGCACCCAAATACCCTATCATCACCACAGTTTAAACTTTGATAACCTGTGCTAATCCATACCTGGCTCTCTTCTCTGCTGTCAGGAATCATTCTTTTCACTGACTGTCAATCACCCTACTGGGTGCAATATCTCCTACCGGGCAAGGAATGCCTCTGTAAAGGTCATGACCAATGTGGGTCGGGGAGAAGATGGGGGAATGAGAAATAACTCTCCACTATTGCCTTCTGGTAGAGGCACAGGGGACACATTCCACAAAGCTGTCTTCTTCTCTCCTTGACTAATTCCAGAGCTGGCAACATAGATTTTTTTTTTAAAGGCCACCAGGGAACCGGCCAATCTTTTGCCAGCTAGTGGCAAGCTGCCCCTTCAATTCCATCAGAGGATACTCTTCTACTTCATAAATCTTAATAAAGGATCGACTCACTTTTGTGAATAGTTTAACTGCACATGAAGACCTCATCCTCTCTGTTAAACATCTCTTACTTTCTGTGATTATATCACCTAGGCTGTAAGGGGCAGAAGTTAATCAATCAGGGGGATCCTGACCCAACTCCCCCCTACTAAACACAAATACCTTTTTATACCAATTGGTCTCTGGGTATGGAGGGGAGACATTAACATCCTTCTTGTGCTTGACTAAGAGTAACCCTCCTGTTTATAATTTTATAAGATTTTATTATATATATTATATATTATTTATTATATATTATATATTAATATATATTATAATTATAAGATTTTATAATCTTAAAACAAACAGTAAAATAGCCCTCAATTCTGAGATGCTAATTCAAGTATATGCTCATTCTTTTCCTCTGCTTGAACAGTACAATTTTCATATTTTGTTTATCTAAATTTTTTTGCACAGCTACTTATACTTCAAACGAGTAAGTTCAAGTTCAAATCACAAGATTATGTACTTAGAACTAGAAGAAGCCTAAACTTCCTCCTACTTTGCCAGTAAACTACTAAAACACACACATATGCACGCACGCGCGCGTGCGCACACACAGACACAGACACCCCTATCTTTTCAAAAGCAAGTGAATCCCTAGGGTGCTGGGGTGCACCCACTTTAATACCAGAGAGCCAGATTGTTCAATTTCTTGTGGAAAGAGCATTGCATTTAGAGGCAGAGAACCAAGGTTAAAATTCAGGTTCTGCCAAACTTTAATACTTGTGATGACTTGGGCAAATTATTTCACTGCTTTTCTAAGATCTGACTTCCTCATTTGTAAAGTGAGGGAATTAGAATAGATTATTTTTTAAGGTCACTTCCAACTCTAAGTCCTTTGAGCCTGCGCTTCTATAAGATACACATTTTGCTAGAAATAGACAATCTCTTGTCCCAAATCCTGATTCTTTAACACTCATTTGGACTTTCTTAAGCTTTAACTCTTCTCTGTAGGTGTCTAGGCACACACAGTTATCTCTTTGGCATCATGGGGGTTAAAGGCATGGGACCCCTTGCATTCTAGAAAATCTGAAAAAGTTTTTGGCACTCCCTTTGTACCAGAGAATGTCTGAATTTTCCCTTTTTCTTTTAGGGAGTGTTTACAGTACCTTATTGTAAAACTTGGGCTGATATTATACCATACCATATGCATATTTTATGTATTTCTGAGTTTCCAAACTTTTTCTACGTTATCTGATAGCCTTCGCTTGTTGTCTGTGGCTTCCACAAAATTCCCCCCAAATTCCCATTTAATTTCTGATGTCTACCCCTGATACAGTGAAACTGTGATGAGGAAAGTCATAATGAAGAAGGAATAACTGTATTGTTAATGACAAATACGTGCAAGTCATAAATACATTCTTTAAGGAATTATTGAGTCCAAAACAAAGGAAATTTACCTTCAAATAAATGTTTAATGGTATAAGTGGCTTACATCCCAGAAGGACAATACTAAAGTGCTTAGGTAAATGTAATAACAAAATTTTAAAGCTTGATTACAGATGAGGAAGCAGTGGCTGAGCCATGACAGGAATAAGACGCTATTCTCTTTCTCTGGGCTTTTTCTCTGGCAGCACCCCAGGCATGCAATGCTCTCCCTCCTCTCTGCCTACTGGCTTCCCTTTCTTCTTTCAAGTCCTCATTACATTTCCTCTTCTTCAGAAGCTTCTCCTAACCCCCTTTTAATCCTAGTGCCTTCCCTCTCTTAAGTGTTTCCTATTTATCCTGTATACAGATTACTTATATGTTGGCTTTCCTCCCCCATTAGGTTCTGAGCTCCTTGAGGGCAGGGACAGTTTTTTTGTTTTTTTTTTACTCTTTTTGCATCCCCAGTATCTAGTACTGTGTCTAGCACCTAGCAGTTGCTTTAAAAAAATATTCCTTGACTGACTGACTGACAAGAATCTGAGAGCTAAATTTCTGAAGTCATAGAGGTCACTAGACTTCAGGTTGGAAGGTATAGTATAAATCACATAGCTCAGTCCTTTCATTTTCTGAACAAGGAAGGTAAGGACCAAAGAAACCAAACAACTTGTACAAAAGCACAAAGGTCCTTAGTTAGTTGTTGACTTTGTAAAACAAATGAATAAATAAAGCAAAAACCGTAGGAATAGAAAAAAGAACATGAAATGGTATATTTAATGAAGAAAATGTATAATTTAACATTTGGAGGTTACTTTTCTTAGGTGAACCTACAAGTGAATTTCACCAATATTGATATTCATTGTGTAGTTTTATGTAAGTGGCAGAGGGATTGTTAAAGGTCAGGTCCTTGGACTCCAAATCTAATGTGCTTTTCAGTACGCCATGAGGCAGGACTGTAGTTTGGTAGGAGTGTCATTGCTGAAGTTAAGGGAATCATCTGTTAGGAGAAGATAGCCATAGCTTTGGAAGTGAAGAAGATTGGGAGATAGTATAATAGATATTAATGAGATAGGGAGATATTGTAATAAAAGAAGAGGACTAAAGGGAGAATCTTGGGGGTATAGCTACCTTAAACAAAGAAAAGGAACCAGTGAAGGAAAGAGAGAAGGAGCAGACAGAGAGGTGAATAGAGAATTCTTGGGGCAGGTAGGTGGTACAGTGGATTGAATGCCAGGCCTGAAGTTAGGAAGATCTGAGTTAAACTCTGGTCTCTGATACTCACTAGCTGTGTGACCCTGGGCAAGTCATTTAACCTCCATTTGCTCACTTTCCTTTTCTATAAAATGAGTATAATAATAGCACTTAACTCTCAGGGTTGTTGTGAAGATGAAAATGAGAAAATAATTCTAAAGTACTTAGCACAGTGCCTGATACATAGTTAGCTGTTATCATTATTACTGAGTAAAGCTCAAACTCCATTCCATAGAATTGAAGGCCAGCAAGGATCTGGCATCATGCTCTTCCTTCACCTTTATTTCTTATTAATTCCTTCTTATTTTCTAAGTTCGAGACAAATGGTGCTTCTTAACATTTTCCATATATATAACCCATCTCAAATGAGATACTATAATACAGTGATTTGCAATCTTTTAAAACACTATATAAATGTTAACTCATTATTATTATCTCAATCAAATTGTTACCTATTCCCTATGCCTGGAAAATCCCCCCTGAACCTTTCTCTGATTAACAAATCCTACCTTTCCTTTAACATCAAACTGAAAAGACATCTCCTTCAGAAAGCCCTTCCCTCTCTTCATCAATCATGATGACATTTCCTTATCTTGAACCTTATCTAGGACTTCTCTCTCTGATGTATTTGTCCTGTTTCATTTTACATTATAGTTAATTGTGCATTTGCAATATCTTCCAAGCAGACTACAAGAGTCAAGAGAACATGGACCCTATCTAACCTAAGCTTTGTATATCTATTAGTGCCTAGCACAGAGTTTGATCCCTCTCAAAACAACTATCTAGTTATATCTTCCCCAAGCGCAAGACTTCACACTTATCTCTATTGAACTTCATTTTATTAAATTCACTCTAGTGTTCTAGATTGTCAAGATCTTTCCAACATGCTTAAAATAGAATTCATCATCTTCAATTCAATAAATCCAATTCAGTCAACATCTTATTAAGCTCAATATGAATCAGCAGTGTGATGTGTTAGCTAGATGGCATTAGGAGGGGCATACTTTCCAAGAATAGGTAGGTAACAATCTTTTTGTACTTGTACTGACACACAGGCTTGCAGCAGAACTCAATTCTGATCCCATCCCCATCCCCCTTGCTGGTGCTGAGGAAAAGCAAAAGGTTGAAGCTTGTCCTGACTGGGACAGCAGTGTGGCAGTACTCTTGACTGCAACAAAGCTAAACCAGAGAATGGAGAAACAGAGGGATTTGGGGCAGGAAATATATGTGACTGTGTGGCATTCTACTAAGCCTGAGGAAAAGAACCTAGCATCCAGGTGGGAGCAGTTCTGTCACCCCAGAAGTCACTTCTGGTTGGGGTAGAGCAGGGTGGGATAGAGACTGAGGTAAAAATGTAAATTGTTCCAAGTGAAAGGAAATTGAGATAGCTTTGAGAATCAACACCCAGGGAAGGAGTTAGAAAGTGAGAAATAGGGAAATGTAAGGGAAAAAATTACCAAAGATCTTAGGAGGAAGAAAACTCACTTAAAGATTTTGAGCAAAGGCATGAACCAATAATAAAGAAATTAATAACAGATGGAGATATGACTTCCAGATCAGCTAAGTAATTCTAGACATCTATGTTTAAATATTGCAAGACAAAGGAAAACCTACACCAGATGAGACAGAGAACCCTATGAATTCCGAAGAGAACATGGAATCACGGTAGGATGCTCTGTAATGATTTAAGAGAAATAAAATTGTGAAGGTAGAACTTATCACCCACACAGCAGGAATTACTGACATAGTATAAGAGCTTGAATCCATGGTGGCAAGTATCACCAAAGAAACAAAAGAGAGAATGACTGATTAGGGGTGCAAATATGCAGAAGTGAAAGACTGGAAGAAGCAAAAAAAGAACAAAAAGCAATAGTTAAAGAAAAGATGATCTCCATATAAGTAAAAACACATTACACTTTGAGACACGATACATGAAAACAATGGAAAAATTATTGGTCTCCCTGAAGAACATGACAAATAAAAAAAACCTGAACCCAATAATGCAAGAAATAACACAAGAAAAATTCTCAGAACTTCTGAACACAGAAAAAAAAAGTACAAATCAAATTAATCCAGATATAGCCTTCAGGAAAAAAAGCCCTATGCTACAAAATTATTTGAAATTTCTTCATTATACCACTTAACTCAGCCTTGGATATTCATCACCTTCCCAAGTCTCTCAGCCTCCCCTCCCCTCTGATTGGAAGGCTAGAAGATGGAGCAATAAATTCTTCTAAAAGTTTTATAGAAGGCAGGATCAATCTTCATTTTCTACCTGCTGCTCTGCTTGGTTTGAACTCCATAGAATAAGATAATCCTTGGCTTCCCTACCTCCCCAAACTCCCACCGCTGCTCTCCAGTATCATCTTGGGTGTTTTCTTCCCCCATTAGACTATAAGCTCCTCAAGTGTGAAGAATCTTTCTTATTTGTTTTCCCAGTACTTAGTAAAGTGCCTGGTACGTTGTTGTTGTTCAGTTGTGTCTGATTCTTCCCATGGACCTTACTGTCCATAGGGTTTTCTTGGCAAAAATACTGGAGTGGTTTTATCATTTTCTTCTCCAGTGGATTAAGGCAAACAGAGGTTAAGTGACTTGCCCAGGGTCACACAGCTAGTAAGTGTCTAAGGCCAGAGTTGAATCTGGTCTTCCTAACTCTAGGTCCAGTGCTCTATTCATCGAGCCACCTCCTTACCTCCTATGTGCGTGGCACATAGTAGATGCTTAATAAATGTTTATTGAATTGAATTGAAATTCCAAAGATAGTGGTTAAATGAACAATTCCAATGAAAATAGTAAATTCTGCAAATGAAAAGGAGAAAGACTTTCAAATACAAAGGAAAAGTGATTAAAATACACATTATTAATCTGCACCCAACAGAAACTGTAAAGGAGAATAGAATAGTGTGTTCCAAAGAACAAAGGTTCTCAAGATGCAACCCAAGGTGAAATATCCTATAAATTTGCACTTAACCATCAATTAAAAAAAAAGATAAATGTTCAATAAAAAGAGGCACTCGCAGCATTCCTAGCAATAAAAGCAGTCCTGAACAAATTGTTTGCTTTGCAAACATTTCAAACAAGAGATATACAAGAATGACAAATATGGCAGGCAAGGACAACAATAACAAAATAATAAGAGAGAGACCATGAAGAGGTTCCTTTCTAAAAGTACACAAGGTGACAAGGGTGAAAGCAGTTCAATAGAATTGCTGGTGGAAAAACAGGTCTGAGACATGAGCTCAATCTCTGCCTACAGGTGAATAAATGCCTTTGTGGAGGAATGGGAGAGGAGGCTGTGTAAAAGGGGAGTGTGGGGGAAGAAAATAGAGGAGGTTATGTAATGTATTTTAATGAATTCTAAAGTTAACAATGAAGGGAAAATACCCCCCTGTAGTCTTTCAGGAAGAAGATAGCCGAAAGCAGAAGGCACAAAAAGACAAAAGAAGAGATTAAACAGAAATCTTGTCTAAGTGATAGGAGGAAATCCTATTAAAGAATGCTCCCATGCAGAAAGAGAGATCATATAATGGGAGATGAGGATGCTGCAATGGGTATAATTTATAGGGATTTGCTGCTTAGAGAGACCTCTCATTCTGCACCAAGACAATGGGAATCAAAGTTCCTTAGGGCAGCTGACACCCAGAAGATGGGGAAGGCATGGACCTGGGGAAGAGATTTTATGGTAAATGGAGGGAAATGACCACAGGAGTGGCAAAGTTAAATAATAAACTGCACAGTAAGAGACATAGGAAAATTCCAAGTATAGGACAATAGTTTCTCTATGATAAACAGGAGCTGGCAATTCTAAGAGTGAGACACAACAGAAAAAAAATAGAGGGTTGGGAACAAGATCTACAAGACAGCATAGAAACAATTTAGAAGAGGAAACTCTGAGTACCTTAGAAGTTTTAATCCTATGAGGAGCACAGAGACTAAAGAAGTGCTAAATAAATATAAAAACTAGGAATCAAAGAATTAAAAGTCTAGAATAGACAGGGGAGAGAAATAACGAAAAGAGTAGAGAAAGAAATCATTTTTAGGAAAAAAGTGTAGAAACGAAATATTTAAAGCTACTAACGAAACAAGTCAAAAGAATAAATGAAAAGGGATTTTACTTCACTACTTAGCTGAGAAAGGGAAAAAATAGGAAAAAATAAATAATTAGATAAAAAGAAGAAAGAAAAAGGAACTGATTAGCCAAATAAAACTCTAAAACTAGTAATGAATGGGGAAGGGGCGATTAAGGGTGTAGGGAAGAAAGTCCATGGGAATATGGTTACTTTAAAGTAGATTAAACTAAAATAACCAAAGAGACAAAATATTATATTTATTGATGAAGGAAAAAAACTCATAATTTTGAAAAAAATCAATCAGAGGTTAATGGAGGAAAATATCTTTAAGTGTTAATGGATGAAATAATCCAATTTAAAAAAAGAGTGATAGATTGGATGACAAAACAAAACCCCATGTCTGTTGTTTATAGGAAATATGCACAATTAAACAAAGACATAAACAGAATAAAATGTGGGCTTTGCAAGGAAAATTTACTACATATCAGATGAATCCAAAAATGTAAGAGTAATCATTCTATCAGACAAAACAAATATAAACATTTGCAACATGAAAAGGGATTAAATAAACTACATCATGCTAAAAGGAGCCATAGACAACAGACCAACATCAATATTAAACTTGCATGCTCTAAATGCCTTGATATCAATATTCATATAGGAAAAACTAACTGAACTACAAGAAGATATAGACAGTAATATGATAGTGGTAGAATATATCAATGTCCTCTCTCAATTTGAATGTGATGAACAGAAAGGAAAATAAAGAATCAAATTGTTGAAGAAAGTAGAGTTAAAAGACTTAAGATATCTTCTAAATGAGATGATTGAGGAGATACTTATACATATTTATGTCTGTATATGTATATATTTTTCACCACCACATGGAACATTTATAAAAATTGACCATGTATTAGGGCACAGAGATCATAGGCTACAAAATAAGCCCTCAGAAATGTTACATTTCTGAATAATAACAAAATTCAAACAAGGAGGGTGACCATCCATGCTTAGAGAACAGGAGGTCAATGAAATAGACAAAGAAGGAGCAGGCAGAGAAGTAAAAAAGAAAACCACAATAAAGTTTTGTCACAGAAATCAATGTAAGAAAGAGTGTCGAGAAGGAGGAGGTGCTCACCATCATCAGAAAGGTTAAGGAGGCTTGACAATGGCTAAATGGTCAAAGGGTATGAACATTTTTCAGAAGAAGAAATAGAAATGATCAATGAAATTCTGTTATATGATAGAGATTGGCCACTTGCTTCCTCACTTGGATTTACATTTTGAATGTACGTATATTTGTCTATATTGTTTCCCCAGCAAGGAGAACTTAAGCACAGTGAGGGCAGGGACTGTTTCATTTTTGTGTCTCTATCCCTCTTGCTTAGCCTAGAGGGAACAAATTAGTCATTTAATAAATGCTTATCTGTCAATTGACAAGGGCATGCTGACTTATTCCCCATTCCACATATCTCTATCAAAATCTCAAAATTCAAAGGACTGGAATGTCCAATCAGCTTAGTGATCTTTATTGCTATCCTTATAAAAAATATATTCTTCCTCACATGAGGCTATAACTTGTACTATTTTCTTTTTAAAAAAAATTAATTTTTAGTTTTCAACATTCACTTCCATAAGATTTTGAGTTCTAAATTTTCTCCCCTGTCTCTCCCCTTCCCCTCCTCAAGACAGAGTGCAATCTGATATAGGTTCTACATATACATTCATATTATACATATTTTCACATTTGTCATGTTGTAAAAAAGAATTAGAACTAATGGGAGGAACTGTGAGAACAAAGAAACACACAAACAAAAACAGAGAGAACAAATAGTGTGCTTTGATCCGCATTCAGACTCCATAGTTTTTTTTCTGGATGTGGATGGCATTTTTCATCGTGAGTCTTTTGGAGCTGTCTTAGATCTTTGAAGAGCTTAGTCACAGATAATCATGGTACAGTGTTGCTGTTACTGTGTACAGTGTTCTCCTGGTTTTGCTTATTTCACTCAGCATTAGTTCATGTAAGTCTTTCCAAGCTTTTCTGAAATCCTTCAGCTCATCATTTCATATAGAACAATATATAACTTGTATAAAATCCGAACACTATAGTTTGGTGAAAATCTTTTAATGATAAGTAATGTTTATATTCTTTATAAATAATATATAATACAATAATATAATGTAAAATAGTATTTATGAAATATTTATATGTACTATGGTAGATAAATTATTTTATGATCTATTATAACCATATAGCAATAAGTAATATGTTGTATATTTATAATTATAAAATAAAAAATTTAAATATAATAATAATTACAACTTGTACTTCTATAGTGTTTTAAAGTTTTCAAGGTGCTTTGCATATATCATCTCACTTAAATCTTACAATAAACCTATGAAGTAGGTATTTCAACCTTATGTTTTTGTTTTCCAATACCTGAATTAACGCACCTGCAGACTCATTTTTTGCCTGACTAACTTACCCTTAGTCAGGTAGTCATATGCTACATCAGCCTTTTTGTTTTTTCTATTCTCCTGAGCCTTGAATAAAAGGGACCTAGTTTCATGAAGTTTCGCTTTACCAATTGGCAGGATGTTTCAGCATCAGCTAGCTTAGCAATTAATTCTGCATCCTGTAGTCGGGGTAGATTCAACTCCTCTTTTAAGGTATCTCTTTTCTTAAAGAAAGATCTGGCTGCTTCCCAAAGCAATCCAATTAGCATAGCAGGCTTTGCCTTTTATTTTGCCTGAGAGAGCTCACAATAACATCTGAATTTATCTTTGATCTCCATTGATATAAGCCTGGGATGGATACAACATAGTTTCCACAGCTCTGTCATATGAAGGAGGCTTCTTATGTCCCAGCCCTATAGTCTTATTTTCTTTATTTTTCTTTTTTTTTATTCCATTATCCTTGGGACTCAGTAAAGACCATTTTGTAAACATCTTAACCGTATTAAAACAGGGCCTCTCAAATCCTTGAACACCAAGAGCAATATTTAATCTAAAGCATCATTCAGACTACATCAGGCTCTGTAATGCCAATGGCTTCATCCGACTTTCCAGGAATAATCCTTTTTCAAAGTGATCCTTAGTCAATTAAATCAAACATCTTTTGCTCAACTCCATAAAGATAATGGACACTGTGAGCTTCATTGTAGAAATTCTCTCCCCTACCCTCACTTCCCATATTTCCTTGCAATTAACACCATATAACCAATACTATCAAATATGCAAAATTCTGGTTTTCCAAAGAGTTATTAATCACAAAACTTCATTTTACCCTAACATAGTCTTCTTCTCTCTATTTCATGCTTTCCCTTTCTTCATTTCTCAAGCTTCTATTCCTTTCTCTCCTCCAAAGTACTAAAAGGGCATCTTTGCAAAGTAATTGTGCATCAATTGGAAAATGACTGAACAATTTTGTAGCATGTGAATATAATAGAATATTACCATGCCATAAAAGTGATGAATATGAATAATTCCAAGAAACTCCAGTAGACTTTAAGAAATGGTGCAAAGCAGAGTGAATAGTTTATACCGTAGGGTATGTAGGGCATAACTAGGGAAATAGTTTATACTATAATAATGAAAGGAAAACATCATTGAAAGGCTTGAGAACTCTGATCTGTGCAGTCTCCAATCTTGACTTCAGAAGGCTGATGGCAAAACGTACTTCTCTCTTCTTAGCAGAGAAGTGGAAGACTATTAGGTATGGAATGATATCTGTGTTGTTAGACAAGGCTAGCACATTGGTTCGTTTTCCTTAATTATACTCCTTTGTTGCAAAGAAGAACTCAAGGATGACAATCACTGGGAAGTCACATGGATGTGAAAAATAAAAAGCATCAGTAGATCACTTTAAAATTTGTTTTTTATACTGAATCTTTTTCTAGGAGGGGGAAGAAAGGGTCAAAATACAAGGGGGAAATTCAGGCAATGTAAAAACAAAAGATAGCATTTAAAATTTATTTTAAAAATAGAACTTTTACAGACACTGTAAAAAAAATTAGGGAGCACTGGACTTGGAACCAAAAGACCTCAAACAGAATCCTGATTCTGTCACTTGCTGATTGTGTGACCCTGGATCTCTGGGTCTCATTTTCACCATAATAATAGATGACACTTTTAAAAAGGCATTTAAAAGTTTTCAAAGTGCTTTACGTACATCATCACCCTATTTGAGCTTCACAATAATCTTGTAAGGTAAGTACTACAGGTATCATTGTCCCCATTTTATAGAGGAAGGAAGACTGGAACCCAGGTTCTTCCCAACCCAAATCCCAGTGGCCTTTCACTACACCCAGCTGTCTTCTCTCTGCATCTGTAAAATGGGAATAATAACTGCTTAAAGATTGCAGAGAGGAGCAAATGAAGAGTGGAGGTAAAATATTTGCAGTTAAGATACTAACTTATTACTATCTTTGCCTCCATACAGTCATACACCATACACAGTTAGCAGACATTATTAGATGGTGAGTCAGCATCATTGAGAAGTGTTTTTGTAGAATGCCTCTAGGGTGGTCATTCCTTTGGGTCTTTATTTAGACTGTCCTGCCATAATCAGAGTGGAAAAAGTTCATTCTATTATATGTTGTCTCATAGTCTTCTTAGCAGTTGTGAATACATCTAATTTCAGCTTAGTTCCCTCCATCTGATTGGTTTATTAGCCTAGTCTGACCTCATGATGCCTCAGTCTTGGTATTTTGTAATTATCTCCTTTTTTCTGGAATCAATTCTCTTTGACTCATGATACCTTGGTAACTTTCTCTAGAATCCTTTTGTGGACATACATGATCATTTGTGCTAATTGTCATACAATCTTCATGAAGATCCTACAATAATGGAAAACCAGATTTTAAAAAACCCTGTTATTACAATTAATTGATTCATTAAGACAGAATCAAAAGGGAGCATGGTATAGTGGGTTGAGAACTTCAATGTAAGGGAGACCTAGGTCCAAGCCCTACCTCTGACATATATTTTGCTATGTGACCCTAAGTATGGCACTAAACTTCTCAGTGCCCTAGTCAACTCTTTAAGACTATTATGTGGAACAGGTGCCAGAATTCACTGGTAGAGGGAGTTAAACCCATGAAACCACAAGTTTATGGTCCAAACAAAACACAGACTTAGTTTTTATTCTCTACAGAGTTCCTATCAGCTCATAGTCTTGGTGAAGTTTGGCATGTTCCATGAAGTGGCTCATATTTTTACAACTTTCGTTGTTCTTTGAGTCTTTCCAGCTTGTTTTTCACAGCATGGGACCTCTGAAGGACCATGGTGCTGAAAGGATCAAGTTTACTTGGTAACTAGAAATAAAACAAAACAAAGCAAAACACATGACTGTGACTCTCATGGGCCTTACAATGCAGCAGAAGAGGAAGTATATACAAATATAAAATATTATACAATAGCTATAACGTAGAAGTATAAGAGAAGTACAAATTGTTATGCAAGCATCAATAACAGAAAAATCATTTTTGACTAGGGGAACCAAGAAAGGCTTCTTGGAGGAGGTAGCATTAATTTTGAAGGATGGACAGTATTTCCAAAAGTTAAGATCATCAGGATGGCAGTCAGGGTATAGGGAATGGTGAAAAAGCACAAGGAGTGGTAAGTAGTCCAAATTAGCTGGGGTGTAGTGATGTGAAATGCAGTGGAAAGAGGAAGGAGGAAAGAACTCTGATTGTAGAGGGCTAAAGAGTTTGAATTTGATTCAGTCTTCAATAGGGGACTTCTGAATGGCTCTAATAAAAGGACATTATCAGTCATGTGACTAAAGAGGATTAATTAGTCCATTTTCTCACTCATTTAATCAGTCAACCTATAACCCTTACCATGTGTCTTTGTTATGCTAGGTGCCATAGTCCCTCCCAACCCCCCAAAAAATGTAAGAATGGTTGATTCCCTCCAGAACCCTCAGTTAAAGAGATTGTACTTGTGCGTGCATGCACACACACACACACACACACATACACACATACACACACATACACACACACACACACACACACACACACGCACTGGTAGGAAACAAGGCACCCTCAGAGATCATGCTCTGGAAGACTTAACTCTTTCTGGTATTTAATATCCTACCTACCTCCAATTCCCCATTGGTGAGTGCCTTACTGTGTCTCATTATATCTAGGTGGCTCTAGCCATGTTCTGCTTAAGTCCTTGGCTATCTTCTCATGAGTCAGCACATGTACTCTTTTTTTGTCCACTCCTACCTCCAAACTCCCTATCCCCAGTCAATCTACTCCCCTAAGGCTTCACCTGCCATCCCTGCAACTCTCCCCCAAAAGATCATTTCCTAGTCATTCGTCTCCTATATGTATCTCCTATACCATTTCTCAATTAAAATATAAATTCCTAGAGGACAGAGACTGTCTTAACACAATGCCTGACACATACTAAATGTTTAATAGATGTTTTTTCATTCACTCATTCATGACGAGGAAGCATATATTATCAAGGAAATATATGTGGTAGCCTGCGCAAGAAAGATCAGTCAGGGGCAGCAGGGTACTGTGAACTGAAAGCCCTGCCACCAGCATCTTTTAGCATATTATTTTTATCATGGATAGGGGAAGGGCTAATGAGCAGATATAGATACAAAGCAGAGTTGGAACAGCCATATACTAAAGAGATAAGACCTAAGGAAGGGAACATGATGGTCCAAAGCTCACCAACCTTAGGAACAGATCTGAGAAGGGAACAGCTCTGAGAAGCAGGGGAGTAAGAAAAGGTTGATCAACAGAAACAAGAGCAAAACAAGATAGCTCACTGTGATCATTTGATCAAAGTTTCCTCCAACCCCCTCATTTCACAGATAAAACTGATGCACAGAGAAATTAAATAACTTGTCTAAGGTAACAACAAGCTAGTAACCGAGTTGGAATTGAACAAAGGACTTCTGATTCCAAATTTACTCTACCTCCCTCCTCCCCACCTTGCAAAGCACTTTATATCTCTCATTTTATCCTCACGAAAGTCCTTGGAGGTAGGTGTTGTTATTTTTCCAAATGAAGAAACTGAGTGATAGTAAGTTAATTACCATGATTACATAGCTATTAAGTGTCTAATATGAATGTAGGTCTACTTGACTCTGAGCCTGGCACTTGACCCATCATGCCTGCTGCTTGCTCTCAGCTATACCTGACTTCATCTCAGAGACATAATAGGAGACCACTGAAACCTCCAGCTTTCTATCCTTGGTAACTTTTGAATAAACCCCTAAGGGATCCTGAAGCTCTATCTTTCCTAAGGGACTGAACCTGATTTTCATGTAGATGCTCACGTGGCCCTCACCATGCCAGAACGTGAGTACAATGCACATACTGATCTGACTAGCAGAGATTGCTACTCAACATATTGTCCCTACTCTGACACCAACTGATGATCTGGTATTAACAAAATGGGTCCATCAAACTGCTGGACATTTAGGAGTCCATGCCATACACCAGTTGTCACAAGACTGAGGTATTAGTATCTCTCATTCATTATTAAAACAAGTAGCAGAGGAATGTTATATATGTAAATTGAAAAAGGAACAAACTGTTCCTTGTGTAGTAACTGGAGAGATAGCAAGAGGAAAAATACCAGCCCAAATCTAGCAAATAGATTATACTGGATTACTACCCCAAGATAAAGGATACAAATTTATATGTACTTGTGTTGACACCTATTCCGGTGTACTAGTGGCTTGTCCCTATAAGAATGCAATCCAGAAAAACACCTGAAAAACTCTTGATATCATATGTATATATTTTGAAGCCCCAATCCAGATTCAAAGTGACAGTGGGTCACATTTCAAAGGTAATGAAATGAATAAATATTGTGTATTGAACAATATGGAATAGATATATCATATTCCATATTATCCACAAGTATCTAGGCTAACTGAAAAAATGAATGGATTATGGAAAGAACAGTTAAGGAACTTAAGTTCTAATAATTCTTATCTACATTAGAAAGATAATTTGTGCACTGCTTTACATAATTTGAATAATAAACCATTGGGAGGAAGTACAGCTCTAGCCAGAATGGTGACCCCAAATCTGCAAATTAGAAAACAACAAACACATAAGATCGCAAATATTGAGTATTGGACTGTGAGGACAGATGTTCCAGCACCATATCTGGGGACACCTGGTTCAGCAGGATATGATTTACATTGATTAGAGGACTTTTGGTTGGATAAAAAAGAAATAAGAAAAATCTCTACTGAAATAGGTATGAGAATCCCTAAAAATTATTTTGGATAGATATTACCTAAATCAGGATTGGCAGCTTGAGGAATACATGTGATAGATTGATAGATTCTAATTGTCAAGGAGAAATTATTGTGATGTTCCAAAATTTAGGAGAACCCACACAGTTTTGTAAAAATTATAGAATAGTTCAAGTGATTATTATTCCTTGTGAAACAATACCCCTTGTGAAAACTGACCCTTCTGCTGAAATAACTAGCAGAGGAACTGAAGGATTCAGTTCTGCTGATAGAATAAGATTGGGAGCTAGAATACGGGTAAAATGGAAGGCAGACAATGTTCCAAAGGCTATAGAAATTATGGCATATAGGAAGGATAATACCGTAACTGTTGTTTATTCAGAAGAAGATGATTGCCAAATTATACCCTTAATGTATATTCTACTGTGAATGAGGATATGATAGTGGGGTCATGGACTCCATCTCTATCTATGACTGACCCTATATCTACCCTGCTTCTGGTTATTGTCTTCTTGTTTCTTTTTCGGTTTTTTGTCTGTCAAAGTTGTTTGCTAGATTTGTTTCCTGTGGGCTTAGTATCTTCCACCTGCAAATGCCTGATTTCTTAAGCCAGATGTCACCCCCTGTCCATGACTGTGATGCGTCACCCCTGGACCTGGCATCAACCAAGCTCCAGATGCTCCAATGCTCCAGTTAAAAAACTAACCTCTCGAATGGGACCTCTTGGGGTAGGGATAGTTCTATGTCCAATTTCAGCAGGAAGTAGTTATGGAAGAAGAAACTTTTGCCCCTTACCCAAAGATTTTGGGCCCCATTCATTCGAGGTGGGGATGATGAGGTACTTATGCTCAAGCTCCACCCTAAGATATTGTTTAATATGCTTATTTTCTGTTATCCCTGTTACAGTTCTGTTGATACCAGTTGCCCCATCAACTGCAAATATGAAAGATTTGGGAGCTGAATGTAATGGTAATTTAAATGGGAAGATCATATGGAAGCCTAGGTTACATGCAGTGGGAGGAGCTTGCCGAACAGGTAGAATAGGAATGGTGTGGAGCAAAAGTGGGAAGAAATTGCTGAAAGCATTTAGGGGCAGAGGAGAGGGGACTCAGGCAGAGACAGCTAGTCTTGTGAGTGTTTGTTTGTGGGAAGGCCCCAGCAGGGTGCAGGGGTGGGGGGATGGGGGATGGGGATGACTTGGGAATGGTTTTGCCTCCTCAGTGCTAACGTATATTGACTTCTTGGTTACTATGATGGTTTTAGTTTTTCTGGTGTTGGGATCTGACTTTCTGGTGTTTGAATAAATGTTTTTCTTCTGCCTTCTTTGTGGAGAGTCTGCTATACTCTGCGATTCAGAACTATGCCAGCATATTCATAGTCATTGTTGGTGCTGTGAATATTGCCTTGGTGAAACAGACAGCAACTACAAATAAATGTTAAAATGAGCAAGGCTCCAAGAGTTCAGAAAAGGGGAGAATAGTGTGAGCTATAGTGATCAGGAAAAATTATATGGATGATTAAAATTTAAGCTGGCCTCTCTATTGATTTCAATACTTCAAGGAAACAATTGTTTAAGTAATTGTGCCTGTATGAACACTTTACCTTGCAGATCACTGGCTTCCTTGCTGTTCCTGGAACATCTTTTAGTGTATTTTCATTGATTGTCGTCCCCTACGCATGGAATTGACCCCTTTTTGTTTCTACCTCTCTGGCTTTCCTGGCTTCCTTCAACTCTCAGTTGAAATCCCACCTTCTGCAAGAAGCCTTTTCCTATCCTCTTTAATGTTATTGCCTTCCCTATATTATCTTCAATTTATCCTGTATATGTCTTGTTCATATATAATTGTTTTCATGTTGTCCTCCCATGAGATTGTGAGCTCCTTGGGGACAAGGAAGATTTTTAGTTTTCTTTGCATCCCCAGTCTTGGCACATAGTGGGTACTTAACATATACTTATTGATTTGAAATGACAACCCCTGTATTACTTGGAAGATGTCAATCAGAGTTAGTGTGGATAAAAAATTAATCACCTTTCAGCCAGAGTTACAGAATCTCAGAATTGGAAGGAAACTCAAAGGTCATCCAGTGCAACTCATGATAATCCTCTCCCCAACATCCCCATTAAATAGTCATGCAATCTTTGCTCAAAGTGAAAGGGCACCCACTACCCTTGTAGCAGTTCATTCCACTTTAAGATAGTGCAAATTGTTAAGGAAGTTTATCTTCTATCAAGCCTAAATTTGCCTCTCTGTGAGTTACACCCAGCATTTCTAGTTCTACTTTTCTGAGACCATGGACAACAATTTTGATTTCTCTCTGAGGTGATGGATTTGCAGATACTTGAAGATTATCTTCCTCTCTAGGTCTTCTTTCCTAAGTCCGCTCTCCTCCAGATAAACATTTTCAATTCCTTCAACCAGACTTCACACAGCATGAATTCGAGGCCCTTTCCCATTCTGGTTGCCCTCCTCTGGGCTTTCTCCATTCTAAAACATAGTGCCCAAAGCTGAAAACAGTACTTTTGCTGTGTTCTGATCAATCGATCAATCATTGAGGATTTGTTGAGTGCCTAGCATATGCCAGGCCTTGTATTTGGTGCTGTAGATAGAAAGACAAAAGCTTCCCTACTCTCAAGGAACTTACACCCTACAGGGAGAAGAGGGGAAACGATAACTACGTATAAAATGGATATAAAATAGAAGCAAAGTGATGGACGTGGGATGGAGAAACTGACAAGTAGGGCGGGGCTGGAAAAGGATTCATGCAGAAGAAGGAGTTTTTTAGAGGCAGAAGAGGGAAGACCTGAATTTCAGACAGTCAAAGGCATAGAGATGGGAGATGGAGGGCTGAATGTGAGGGAAAATAAGAAGACTAGTTTGACTGGACCATAAAGTTTGTGGAGGATAGTCATAGGCAGTAAGACTGGAAAGGTAAGTTGGGGCTATGGCATGACAGAATAGAATATGCTCTGGCAATAAGCCTATCCTTAAGCAAACAGAAATGAACTATTCTTAACTTCTCAGATGACAGATATACAGTCATGAGTGTTATGAGGCTCAAATGAGATCACTGCAAACTCTAAACTCCATCTAAAGGGCAGTTATCATCATCATCATTGTCGTCATCATCGCCATCCTCAGCAGCAGCAGCTACATTCACCAGGCCTGATGGACACTTTATTCCCTGAGCCTTCTGTGGCACGCCTGATAAGCTTAAGCAATGTTCATAGATCAATATAAGGGTAACCGCTCTCTCTGGGGGAAAAATGTATGTACACACACACATACTTTTAAGTTTTATCTACATTACTCACAGTTTCTTAAATCTAGATAATCAACAAAATAATAAGCCAAGCCCTGCTTTGTGTTAATTAAAGATTTCTGAGTAGTAGATGCTTATACTGAATCTTTAACAATTGGTTGTCAAGCTGGTTAGAGATGGCTCTAATACACCACTGCATATGGCTGGTTCCTAAGCCCAGGATTAGGACATTTCTAGCTTCCTAGGACCTGCCAGAGCTGCTACTCTACCAGAATGGCCTTAGAGGACTCAGAGTCACCTCTAGCTATGACGAAATATTGGAGTAGAAAGGTAGTGGAGGATTCCATCTATTATGTAAGGTGTTTCAAAAAACAAACAAAAAAGTACCTAGTACAGTTCTAAACTTTTAAAGCTTAAAATCCTACAACCATTTATATAATGCCTACTATGTGCTAGGTACTATGCTAAGCACTTTACAAATATCTTTTTTGAGACTAACAACAATCCTGGGAGGTTGGTGCTATTATTCCCATTTTATGAAGAAACTGAGGTGGACAGAAGTTAAGTGACTTGCCAAAGGTCACACAGCTAGTAAGTGTTAGAGGTGAGATTTAAACACAGTTTCCTGACTTTAGCCCTAGAATTCTTCCCACTAAGCCACCTAGGAAAACTTATCTTAGATCAGGGGTTCTTAACTTCTTTTGTGTGTGTGTCATGGACTCCTTTGTCAGTCTGGTGACACCTTTAGATGTCTTCTCAGAATAATATTTTTAAATGCATAAAATAAAATATATAGGACTACAAGGGAAAACAATTAAATTAAAATACAGTTGTCAAAAGTATTTTTTAAAAAGCAAGTTTATGGACCCCAAGTTAAGACTCCAATAGAGAGTGGCCTGAGACATTAACAGGTTAAGTGATTTACCTAGGGTCACACAACCTGCATTTGTCAGAGACAAAACTTGAACCCAAGGCTTTCTGATTCCAAGGTCAGTTTCAGTGGTTAGAACATTGTGTTAATTAGGTAGGGTTCAAGGTCTTAATGCCAATATGAGAAAAAAACTGGCATTCTTATCTGACTGTAGTCTTCATTAGTAATAAGCCAGACTAGAATATAATACGTATTAGTTCAAATCCCTCACTGTCACTGGAAAATCAACTGAAGACCAGAAGTCATGCGCCCTAGTCAGATGAGTTGTGACACCTCCTTGCATGAAGAATGACAAGGTTTTTATGTTGTCTGAGAACTGGATTTTGGCCAACAGGAATAGCTGGGTAACTGGGGTCAAAGTACCTTTTCCTGGACTTTTCGTGATCAAAATCTCCTAGATGACTCAACAAAATCCTTTACCATGGGAGGAAGAAGTCATGAAAGGTCAGAGTTCAAGGTCCTCTTGGCCACTTTGTAATGAAATATGTACATTCTGGGAACTAGTTAAATTATTTGGTGGCCCACTTAGACCTCTGGAACTGCATTAAAAAGCTATCTGTATTATTTGGCTATTAAAATACAATTTGATGTTAGAGTGTTAGTGTCTATTAAGTAGACATATTTTGTTAGGCACATTAATAAATACATATCCAACCCACTCCATGCTCTTTAGGAATTCCTTCAAGGTGACAGTGCATGTAAAAAAAAGATGACATGCAGCTGCATGTAAGATGATTAAACATGCATGAGAGTTTTTATCAATGCTGCCATCAAAGGCAGATCTGTGAAGTGGTTAAGAGAGAAGATAAATCTTTTCTTTTTCTTATTTGAAGCAAGGGATCTTAACTTGGGGTCTGTTTACTTGTTTTTAAAAATATATTTACAATTGTATTTCAATATAATTGGTTTCCTTCCTTATCTGGTATATTTTACTTTTTGCATTTAAAAACATTCTGAGAGGGGTTCCCAAGCTTCACCAGATTCCCAAAGGGTCCATGACACAAAAAAAGGTTAAAATATCTTGTTTTAAAGTTTGTTTTTCATTTCTATTTCTTATTTTTATGGAATATATTAGAAATACATTTAAAGTAATATTTTTAAAGTTACAGGAAGCCCAAATCTTCAGTACTAGAAATGTATCATTCTACTCATTTACTTAGCCATCTCTAGTCATCTCATGTCTTTTGGCCTGCCCCAGGAACTTCTCAAATGACTGATAGCTCCCAGATTTCATGGCCTCCTGACTACTCCTTCTTGAGTGCTTACAAGACCTGCTGTTCAGGGCCTTCTCCAGCAAAGGCAAAGAACCATCATCTACTGATCTCACTCCCTTACTTCCTCTTGTACTTTACTGCTGTGAGTCAGATCTCCTGAAACTTCAGAGAATGCAGCTTCACCATATGCCATGAGGTTAGACCTCAAGGGATGACCTTGAAAAATTTAATCACTCGCTTTCCTCAACAGAACCTCTCACCAAATACAGAAATTCTGCCTGGACTCATTTCCTAAATAGTTAGCATCTTCCTATCCTCTTATACTCTCTCCATCCCAGTGATTTTTGAAACTGACTGCTGATGTACTGACCCCATTTTCCACCCCCTATAGCCCATTCTCTTACTCTTATCTACTCCTATTAATAATGCCCCCTACTTCAGATCTGCCTTCCCCTTCCACTGTGCCCTCTGGAATGCTTACTCCATAATTATCTAACTACCTTTCATCTTTAATTTCTCCCTTTTTCATTCCTTCAATCCCATCTTCTGGTATTCAGTGAAATTTTATTTCCTTCTGATGACTCTGCTTCCCTTGTCAAGAATCCAAAATGCTCCTTGCTCCTCATACCCCTCTATCATCATTACTGAGTGGCTTCTTTTTCCTTTTAGGCTCAAGTTTTTCAAATTTATCACCCCCTCTAGGTCATTACCTACTGCCTCCCCTTCCTTCCTGCCCAGGGCATCCTCTCTTATTTCTTAATAAGTTCAGTACCTGACTCTCAGTCTCCCTTTCTACTCTAACTCTTGACCTTATACTAAATATCAACATACATATTGATATTCCTTCAAATACTCTAAGTCACCAGTCCTTGAATTGACTCCTCTTCAATGACCACTTATCCATGCAATGTCATCTATACAAAGGGATAGTCATGTCCTTGATTTTGCCAACAGATTGGAATCTGATTGAACAAACACCTTTCAAAGAGCAAGTGAATCAGTAGCCAGGCATAACTTAACAGAATTCATTTTTTTGTCCTAATTTCTCAAGCAAGCAATATTTATAACAGGATATCCCAAAAGCCTTGGTGCATTTTTAAGCTATAAAAGTTTAAAGCTGCACTAAGACTTTTACCATATTTGTATGAGTGTGCATACACAATACAATTATATATATCGCACTCACATGCATATACACACTTGTGTATGTATACATGTACACATACATACATATGCATACATACATGTACTTATATACATATACACACATTATATATGGGATGTGGTCACGCCCAATGACAAGTGAATCTGTTTCAGGCAAATTTGCTGGATGAGAGTGAACATTCCATTATTTACATTATAAATTTCCATAGTTCAGTTGCTACCAGGTAAAGATTGGGGTTTTCTTTTTTTCTTTTTTTTTTTTTATAAAACGGATTCCATTTTTATTAAATAATGTGAATGCTTTTCTTGGCACCATTTAGACAGCGGTTCTTAGCTTCCTTTGTAGAACAAACCATGTTAATTTGAATTGGTGGAGAAGGCCATTTAAATCAACTGGCAAGCAAACGGATTCACATTTGAGGGCAGTCTTCAGTTGACTGGTATTCTTTGTCCCTCACCTCATCTGCAGGATCCATTGGGATTCCCTACCCTCACCCTGTGTGAGCTTGTCCTTCAAAATCAACAGCCATCCTACTCGGTCACCTGGAGGAACTGCGCTCTTTGCTCACACAGTCATCCTGAGAGGTGGTGTCGCCATTGCCCATCATACTGCAGGTTCTCCTCTTTTTCCTCCTGTGCACTGTTCCATCAGCTTCAGAGCCAGATTCACACTCAGAATCAGAGTCAGAAGAGCTAGAGCTGGAAGAGCTGGAGGAGTCACTAGAACTGTCAGAAGCAATGCCTGTGGACTCTTGGAGATCAACGGAATCAGCTAGGACTGCCAGCTCAGGGTGTTCTTGCTTCAAAATCCTGTACCACTTCCTTGATAACTTCGGCCTTCCTCTTACTGTCTTGTGCCACACAACAGGGAAGTTAGTGCTGCTGGCAAAGTTTTGGGTGATGGCAATAGTAGTGTCAAGGTTGAGAACAACATGCCACCAACCTCCTGGTACAAAGACAGTCTCTCCTGGTTTCTGTAAGATTTCTAAGGGTTTGAACTCTGGTGGCCAAGTTGGAAGTTGTGTCCGGGGGTAAATGGTATTGAACCAGGTAATAGCTTCATCTTGTTGGTTTCCACCTTCATCACGAGTCACCTTTATAAGTTCCCTGGGAGTACTGGTAGGAAATAGGCACCAGCGTTTGTGTCCTTGTACTAAGGCATTCCATGCGCTGGTACCCAAGGGATCAATGTGAATTCCTGTTCCAGATCGTGGCGGCCCCATCACAAACCACCTGTAAGGAGGCCTGCGCTTTTCTCCTGCATACTCGAACAAGTCATCCGTGAAGAATTTGGGAACCTTATAGTCCTCCAAAAGTTTTCTCCTCTTGGGGTGCTCCCCATAGCTGCTATCGAAGATGTAAAGGGGACTATCATCGCGGGTGCTCTCCATGTATTCAATATAGTACTTCATCTTCATCTTCACGGAGTAGCCGTCATTATCCTCCCCGCACTTAAACTTCTGGTTCCGGTATTTTCGCTTCAGACCCTCCAGAGTCCATTTTTCCTGGGCAGACCAGCCCTCCTGGGCTTTCAGCAGGACCACGGGCTTGTAAGGCCTTTCGTAGCGCTCCACAAATTCTTCTACAGAGAGCTGCAAAGCATCCACTCTTTCCACGTTATCCGCCACCGCGGCGGGGTTCAGCGAGAAGCTCTCGAAATAGTTGTGCCGGGTCCAGTCTAGAGAGTCCTTCAGCTCGGGCCGCGCGCTGCGCTTCGCCTCTCGAATTCGCTTCTTGCTCTTGTGGTTCATCCTGCAGGAGGCCCCAGCCAACCCTCGCCCGTCTCTGCTATGCCTTCGCCTCACTCAACAAGCTCCAGGAGGTTCCGCGATCCGCCCCCTACCCCGGATCCGCAGAAAAGGAGCAAGGAGCAATAGCGCCCTACTCAAGATTGGGGTTTTCTAATAGCTGGAAGGTCATTTAGTAGAACCCTTTCATTTCAGACACTAAAGTCAAGAAAGGTTAAGTGACTTATAAGGTTATTCTGGGGAGGAAGTGTCAAAGCCAGAGTTCTAGTCTCCAGGGTTTAATCTCAGGAATCCAACATTCTTTTCACTAGATCTTGCTGTCCCTGTCAAAAGCTTCTTAGATCCTGGAAGGTTAGACAACTGTGCCATGAGCCCATTGTAGGTGTTTCCACATTTCTATTATTTTCCTCATAGTTATTGGCACATACCAAATGATTATGTATGTGCTTCAGTATCTATGTTTGGGGCACTTTTGTTGTTGTTTAGCATCATGCATATATTATGATATATAATTCAACTGTGTGTATAGATTGTTCTCAATTGGCTAATAAATGCATTTAGCCGTATATTTGTCATATAAACAGATTTAGGTTTTATTAATGCTATTTCAGTGGTGATGCCTCATTACTAAATTCCAAACTCTTTGGCCAGGTATTTGAGATCCTCTGAAACTTTGTGAAACCCTTTTAGTCTTATCCCCTGTTACTCCCCTACGTCAGGGTTTCAGAATCATTTTGTGTGTCACTGACTCCTTTTGGCAGTCTGAGGAAGTCTATGGAAGCTTTTTCAATATAATGTTGCTTTGTTTTAAATTCATAAAGGAAGGAAATGCTAAATTGCATTTAGAGGTTAGTTAAAATAAAGACATTTTTTTTTTTTGCCATCCCAGTTTTATAGATCTTTTAAAACTGACAATAGGCCTTGATAAAGACCCTGAGTTAGGAATCTCTTTCCAAGACATACCTCAGCACTTTCTTGACTCCCTGACTTTGCTCATGGCCTACTCATCTATCTGAGGTACTTTTCTATGCCCTGGTTACTTTCAACACCTAACACAAATTAAAAAGACACAGAATCCTGGAATGTCAGAGCTGAAAGGGACGTCAGTCTGTCAGCTCCTTCAGGGTGGGCACTGGGATCATGTGCTTCCTCAAGTCTCCCATTTTGCCTTCATTGACTTGCTAGTTTCACCTTCCTTGGGTAGACTTCTTGCAGTTCCCCTTAAGATCCTCCTTCAAATGCCATCTCTTCCATGAATCTTCCTCTTCTGGTATCTCTTTGCTTGCTCCTGTCTTATGTAATTATCCCCTGTGACTTTGTAGTATAGTTATTTGCATACCTGTCATATCCCCCTATTAAACAGTAAACTTCATGAGGAGAAGGACAGTGTCTTATCCTCGGACCCAAACTTTGTATTTCTCCCCCATTGCCTAAAAAGTGGTCTCTACTCTCTTTTTTCTCAAACACCTCCCTTCATCTCATAACTTAATGCCTTTGCAATGGCCATTCCGCATGTCTATAATCCAGAGACCGTCTTCTTTTAAGACACCTTCTGCATGAAAGTGTTTCCAGTCTGCCCAAGTGTAAATGCCCTTTCTCCCAAACTAGCTTGTATTTGACTATTTTGTGTGGTTTGTATTTATTCACATTACGTTTATGCTGAATATATTTATATTCATATTTGTTGTTTCCCCCATTAGAATGCAAACTCCAGATGAGTAGGAATTGCCTCATCCTTTTGTGCTTGTGTACTCTATACTTGGCACAGTGTTTGACACATAATTAATACAATAGTATTATTAAATTAAGAAATTAACAAATAAATAATACTTTAATAACAATAATAACAAAAACTTTAACAATGGTTGTCCATAGTCAAAGAAGACCAAAATAACATCACTGCGTGTGTGTGTGTGTGGGGGGGGTCAATGGACGGTGTGTCTGACTGTGGCCAATCAGAGTTTGGAAGGCTCTACCAAATGTCAGGCATGAATAGACCATATAAACATTTGAAGTGGAGATAGACATCTCTAAATTTGCACAGCTCACATTTCTACTTTGCTCATAGAGCACAGTGTCTTCTTTGATTCAGGCACATCATGGTGGGCAATCCTGTGCCAGTGAGTGGCTCCCACATCTCACAATCAATTCCAAAGTTCTTCAGAGAGACCTTGAGAATGACCTTGTATTGCTTCTTTTGACTTCCATGTGAGCAATTGCCTTGTGTAAGTTCTCTGTAAAATAGTCTTTTAAACAAATATACATTTGGCATCGGAACAATGTGGTTAGCCCATCAGAGTTGTACTCTCTGTAGGAGGGTTTGAATGCATGGCAGTTCAGCTGTTTAAAGGACCTCAGTGTCTAGTGTCTTATCTTGTCAGGTGATTTTTGGAGTCTTCTTAAGAAAATTCAAATGGAAGCAATTCAGTTTCCTGTCATGGCACTCGTAGACTTTCCAGGTTTCACAGGCATGCAGATGAGCACAGCCATTCTGTAGACCTTCAGTTTGGTAGGCAGCCTAATTTCTCCTCTCCAATACTTTGCTTTAGAGCCTCACAAATATTGAACCAGCTCTGGCAATGTGTGAGTCAACCTCATATGTATGTAGACATCCCTGGAAAGGATACTGCTGAGGTAAGTGAAGTTATCCACAACCCTCAGAATTTCTCCATCTCCTGATTTCAAATATTAATGGTGTGGCGCTTGCTCTTGGAGAACCTCTGTTTTCTTGGTGTTAATTGTCAGGCCAAAATTAGTACAAGCAGCAGAGAATCAAATCATATTCGGCTGCATCTCAGCCTCAGAGGCTACATTGAAGGCACAGTCATTTGTGAACAAAAAGTCTCATACCAACTCTCCTTCCTCTTTAGTTTTGGCTTGTAGACTTTTCACATTAAATAATTTACCATCAGTGTGGTAGCTGACCTTGATGCTGTTTTGTCCTCATTAAAAGTGTCTGAAAACATTGCTGAAAACATCATGCCAAAAGCATGGGAGCAATCACACAGGCCTGCTTCATTCCACTGGTGACTGGGAATACACAAGAGTATCATCTTTAATAATAACATTTTAATAAATATACAATTTTATAATAAATATTCAATTAAATATATAATTTTAAAATTAACACACAATAGTTGCATACGTGATTAATACACAGTAATTGCATATTTAATAATCAAAAATTAATAAATTGGCTGATTAGTTGATAGTCAATTTATTATTTATTATTAATGTTAATTAACATTTATTAAAGTGATTTAGATTATTTTTATCAAAACCAATTTTTTTATCCTAGCATCCAAGGCTATCCCTGCCCTTTGCAACTTGACCTGTCCAAGCTGTTGCATTTCACTTTCTTATCCAAGTTTATTTCCTTCTACTCCTTATTATCCAATGTGTCAGAATTTTAAAATGAATAATACATTGTTGTGGTCCATGTTCAGTTCTGAGTAAACAAGTATTTTCCATTGTTTCTGCCATATCTAACCTTTTAAAAAGTGCTTTGGCACACAGTATACATTTAAAATGCTTGTTTTTGATTGATTTGGATAAAGCATTTATTAAATGCTTATTCTGTGCCAGGAATTCTATCAAGTTCTGGAAATATAAATACAAGCAGAGAGATAGTCCTTCCTTCGAGGAGCTTACATTTTAGCAGGGGAAGACAATACATAAAATGTGGAGAGGTGGGGGAGAGGTGGTCTG
This sequence comes from Notamacropus eugenii, assembly GCF_028372415.1. Taxonomy (NCBI): domain Eukaryota; kingdom Metazoa; phylum Chordata; class Mammalia; order Diprotodontia; family Macropodidae; genus Notamacropus; species Notamacropus eugenii. The sequence continues at coordinate 642,491,987 of NC_092872.1, read as the reverse complement.
GGGTGCAGGTGGGGGCGCAGTTATGGGCTGGCCCCGATGACAGCTGGCACAAGTGCTTCCTCAAACGGAGGTTCAGAGAGGAACTCGGTGAGTACTTCCTCAGATGGAGAGAGGAACTCATTAGTGGAAGGAACAGGCAAATGAGGGTACGCTGGAGGCATCACCAATGGGAGAAGAAGGCTGCTGAGGCAAGGGTGGAGAGTTTGTCTGGGGAGACTCTTCCTGGACTGTGGAAATACATCAACTACTTTTAGTGGTTTGCGTATTTATTGGTCTAGAAATTCTCAGTCCATTGTCAGTTCAAACCTGTTCATGTTAGCATTAGAGATGGGTAATGATTGTAGTAGAAAGGAGAAGGAAGACCCCAAATGCTGTGATTTTCTTGAAGCAAGAAAAAAAATCATGCACACCTTTTCTTTGTTTCTTTTTTTAAGCCCTTTTCTTTAATGAAATTTAAATTTGGCTAGTAAACCCCACCTGGACTATATTTAAATCTCAGACCTGTTTTACCCTTAGCTGCTCTATTTATTTTGATTTTTCTATTATGTAGACTGAGCTGAGAAGATTGACAGGAAGAACACTATGGAAATAGGAAACCAAAAAATCTAATACGTGCATTTGGAATTTTCAACACAGGCTAGCTCTTAGCTGACTCCTTATTTATTTCAGATGAATCCTATGGATGACCACTGCTGTGGACATCATCGATATCAAGTATCCCAAAAATCTCAGTGCAATTTTAAGCTTTACTAGATTAAAACTGCTCTCAGACTTTTGGGATACCCTGTATACACCTGTGGTGCTTGAAAGGCTTGGCTCTGAATGACGACTCCAGGAACCTTTCATTAGTCCCACATTTGAGTACCAGGTTGGGGCTGGACAATTAGTTGACTTTTTTCCCAGACACTTTACCAAATGAAGGAAGGGAAGGAGAATTCTGTCCAAACCACTGAATGTTTTGGAAGTTAATCTGGTTCTTAAGATTGTCCCTTCTGGAACTTCTGGATAATACTTTGCTTTGGATTCCATGTGATCTCCATGTGGGCAACAGGGAGACTATGCAATTCTTTAAAAAGATACCTGAATTTTTTTCTAGTGAACTTAGAGAAAATAACAATATATTTACATTGGGCTTTATGCTATTTACAACATTTTCATGCACAATCTTCTTTTATTCTCACAACAACTTTATGGGGTAGACAGGACAGGTACTATTATTCTCATCTTAAAGATGAGGAACTGCAGAACAGAGTCACTGTGGCAAAGTAGAAAGAAATATCAATCTGTACTCAGAGGTCTTTGGTTCAAATAGCATGTGAGATCTTGGGCCAGTCAGCCTCTCTGGGCCTCAGTTTCTTCATCTGTAAAATGAGAGAGTTAGACTAGAATTTCCCCTCCAGTAGGTCATCTGAAACCTTGTGCAGGGTCACAAACTTAGTCTGTGACTGAATGACCTGGTGACAAAGTTACCTGGTGACTATTTGACCTAGTCACAAACTTGACTGTCCAGATTTCTTTCTCCAGTATGTCACAAAATTCTTTTCAATTTGGAAGCTGCCTTTCCCACAGTATTCCGCTTCCATCTCATCCTGGAAGATTTTTTGTCCCTGCAGCATTCTCATGATAGAAGAGCCTTCTGCCCCTCATTTCTCCAGAACTTCCATTTTTAAGGAAGGTTAGTCATGTTCACTCCTTCATTTCTCTTGTGATCCTCTTCTGGTATTCTGGACTTCTTTTCCCACCATGCTCCTATGTTGGTATCTTTTTCCTGCCCCCTTCTCCTATTAGAATGTGGAAACTGGTTGTTTTGGTTTTGGTTTTTGTTCTTCTATTTGTATCCCCAGCACTTAGCACAATGCCTACCACATAATAAGTGCTTAGTAAATGCTTGCTGACTTGGTTTGACTTGACTGGGTTGTTAAAAGAGCCAGAATTAGCAATAATGAACTAATTAATATTAAGGACTAATTAATGAACTCTTTCAGAGGAAAGTAAGCAGATCCAAGCAAGCAATATATGCAATATATGCAAGGTAAATGGAAAGAACAGCAACCACAAAACAATCAAAAGTGAATTTAATTAAAGAATTAAAAAGAATAAGAATAGCTCTTAAAACAAGATTTGAGAAGAAAGGTTTCCCCAATCTTTAACAGGCTCGGAAGATTCAAGGGTACTGAATATTGCATATGTTTTTCAGACTTTTTCTGAAGTATTGATCAAATTTCTCTTGTCTTTTTCCTTTTCCTTAAAAAAAGTTATTTTTTACATGACATGGTTATATGGAGGGGGAAAGGCAGAGGGATGCCAGGAGTTTGCATGAGTTCAACAGACAATTGAAAAACAAAAGATATCAATAAAAATGTGTTCAAAAAATTAAAGAACATATTACATTTCTGTAACACTTTCAAGTTTTTAAAACACTTTATATATGTTGCTTCACTTGATCTACACTACAGTCTCATAATGTATTTAAATCAACAAGCATTTATTAAGTACCTACTATATTCCTGACACTGTGCTAAATGCTGTTGTTCCAGGTATTATTATCCCAATTTTGCAGATGAGGAAGATGGAACTCTAAGAGGTTCATTAACTAGACTCGAGTTGCACAATTTGTAAGTAAAAAGGGCAGAAGTTTAAGTTCCTTGAATACTCGTCCAGTCTTTCAACACACTGCTATCCACTAGGTCTTTGGGCCTGAACCTTTATTAGGGTTTTAAAAAATTGTCTTCCTCTCCCTCCCTCCCTCCCTCCCTCCCTGCCTCCCTCAGTCCCTTCCTCCCTTCCTCCCTTCCTTCCTTTTTTCTGTTCTCTTTTTCTTTCTCTCCTTTTTTCTCCTTCTCTCCTTTTTTCTTTCTTTCTTTCTCTTCATTTGGTCTTCTGATGATTCATTTATCACTGAATAATTAAGTAAGCTGTGCTCTTTTATGCCAAGGGTTCAAGAAAATGATATGGTGATCAACTAAACCAAGTATAGTAAATGTTAGTGAAAAACTTGTGCATTCATCAGTCAGGAAATCCTAAAGGTTTCTGACTAAGAAAATTTGCCTTGGAATGGCCCTAGAAGGCTCAAAAAGGGCAATGGTGAAAAGGTTTCTGAAACTTAGAAGAACATAGGGTTCTGCAGTGAAAAGAATAATAGACTTGGGAGTTAAGAGGACTGGGTTCAAATTCCAACTCTGATATTTTTAACAGTTCTGTGATCCTGGACATGCCCCTCACAACACTAAACCTCATTTTCCTAATACAATCTCTCTTTCATAGAATTGTCATGAAAAAAAAATGCTTTGTAAACCTTAAATTGATAGCACTTTATAAGCATGAGCTATGAATGTGCATTATGATTCTTTTTAACTTTGACCAAAATACTAGTCATTGGAAATATGTATCCTATCTGGAGTTTACTTAAAATCCAATGGTGAAATAAGATAATCCCACTCTGTCCCTGGGTTCTAACAAATCTGGTCTATAGACCATGACAATTTACTTAACCTTTTTGGGTCTCTCTTTCCTCATTTGTAAAATAAAAGAGTTGAACTGTAAGTCTATATAGCCATGGACATAGCAAAAGGACTCCTTCCTCCTCAATTCCTTCCCTCCCCCACCCCATGCACCCCTTGGGCTACATGTTCCCCTTTGGTGATTTATTTTACCTTTCAAGGTTGCCTAAGGTTTATTTTAAAGTTATTTCATCTGTTTAAAAATGAGGGAGATATTTGAGGGACATAGTGTGATTTGCCCTTACAGTCTGAACCACTTGGAGGTGGCATTATTGGAAATGAAAGGTGCTACTAAGTCATCACATTCTGCCATATTGAAAACAGAATATTGGTACCCCTCCCCCCACTCCCATTCACCAAGGAAGGAAGAAATGAAACAAATAACATATTGGGCGTCTGCTATGTGTTCAGCACTGTGCTAATTGCTTTTCAAATATTTTCTCAACTGATCCTCACAATAACTTAGGGAGGCAGATGCTATTATGATCCTCATTTTACAGCTGAGGAAATTGAGGCAGGGAGAGGTTAAATGACTTGCCTGTGGTCACATAGCTAGCTGAGTGTCTGAGGTCAGATATTTCTGAAAGGTATTTTTGTTATGAATAATAATGAGGTCAAAATACCCCTAGTTGATGAATGAGTAGAACAGTGATTTCCTTCTGGGATCATTGTCAATATACACATATACATGCGTTCTATCCACTGTACCACCACATGTATGTATATTCACATTTATATGCTGAAAATGCCCTCCTTGCTGGTAGCAGTATCTTGTCTGCCCTGTGAGCTGGGGTTGCTCGAGAGGTACTTGTTTCAGAGCCCGGAAGCAGAGAGTGGCACTTACTTGTGGTATTTTAGATACAATGTGCATGCCGCAATAGCAAAAACCTTTTGCTTAATTCATGAGAGGTTATCAAGAAGGACAGAGAAAAGGGCGCTGAGCCAAAGAAGTTTCCTTTCCTAATAAAAGTCAGCTCCAGTTGGCAGTCACTTCTCCTTATGTTATTCAATTCAACCAGCCTTTAGAGAAACGTTGGTTAGCCAGCCAGCTTTGACCTCTGGTGAAAGTCAGCTCATCTTTTCTTATTCCCTTGGAAAACAAACAAACAAACAATGAAACAAAGAAACAAACAAACAGCTTTTATTTTTCTTTGTGGCCATTGTGTTTACTAGCCAGATGCTTTCCAGAGCAAGAGGAAAACTTCAGGAGAGATGAGACTGAACAGTCACTAAATACATTTTAATGGGCTTATTTCCTCATAATCATATCAATGGCAAAGTACTGGTCTCAGTTCTTCAATTACGAGAACCTTCTCCTTGAATGTAATTCTGCAGGAGAATCATTGTAGGTATGATTTTTTTTTTGTGCTTCCAAATAAACCTCAGAGTGTGAGTGTTAGGAGGTCACTCAGTGGCTGGACATTGTGATGGGCTCTGAGAACACAAAGCTAAAAATTAAACAATCCTTTTGCTTGAGGAGTTTATATTCTATTGGTGGAGACAACAGATAAGTATACAAGTACACACAGAAGAAATATGTATTACAAAGTAAATAAAAGCTAATGAAATCCAAAGTGGTTCGGAAAGGAGTGCACTAGAGTTGGGAGAATCAAGGGAGAGGGCAGTGCTTGAGCTATCTTGAAGGGATTCTATGAGGCAGAAGTGAGGAGGAATTCGTGTGAGAAATAGCATAAAGACCAGCATAGCTGGACAAGAGAATACAAGAAGGGGAGAAATATAGAGTGAATTTGGAAAGATAGGTTGCAAAGGACTTTAGAAGTTAAAAAGTTTACATTTAATCCTTCAATCACGAGAGACAGCATCTGGAGTTTATTATGCTCTAGCATCTGGCAGAGTCTTCATCTCTCTAGGCATATAGAAAGTAAGTTATGAATTCATGGAGGCTGCTTACAGGAGTACAGGGCTCCAGTTGCCACCTGGGAGAGCCATCATGTACACATAGAGCGTCCACAAAGGTTACGTCTAGATTTTAGCTAAGCTATTGTCGGAGTCTTTCATGCTAATCTTATAGAAAGGTGGAGAGTTGTGGCCTGCCTACTTAATAATAAAGTTAGGTGGAGCTATTTAATACTTAAAAAAAAAATCAATAACTTGGTTGCAGTTTTAATCTTAAATAGATCCTCAGCATTTGTAAAGGACACATCAGGAAAAAGGCAAGGGGGCATGGGATTCTAAGATCCACTATTAATGCAGATTATGGGATCGTTTCTATGGACTCAAGATATAAGTCCATGCTTGTGAATGAACACCTTTCTCTCCTGTTGTGGTGAGATATTTTTTAACACTGCTTAGCCCAACAACGCCTGGAACACAGTAGGTACTTAATAAAAGTTTGTTCCCTTGCCTTTTCAAAGCAGTGACAAAGACTGAACTGAGGGTTACGGACCAGAGGTGCTAGACTAAGTTACTTTTGATCTGGAAACAAATATTTCTCCCCCTTAGGAGTCACAAGTAAAACCTTCCAGTCAAGTCTTGGCCCTTCCTCTTGCCAGACCTAAACGGGGAGTTTTTCTTCTGCAGTTTGAGAAAGTTTGAGAACTGAGTGACTAGTTTTTTATCTGGGAACTGGCTCAAGTCCCCCATTGGGTGATTATGACTTTGGTTCATTTTTCCATGAAGCCTTCCTAGAGCACATAGTATGTCACATACTGTTCTTTTTCTTCTCTGAACTACAATAGTACTTTACTGATTGTACCCCCCTCAACTTAGCATTTAATTGCTTATTGCCTTCTAATATTATCTAATTCTTTTATGTATATTTATCTTCTTTTCCCAATTAGATTTTAAATTTCTTTAAAGCTCAGAATACTATAATTCTCTTCTATCCACCATAAGATCTAGCACAAAGCTAGGCATAAAAGTACTTGCTGATTAGCTGTTTCTAAGGTCATTTGTGAACTCAGGGATCCCTGACAATTTGGCGAAGAGGAGTTATTTTTTTCATTCCAAAGCCTTGAAATCAATCTAGCAGTGGGAATGGCAGGGACAGAGGAGGCTGAGAGTGAAGTCCCTGAAAGTGATCAAGTGATGTACTGGCAATAAATAGAGAGGAAGGAGATACTAGGATTCCTTCTTTGAGAATCTCAGCAAATACCAGAGAAGGAGATGTAAAACTTAGCTAAATTGGAAACCTTCAGGCTGAAACTCTGCAATCTTCTAGTAAATTGGTTGGAGATCACTGCCCTGGTTTCACTTATGACTGCTCAAACAGAGCCACAGTATCCATGGTTATGTAGACAGGAAGAAGTGATTTTCTACATAATGTAGTTCAGAGTAGTATGAAAAGAATTGAGTTTTAGTCTAACAATTGAAAATATATTCCCAGGTGTATTAATTTTTGGTATAGTAGAGAGAATACTCTAATACTCTTATTTTTTAATACGCGTGTGAGTGGAACAGCTTTTGGCAGCTATGAATGATGTGGGTTCTGATTCGCTAGCTGAGTGCCAGCTAATGCTGTTGTATTTCTTTGACAAAACTCTTGGCTGGCTTTATGATAAAGTGTGTCGATAACTGCCAGACTAGCACCTAAGGAAAACATACACAGACATAGACTGATGTAACATCAAAATCAAACAAACAAAATGAAAAACCACACTGGAGAAGTAGAAACTCATCTGGGACTTGTCAGGACAAAAAAAATCTCATAATGTTAGTCCTGTTCTATCATGCTGGTAGGTGAGAGAAATGGGGTGAGGATTGGAGAGGCTGGAACAACTTATAGGAAGTTTTGATTTGAATCAAGGAAAGTGACTTTAGGAAAAATTATTTTGGCACAGTTAGAAAGAAATGGACTTCATTCAGATTTCCCTGAGAGTTACTGCTGGAATTTTAATTTGTATGCAGTGTTCCTCTTTGTTGCTTTTCCTCTTTTTTCCTTCCTAATCTTTCTTCCTTTCCTTCTTCCTCCTGCCTATTTCTCCTTTTCTTTCCTTTCTTCTTTTCTCTCTCTTTTTCTTTGTTTCTTTCACATCAGAGCAAGAAATCAGAAAGCTAAGAGACCTTACATTCCTGAGTTCAACTGGAAATGCATATGCCAGTGAGTGAAGGTCTATGACAGTCTTCCTAAATATTACCAGAATACAGTGGAACCATGAAATGTATTGTTTATTTCCTTTCATATATGAAGGAGACAATAACAAGTACCCCTTGTGATATTTTTTAATTGTAAAAGTTTTTGCTAAGGAGGAAAAGTAGAGATGAGGGTTTGGAAACTGCAGGTGCTGATTTGGGGGCCAATACCTGTTCTTAAGGGGTCCAGAGAAGGGAAGTGAAAGGAATCGAGGGGCAGTCTTCCCCCTTTCTCCCATTCCTAAATTGATGCCTGAAATTCCACCATAGACAATGCATACCTCAGGGGTAAGTGGTCCCTCCTATGTAACTTTGAAATGCAAACAGTGCTGGGAAGGGTAAAAAATTCCTAGAATTTGAGAATGGATGGGGAGCTTTTGAGCCTGGTATGGTGCTGAGGCTTAATGTGAATGCATTTATTTGACTGCTTTCCTCCCCAGACTACAGGAACGAAGTAAAATAAGAATATTTGGCACCTAGAATGAAGGGTACCTTAACCAAGGTGAGGAGAGGAGAGAGGCAAGTGTTGAAAAATTTCATCCCACCCCGACCCTTCACATACAGGAAAAAAAGGAGTTGGAATATTGATAAAATAGTTTAACTCCACCATCATGGAGCTCTATTTAAGGAGACCAATGAACTGCCCATAGTCCTAAATAACTTGAGTAAATGGACTGGTGAGATGGCAAAAAGCACGTGATCAGAAAAAGAGAAAAAACGCAGAGAGAAGGGTGGAGTCAGGGATGGCGTGGAAACACAGAGAGAGGATTCTGGTGTTCTGGTTCTGCCCCCATATGTAAATCGGCGGTAATACAGCCAAAGCGCTCAGCATAAATAAATTCATTTTTGACACCTTGGGATCGTAGGTTTGGGGCTGGAAAGGACCTATGAGGTCATTCAGTCTTCATTTTCTACTGACTAGGAAACGGAAGCCAAAAGGGTAATGTCACTTAGGCAGTACATAGAACACCCTGGACTGCAGATGTAGGGTTCTTTCTCGCATCACACTAAATTCCGTCAGTCTAGGGCTTTTATTTATTTTATTTTTGTATTGAGAACGACCCTACCTTTCGCCCTCATGCTGAGTGTAGCTGGGCCAATGGACCCTCAATGAAACGTCTAAACAAAGATATTAAAACTTATTTATTCTAGAGAAGGTAGGGAATAATGGGTGGACAGTGCAATAGCTTTTAAATTACGGAGGAAACATTTCTTCTTGGGAAAGAAAGCTTTCATTCCATGCTATTATTTTTCACTTGGTGAAAACCATTTTGAACTAGCTTCTACTCTCCAACCTTTTTGTGTCCACCATCCCTCCCCCCCCCCCCCCCCGCCCCGCGCCCAACCCTGAACACATCCAGAGGAGCCTAGTCCCATTTCCAGCATCCCCTCCACCAACTCATATTTATTAAGTACCTATGTGCTGTGTTAAGCGCTGGAAAGGGGGAAAATAGGTGTTGTCTTTGCCCCCTCCCCCAATAAATTCAAGTGGGGCAAAATGAAGCTAGCATTACTTGGACTAGAAAGGATGAAGTTAATGGTTGCCTGGGGGCCATACAGCCACCGTACTATCCCTGTCTGGAAACTTTTTCTCATTATTTTAAGGACGTTAATTCTTCTCTGGGTGACACCCCCACATCCGGCTCCCCCCAGCCCCCCCTCTAGCTGGGAGGATAACTTTCGTTTCTTCCTTGACACTCCCTCTTTCCAAACCTTTTCTAGGGGGAGTGGTTATGGTTTCTGTGTGGAGGGGGTTCCCCAAAGGTTCTAGGGGTGAGCGGGGCGACCTTGAGGGTTCCGGGCCTCGGAGGTTCAAACCTTCTTCTGGCCTCGCCCCCTACTTCCTTTCTCATTGGCCTTCTCCAGGCTTTGGGGGCCGGGCTTTAGGCTGGGGGGGCGGGACTCCGGTGCCCCCTCCTCCTTCAGACCTGGTCGAGCCGGGGAGTCTCACCGCAGCCGCTCCGGAGTCTGGGGGTGTGCCCCGAGCTAGAGGGCTGACGCGCTGGAGGCAGGCGGTCTTCCGCGGCTGGGGGAATTGTGAGGGCCGGGGTGGGAGGTTGCAGGGAGATCCAGAGGTTGGGGAGCAGCGGCAGCAGAGCCGCACGAGCAGCCTCCACCGCAGCAGCAGCAGGGGCGGCAACAAGTGCGTGGCGTGCCAGCCGCCGAGCCCGAGCCGGAGCCGGAGCCGGAGCCGGAGCCGGAGCCGGCTGCCAGCCCCAGCGAGGAGGAGCCTCGGCCGCCGCTGACGCCCACACCGTCCTCTCTCCGGCCCGGCCCAGACCACGCGCCGCGGGGAGCCCGGCTGGGATGGAGCCCGCAGCTGTGTGGTCTCGCCGGAGGCGGCCCCGGGAAGCAGCCCGGGGCTGAGCCGAGGGCCAGCCGGCCCGCCCGGGGACCCGGAGGAGGAGGAGGAGGGTGGATGCGGCTCCGATCACCACCGTCCCCCACCCTCCCCGCCCGGTGTGAGCAGGCACTGCCCCCGGACAAGGTAAGTGGACCTGGGGCGCCGACATCCCCCTCCCTCTTGTCTCTCTCCCCACGGGGGTCCACTGTGGCCCCACTCTCGGGCTGCGTCTCCTTCCTCTTTGGACTGTCTCTGCCACTTCCTACCATGACCTTTCTTTCGCAGCCCACGCACTCGCTGTGCGGCTTTTACCTTGCGTGTTTCTTGTCTCAGCCACCTGAGTTTTAATCCATCTATCCCTCCTCCCCAACCCCCTTCTAAGTTTGTTGGTGAGTGTGGTCTCTTACAGCATTTTTTCTCCTCAGCTTGCCTGTTCCCCCCGCCCCCAAACTGCGGTGTTCCTTCCGAGCCCCCCAAGCCGGGTCAGCCGAGAAGAGGAGAAACTGAACTGACTTTTGCAAATGCTCCCCCATCCCTCCTCCTCCCTGTCATCGCGACGGGCCCCAGCCCCCCGGCTGCTCTGTCGGATTCGGCCTTTCTCTTTCCTTTGGCTCCTTCTGGGCCTAGTGCCCTAACTTTAATGAGGGAAAGCGGGGAAACGCCCGAGTCCGAGGACCATTTAAGGCGGCGAGTGGGTTGGGTTCGGTGTGAAGCATTTAGTGAAGGGACTGTCTTGGACAGTCTTGTTTTTAAGCCCCTCCCCCATCGCCCCTCTTCTTTCCCTTCTCTCCCCCCATCGCCACATTGCCCTCTTTCCTTCTCTTCCTCATTACTACATTGCCGTCCTCCCCTTCTTTCCTCTCGTTGCCCATCTATTCGAACCCCCATTGCTCTTTTCCTCCTCTCCCTCCCTATTGTCCCACATTCCCTCCTTTTCCCCGTAGCCCCCTTTCCCTCCTCACTTCCTGCATTGTCCCTTGCCTCTCCTCACCTTGACTCCTTTCCCTCCATTGCCCCTCATTCCCTGTCCTCACCCTGACTCCTCCACATCAAGATCCTACCCACCAACATTGCCACCCCCTATTCCTTCTCCGCTCCAACATTCCCCCTTCTACATGCCGCACAATATTCTGTTTTGTGCTGAGGGAAATCAGTTGGTTTATTAGCTAAAGAATGGCAGCAGGTTTCTTCCCTACCCCCCACCTTCTGGCCCCTAAAGGTTTGGTTCCATTAAACTTATTTAAAAGAACCCTTCAGTTTGACCTCTAGAAAAATATTCCATGCTGCTGAAGTTGAATCATTAACTAGGCTGTTAGCTTGAGGGATGGGAATTGAGATCCCACTTGGGTTACTGTAGAGAGTGTTATTAGGGCCAAGCATTTAAAACAGTCCATCTCTGACAAACAGAAAAAACCGGAATGGTGAAATATGTCATTAGCGATCACGTTTGTTGTTAGTTAGTCCTGAGAATGGGGAATCCAAATGTCTTAAAACACTCTTAGCAGGACGGGACACGTTATTTTAGTGCTGAAGTAGGAAAAGACATATCAATATCTTCTAGAGACTTCTAGAAGTAAAATACCAATTCTTGTTTTGTAACCCTTCACTTTCATACTACAGCATTTTTATGTGGTGATTAAGTGTTTCAAAACTGAAAGGCAGGACCTATCCTAGGCAATAAAATAATGGCTGTTGAATGTGAGAGCTTGGAGTGAATTTTTTTTTAATTCTAATTTGGGGTAGATTTATGATAATTGTTTGGGAAGCAGTGTGAGGGATGGTAAAATGGGAATTTTTTTGTTAGTAGTCAGAGGACCTGGGTATGAATCCTGCTTTTTTACTAGCTGAAACACATTTTAGGCATCCTTTAACCTAGACAGGCATTAGTTTCCTCAGCTGTAAATTGAAGGTGGTATACTATGTCTCCAAGGTTCCTCCAGGTCCTGGCTTTAAATCTCTCCCCCACAACTTTCAAGATGACTGTTTTGAACTATTTTCTCTTTCTCCTTCCTTTCTTTGTCATGACCTTATTTTAAATTTTCAATCATAAGTCCAGTTTGTTAACTCAGACTTATATTTATTGTAACAATATTAAAAAACGACAACCTGATGTGTATCTCAGAAGGGAATGACTCTAGTAATGAAGTAAATGATAGGTTTATTGTTGAATCTGCAGAAGAGGTAGGAACTAAGCACCATGGTCTTGTGAACCTTTTATACTCCCATGCTAAATAATCAGGGTTCTAATCTGACAGTGACCCTTAGGGAAAGGTAGGTAGTTCCTAACCTAGCTTATGACAGGGTTTCTGTGAAATAGGGATTATTTGTGAAACTATTAAGCGTATTCCATCAAGGTTCTCAGGCAAAATTTAACTTATGTTTAATTTTTATGTTTAATTTATGTTAAATTAGCAATTGCTAACATAAATTTTTTAGTCTTATTTTCCTTTTCTATTTTTAAAAATTTATTTCTTTAGAAATCAAGACTTTTCGTTTTGCAACATTGTTGTTTTGTTTTTTTTTCCTACTTTTCCTTAGTAACTGGATTTGATTGTTTGTACTGAAGGTTTTTGAAAGATTTCCCTTTTTTAGATGAAGGAAAAGTCCTGCGCTGGCATCTTTGGTAGAGATTCAAATATTCATCTTTTCACCCGTTGACATTTAACAGAATTAGAACCTATCAAATGTCCATTATTAAAAAACTGGTGTAACTACAAGAGCTACTTTAGATTTATAATTTTAAGCCCCACCTTGTACCATACACCAAATTTTTGTTATTTTAAATTTTTTTTTCTGTCAGTTTTAAGACTCAGGATTTGGTAGAACCTGGTGCAATGAAATGAGTGCTGGATTCAAATTCCACCTCTCTCACTATGCTTGAGACCTTGGGCAAGTCACTTTAATTTCTCTCTATTCCTTATCTGTAAAATGTAAATTAGGACCCTGCAGATAGAGATTAAGAGAGATGAGCAGAAGTTTCTGGAATCCCTTGATTCAAAGGATCCAGTGAATATTCTCTGAGATCCCCAGATCTTGAGAGAGGTTATAAGCATGGGGCACTGCGTTTTGTTGCCAAAGTTGTTTGACCAACAAGTCTCCTGAGGCTTGAATTGTAGTTATATTTTTTCAGTTACTTCCATGTAAAGAAGCATTCTCCATGTTTCTTCAGGTTTTCCACATTCTGTGTTTTAGTTTTTATTCTTTGTTCATATTTTAAAAAATTAAATAAGGTATATTTGGCAAAGGTAGATTGTGGTTAAAGCATATACCATGACAAAATCTATAGGAGGTCGATAAGCGTGATGGATAGGGCTGGCCTTGAAGTCAGAAGGACTTGAATTCAAGCTTTTCTTCTGACTCAAATTAAACCAGCCATTTTGTCAAATCACTTAATCCCTCTGACCCCCCATGCAAATTTACAAGAGTGCAAATTACAGTGAATGGCCTTGTGGGAGGAGTGGAAATCTCAGGTCCAAACAAACAAAAATACTTTTATTAAGACAGTCTGGATTTCCATTTCATTTCTTTCCATTTTTCCAAATAGGTATTATTTTGTTGTGTTATTACTTCTGATCACTGAACAGGTTACATAAGAGTAGCAGACCAGAAAAATATTTTGTAGCCACCTGCTTTTGCATTCTGTTTTGTTTATTCATACTCTTGAGTGGTTTTGAACAGAAATATTTCATAGGACTTTTTCAAAAATTAGCATGGGATCAGAAGAAAAGGAGTGAAGTTTATATTTCTCATCCTTATGTTAATCTGAAATGTAGCTTTCTTTATCTTTTTTTTTTTTTTTTAATACTACTGTACTTTATTTTTAAAAATAAGGATTCAGGAATTGAACAGTTTGGAAATGTTATGCCAGGAGCACTACTCCAAGGCTTCGAATCAGTAACATTTCTTTCTGACCCTGAAATATATCCTTCAGCTGATTTCCATTTGCCCTATGGACACAATATTACATAATACTTAGCTTCTTGAGAAAACTTCATTGAAGCTTGTTAGGGAATATAGTTTTTAAAAGCAATTTTAAACTTTGAAGTGCCAATACTTTATGAGGTTGTTTTGTCTGCTCTTGTGATTTTACTTCTGTTGGGAATTCACTGAGGAAAAATCTTAGCACCAATGCAGATCATTAGTTTGGAGGCAGTATGGATAAAGCACAGGATTTGGTGTCAGGAAGACCTGGTTTCAAATTCTGTAACCTTAGGCAAGTTAGTTAACTTCTGTGCCTTTTTTTTTTTTTTTTTACCTTATTCACTTGTAAAGAATTTTGCTTACCTTAAAGCCCTATGTAAATGCTGGCTGTTGTTAGCTCTTGGGGCTGCTATGTGGCAAGAGCTGAGCTTGCCTGGAGTACAAAAGACCCAAGTTCAAATATGGCCTCAGACACAAGCTCTGTGACCCTGGGCAGGTTACTTTAACTCGATTTGCCTCAGTTTCTTCATCTGTAAAAAAAGATGATCTGGGGAAGGAGATGGCAAACCACTCCAGTATCTTTGCCAAGAAACCCCCAGAAGGGGTCATGAACAGTCAGATACAACTGAAAAATAATTCAACAACAATTATTAAATATTATCTTAAAGTGTTATGTGTGGGGGCATTGAGAGGTTAAATGGCTTACCCAGGATCACACGTCCCTTGTAGCTTATCAGTAGCTTTATTGTAAGGTACATTTGGGTATAAAATATTTCAGTATACTGTTTGTGTGCTGGAGTCAACTGAGTGCTATAATCTACATATAATAATTTCAGATAACCTTAAAAGCAGATTGTTTTATCTGATATGTAAGTAATTATAGGGAATCTCTTTACCTAGGTATCCTTCAAAACAATTGTATGATAGAGTAGGTCTAATACTATTAATAAAATGAAACTGAAGAGGGCCAGGGACAGCAGGATACAATATGACGAAAAAGCAATAATAACATGAAACTGAATAATGGGGTAATATTTGGAACCATCATTCCATTTCTTGACTGCCCTAAAGTGCATAAAAATGGATATGGTTGAGTACAGAATAGAACCTATACCCAGGCAGTTGTTAGATCCAGACATTCTTTGGTGGGATAACTATTGTTAGGTTCTGAGCAAGCTTGTTTCTATAAACTGTAGGATGGCTGAATACTAGTCTCTTGAGAAGCAATTACGATTCGAATTGGTGTGCGTAGATGTGAGCTTTGAAAAACAATAATGAGTTGATGAAATAATTTCATCAGTACATACTTGATGACAAAAATTCACTAATTTTAATAATTAGATTTCGAAGACTTTTCTTAAGGGTATGATTCTTAGAAATTACAAAGTGCTTCTATTGACCTTTTTTTTTATTTGCCTGAGCTCGTATTGTTTACGTGACACATGGATTGCACCTACACTGGCTTAAAAAATTTCCACTCCATACTTTGCAATTTTGTCTTGCTTCCATTATGCTACTGGCAGCTCTAGAAAGTTTAAAGCTACTTAAAAAAATATGCGTTGTCTTTGTTGATACATTTACAAAGTTCATCTTCTCAGAAATATTTTGCATGAATTCTCAGCTTTGTTTATGGGGAAATAATGATGCAGAAAACTATTTTATTCCAAGAACATTTTAACTCTTAATTTTTTTCTTTCAACATTATGCCTATAACAGATTTTTGGTAAGATGACTTTTCATTTGAATTATGTGTTGATATTTGAAGTCGTATTATTTCTGTTTGTACAAGAGTTTGAATTATCACTGTTGCTGTAGTAGCTCCAGTGCTGTTTGACCAGGAGGCAAACCAAAGACTTTTTGTTAGACTACTTGCTACTTATGCTTCAAGATCTATGATTTCCTCTATGTGGGTATTCTGTCCATTGGACTCTGTAAATTAATCTAACCCTTAACCTCCAGTCTTGTCACTTGGCAACCAAACTTCTGGTGATAAGCTTCTCACAACTTAACTAGGATGATGCTTGCCTAACAGACATGAAATTTGTAGCCAGGCTTGATGGAGCGTTCAGTAATTTGTGCTTCTCTAACATGGTCCTTAGCAATCCAGGGCCACTGCATGTTATAATGAAGTACCAGAATAAAACTTTGGTGAAGAATTTCCTTATAGCATTAATAAAAAAATGGCAGTTTTTCATTTCCCTGAAAACTAATTCATCTACTTTCTACCTAGATCTTATTATCCTAATGCCAATTAGAGTGGCTAGAGGTTTATTAAATAAAGGCATTATAGTGTATGTATACTTAAAAATTCAATCAATCTAGCAAGTATGTATTAATCAACTTGTATGCATCAGGCACACAAAAATGAGGCTATTCCTTACACCAAAAATCCTATCAGTTATGAATAGGTAGTTTTCAGACAAAGAAATCAAAGCTATTTATAGTCATGTGAAAAAATACTCTGTCACTATTGATCAGAGAAATGCAAATTAAAACTACTCTGAGGTGCCACCTCACACCTATCAGAGTGACTAACATGACAAAAAGGAAAATGTTGGATGTTGGAGGGGATGTGTGAAAATTGGGATGCTTATGCACTGTTGGTGGAGTTGTGAACTGATCCAGCCATTCTGAAGAGCAATTTGGAACTATGCCCAAAGGGCTATTAATCAGTAACACTGCTAGGTCTGTAGCCCAAAGACATCCAAAAAAAGGGAAAAGGACCTATTTGTGTAAAAATATTTATAACAGCTCTTTTTGTGGTGGCTAAGAATTGAACATCAAAGGGACATTCATCAATTGAGGAAGGTTTTGTGGTATGTAATTGTAGAAATTACAAGCATGATGGTTTCAGAGAAACCTGGAAAGACTTACATGAACTGATGCACAGTGAAGTGAACAGAACCAGGAGAATATTGTACACAGTAACAGCAATATTGTTTGATGAACTGTGAATGACTTAGCTCTTCTCAACAATACAATGATCTAAAATATTTCTAAAGGACTAATGATAAAGCATACTGTCTCCAGAGAAAACTAATATTGATTGAAGAGATGAAAATGGAACTCCTTGGAGGTGATGAGGTCACTGAGAAAATATATAGAAATAGGAGAGGATAGGGCCCAGCATCAGAGCTTTGGAGGACATCCATAGTTAGTGTTAGCAGGGGATAGATGATTATTCAGAGAAGCCAAAAAGGTTGGTAGGGGTAAGAAGAGCATAGTATCAGGAAAACCTAGGAAGGGGAGGGTCCCTAGGGAAAGAGGATAGTTGAAGTCCAGAAGGATAAGGACTGAGAAAAGAGAACAGATTTAGTAATTAAGAGATCATTAGTAATTTTGGAGAGCACTCAGTTGAGTGAAGAGATCAAAAGTCAGATTATAAGGAGAGAGAAGACAATGAATGTAGATCTTCTCCCTCCCAACTTTGGCTATTGATTTAGTATCCAGTCTGCAAATCTTTAAGACAAGTCAAATGGATTTTATGGATCATCCCCATTCTAATTTTTCTGACAAAATTCTGTATTAACTGTAGCCTATAAATGATAGTCCCTTTGGAAGACAGTAGAATTATTTTTTCAGATAAATAACATACATTCCATGGTGCTGAGCTGTTTGGTCTCCCATTTAACAGATTATTATAAGTATATCACCTAGTACCCTGACAAGTGAAGTATAGAGAAGCTTCAATTTTTGAAAGATCAATGAAGTGTTCTAAGAGTCTTAGGAACAATGTCATTATTATTATTTTTAAAACAATTTATCAAGGTAGTATAGAGGAAAGAACAGTGGCTGAAGAGACCTGAATTTGGAGAAGGAACTTGAAAGGGACTTAGAAATAATGTAGCTGAACCTTTCCATTTACACACGAGGCACCTGAAGCCCCATCCTCAGAAGCCAACCCATTTCCAAGTCACATAGATTAGGATCGAGCTCTGCTTCCAAATCTAAACTTTCCAGTCTAGTCCTGACTTTGTTACTAACCTGTTATGTCACTGAACCTACTTATTATTCATTTAACCTCCTGGATCTCAGTTTCTTGATATGTAAAATAAAGGGGTTGGGTGAAGTGAACTTTCAGGCACCTTCCAGGTTTGAAATTTTGTCGGTGTCCTAGGAAGAAGATTGTTGACAGGCACTGAGTGAAAGGAAGTAAGTGATCTTTCCACACATATAGTTCACTACAGCAGGCAAATTATGGAACATCCAAAGGTGGTATTGTTTTGTGAAAAGGGGAATTCCAGAAGCCAGTATCTGAAATGCCCTGAAATGCAGAAGTCAAGTCAAGAAGCATTTATTAAACACCTGCTATTTACTAGTCTTTGTACTAAATTCTGGGGATACAATGAAAGGAAAAACCTAGTCCTTACACTTAAGGAGATCACATTCTAAGGGTGTCAGCATGCAAACAACTGTATAATGTATAAACAAGATATAAAAAGCATAAATTGGAAAAAAAAAACCAAACCTTTCTTAGAAGGAACTAGCTTTAAAGGGGAATATTGGAAGAGGCTTTTTGTAGAATTTGGCATTTTAGGTAGGACCAGGGAAGCCAGGAGACAGAGATGAGTAGGGAGAGCATTCCAGGCATGGAAGACATGGTGAAAATGCATTTAGTCAGGAGATAGAAAATTGTTGCTTGTGAGGAACAGCAGGGAGGCCAAATACAGTGTCCCAGTATCTCAGAGTCTGTAGAGGGCAGTGAAAGAAGGTGTAAGCAGACAGAGGTTCTGTAACATAGCAGCTCCTGTGTTCTGTATGCTGTGTACCAGAGCCTTGACAAAGCAGATACTGTAGCTACAGCTTTTGCCAAGCTGGGATGCTTAAGATAGACTGTAGCAGTGACAAAATTCAAGTGCTTAAAATTGTGATACGAGCAGAGGAGGAGGATTGGAGAGATCCCTAGCTGTGTCTCTCCAAGCCTGGTTTTGAACATCCTGATGTCAGCTCTTTGGAACTCAGGCTAGGCTGTAGCTCTGTCTGTTTTTTTGCTGCCTGCAAAGCTCTTTACATTTCTTCCTTTTCCTGTTTCTGCCTTTCTTCCTTAACTAGCATCACCCCAGCCAGTCGTCCAGTTCTTACCTTTTTGATTGTAAACCTGAGTTCATTCTCCCAGTATGCACTTCATTCTTAGGAGTCATTATTTTTTTGTGTGCCCATATATAGCTGATAATTCTGCCCCTTTGCACTTTGGCATTAAATTTTTGATCGGCCAAAGCACTGGGGTTCCTTCAGTGAAAGGGACTAGTTCATCACTGGTAATTACACTTGTACCTTCTTCAGCACTTTAATTTTTAGTGTGACTGAGACCAGTCTCTAGGATTGTTCAATTTTCAGTAGTGTTTTTAAAGACTATCAGTAATTTGAAACCTTTATTAGCATACAATAAATTGGAAAATTTCAAAGCAGTTCATTGAGTTACTAAAATAAAAAAAAACATTGAAATATCAGTAGGATCAACATAAATATTTAATACTCCATTTAAGTGCTGGTTTTATATTCTTTTCTTCCCTACATAGAGTATTTCCTGTCATGTGAATTGACTGGTTTATATAATCTAAGGAATAGAATGTATTTATTGATGTTTTTTGATTTTGTATCACCTTCCTTTCCAAATATATCCCTCTGCTTTCCTCTACCCAGAGAAGGAACCATCCCTAGAAACAAAGAAGAAAAAATGAAAAACCTTTTAAAACCAACCAACACATGCGCTGAGTCTGTCAGGGGATGTACAGCCTTACCAGTTTCTCCATCAAAGGGCTGGGGCTGTAGTTTTCCTCTTCATGTCATACTTGGTTGTTATATAGACAGGTTTTGATTTGGTTTTATTGTTAATTGTTCTTTCTATTTACATTGTCCTAGTTGTATATATTGTTTTGCTTACTTCACTTTGCATCGTTTTATGTTTTCCAATGCTTTTTATTACATTTTGTGTAATTTTATTATATTCACATGCCATATTACATTACATTTGCATTACATTAATTACATTTGTAATATTTCATTACATTTGCATAACACAATTTGTTTAGCCATTCCTCAGTTAATTGGCATATATTTTGTGTTTAGTTCTTTTCCCCAACACGAAATGCTGCTATGAATATTTTGGTGTATATCCCACCTGTTTTTGTGTCTTTGATGTCTTTGTAGTATATGACTACCAGGGTGAATTCTTGGGTTAAAGGGGATGGACTTTTATGTACTTTACTGTTGCATGCTTCTAAATTAGCATGTTATATTTAAAAAAGATTTTGTACTAGTCAGCTTCCTAGGAACCTCTGGCTATATTGATGTGGCTTTTTGGTCAGCCAAATGCATATTAAAGAGAATTACTTGGCCCTAACACAGAAAAAATATGCAACAAGGATGCTGTGAGTTACAGAGCATCAGCTTTAGTAGGTTTGACCTTTTTCTTATAGAAATAAGTTTGGTCTGTGGCTCAATGACATGCTTGATCTCTTGAGGCCTGGATCCCACCTGGGTAAGACCTTTCTTTATGGCCTTAGGTGACCAGGATGAAGGGTCCAGGCTGCTTTGTCTTCTTTTAGGGAAAACTAGTCCTTATGGCTGGAAAAGAGAGTGGGCCTAACATGTTGGGGGCGAGGCGGGGGAAAGTGAAACTCTCCTTTCCTTAATGAGTATCTCTTTCATTCCTCTGATGAACCTGAGCTGATCTTGTCTTGAGAGTCAGGCCTGCCCTTAACAGCTACCTAATGGAATTTTAATTCCTTTTGAACACCTAGAATGTGCTAGATAGGAAAGAAAGTTAAGTAAAACACAGTCCTTCATGCTTCAGGAGATTGCCATGTGGTCAGTGACTATAGTAGAAGACCCCAAAATAAGAGAACTGATACACAGTTGCTGAGCTTCTTTGTTATTTTCAGGATTTGGATGTTTTAGCTAAAATTTTCCATCTGGTAAAAAAAAACTTTTGTGATCTAATAGGATCACATATGCTATGTGATATATAACACATATCCTGAACTAAAAACAAGATAAAAAGACTTATTCCTACTGGTGAAATTAAAAAAGTTATATTTAGCTTCTCTCAGTGTTTAATTTTGAATATTAATAAAACAACTTTGAAATGTTAAATTTGCTATCACATGTGATTTCAGTACCTGTTGTAAAATCAAGCAGTAGATTTGAAAGTTAGTTAAAATTTGGGAGAAGCCAAATTTTTATTTTATTCAGTTCCAACATTTGTTTAGTGCTTACCAAGCACTGGGGATGTAGGTGGAGATAAAAGACAAAAATGAAACAAACCATTCCTATTCTCAAAGCTTCCTGATGCTTTATTTTACTCTGAGTAAAATATCAATATCAATTTTGATTTTCTACTTATGAATACCAAAATTTTTTTGATTAATTTTTTTTTTTTTTTTTTACCAATTTTACAATTAGATAAGTTTAGAACTAGTTGGACAACTACATCCAAAGAGTAGTCATTACTGGCTTGTTAACCACTTGAAGAAAAGTCTTAAGTGGAGTATTTCAAGGTTCTGTACTTGGCCCTATTCTAGACTACATTTTTTCAATGGCTAATGGAAAATATAGATTGTCAAATTTACAGGTAACAGAGCTGGGAAAGTTAACCAAGACTCTGTTGATCAACTAGCATTTATTAAGCATTAATTATGTGCCAGGTTCTGCCCTCAAAGGGCTCACACTAATCAGAGACTGCATGGATTCAGCGATGTCCACATAGCATAAATTGGGTGTAGTCACAGAGGAAAGACACTCAAATTATTAAGGAGGATTGGGAAAGACTTCTTTCAGAAATGGAACTTTAGTGGAGACTTGAAGGATACCAAGTAAGCTAAGATTTGGAGATGAAGAGGGAAAAGATTCCAGGTATGGGAGACAGCCAGTGAAAATGCTTGTAGTAAGGATATAGGAGTGGGCCAGTATCATTGGGTTAATGAATATATAGGGGGAGGAGGTCTCCTAAATGTGAAACTAAATGTGGAAGTGGGAGGCACAGATTACTAAAATCTTTGAACACCAAACATAGGATAGAACATTTGATCCTGGAGCTGATAGGGAGCCACTGAAGTTTATTGAGTAGTTGAGAGTGACTTGGTCAGACCTGCATTTATGAAAATTACTTTGGCAACTGAGTAGAGGATGGACTAGAGTCAGGAGAGACTTGTGGTTCACGATGTTTTCTCCCCTCCGCAGCTTGTTTCCACTCTTAAAAAGAATTATTGAAGACCCCAAAGAGTTTTTGGTTTATTTATCTTCATTCATTTATCTATCTATTTATCCACATTTTACAGAAGAAGAAAGTGAGTTTGAGACAGGTTAGGTGACTTGCCCTAGGTCACACAGCTATTATGTGGTAGATTTGAATTTGGGTTTTCCTGAGATTCCCACATCTAGTACTCTCTCCATTACAGTACTTAACTGCTGCCTAAAAAAAAGTATTGAAACTATCTATGAGGTTTGATTGGGTCTTGAGGATTACCTGGGGACTGGCCTGAGTCAGTCAGATCCAATCCAGAACATCCCCTCTCCTCTTTCCCCTCAATTGAAAAAAAAAAAAAGAAAAACAGAACTCCTTACAACAATTATGCATGGTCAAGCAAAACAGATCCCCTTTTTGGCCAGATCCCAAAATAGATACATTTCTCATTCTGCATCTTGAGTCTATGATCTCCTTCAACAGGTGGGGAGCTGCATGGTTACTTTCTGGTCTTCTGGGGTCATGCTTGGCCATTTCATTCATCAAAGTTTAAGTCTTTCCACGTCAATCATCTTCTGTTCGTAAAACCTTCCTAGCTTTCTTTGAAACCAACACCTTCATCATTTCTTTGGCACAATAATATTCCATTATATTCATATATACCATGATTTGTTCAGCCATTCTCCAGTTGATGGCTATCCCCTTATTTTCTGATTCTTTGTTACTGCAGAAAGAGCAACTATAAATATTTTTGTACCAGAATGAAAAATTTATCTATTTTTAAATCTGACCAAGAAGAGAATTTTTTTGATTTCTTTGGGAGTGTAGCCTTATTGATAGTATTCTTGAAAATTTCATGACCTTATGAGATGATCATAGATTTAGAATTGTAAGCAACCATAAGAGGTCACCTAGTCTAATACTCTCCACCATATAAATGGAGTGAGTCCCTATATCAGTGAGATCAAGAGTCTGTCAATCCACAGGCATTACTTAGTGCTTATTATTTTCCAGGCAGAGTGCTAAGGTCTGTTGAATTATTTGAAATATTAGTGTGTCTAAGTAATGTGGTTAATTGTTAAAAATTTGGCACCTCATTTACCTATGAAATATATAGGTGCTTCTGACTTTTGCAATTTGTTAACTAGTCAATCTTTCTGAATAAATATTGGGAAATGAAAAAATCATTCAGTATTTTTGCTCTGGGTTAACAACTTGTGGAAAAAAGGTTTTGTTGGGGAAGTCTTTAACACTGACTAAAAGTTATATGTATTTAAACTTCATTGTTCATGCTGTTTTTTCTTCAATACTGATAATATTCAATGCCTTAGCCAAAATCTGACTAAACAAATACAAATGTAATTCATTGGTCTGAAAATAGAACTTTTAAATGACTCAATATATAGCATTTGAAAAATGTATACGTTGCAAACAATTTCATATTACACATTCTAAGTGTTATACTGTATTACTCCTTTTAAATCCCTTCTCTTCAACCTTTATTTCTCAATAAATTTCTTGCTTATTCTTTCTGTAGGCACTATCATGTACAATAATTTCTTTTTAAAAAATATTCATTTTATATCATTTATGTTAGCATTCAATACAGCCAATAAATCTAAATTAGTGTGTTTTAATGTATAACAACTTTTTACTCTCTCTGAATCTCCATCAGGATTCTTTGTCTATTTTAGTCCCATTCCTTAGAGGCATTGCTGATGTTCACCCTTCATTTTCAAAGAGGTGATGTCTTGACTTGTGCATGAGTTGGATTTAAGTGAGGTAGAATTGGGTAATGTCAGCTTCACTTTCTCTGAACTTTTCAAACAAAGACAGATCTAAGCTCCTGATGTAGGTTGAGCCAATATAATAAAAATGACAGTTCTATCAAGTTAATTTACTATTCAGTCTCATACCAATCAAACTATCAAAGAATAATTTTATAGAGCTAGAAAAAATAATAACAAAATTCATTTGGAAGAACAAAAGGTCCAGAATATCAAGGGTTCTGGGCCTGGAGTCAGAAAGATCTGAGTTCATATGGGATCTCAGATACATACTAATATTGTGATCCTAGGCAAGTCACTTAACCTTTGTCTGCTTTGGCTTCCTCAACTGCAAAATTGTTGTGAGGATTAAATAGGATAAAATGCTTAGAACAGTGCCTGGCACCTAGTAGGTGTCATTCCCTTCCCTTCCCATGTAATCATAGTGTATATTCTATTCTTCTGATTCATTTTTGGGTTATTTCACAAAACTTTTTCTATTTGTTTTTGGTTGCTACATTTAGTTTCAACACAATAGATACTTCCTGACCACTGCCCACGTTAACACCCTACTCCTACCTGGCAAAATATGGTCCCAGAAAATAGTTGATGAAAACTGCCTGATACTGTCATTTTGGTTGATACTATTGTATTTAGCAGAAAGATGTACGCTTTAACTTTGAACTTTGCCTGAAAATTTGCTACTCCCTTTCTGCGCTGTGAGTTCTGCATGATGTGCAACCTGAGAACAAACACTTCTGTCAGAGATACTTTTAGTGTGATCTGAGCATAGAGTTTTAACCTATTTAGTGATGTAATTGCTTCTTAAAAACAACTTGTACTTAGAAGTGTGCTTCCTCCTTCACTTCTCTCAAATTTTAGCAAAGGAATTGTAATTTTATCATCTTTGGGCAAAATAATTTCTCAAACTTAAATACTTTGCCTTAATATTTTCCTTATGGCATGTATGGCCCACCCCGTTCTTTCTAACTTCTGTCTCCCTTCTCTCTCTGGTCCTTTTACTCCCAGCTTAAACTGGTCTGCTTAGCATTCCTATGAATAGTAAATGTGGATTCCTGCCTCTTAGGTCTTATTTCATTCCCCTAGCTTGCCATGCTCTGCTCCTCCCCTTTCTTATCTAAGCCTAATCCTACCTTGAAAGTCCTTTCAAATTCTACATCTTCCCTGAGGCCTTTCTCAACTTGTTATGTTGCCTGCTTCTGGACTCCTAGGCATTTATTACCTGTAATTGTCATTCTTGACCTTTTAAAATGAGAAGACCTTTTTTTAGCCCTGAAAAAATTTCTTGCATTCCCCTTCATCCCTCGAGGTAACAGTATAAATTCTAACTGTATCTCTTAATTGTATAGGTAAAGGATGCCAAAAAGGTACTATGAACTTGAATTTGTATTTAATATGTCACAGCAGCAGTTAAATATTTGAAAAATAGTGATAGAATACATACATACACACATGTGAAAGACATTAGGTCTACAGGTTTTTTATTCTTTGTAGCATCATTAAATATAATAAATAACTATAGTACAAGATAGAAAAAAAGAATTACATAAGAGAGGTGCAAGGTGCTATGCAAGGTCCAAAGAAAAAAAGATAATTTGTAACTATGGAGATATAAAAGGCAAAGATTATCTGCAAAAGATTGTGACAAGTGAAAATGGAGGCAAGTAGGAGGGCATGCCAGGAATAAGAAAGAACCAGCTTTGGAAAAAAGACTTTAGTGGTAGGAAATATGGAATATGTTTGGAGATACTGAATTTGTCCAGTTGGACTCTGTATACAAGAATTCAAAGTACACAGGCACACTGAGTGGTTTTTTTTTTTATGGTTGATTGTGTTCCTGAGATTACAGTATTGGAACTGGTTTATATTATCTCTTCCGACTGAACGGCATGTTTAGAAGTTTGAATCAAATAGCCATCCTCCAGTTTTTTCTACTGTTTTATTGATTTTTTTAAAAAAAATCTTCTAATTAAAAATTTTAAAAAATAATAGCTTGTCACTGATTTCTCTCCACTGTAGAATGCTTCATTGAACAAATCAGCACACTTGTCATGTCTGAAAGCAGACCTCTAGTCTACCCTTCCCTTCTGATAGGCAGGAGAGGAAGCAGGCATCATTATCTGTTTTCTAAAGTTACAATTGGTAGACTTTGAGCCCTT
The DNA here is from genome assembly GCF_028372415.1 of Notamacropus eugenii. NCBI lineage: Eukaryota > Metazoa > Chordata > Mammalia > Diprotodontia > Macropodidae > Notamacropus > Notamacropus eugenii. Next base: position 642,465,999 of record NC_092872.1, on the reverse strand, counting down.
GATCAAGGACTTATTTTGCCTTTCTTTTGTCTCCTGTGGTAGAGTGCTGGGCTTCCCCCCCAAAAAAAGTGCTTAGAGAGTGCCTGGCACATAGTAGGTGCTTAATAAATGCTCTTTGACAATTGACTGACTGCATCAGTCAACTCCTAGTCTTTCTTGTAATACTTTCAAAGAATCCTTCAAGTCTATCCTTATCTGTAACATTAGAAAATTGATGTGTGATAAAAATATCCACCTGCCTCCTCCAGCTGCTTGTTCAAAGTGAAACAGAGTGCAGATACAAAGTCCAGTAAACTCTTATGAGCGTATTAAGATGTTCAGGAAGGACTGCACTGAATTTTTGTTTTCTAAAAATAACTGTCAGACCTTGAGGAAGTCACCTATTTAATATTCTCCACAGACAGGAAAGCGGTTGTCTCCCATATTGTAGCTCTGCAGTAAAACAGTATTTTTTTTTTCCTCTTGTAAGTGCTTGAAGAATTCTTGTTTTTCCTCTCTAAAGAGTTTTTCAGTCCTAGATTTTCTAAGAACTCCTGAATACATATGTGAAGCTAGATCTTTTAATTAGGAAGGGGCCTTGCTTCTTGGTTGAGGTAAAAGGATATGGGGATCCATCCAACTCTGGATCAGGTGCTAATTGAGTGATAACATTCTTATCTGAAATACAGATATCATCTTCTGGTTAAGTGTTAATGACTCTTACATGTTTGGTTCATTTTTAAGAAAATCTGAATGATTTCTTTTCTAAGTCACTGATCAATTAGAGTCTGCAAAAGCAGAGCAAGTGTATTTGACCTTTGGCTGGTTGAGTGGCAGCTATTTTGAAAAAGGATGAGGTTATATAATGTGAAGTCAGTCATTTCTTTATAGTCACTCTTAATCCTGACTTGCATTGTTTGGTTGTTGACAGCTGGCAAGTCAGTATTTTCAAGAAACATTTCTCTAATCCATTCTCTTGGTACAGCAGAGTGCCTTCCATGTGTTGTTGAGTCATTTCAGTCGTATCTAGCTCCTCATGACCCCATTTGGTATTTTCTTGGCAAAGATAGGGGAGTGGTTTGCCATTTCCTTCTCCAGATGAGGAAACTGAGGCAAACCAGGCTTAAGTGACTTGCCCTGGGTCACTTAGTAAGTGTCTGAGGCTAGATTTGAACTCAGGAAGATAAGTCTTCCTGGCTCCGGGCCCAGCCCTCTATATTCTGTGCCACCTAACTGCCTTGCCTTGCATGTAGGTGCTCCATAAATGTCCTTTGAACCTAATGGCATTAACAGACAAAAGTATTTTTCTCTCTAAGATGTTGTAATCACTTCATGTCCTTTCCCCCAATATACTCTTCTGTTCCATTAGCACATAGCGTACAACTCTACTTTTCTTGTGTCCTTTCCTGTTATGGGAGTTGCTGAAGCAAAGCCTTATTCTTTCTTGTCATGCTATTGAGGTTGAATTCTCAAAGGCTGTGTCAGTAGAGTTCAAATTTTTGCAAATCCCAGAATCTGGAAACTTAGATTTGAGTACAAGCTCAGTGACAGACACAGTGCTTGTTGTTGGAGGACCAGAAGGGCACATCATCGGGTTGGTAGAGTGGGAGGTGAATTTATCAGCCACAACAACCCATGAAGTACTGTAGAGAGGTTGTGATTTGTGTTAGTGAAGGGAATACCCTGGCAAAATCCCTGAGCTTTTTAAAGAAAGGAAGGAAGATAGTTGTCAGAGTTCCTTCAAGTATTACCCAGACAAGGGTAAGGGAGGAAGTATCTTGCTTCCTTTAAGGGAAAAAATGGAGCCAAGAAGGAGAGGAATATTTTGTTATGAGCAGACCTACAATATACAGCTAACATCAATAAGTAGGTAGAAAAAGCAGGTTAGGGAAAGTGAGTGATATCAGAGAATTGAAGAAGGAACCCTCTGAACCTCAAATAGCTTAGTCTACCTAGACTAAATTTTAATTCCCCTTTTTGGGATTTAATACCCTATTAGTTTTTCTACTCTCTAGGCTCTAAAATGTAGTATGGCATATGTTTATTTTTGCAAATTAATTCATGGTAAATTCAAGGTGGAATATACAGAAGACATCCTTTTGCCCCATACTAGTTTTAGTTCTGTATCCTCTCTGGGGATCTCCCAGCCTTCAGACTGACACTATCCAAACCTATGCTTCCTTACACAAAAGCTTGATTATGATCCCACCTGCAACCTAGGAGACAGTTTCTTCTTTTACCTGGATGTTTGAAATAAGAAGTTGTTTACTTTTTCATTGTCTCCCTAATGGTGTCCTTGACTTATTCTGCTATCACAGTGAGAACCTAGCACAGGTCTAAGCATGTAGTAGGTGCTAGGGAATATTTATTAAATTGTAAGGACTATGGTGAGTTTGCTGCCCAATTCTCATACTCTGCTCTGAAGAATGCCAAGATCGGTTCAAACAAGTGGTTGGGAGCCTTTATTTTACTTGTATTGCTGCTAACCCAGCCTTCCTTCCATTTAGTCTCGTGATTTTGGTCAAGTGATTTTAACCTTCCTCAAATTTCTTTTGCCTATAAACATCTTTTGTAATTATGTCTCCCTTTTACACAGTTTAACATACGTGAAATAAAGGGTCCATAAAGGTAGTTGGAGCTAGAAGGAATCTTAGAGATCAATCCCACCTCAATTAGCACATAAAGAAACAGAGGCTCAGATAGGTCAATGACTTAAGGAGACATAACTAGTCTGTTTTTCTCATTATGTTTTAAGGTCTTTGAAAGCAAGGTCTGTGTTGAATATATCTTTGTGTCCCTAAAATTGTGTGTAGCACAATACCTTTACCCAATAGGTATTTAGTACGTTTGTTGAATGAATGACAGCTCTTGCCTACACTTCCCTCTCCCATCTTTCTTAGCTGAAATCCTAATCATTCTTTTAAGACCAAATTCAAAAGCCATCTCTTCCATAAAGTCTTCTGCAATCCGATCCTGGCCCCCCTTCACCTCTTGGTTCATATATAATGCTTGGTTTGCTACCTCCTTTACATATATCTTGTTTCATTTTGCATTATTTTGATTTGTATATGTAAGGTCCATGAGGATGGAGACCACGTCTTATTTAATCTTTGCATCTCCCTAGAGCTTAGTATTGCATGAAGTTAGTAGCTGCCCAAAAATATTTGTTGAAGTTGCATCTTGGGAAAGTTGTAGCTGAGGGGTGAAAGCTGAAGTTGCAGCGATGGTGTCAAACAAGTTTTAGAGTAGACTGCTGAGAAATATATTGCAGCAGATGAGTCAGGAGTTACTTTGAAGTGGGGCAGTGACCTACAATCTTTCAAATAAGGAAGTTAACACATAGGCTAGTGGAAGTTTTGTGGGAAAGTTGAGACACTATGTACTTCAGGGAAGTCAAAGTGTTGAGTCAGAAGACTGGATGGTTGGGAGTAGTATTTGGAAGTAGCTTGATCAGAGCTAAAAGTCTGGCAGGCAGGAAATGAACATTTGTTCTGTTTGCTGTTGAGGAGCAACCTTAGCTTGCATGTGCTACCTTAACCCCACTATCCTGGGCAAAGGTGTGATAAACCACCAGGTTATCTCTGCAGATTCAGACAAGAAATCAATCCTACCTAAACCTCCCTCCTCTACCGAATTTGTGTTTTTAGAGGATACCATTGATGACAAGTGCTAGATACGAGGGCATTCTTTCTCAGTTCTCCTCCTCTTTGACTTCAGTGACATATATTTTGGACTAAATTCTCTCCTCCTTTAGTTTCTGTGACACTGCTTTCTCCTGGCCTTTGTCCTACGTATCTAACCACTTTTCTCCTACGTCTTTTGCTTTTTCTTCGCTCCAGCTTCAATGTAGGTATCTCCCCTTGCTCTTTGCTTTGTCCTCAGTCCTTTTGTTTAGACTCTCTCCATTGGTGGTTGCATCTATTTCCAATGGGATCAGTTATTTCTGCATAGATGACTTCCAGATCTATTCATAGTCCTAGTATTTTGCCCTGATCACTCTTACACTGACTGCTAGACATTTCTGTATGGATTTTTCAGTTTTACGTACATCTTCTTTGTTCTCATCACACTCTACTGTGTTCTCTCCATAGAATGTAATAAGCTCCTTGAGGGTGGGAGCTGTTATTTTTCACTTTTATATCTCTCTTGCCTGGTGCAGTGTTTTGCACAAATAGTAAGCATTAAATAAATATTTGAATTGGCCTCAATTTTTGTCCTTTCCTGTCTCATCGACTTATACTTACTACCTTGGACATAGTCCAGGGAATGGGAAGAACTCGATACCCTGAGGAGTATAAATGACAGGGAATTAACAGAAAAGGAGTGGAGAAACTAGGAGAGTTAAAAGCTTGAAGGGGATGAAAAGATACCTTCACTTTATATAGCATAGGAGCATAGTAATTTACACAAAAGTCCTAAGTCAGTACCATTTGGAAAACAATCCATCTAATTTCAAATAGAGTTTTTTGGTCCATGGCTGCATTTTCACATTTTGAATGGGGTTGATCCCACCTATTTATCCTATAGCTTGCTTTTTTATATATTTAAGTATTGTCTTGTAGTCTTCTCCGTTAGCGTGTAAGCTTCTTGAGGTCAGAGACTGTCTTTTGTCTCCTTTATATCCTGAGTGCTTAGCACAGTGCCTCGCACATAGTAGGTGCTTAACAAATGAATACATAAGTGATTAATGTCACTTTATACTAACAGTTATCACTCATCTGTGAGGGTGAGGAGGTCTCACTAAGATTGATTATAAAGCAAAGCCACATTATTAGTTTTTTGAAAAGTTGACTAAGAGGACTTTCCAGATAATGCTGATATTGGCTGTGACTAATATAATTTAGCTCTAGTTCAACGGTTCTTATCCTGGAGTTTTTGAACTTAAAAAAAATGTTTTTAATAGCAATTTCAGTATAATTGAGTTCCTTTATAATCTGTATTTAGTTTTATTGTTAAAAATGTTATTCTGAGAAGGGGTCGATGACACACAAAATATTAACCCCTGCCCTAGTGAATGCCCTGCAAAAAAAGGTTACAAATTTAGAAATGAATTGAGTCATTGGATATTGTGTAATAATGCTTATTCCTTGCATCTTTAGAACATAGTTTAGGAAACATTAAAAATATGCTAGACACTGGACTAGGGTTACAGAGATAAAAGATAACTCATATTTTGACCACTCATCTTCTTGAAACCTTACATTGTTTACATAAAAATAAAAACCCAAGGATTCAGTCAGTCCAATGCTTAGAGCTTTGATTCTGCTGGGAGAGAGATATGTTTTGTATTCAGTGAGTATGATACAAGGTAAGATGTGGATGGGAACTGTTCACCGTTGCAAAGAGGTCTTCAAGGTAAGGCTAGATCACCATTTTGGGTAGGTGCTAGAGCGTATTCTTATTCAGGTCCAGACTGAACTAGATGATTTGTGAGCTTTCCAATTCCTAAGATTTTTGTGAGGGATCTAGAAAAATTTGAGGAGGAAGAGAATAGATTTTTTTTAAACTAGGTTTTACTTTCTTTCTGTACTTTGATACTCCTCTTTCAACCCCAGTGAGATAAAGAGGGCAGTTTTAACTTCAAACAAAAGCCATATCTAGGGAAGGAATAGATAACTTTTCTCAAACTAGTGTTCCTCTTTCTTCCTACCCCCTGACTCATCATAGTATTTGTTCTTTTTTTAGTTGAAGGGTCAGAGTAGGACAGAGGTGAGGAACAGAGAAGAATAACTGATATGTTGGGGATGGAAAGATGCCCAAAGTGTTGCTACCCTCTCCAGCCCCTGTGAGTAGGTCTTTTGTATGAGCTAAGAATAAGCTCCAGACTTTTGCTAGTTGATACTGTCCCCCCTTCCCCCACAGGTACTGCACGAGGGTTACAGGTAGGAGCAGGTTGTCCTTCAAGAGCTCTGCCATGTGTTCTGAGAGTTGTCTTGCTCCCAGAACCTTTGCGGCAGTACAAGGCAAAGAAATTACAAGGAAAAAGAAAAGGTTGCTCCTGGGGACATTGTTTGGACTGCCATGTGGGCACAGAGGGCCACTTCTGCGTCCTCCTGGCACATGGAGATGTGTAGATGTGGTGAGATGGGAGTAAAGAACAGGCTGAACAAACTTCTCCTAGTTGATGAATAAATTATACTCTCTTTGTGTCATTTACACGCTTTTGCCATTATTTTCCTGTTGAAGAATTAAGTATCTCAGTTGGCCATGTAGTCTGTCATGGTAATGGAGTAGGATGCCTCTAGATATAGCATAATGCAGAAAAAGTACCATATGGTAAAGATCCTGGATTTACAACCTCTAAAGTAGTTAACCTTCTTATCCTGCAACGTATAATGTTGTTGCAAGGACTTGAAGCTCTTTTGATTATTAAAAAATGAACTTTTATTGATATCTTATGTTTGTATATCCCTTATATTTCTCAAAATATCCCTCCTCCCCCTCCTCTCAGAAAGCTATTCTTTTTTTTCCAAAAAATGAAAAAGAGAAAAAAGTTTATAGGAAAAGTAACCAATATATCAAGAAAGTGACATTATATTTGCAGTTTTTCATATGCATGGTCATTCCCTATCTCTGTTAAAAAAAAAGAGAGAGAGGAAGGGAGGTGCCTTCTCTTATCTCTTCTTTGGAAGTACAGATTGATCATGATAATTTCACAGCAGTAAATTTTGGTTATCGTTCTTTGCATTTCCATTGTTAAGAAACTGTACACTGTTTTCCTGATTCTACTTACTTCATTTTGCTTTGGTTCAATAGATCTCCCCCTCTTAATTTACTTTTTATAATTTCTTACACCACAGTAAGATTACATTAAATTTAGATCGCTACAAGAACTTGTGTAAACATTCCATGACTGATCGGCATGTACTTTGTTTTCAGTTTTCTGCTGCTACCAAAAAGTGCCACTGTAAATATTTTGGCATCTATGGGGTATTGATCATTGATCACTTCAGGGTATATTCCTAGCAGTTAGGCTTTTGAGTCAAAGGGTATGCTTTTCTAATTTTTAACCTAATTATTATAACTGCAGATGCTTATATGAGTGTACATAGAATTCTAAAATATAAGAAAGAAGCTTTGGGACTTATTTTAGTGATGGAGAAACTGAGATCTAGAGAGGACAAGTTGCATTCCTGAAGTGATATGGCTAGTTAGTGGCTGCTATGCCAGTTCAAGATTACCTAAGGCTGGTTCAGCTCATGACTGGAGTATTGGGAGCAGATACGGAGGAGGGCAACTATGAGAGTTAGGGCACTGGAAATCCTACAAAGCTTGCTAGAAGAAACTGGAGAGCTTTAAGGCTTAGGGAGGGCAGGATAGTTGCCTTCCAAGAACAACAAAACAGGAATAGTAATAATGATGATAAGCAGCTAGCAATTTATAGAATCCTTTAAAGTTTGCCGACCACTGTACATATTCTCCTATGATCCTCTTAGCATAGTGTCTGTGGATGGGAAATGCTTGTGAACTGCTGGCAACCTTGTGAGATAGTGGTACTATTTCCCCCATTTTATAGATGAGAAAACTGAGACTAAGAGAGATTAAGTGATTTGCCAAATGGCTGAAAACTAGTAAATGTCTGAGTCTGAATTACAGTTCAAGTTTTTCTGATTCCAAGTAGAGGAGGGATCAGGCAAGTTCTGCATGACCTCAGACAACAGAATTATCAGCAGTGGGTTTAAGTTGCAAAGAGACAAAATTTTTGCCTTGAGAGAAAAAAAACTTTCTAAGAATTAGAAATATCTAAAAGTGGAGTGAGATGCTTTGGTGGTAGTTTGCCACCCCAGGTCTCAGAGCTGAGTAACCACTTTCTACAGATGTAGAGAGGAGATTCTTGTGAGTGTAAACCTGACAGCTTCTAAGATCTCTTCCAACTCTAAGATGTGATAGTTCTGAATCCTAGCATACTTGTACTTTCACTAGACCATGTGATCTCTAGCAGTTTCACAAGCTAATCAACCTTGTGCCTATTGCTTGGTAGGTATCAGTCAGTTAGTATTTATTAAGTGCCTAGGATGTGCCAAGTACAGTGCTAAGATCTGGGCATACAAAAAGTCAAATGCTTGGTACTTCTCTCAGGGAGCTCAGTCTAGGTTAATTGATTTCAAAAGTATTTTGTATTCAAAGTTTTTTATTCAAAAATGTTCCATGTAGTTCAGTACTCCAAGAATTCATGTTTTCATTGTTGAGGATAATGCAATTCAACCCACAATCCCTTCATGCTTTACTAAATGGTGTTTAAAAGTTTCTTTGGCATAAAATTCATCAGCCTGCAGCTAACATGTTGATGAACCTTTCTTTATTTAGCTAGAATAAAAATGATGCCCTTGGACCAGCAGTACTTAAGGCCTGCCCAACTAGGTTAAGACCTGTTTCTACCCTTCTGACTTAGACTTCGAGAACCCAGGGTCAGCTGCAATCTGTGATAGAATGATATGGAGCAGAAAATAGGATGATTCCAGTCAGTTCAGTGGTTTTAGTGTAATTCAGAACTTAGAAGGATTTCAAGTAATTTCTGTTGGTTACAGATGCAGATTTAAGCAAAGGAAATTAAATATAAATAATCAGTTTATAAATAGTTCGTAAGGTGAAAAATTTTTATTCAGCACTTTGGAACTACAGGGAAGAAAAAGGGGCCAAATAGGAATGAGTTATGATAACTTCTGGAATATGAACACTTTGTGAAACCATACTGTACTTTATTATACTAGAAGTCATCATTAACTGGCATCTTAAAAATCCCCCTGATTTTCCACCATTCCTGTTCTGCTGATCCTTAATTGTGGATAACCCTTATAATTTAATTTCTCTGATCCTGTTTCTTGACTACTGAGCATTACTAGTGAAAGTCTCAAATAAAGGTGTTTTAATTCATTATAAATTTAAGCAAAACTTCAGATGAGTCTCTTTCACCTGCTCAGAAATGACTTGATTGTCCACTTAAGTCATTCCATATTTAATTCCCTAAAGCACCTGTTTCCCCTCTCAAGTTAATCATTCCTCAGGCCATCTGTTGTGAGCCTTCTTAGATTATCACATGCTTAAAAATTCTGGGTGTCTCTACCCATTCATTCTCTCATATTCTTTTTTCAAAGGATAAGGTTTTTCAAAGAATAAAGTCCTATTACTTGTCAAGGCTAACCCTTATACCTGTGTTATTGATCTATTCCCTATCTACCTCCTCCAAACTCTTGTTCCAGCAACCAGTAATTCTATATTTTTAATTTCTTTCCCCACTGACTTTTTTCCATGTTGTTACAGATATGCTAAGGTAGCCATATTATTAATAATAGCTCTAAGTATTAATAATAATATTTAAAAAAGCTTTAAGACTTACAAAACAAGTATACATGTACTATCTCTTTTGATCCTTATGATAACTCTAAATGTTAGGTTCTCCTCTTCTGTTTTATAGATGAGCAAGCTGAAGCTAAAAATTAGGTCACTTGCCCAGGGTCACACAGCTAGCGAGCACAGGTTTTTCAGACTCTCCAATCAATACTCTGTGAGTGCAACTAACAACCCATCTTCCCTTGAAATTAGAAGTTTCTTCTTATATTTCTCCTTTTTAATTTACTGCAAATTAGGGAAAAATTTCCTTTTCTGATTACCCATTCACTTACTACGTGTTCCCTCTGAACGGACATTTCCCTCTTATCACTAGAGAAAATGTTTGCTCACTTAATGAACCCCTTTATCATCATATCTAGTGGACTTTCTTCAGTCATCATCCTCTTTACCTGTCTACAATACCTGATACAATTGACTAATTAATCCTTCTTCCTTGACTTCTGTGATGTGCTCTACTGGTTTTTTTTCCCTCTAGTTCCTTGTTAATTTACAAATCTAATCTCACCCCTCTTCTCTCTGGACTTCCTTCCAAAGCATTTGCATTCACTGTCACTATTCCAAGGTATCATCTCTCAGAATCACAGAATTGGAAGGCTCATCATAGGAAGGTTTGAATATCCTAGACAAGTGACTATTCAGTTTTGAATGGAAAAGACCTGTGTGGTTAGAGAATTCACTCTCCACCAAGTCAGGCCTCTTGGCTTTTGGACCATTAGAATTTCTAGGATGTCTTCCCTTAGTGTTAGCCTAAATCTGCCTCTTTTTACCTTCTATCAGTTACGCTTGCTCTTGGCCCTCTTCCGTATGATACTACTTTTGATAATTGAAGATGGCTTGCATGTACCTTCTAAGTGTTTTCTTCTCTAAGTCAAACAGTTTCTCACGTAGCATGGTTTCTAGTCTTTCATCTTGGTAACATTCTTTTGGACTCACGCCAGTTTATCTTTTCCTAAAATGTGGCCACCAGCAGTGAACAGGATACAGCAGAAGTCTGATCAGGGCCAAGTACACCAGGATTGTTACAACCCTTAGGGACTTAGGGCCTCTTAATGCAGCCTAACATTTCATAAGGCTTTTTTTTTTTTGGTATCATGTCACATGGTTGACTCATGGAGCTTTCATGTCACTGGGTCCTCAAGATCTTTTTCTTTTGAACTGTTCCTAACTATATCTCTCTTATCTTATATTTACATAATATATATATATTTATATATTTCCAAATGTAAGACCTTACTTTAAAATTCTACATGTAGGATGTTATCTTTATGCATGTCACATTTATATCCTTTATTTTTTTCCTCCAAATAGGATTTTAACTTTATCTGTATTAAATTTAATCTTATTGTTTGACCTAACATTATAGCTTTTTATATCTTTTTCTCATCCTGATTCTTTTATCCAATGGTTTGGCTGCAATCCATTGCAGTTTTGTGTCATCTATGTTTTATTTGTTGATAAAAATTTGAACAAAACAAAGCCAAGGCCATTTCCTAGGGCATTCCACCAGAACCTTTCCTCCATATTGTTATTTGATCACTCAATTATTTCTAAGTCAATCTCCCAACTGGACTGGCATCCAGGTCACATCTTTCCTTAATTACCCACTAGAATATTATAAGAGAATTGTCAGATTCCTTGCTAAAATCTAGTTATGCCTATAGTATTTATTAAGTACCCTCTATAGTAACTTTCATAGTTGGTGTTTTATAAATATTTCAATTGAGTCAAATACCTAAGATCTACTAATCTATTAACCCTGTCAAAAAGGGAAATGACCTTGTAGTCTTCTTTTCTTAATGAAACCATGTGGGCTTTTAGCGATCATTACTTCTATTTTTTCTTCCAATGTTAAAATAATTCTTTTAACATGTCAATTTTTTTTTTTAAGTTTTGAGTGCCAAATTCTATCCTTCTTTCCCTCCTCCTCTCCCCTCTCTGAGGTGGTAAGCAATCCATTTCTAAGTATTCAGATTTAATACATGATACATAGTATTTAATAATAAATGTAAAATAGGAGGCAATGAGTGTAGGCAATTTCATTTCTAAGGGTTTTATTGTAAATGAGAGGACAGATATACAGTTGTTAGTTTGTAAAAATCTTACAGAGGTCAATGGCTGAAGATTATGAGCAGTATTGCTTCATAAAACATAGAAGCAGTGGAGGGGAACTTTTGTTTATAGGAAGCTTGGTAAAAGATTCGTTTAAGCCAGATCATCCTGAGGGCATTTTAGGCTGAAATCTAAAGGACAGAAAACAACCAAAAATGGAAAAAATGTAGAATTTTCTACAACAAACTTCTCTCTATCAGTGATAGTGGAACCCCCCATCACATTTGAATTTTAACATTAGAGTATGGCATGTGTGGCATGAGGAAGCAGAAATGGCATTCTCTTTCTTACAGGTTATTGTTAAACCCCAAATGCTAAGGTTATAAATGATGAGGCATGTAAAATGCTTTGTTAATCAAAAAGCACTATGTGTCAGCTGATAGTAAAAGGAGTTGTAATGCTTATTGTTTCAGCCAAAGCACTTGCTCATACCTAAAGCAATATCCAGAGAGCAAAAGTAATGACCTCCCTGGAGTTTGAGCTTCTTAGTCCCTAATAACAGCCTTCCAGTTTCTAGGGTGATTTTCTCACAACAGTCATGGCGTATGGAAGTATTTGTTATCCCCACATGAAAGATGATTCTTTCAGAATTCTGATAAATCCAGATCTTTTAACTCCTGAGTCCGGTGAATTTGCCACTCTACCTTACTGCCTCTAATTTCAAAGAGAATAGTGAAGGACCACTGGGATTTTGTGCTTTTTGCTAGACACTGTTTTTATTTGGGGCTTTTTGTATAGTAGATGTTAGAAAGGAGCATGAAGTACACATATTTGTTAATATTTTTAAAATACACAAATATTTTTAATATTTTAAAAAGTATGTACAAATTTTTTCCATAAAATTTGGATTCAGTCTGACCTTAACACAGGTTCCCCACCCTTGAACTAGTTCATATTAATTTCCCTTTGCAGTTCTGAGATTCTGTGACTGTTTAAACATCTATTCCATTTCTTTAGCCTTTACCTTATGAAGGAATTTAAAGTTATAATTAACATGCAGTCATAAACAGTGCACATTCAAAATATTACGGAAATGAATTACAGTCCTTATAAATATGTCAATTTCCTCCCCTCACATACACAAAAAGTCACTTTTGAATCTTCTTTAGCATACTCTACCTTCATTTTCCAATAAAATTAACTACTCAGATTTTATTAATAGATACCTTCATTTTAGCAACTGTAGGAACAATTATCTGATTGAACAGATTCACAGAATGGCACAAATCATTGAAGTCCATATATTATTTCTCTTTCCTCTCCCTCCCACTATGCCTCTATTGTAAATAAGGAGTTTCTCACCAAGCATTTTCAGATCTATTTTAAAATTTTTAATCCTTTCCTCTCTCTGCTCCTAGTAACATGTTGGTAGATTGATGGAAGTGGCTAGAGCTCTGGGCCTGTAGTCAGGAAGACCAAAGTGTAAATCTGATCTCAGGTACTTGCTGTGTTGTGTGACTGGACAAATCACTTCACTTGTGCTTGCCTCGCTTCCCTTGTTTGTAAGATAATGATAGCGCTTAACCTCTCAAGGTTGTTGTGAGGATAAAACATGGTATATAAATGCTAGCCCTCATAGGCTACCACCTCTCTAGTGTTCAGAATATTTCAGTGTGTCTGTCAAAGATAGATACATTATATCCAACCTTTGAACCATGCTTGATAAACAAATTCTTACTCTCATTTTTTTATCTGTAAGCCCACTAGTTTTCTTTTATGACAGCATTATTTTGAATGTGTTAGAATTCATGAAATGTCCATTTATTTGTGACATTTTAAGTTCTTTGATGGAGTTTAGGGAGACACATTTATTCCTGATAATGAAGGAAACATATCCATGATTGAATAGGGAGAAAATGTAGCCTTATCAAGATCCCAGTCACAATCTTGTAACAGTGTATTCTCTATTAGTTTGATCCCACCATCCATTTTATGGTTGTTCCCCTCCCTCTGTCCTTAATTTGAGAGATTAGTATTTTTCTGACATTGCCTTCAAATTCTGAGGATACATGTTTTGTTTTTGAGTTGGTTTAATATGAATTTCAGTCAGTAAATAAAGACAAAAATAGTTCTTACTCTTCTAGATCATATTCAAAATGGAGACACCTAACATAACCACATACATATTTAATCTTCTTTCCCACCATAAGCTCCTTTTATGTTTTTAATAGGAAAGTGTTATTTCTTTGCCTTCCAGAGACAAGCCTTTTGCGGATTTGGCAAAGAGAAACTAAAAACTGAATCATGGATCTTAACATTCAAAATCACTTGCATAACTATCAGGTCATATGGCACTGTGAAGAATAGATACTGTGCAGGCTTACAAAAAATAGATGGGTAAAAATAGATGGTCCATGAGTAGTAGGACTTAACAGTCATCTTTAGGTAGACAGGACAAATATATGAAACACTAAAAGAATGCATATAAGAAAAAAATTATAATCTGTCAAGCTATTATGTTTCTAATAGTCGATTTTTATTTTTTACAGATATGAGAAATGAGTGTTGGACGCCGAAGGATAAAGTTGTTGGGCGTTTTGATGATGGCAAACTTTTTTATTTATTTGATTGTGGAAGTCTCCAAAAGTAGTCACCAGGAAGAACATGGAAAAGGAGAAGTTATAATGCCCAAAGGCAAGTTCTGGAAGAAACATGTGCCTGCCAAGGCCTATTGGAATAGGGAGCAAGAGAGATTAAATCATCTATACAATCCAATTTTGAGCATCCTGGCCAATACGACTGTAGAAGAAAATTTGATTTCGAATGCAAGTGTTCTTAATTCTTGTGAGCCGGACCAATTGGTAATGTCAGCAGTTAAAGATTTTGAAAACCTACCTGACAGATTTAAAGATTTTCTGCTTTATCTGAGATGTAGAAATTATTCACTACTGATAGACCAACAGGACAAGTGCAAGCAGAAGCCTTTCCTTCTGCTAGCTATTAAGTCCCTCACATCCCATTTTGATAGAAGACAAGCAATTCGAGAATCCTGGGGAAAAGAGACTAATTTTGGGAACCAAACAGTTGTAAGAGTCTTTTTATTGGGACAGACTCCCCCTGAGGATCATTTTCCTGACCTTTCAGATATGTTGAAATTTGAGAGTGAGAAGTACCAAGACATTCTTCTTTGGAACTACAGAGATACTTTCTTCAACTTGACTCTGAAAGAAGTCCTGTTTCTGAAGTGGGTGAACACTTCTTGTCCAGATGTCCAGTTTGTTTTCAAGGGGGATGATGATGTTTTTGTAAATACTCATCAGATCCTAAATTACTTGAATAGCATATCCAAGGAGAAAGCCAAAGACTTATTTATAGGTGATGTGATCAAAGATGCTGGACCTCATCGAGAGAAAAAGTTAAAGTACTATATCCCAGAAAGTGTTTATGAAGGTGCCTACCCACCTTATGCAGGAGGGGGTGGGTTTCTCTACTCTGGCAGTCTAGCCCTGAGGCTGAACAAAGTATCCGAACAGGTCCTTCTCTATCCCATTGATGACGTTTATACTGGCATGTGCCTTCAAAAACTTGGCCTCGCTCCAGAAAAACACAGAGGTTTCAGAACATTTGATATAGAAGAAAAAAACAGGAAAAATATTTGCTCTTACACAGACTTAATGTTAGTACATAGCAGAAAACCACAGGAAATGATTAGCATTTGGTCCCAGCTTCAAAATCTTCACGTAAATTGCTAAAATATATGAAAGTAAAATATGCATAAGAGAATATATCTTAAACATTTCCTAATTTTCTCCCCTTAATTTAGTTTTAATTTCTGTGCTGAATCATTGGAATTGCTTCTTCTGGAATCTTTTTAGAAGCATTTAAACTTTTCATATAGGATTTTGGAAAGTGAGAATGCATGTAGTCAGAATTCTTCATGGAAAGAATGGCATGGAGATTCAGTTCTGCCCAGTGGTCATTATGTTTGAATGCTCTTTCCTTCTCACCTTAAAAATCATGAATTCCCCAAGTTTATAACTTTAATTAGATTTATCTTTTTTTTGTTCCCAGAAGTAACAGAAGAGTTGTTAATATGATTATATTCTTCAGTACATTGGTTAATACAGATTTCCTGGGTAGAATTATGTCTGAGATGAAATAAATTTCATATTAGAGAAACTTAAATTTAGGAATAATTTCTTTATCATTTCTGTCTTTGCTGCCACCCCACCAGTATTTTCATGAGTCAATATGGCCCCCTAATTTTTCAAAATGAAGCTGGCTTGACTGACTAACAGTTTCCTCCTTAATCTTGACTTTTAGAAGTACCCATCATAATAGCAAGAGTGGGGACACAAATTTTCTTGGTTTGGGGATGGTAGGCAGTATTATTAGAATGTTATATTTTAATTTTATATCTTAGCTGGATGTAAAAAGTTGTCTCTTGCTAATTATATTTAAAAACTAGTCCCCATTCTCATTGGCAAGGGATGATTATGATATGCTAATGGGTAATTGTTATTGAATTGTTCACTACTTAAGATTGTTTGGTTTGTACTACTAAATGGTCCTATGGGCCTTGAGGGTAATTCTAGACACTTCAGGTGATAACTTGAAGGTGGAGACCATTTCATGAATGGTTTGTCTGAACTCTGGAATTCTTTTCTTGCCATATTTTCCCCATTGCTTGTATAAAAATAATTATTCTGATTAGTGACTGATTCCTGTGTCTGTATGTAGAGGTGCCTGTTTTTATTTATTGTTCAGATTGACCAAAACATTTTGTTAAATATATTTTGTGTAATATTTTATTTGTATACAGTGTTGTCCTTAAAATATTTAACTAGAGCATGATATTTTTAAAAAGTTAAGGTGTAACATGTCAAATAAAACTAAGTGTTATTTTTGAATTCAAAAAGTTGTTTTGGGTGTATACTACTAGATGTAACAAAATCCTGCCAAACTGTTGACTTACGCACATTATCCAGTATCATGTTATCTTAAAGTACAATTTTTATGCTTATTCTGTCACTGAGAATTCTTATGCATTGTAGATTATAGTTGATTATGTAAAGGAGTGGAAATAAAGTCATAGTGTATTTTTAATTCTCTCGTGTAACATTTTGTCATCTTTTAAGCTACCACATTTTAGAACTTAATATCTGTTCTTTTCCATGTACATAATATGTTACTTCTTTCCATAAAAATGGCCAGTCATCAGGAACTTTCTGAATCTTCAAGGAAGTTACACTTTTATCTATTCCAATGCTTCATGCTTAGAATCTATTTTGGAAAGTTTAAAATTAAAAATTAATGTTTGCCCATTTCTAGGTCTGTAAAGCAGCTGGGTGTGGGAGTGGAGAAAGAGGGTGTATGTGGTGTATCAGAATGGAAAGAATGTCACACTATCTGAGTTTAAATTATAACTGCCACTTAAAACCTGTGTGACTTGAGGCAATTCACTTTACTCTTTAGGCCGCAGATGTAAAAATGAAGTGGTTGACCAAGTGGTCTAAGGGCCTTTCCAGCTCTCCATCTATGATCCTCTGAGCCCACAACTGTAGATTATAGAATTGCAGTACTTTTCATTAGGTAGCATGAATTTGTCAAGCTAATACCAGGGAAATCCAGACTGGGAGTCCAACTACAAGGTTAACAAGGGACCTAAGGAAGATGGGATATTTCATCCCCTATTAACTTGTGTTTATTTGAGGCCTATTGTCTTTAGTTTAACACAAAAGTAACTTGTAGTAGAAGCAGCCTCTCAAGGTGAAATTCCTTCAGAAAAAATAGTCAAAGTTGAAAAAATAGAGAAGTTTGACTTCATTTTCAAAAC
This sequence comes from Notamacropus eugenii, assembly GCF_028372415.1. Classification (NCBI taxonomy): domain Eukaryota; kingdom Metazoa; phylum Chordata; class Mammalia; order Diprotodontia; family Macropodidae; genus Notamacropus; species Notamacropus eugenii. The sequence continues at coordinate 642,448,784 of NC_092872.1, read as the reverse complement.
TTAAAAAGCCAAGTAGAAGGTACTTGATGAGCCTAAAAAAGGACAAACTTTACTTTTAGAAAACTGAATGGGAAATCAATTGCTCCTCTTTAGTTCTTTGCCAGATTGTATATTGAATTAATGGATTAGCAAGTTTACTTGTAGAGTATTTATTCATGTCTTCATCTTTATAGTAAAATGGTTGCTTGTGACTTTGGTTTTTAGAAGGAAGTTCACAGCCAGCTTTTGCAATGGTTATGAAATACAAATGCAGTTGCTTGAGAAAGGTGTCTGATACTTATTTGCCAGCTTAACTTGTCCTGCATTTTGTCAGGCATCGGTTTCTACACTGAACATTGTTTCTTACTATTTCTCTACTCTCAGCCTCCTCATTCACTCAGTTGTCAGTGAGTCTGTTTATACCAGAAGTGTACCAATGGAGAAAAAGGAGATTAACTAGGGGAAGGTTTTTGAAAGGTAACCATTTTTGAACGGCCAGTAGTATCCCCAGTGTCACAGTTTGGAGAACATAGGAGAACAAAAAGAGCCAAACCCTTGAAAACTCAAGAAGGGCAGTATTTTTGGTAATTAAGTATTGATGCTCCCAAATATTGCCTTGCCTCCCCTAGCAAAGATCTACAGCCACAGCCCTTAGTAAATATTAACCTCTCTGTAGCCAAGAAGAACACTGGTAAGTGTAACTAAATATTAGGCTTCCAGAAAATTAGAACAGTGTGTGTGTGTGTGTGTGTGTGTGTGTGTGTGTGTGTGTGTGTGTGTGTGTGTGTGTGTGTTTATCTACAATTCTTATAGTCCTTAGCATTTCTCTTGTAGTTGAAATCCTGTCCACACGTCAAAACCCACCTCAAATGTTACCTCCTTCATTGAGGCCTTTCCTGGTCTTCGTAGCCATAAGTAAAATTTTTTTGAGTTTTTGTTTTGATTTCTTATAGTGTTTTCTTTGTGCTTTTTTGTAATTTATATCATGTTTTATTTCAAATATGACTTATTGAAACATAGGAAACATGGTGTGGTGGAAAGAAAATTGGATTTGGAGTCATATGACTTGGGCTTCATTTCTATCACTAGCTATATCATAGTCAATAAACATTAAGTTCCAGGTACTGTGCTAAGTGCTGGGGATACAAATAGGAAAAAAGAAACAATTTCTGTCCTCATGGAACTTATAATCTAAACGCAAGAGGAAATTGAAAAGTGAGGTTGTGGGAGAAACTACCAGATGCTAGGGCCTGGTGAGGAAGTCAGAGAAAGTCCCAAGGTCATGCAAGCCAGGTGAGAATAAGGAGATATGAACGGAAGTCTTTCCTTAAATAGGAGTTTGGAATGCATGACTCCATCTATCAGTTCATAGAAGTCTTCATAGTTTTCGTCTGTTTGTTGTTATTTTGTGACATAATAATATTTAATTATATTCATGTACCATAGTTTGCTTAGCCATTCTCCTATAGAACCATCCCCTTAGTTTTCTAATTTTTGTCTACTATGAAAAAAGCTACTACAAATATATATATTTTTACATATAAGATCTTTTTAGGCCTTGTAATAGTATAGCAAGAGTCAAAGAACATGCACAGTCTAGTCACTTTTAAAGTGCGATCTAAATTGCTTTCCAGAATGGCTGGACAAATTCATAGCTTTACCAACAGCTCATAAATGTGCTGTTTTCCTAGTTCAGTAAAAGGGAAGAGAAAAGCATTTATTTAGTACCTACGATGTCCCAGACCTTGTGCTAAGCACTTTGCAAATATTAACTCATGTGATGGTTATTTCAGAGCTCCAGAGGTACATTGATGGATCCAGTTTCCGGTAGTATCTCTAGTACTTGTCATTTGGCCAGTTACCTTTTAATTTATGTTTCTGTAACTATCAGTGTATTAATATTTTGAATTTTATTTTCATAGGGTCATTGATAGCTTGGATTTCTTCCAGTAGAAACTGCTTATTCATCTTTTTAAAAAAAATTTGACTTTTTAGTATTTTGAATTCTAAGTTCTCTCTCAGCAGTCCTTCACCCATGCAGAAGGCAAATGATAAAATACCCATGTGAAGTCATGCGAAGTATTTTCCTATTAGCCATATTGCAAAAAAGACCCCAAAACAACAACAACAAAAACCCCCCACCAAAAACCTCCCACAACAAAATAAAGATCAAATAAAAGTTTTAGCAAAGCATGTTGTATACTGTGCACGGCTTTCCTTGATTTTAAAATTGCAATTTTTATTAGAGCAGAGATTCTTAAATTTTTTTGTGTCATGAACACCTTTGACAATCTGATTGTTTTTAAATCCCTTAAGAGCACTAGGTTTAACCTTCCTTTAGATTTTTTATCAGTTCCTTTGATATTCTTGACCTTTTGTTCTTCAGAATGGATTTTGTTTTTTCTAATTCAATAAAATATTTTTTTTTGGTAATTTAAGTGGGATGGCATTGAGTATATAAATTAGTTTAGGTAAGATTGTCTTTTTTATTATGTTGGCCTTGCCTACACATAAACAATTAATATTTCTCCAATTATTTAAATCTGATTTTATTTGTATAAAAGTTTTTAAAAATAATTTTGTTTATATAGTTTGTAAGTTTTGGCAGGTATGCTACCAAGGTATTTTAGATTTTTTTCAGAGTTTTGTTTATGATACATAGGATATTTATGTGGATTTATTTTATATCCTGTTACATTGCTGAAATTATTAATTGTTTGAACTAACTTTTTAGTTGAGTCTTTGCCCCAGCAATACCGCTACTGGGTCTGTTTCTAAAGATGATTAGGAAAAAAGGAAAATAACCTATATGTTCTAAAATATTTATGGCAGCTCTTTTTGTGGTGGCAAAGAATTAGAAATTGTTGGGATACTTATCAATTGGGGAATGGCTTCGCAAGTTGTGGCATATGATTGTGATGGAATATTTCTGTGCTATAAGAAATAGTGAGCTCATTGACTTTAGAAAAATATGGATAAACTTGCATGAAATAAATGAGTGAAATGGGCAGAATCAAAAAAAACACTGTATACACTAATAAATTGTGTTTTAAGAATAATGTTGAGGAACTAAATCATTTTGCCTAATGTAAACACCCAAATTAACTACAAAGGACATATGGAGGAACATACTCTTTGTATCTAGAGAAAGAAGTGATAAGTAGAAGTATGTATAAAAGGTCTTTACATATGTATATACACACATATATTTGTGTTAATTGTAGCCATTTCCAGGGAGTGGGTAAAGGGAAATTTACATAATAATTTTATTATATTTAAAAGGAATAGCAAATTGTACATGATAGATTTGCAGTTTCATGTGCAATCATCCTTTTTTTATAATGTTATGTTGTGAAAATGCTTGTTTTACTCCATAAATTAAAAATAAAGTAAATAAATTTTAAAAAAGAGCACTGGGTTTCGACTTGAATTCAAATCTCCCTTCAGACATTTATTAGCTATGTGACTAGACAAATCATTTAAATTCTCTTAGCCTCAGTTTCTTCATCTGGAAAAATGAGGAAAATAAACCTATCTCCCAGGATGGTAGTGAGGATCAAATGAGGTAACATGTTTTGTGCTTTGCAAACTTTAAAGCACTGTATAAGTGCTAGTGATTATTAAATAAATGCTAAATTTCAGTTAAAAATTTTAAAAAATTGCCCCATACAAATTCAAAATTTCTTATGCGCCAAATCTTTTTAACTATCCTTCAGGGAGTCCATGGACCTCAGGTTAAGAATCTCCGAATTAGGTCATTTGTAAAAATCCAGCTCTAGAAAGGCAGTATGGCACAAAGAGAATGCCAAGCTTAATGTCTTGTCTAGCTCTAAATAAATGAGAAAAACATGATTTCCGAAGAGCCAAACTATTGCATTGCTTAAAATTCAGTGGTCTTAGTTGCTGTTTTTAAGATAAGAATTCACTCCAAAAATAAAATTGGCTTTACATGTCTCTTTCTTGTAAGACTTTGCTCAAAGAATTAGAAATTGTTGGGATACTTATTGATTGGGGAATGCCTGCGCAAGATAACTCTCAAAAGGCTGAAAGTTACAGACAACAGAGAATTTCTACACTAGTATTTCCCTACCATGTTGAAATCATGGGTCTGAACCAAAAGAATCTCCAAAACAATGAGAACAAAACACCCACTGATCCATTGTTTTGTGGTAGAAGAGGATTATAGATTTGGAAATGGAAGAGACCTCAGATGTCATCTAGTTTCATTGTTGTATTTTACAGTTGCTATGAATAGTAAGTATTTTCTATGTTCTACGCTAAGAATGCAAAGGCAAAAATAATAAGAGCTACTGTACCATCTAGTTGCCAAGTACCTCTTATGTGCTAAGCTGAGGATGCAAATACGATAGAACAATCCCTGACCTCAAGAACTTTACATTCTATTAGGTGACACAAAATGTACACATATGAGTATATACAGTATATATACAAAGTAGACACAAAGTAATCTTAGATGGGGAAAAATTTAATGGTGCTTGAAAATCTTAACTCTCTTAAGTCTTAAGTAAGGTCTTAAGAAGAGTCTTAAAAGGAAGCCAGGGACTCCAAGAGGCAGGAATGAGGAGGGAAAATGCTTTATTTGGCCTCCCAGTTTGAGTAAAAGGAAAAACCTAAGTTCAGGAATTTATAGGAAATTAGTATTCAGGAATTCAGTACCAACAAGAGCTTTATTATTATGTGATGCATCAGACAAAAAAGGCAAACACACATCTATACATCTATACTATATGATGATATTGACTGACAGGTTCATCCCCATGGATGCAAGAAATTCACCCAGGGCTAGTGGGAGGGAGACATATCTGGGAGAGAACATGCTCAAAACAGGTTCAAGTAGTGAAATTATATAGACTAAAAATGGGCTGGGTGGAGAACAGGTAATCAGTGTCACATGTGGGAAAAGGGTCATTGCTAATCAAACCTATACAAGGTAGAATTCTGGGGAATGGGGTGGGATCAATTACCAATACTAGACTTGGGTGAGGCTCAGGAAGGAGGAATTCCTTTATTACAACCAGATATTGGGAGAGGGTCTGAATTGATGGTCTGAGGTAGCTAGAGAGAAATGACTTAGAGACCCCTGCAATTGGTCCAGAATTCTATCCAGTCAGAAGCTTTGAGCATCAACTGCCTGACACATGGTTAATGGATAAGAACAGTGGAAAAGTGCAACCTTGTCTATCTTTGCTTATATGCTTTATGGGCATATTTAGCCTAAGTAACTCTGTTTTGGAGTTCTGTTATTATAACTTACATCAAACAATATAAGAATTATAATTATTGAGATCATTCCAGGCAAGGCAGGTGACCAGTTCAAAGGCACAGAGAAGGGATTTGGAGCCCTCATGTATAAGGAACAGCAGTATGCTTAGTTAATAAGCATGAGGGAAAGGGAATATAAGTAAACTGGGGAGGTAGAAAGGGGCCATGTTATAAAGATGTTTAAATGCCCCAAAGGGAGTTTATATTTGATCTTAGAGGTAATGAGGAATGACTGGAGTGCATTGGGTAAGGAAGTAGTATAGTGAGAGATGAATTTCAGAGAAATTACTTGGCATGGCACCTGTGTGGAGGATAAATTAGAGTGAGGAGACATGACATTGCCAGAAGAGATAGAAGTCAGTTACCAATAGTTCATTGAAAGGTGGTGAGGGCCTGACCTAGGATTAGATTGCTCAAAGTTGGGGATGGTTTGGAAGTAAATGACATAATCAAAGTCATGTTCCCCAGCCCCTCATTAGAATAGGTCCACCTCTCATTATAATATTCGTTCTCTCATTAATTTTTGACCAGAGTTGATTTCCAACCTCAGGAGCACGCACTCTCTAAGGGCATGTAAATATATGAGTGGATTCCATGATATGTATTTTGGTCTAAGAGAACTGGCCAAATGACCATCTTTTTATTAATAATATGCTGGTATTATCAAAAATGATTAATTACCCAGAAACTGTCTCTTAAACTTTTTATACATCATGGCTAACACAGTCACTTTCTCCCCTATGTTACATATTATTTCCATATCTCTTCCTACGTTATTGGTTAAAGTTCAGAATGTTGGTGTGGAAACCTAATTCCCACTCCCATTTTTAAAGATTAATGCCTGGAAATCTTTTAAACAGTTTTTGCAGTCATTTCCTGTGAAGATATATTACTCTTTTCCCTCATTGAACCCTCCATTATAACAAAGAACAATACCATGAAAAACTGACCCATAAAGGAACCATGTGTTACAACAAATGAAACATTTTCCCTCACAAACCCCTGCCTCTGATTAGGATTCACCTGACTGGTGTTGCTTTTCAGTATTGTCTTCATTTACATGGTTGTAGTCAGGACATTGTTGCACATTATTTCTTTGCTTTCTGAAAGAAAAAATCATCAAGGCAAGTAAATAGTATCAGCGACTTTGCTTTTATCAGAGAAGAGCTCTTACTCTTTCTCTAGAGAGTTGAAGTCTCTCCTAGAGGCCAATTTTATGATCTGTAGCAGAAAATGGACATTTACTTCCTGTATCTAGTCTGAAACATATTTCTTCTTTATCACTTTTGCCTCTTCCTTTCTTATGTTTCCTTCACCATATTTCTACGTATTATATGTGTAGATAATTTTCATAAAGGTTTTGATGGAGATGAGTTATAGCCAGCAGGTGAAGCAATGGATAGATTCAGGAAGATTAGGGCTCAATTGCAGCCCCAGATACTTACCAGCTCTGTGATTCTGAGCAAGTTCTTAACCTCTGTTATCTAACTCAGTTTCCTCTTCTGTAAAATGATGATGGCATAGCTCCTACCTCCTGGGGTGGTTGTGAGAATAAATTGAGATAATATTTATAAAGTGCTTTGCAAACCTTAAACCACAATGGTCCTTGCCCAAGCTCCACATAATGGCTGTATTTTGAGCTCTCTTGGCTTTGAGTGAATGTTGATGGGAACTATTTCTCTTTGGAGCAGCGACCTTGAGGGTCTTCCCCTCCCAGCTTGATTTTTTTATTTTTTCTAATTAAAGGGGCTATACCTTGACTCCTTAAAGAGTCCTATTCACTGAATGGGTGTTACCTCACTCTAAATACTATTTATTATTATGAGCAAGGAGGTAAATGGATAATACTTATTGGCATACACATGGTTTTCATTTTTTTTTATAACATCAGCTATATTTACCCCCTAATTATTCAATATCTTCTCATATTTCAGGTAACTTGAAAACAGATCCCTTCATCACTGAGCATGATACCTGGTGCACAGTATGGTAAGTGCCATGGTACCTGGCACTTAATGAATGTTGTTTATTGACTGACATTCAAAATTGTGTCTCTTGAATAGTGATTTCTTGGGTGTAGGTGGCTTGATCTACTGGTTTTCCCAATCTTGTCTTCTTGAATCCTTTTTCCATTTCTTCATACAATGAATAAGGTACTGAGATGTTAGAAGTTCAAAAATGGTGATTTCACTGTCACCAGTGATGCGAATGGTTTCTTTTTGTATTATTTTTCTTTCTCAGTCTCCTCTCTTTCCCCATCATTCCACCCACCCTCTTTCACATCATGAATATGGTAAAAATATTAAAAATATAGTCAAAACAGGTGCATACCTCTTCCTGTACCCTGGTCCATCATCTCTTTTCCAAGAATTAGAAGCTTGATTATCATCAATTCTCTAAGAGGTTTTATTGTTTTTGTTATTGCAGCGATTACAGTTCTCAAGTTTTTCACAAGTATTTTCCTTAACAACATTGTCATGGTATAAATTGTTCTTCTGGTTCTATTCTCTTATCCCACCATCGGTTTATTTCGAGTCTTCCCAGGCTTCCCCAAGTCTGCCCCTTTAATCATTTAATACAGTGCAATCATATTGTATTGAATGAATATAGCATAATTTTTCAGCCATTCCCCAACTAATGGGCTCCCATTTTGTTTCCAGTTTCTTCTACAACAAAAAGTGCTGCTATAAAAACTTTTTATGCATATGGTTCCTTTCCTTCTTTCTTTGATCTCTTTTTCTCCATTAGCCTAATAGAGGTATTATGGAGTGAATGATTATGCAGTTTAGTGACTTTTTAATTGCAAGTTGCTTTCCAGAATGGTTGGATCACAGTTCCACCAAATAGTGCATTATTTAGGCCAGCTGTCCCATAGCCCTTCCAGCAGTTACCATGTTTCATTTTTTTGCCATGCTGATTGAGTGTGAAGATAGTTTCTTATGGAAATAATGGTAGAGCTGTTTCTTGTTGTCCTTCCAATTTCATTTTAAAATGCTTTTAGGATGATCTGGTTTAGTTGTGTCCCTCACACCAACTTATTTTCCTTTCTACTGTGTCTTGCTATTCCTTCCTACCCTCCCCACCCCACCTTAGTATGCTCAGGGCTTAGCACAGTGCCTGGTCCGTAGTAAACACTTCATCAATGTTTGTTGACCTAGTTGATAAAGTTCATAATCTTCCACCATCCCCCTCTATGAAATTTTGCAGGTGAGTCAGTTTTCTAAGTAGATGTTGTCCTTGATTCCTTTGTATTCTACTTGGCAAGGAGATCAAGTGTTTGCTGACTAGGCTTTCTATGTTCTTTTGGCTTCATTGTGATATTTGCTTTATATTGATTATACTCCTACAGTAAATCAGCACCTATCTTTTCCTTTATCCATTTCCTATTTTTCAAGGTCAGCTGTTTGATTGACATTTTAGGTTGGAGGTACTGTAATCAAATTCAGTGCCCTTATCTTGAATCTTTGTCATCTTTTTTTGATGTTAATTTTGACATTGGCTCTAATTAATAGTTTGCACAGATTGCTTAGTCAGAAATAATTCACATTGGTAACCAGTTGTTTCCCATCAAGACATTATGTCCATTTCTAATACTGTAGTTTAGTAGTCTTCATGTGACTGTCTTCCAGAACAAAGCATCATATACCAATGAGAAGTTTCTGACTGGTCTTTTTTCATTTTTTATCCCCAATCGTACTTTCTAAGGTATGTTTTTTGTTTTGTTTTGTTTTTTGCTATTGTCCCTCACTCCCACCTTTGAATGAAGATCACCAGATAGTTATGTATATGTAGACTGTTTGGAGGATCTCACATTCTTTATAGATTATCTTGATTTCTTCATCCTCTGTGGCAGATATTGGTGCATCCATAAGCTTCTATTGTCTTCATAGTGGGTTTTTGTTCTTGTTTTGCTTGTACTTATTAGGACTCCTTGTAAGATGACCCAAGTGTCCCATTAAATGAAATTCCTTGTTGTCATTAGGCTCATGAAGAAACTATCTGCCTCTTCAAGGAGACCACAACCTATATTTCCATTTAGTTTAGTGATAATTTCATTAGTAGAGAAAATGTAGTAGCAAAATTGTTCTGTCTTTGAGTATTACATCAACTCTTGGTCCTTGGACAAAAGATCTCACGTTAAGAAAATTAGCAAGTAAGTTAATGTTTATAAACATAATTTTTCGTTCATTCATTTCTGTAGATAGTCTAGAAACTGTGTAGTTCTTCGTTTCCTCTTCCTCCTCCTCCTCCTCTTCTTCTTCTTTAAGTACAAGGGAACTACATAAGACTGAGGGCCTTTTGCATTTTTCTTTATTTTATGGGTTGACAAGGCTAAGGAATTCCTCATCTAATGACTGTTTACGATGAATGTCTCTGTTATTAGCTAGGTTGGTTCTGAAACAGCAGGCAGAATTGTCCCTACTTGACCATACCTGAATCCTTTTCCATTTGGTGGAACTTCCTAGAGATGTGCTGCCATCGATGAACAAACATTTACTAGGTACCAACTATGTGCTGGGTGTTGTGCAAAGCTGCGAAGGCAAAAGACAGCTACTACCCTCAAGCCATTTACAATCTAATGGCAGGCATAGCCTTCCATCCAATCCTCAATGAGTCATTGGACCAAGACTTTCATGTGTATATAAAGAATTTACAAATTGTGGCTAATTTTATTTTAGTGACCAATATAGCATGTATACATGCACCTAAGTAGAAATAAGGCAACAGAATGCAGTAGAACTCAAATTCAATATCACTCTGTAACCAGGTTCCTTATGCACCTTCCCTTTGGCATTCTTTTTCTTTTCTTAAATTTTACTTTATTCTGAATTTAAGAAATAAAATAAGCATTTCTATAACATAGTAGAATAGAAAACAGATAATTGTTTATGAAACTGCAAATCTATTATGTACAACTTGCTATTGCATTTAAATATATAATAAAGTTAGCATGTAACTTTCCTTGTTTTTTCCTTTGGCATTCATTTTGTCCATTACTGGGAATATACATTCTTTTGTCTCTATGCTTTTCCCACAGCTTATGGCTAGCCATTTTGCATTGGAGTTCTATTTATACTCAGAAAAAAAATCCCAGAATTCTAGAGTTTAATGAGACCTCAAAAGTCATCAAGTTCATCTCTTACCTAAATAGTTGCCTTTACCCCTCTGTAATATCCTCACTAAGTGAGTAAAGGCAAAGTGAGTAGTAGAGGAAAAGAGTCACTTCTGAACCAACAAGAAAGTCTCTTCCAACTCAAAAATCCCAGCTACGTATCTTTTATCCAGTACTGAGTAGGGAAGAGATTACTAAACTTGAAGTCTGAAGACCTGGGTTTGAGTCCCAGTGGTGGAATTTTGACCTTTAGGGGAAAGACTGGGAGTATATCAGATATGTTCTGATATATTCTTGAGATTAATTGCACTTAACAGTTTGGAAAAGGGGAGCTTTGCAGGGAGGGGAATATGATACAAATTGAGATCCAGTGGCAAAGTGGGAGCAAGACTTTCACAAAGGCTATAGAGGGCTAGAAGCTTGTGAATTATTACCAAAAGCAAAAAGATCAAAGCAAGAATAAGTTTGAATCTAACACTGTCCAGAAGATCCCAAGAGAAAATGGAGGGAGGTGCTGAGGAAAGGAAGAAAAAACAAAAAACCAGTGACAGTTTGCCTCATGCAAGGAATTAGACTGAAGGATTTTTTTATTTTGTACTTTGAGAAGTTTATACATTTGGATGCATCACTTATGCCCAAATAACTATTATATAGTACCTTTCCATAGCTTAGCTCAGTCCTTTGCACTTAACAAGAGTTTAACAAATGCTCATTCCTTCAAAACAAGTTAAACAAAATCATCTAATACCAGAATGTGACTCATGGCTCATGTAAATTTCCACTTTTAAAGTTTGTCCTTTCTTAACAGAAAGGATGGAAGCGTCAGTCATCTGTAATTGACCTTGGCCATTGTAGTTTAACTGAAAACTGTTGCCTTTTAGAATTTGCCTTTGTCTGCATTTATAGTCATTGTGTATATTGTTTTTCCTTCTGTGATAAATGCTTGTTGATTGACTGATTTGCTTTGCATCTCTGGTTTCCTTCTAGGTTCAACTTCTGTGCCATTTTCTGTGTGAAAGCTTTCTTGGTCCCGCCATCTGTCACCTCCTCCAGAATGTTCTTGTATCTGGTTTTATGCAAATCTGTATATGAACATGGTATGGTGGATAGAATGCCAGCCCTGGAGTCAGGAAGACTTAATGAGTTCGGATCTGGCGTCAGACACTTACTAGCTGTGTGACCCTGGGCAAGTCAATTAACCCTGTTGGCCTCAGTTTCCTCATCCGTAAAATGAACTAGAGAAGGAAATGACAAACCATTCCAGCATCTTTACCAAGAAACCCAAAATGTGGTCAGGAAGAGTCAGACATGACTGAAAAATGATTAAATAACCACAATAACAATGTACATGCTGTCTTCTCCTATTAGAATGAATGACCCTGGAAGACAAGGGATTCTTTCCCTCTTGTCTGTGTCCTAGTGTCTAGTACTGTTAGCAGCAAATAATGAGTACTAAATATTTGTGGATGAATAGAAATCTTCCTGTATTTCCTTGAGTTCTTTGTATTTGTAATGCGTTTTGAGCTCATCATATTCACACCCACATCTTGTATAGCTATTCCTTAATTGTTGGGCATATAATTTAATTTTACATTTTTTTCTTTAACAGGTAGTGAACATTATCCTGTTATAATGGTACTTTGCTAACCACACCCCTTTCCTCACTTGGCTAGGTGGACACAGATGCTGTTATTTGCACCTTGTTAGGATGTCATTGATAAAAGGCCTTCACCAGTGTAGAATATGTAATTTGTCCTTGTTCCCATGTTACACCTGTAATCCTCCTACTTTACCAGGTGCTGGGGGTAGCCTTATTGCCTCAGCAAATTTGGATCTCTTGACTATCTATTCTTCTTGTCGGTCCCAATTAATGGGAAAGAATTAATTGTATATAGCTCAGAGATGATATAGTTCAGGACCTATAAGAACAATGCAGAGGGTATTTAATGAAGAGGACAGATAACTCTCAGACCTATGTGATTGGGGCAGACCTCATTTGCCCTCTCCTATAATTTTTCTGAAGGTCTGTAATTATGTTCAGGTTTGGGACAATTGGCCGAATCTGAGTTCCCTATAGGAGTGATGTCAATCAGCTTCCTATTTATTTTATGAGCAGTTTCTCCTTCTCCCAGGATAGGGACATTGCAAGCTAGTTTAGGCAGCCTCTAGCTTCCTCAGGTGGTCACTTATATTAGGAAGTGAGTGAGTATAAGAAAGAATTAGAGACAGAAATAACAGTGTGTAAGAGAGTAAGTTTTGAGACGATGAGTAGACTGTGTTATTTTAACAATTAATACTATGGGCAATAAGTTGACCCTGGTGCATTGATTGATGATACGAGATAGAATATCTGAGATATCTAGCATACCAGTTCATATGCAGTATATGTTAGGGTGAGCATAAAACGTGATGGAAAAGTGTATCTTTGCCTAGAAAGCTGTGAACAGATATCAGATATAAGAGTGAAACTGGGCATCCCGACCCAATTAAAGTGTTTCTAATCACTTCTGCAGAAAAATAACTGTATCAACTGTATGTACTAAAAAAAATTCATCTTTTAATACCAACCAGGCCCATACTATTACAGCAAATGCTTTAGAAGATTACTGATTCTTTTAGTTGTTAGGACTTCTCCCCTCACTCCCCAATTATTTTGTATTTATTTTGTGCATATTTTCTATTGTTCTGTGTATAATGTGCCTCTCTTCTCTGTTGGGGGTGTAAGGTCAGTTTTCACGTAGACAGTCTTGGGCAGGTAAAAGTGAGGACCTCTAAACCTCAGAGTTCTCATGAGGCCCCCCAGGGAACAGCTGGGGATTGAGGCGTGAAACACGGGCTATCTCGTGCATTTCCACCTCTTCTCAGTGGAAACTTGCTGGGGAGAGCATCCCACCCTTGAGATTGGTCCGTGGTCTGAGCACACCTGTTGTTAATTAGCTAGGGGCTGAGAGTACGCATGGTATTCACGTGCAAACTATGCGGCGGGAGAGCTTAAGTAGGGACAGGAAAGCCTGAAGACCCTCTTCTGGCTGCGGGGTCCCCTTTGGGGGTCCCTCCCTGCTCTTCTTGCTGCGGGGCCCTTAGAGGGAAGAGGGTCCCTCCCCTCTTCCACTCCCATCCTCTTGCTGTATGATCCTTGCCCCTTGGGAGGAGGAGGATTCCTCTCCTCTGGGGAAGAATTCACCCTGCATATGGATACGTAACTAAGACCCTGAATAAAGCCTTGTTTGACTCTGGAAAGTCTCTTCTCTCAATACATTTATCTGGTTGGCCACTGAAGACCTGGATGAAAGGTAAGCAGACTCAGGTAGCTCAAGGCTGAACACTTTTCCTCCAATAGAATGTAGGTTATTTGAAGGCAGGGTCTGTTTTTTTTTTTTTTTGTATTTCCAGAGCCTTGAATGGTGCCTGGTATACACTAGGCTCTTAATAAATGCTTTGCTTAATTTGAGTGAATGATTTCCTGAATATTGATTATATTCCCTTTGGTAGCTGTTTCAAATCTTCTCTCCTGAACACTACTTCATTACCTTCTACCATTTCCCTCTCAGGTGAATATCTCATATCCTTCTTTACTTTTACTTTATTTGATATCAACTCCACTTTCCCCCTACTCAATGGATCAAAATCCCTGTCTACATTCTAGCTTCCAGGTCCTAAGGAAGAAGGACCTCTTCTCCTTGCCAAGGTTATCACCTAGACTTGTATTCTTGAGTCTATCTTCTCCATCTGCTTTATCACCAACTTCTCTCTTATCTTGCCCAAATAGCCTTCTTATCCATTGATTCTCTTCATGGTTTTTACAAACATGCCTGAGTCTCCTCAATCTTTAAAACAATCTTTTACTTGCCACTGCAATCCCTTTAAACCATTGTCTTTTATCTTTCCCCCAAAAAACTTTTGAAAAAGCATTCTAGACTACCTCAACCCCTTACCATCCATCCACTCACTCTCCACTTGTTGTAAATCATCTTCTGACCCACACTCAGCTGGAACTGCATTCTCCCAAGTTACCAGTGATCTCTTAATTGCTGGATTTGATGATGTTTCCCCAATCATCCCCCTGCTTGAATTCTCCGCACCTTTATGCTCTTCTTTTCTTTCTCAACTTTCATGGCACTTCTCTCTCCTGCTTCTTCTCCTTGCTGATTACCTCTACCCAAGTTCTTTTGCTGGATCAGCATCCATCTTCCATCTCCCTCACCCTAAGTGTGGACATTTCCAAGACTTTGTCCTGGATCCTCTGGCTTCTCTTATTTCCTTGCATCTTCTCTTTTGGTAATCTCAACAGCCTACATGGGTTCAATTATCTCCCTATGTAAAGATCATCTCAAATCTATGAATCATCTCCTAATTCCTCCTGAGCTCTTAGGTTCATAAGCATACTTCATGGTTTGGCTTAGGTGCCACTCTCTAATAGGAGGCATTTTCTGATTCTCCTCTTTTTTGATGCTCTCTCCTTAAATTATTATTATTTTTTAAACTCTGTATACCTTTTGCATTCCCCCAATTGAATGTAAACTCCTTGAGGCCAGGGGCATGTTTTGTATTTGTCTTTGCATGCACAGTATCTGGCATAATAACATTAGCTCATAATATGTGCTTAATAAATGTTTATTGAATTGAATTGGTAGTCTTTTCTTCCAGGGTTACCTTGTGCAAGAATGTATGGAAAAGAGCACTGTGACTTGAAAAATGAGAGCCCCCACAAAGCACTGGATACACTAGTTTCTAAGATAAGAATTGTTTGTGAAAGAATGAATAATTTAAGAAAAATATTATGTGAGCTCATTGAATGCCCCTTCTTCTATGAGAAACATTGTCAGAGTGAAAAACATGGAGATGAAGACGTTTTCCAGAGCTGATGTCATGGTTCCCTGTTGCCTTGTAGCCCTCTGCCTGGATCCAAGTCACATCAGCTGTTAAAGCAACAAATTGGCTTAGATCGGGCCTTTTATGTAGGGAAAGTGCATTGACTATGCCCTTGTTCCTCTTCCTGTTCCTGTTCCTGTTTGATACTGTGCAGCGGTGAGCTGCAGGTGGCCAAGACAAGGTTTTTCCTAGAATAATAATTGTTTAGCTGTTGGAGGCTGCTGAAAGCTAATTTGAAACAGGTGTTAAAATTATTGCACATGTGACCTTGTACACCAAGGGAAAGAGGAAGAAAACACATCCATGTTGCCCTACCTAACGTTGTAGTGTTTAGGAAAATGCTTTGTAATCAAGGAGTTATCATAAGGGGCTTGGCCATATTTAGAAGAGATACTCCTAGAGAAAGGGAAATGGAGAAGGAATAACTGGACAAGTCTCTGGAGGAGTAAAGAACAGCCTAATGTTCTAGGTTACCCTCTACTGTCTCTACATTACTGATTGAAATCTGAAAACTGGTTAAATAACACATGTATAGAGTACAGAATACTGGACTGTGCTCTCCCTTTTCTATGCTTTTGCTTATTCTGTTTTCCATACTTAAATGCCCTCCCTTCCCATATTGCTTACTGAGTTCCTACATATCCTTTAAATCTCAACTCAAAGCCTTTTCTTAAGAGGTTCTTGACCTCTCTGGAGCCTTTAACTCTGTTGAATATATCCTCTTCGTTTCCTGATACTGCTCTCTCCTAGTTCTACTTCTGCTTCTCTGACTGCTCCTTCTCAGTTGCCTTTGCTGGACCTTCATCCAGGTCATACCTGCTAAATGTGGGTGTTCAATGGGACTTTGTCCTGGCCCCATGTCTGAACTCATTTACTCTCATGGTTTCAATGTTCATCTCTTTGATCTAATTGTCCAGCTCCAGTCTTGCATCTCCTTTAGACATCTCAAACTGAATGTCCTGGAGACATCTTAAGCTCAGTATGCCCCAAACTGAACTGATTATCTTTCCCCCAAAACCTTCCCTATTACTGTTAAGGATATCACCATCCTCCCATTGTTCAACATTTCACTCTCATCTACCCATATCCAATCACATGTCAAGTCCTTTATAACATCTCTTGTATGTGCTTGCTTCTGTCCTCTGACACTGCTACTACCTTCGTGAAGGCCCTTATCACATTATACTTGAACTATTCTAATAGCCACTTGATTGGTCTCTAGGGTTCAAGTCTTTTCAATTCAATCTTTCCAATCCATTTCTTACTTAGCTATCAACTTGATTTGCCTAATATTCAGGAATGACCGTGTCACCCTTCTCTTCCCAATCAATTTAGAGGCTCTCTACTATGGCTAAGACCAAACATAAAATCTTGTATTTGGTTTTAAAATCCCTTCCTAACCTGGTCCCTGCTTACTTTTCCATTTTTCTTAAACTTTACTTACTGACATGTTCTCTGGCTTCCTTGATATTTGCTTCCTTGCTATTTCATAAACAAGATATACCATTTCTAGGCTCTGGGTATTTTTTTCTGGCTATCCCCCATGTTTGGCATACTTACCCTCCTCATCTGCACCTACTGACTTCCTTTAATTCCTATCTAAAATCCCATCTACTGAAAGCCTTTCCTAACCTATCTTAATTCTAGTTTCTTCCCTCTCTTAATTATTTCCTGTTTATCCTGTATATAGTTTGTTTATATGTGCTTGCTTTTTGTCTCCCCCAGGTTTGTTACCTGAAAATTTAATGGGCATACCATTTGTGTCTTTATCCAAGTTACTGACAAAAATGTCAAATATCCCAGGATTAAGAACAGAGCCCTGGGTATTCCATGGTAGATCTCCTGCCTTATTGAGATTGAGCCATTAATATTCACTGTTACAGCTATACCTAAAAGCTAGATGTCCACTGAGTTTCCTTTCTACTCATAGATCTTATGATCCTGTACTGTGATGGAAACCAGCATGTTGTCTGTAACTGATATCATGCAAAAATAAAATGGTAACACAAATGTATTTTAATGCCAATTTAAGCTAAAAACTTTTTTATGAAAGTGCAACTTGTGGCAAAGGAGATTTAGGATGTAAGAGATGCAAATTTGTAACCTGATGTTAATAAGTAGCTAATAATAGGAAGTTTTACATCAGCTTGCTAGCTAAGAGAATCCTGCACTCTTTGAAGGTTGACTTAAAGGTCTGTTTTATAGCATTTAGTGATAATTTAGGTGTGTACCATCTAGAACTGATTTATTAAAATCCTGCCATTCCTTATTTAACAATCATAAATATTTTGTCTTTCATATTGCTATTTCCAGAAGGAATTTTAAGAGGAGAATTCTTTGATCGGCTATTCCATCATTTTCTTTTGATTTTTCTTTGCTTTTGTGTGTATACAGGGATGAATAGGTGAAGGCAATTAGGAAGTAGAGAGAATAGGGATGGAGTTGGGAGAGTCTTTGGAACATTCAGGTGGAGCACCTTCCTAATTTGGACATTTGATACTTTATGTTGCTGAAATGTAGTCTGATGATTTAAAAGATAATAATACTTTGTGTTCTTCATTGTGAAGATGTCAAGTAACAATAGATAGATCTTTCTTACAAGTCCAAAACCAGACTGTGCAGGATGGGCTGGGTGATCTGTGGTCAGAGGAAGGGTACTGGCTCTTATGTACACACATGAAGGCATGTCCATGAGGACTGCCATAGGAAGGAGACCTCCAAGCTTCAGACTGTTGACTTCACTAAGAGGTATAACCACATCAAAGGGCTTATAAAGGACATAGTCCCCCATGCAGGCCAAGGGGCTCTTTGGCTCCTTGGCCCTTAAAGGTAGCTTTCCAGGATCCTTACAGATTTTAAAACAGGACAGAGCTTTTCACTGATGCTGGCCCATTTTGGTGATGGGGACAGACATGCCTATGCATCTGGAAACTGAGCTGCAATGATTTCCTACAATCCTGAAACCAACAAAACATGGGTGAAGCTACTTTCAGGTCTAAGAAAGTGATCTACTCTGCAAACAGAATTGTTGTTGGTATGGCTGCTGAAGGTATAAGACTAAGACAGGGGTGTGGTAGCCTTCTAAGTTCTTAAGTGTGACCTTTTGAATGACTCCACATTTTACAGAACAAAGATTTTCTGTAACAAAAATTTGTTCTATAAAATTTGGATTCAGTCAAAAGGCCATGCTTAAGGACCAAAAAGACCACATGTGGTCTTAACCCCTGGGCAAAGAGAAACTTCTGGCCTTGTGTTTGGGGTATGGTCATGAATTCTAAGGACTGTTGCTTTGGAGGAGGTAAGCATGAATATATTGGAAAACCATCTACTATTCGAAGAGATAATCCCAGTTGGACAAAAAGGTTGGCCTCATCACTGCTTGATTTATTAGTTGACTCCAAGGTACCAAGTTGATAAGGAAAAGAACTGAGGTCCAAAATCCTTAAAAAGAAAATTATTTTAGGAAAAAAATAGATTAACAGAAAGAGATCACTGGAGATCTCCAAGGCAGAGCTGGATGTCCATTTGTTGGGAAGGATGTTGCTGAGAGAAGTAGTGCTTGATATGAAGCTGAACTAGAAAACCAAGGCCACTTTCAGCTTTTTCATTCAAACAGCTAACACTTTTAGAAGAGAAAAAAAGTTTACATGCTTTCCCTCCTCCCCCACCATGGGTCTAGGCTATGGCAAAATATAATTGCTTTCTTTACCTCTAGGCTCTTTCCTTTCTAATCTGACCATCCCCCTCCCCAATAGCTGCCAAATTTATTTTACTAACGAATACATCAATGCCCTGTCCCCCTCAAAAATCTTGTGAGTCCTTATTGCTTTTAGGATAAACTACAAAATTCTCAGCTTTTATCTGAAATTTTCCACATTCTAGCTGCCACCTACATTTCCAGGCTTATTTCCCTTTATTCCCCCTCACACATTTTCTGCTCTTGTCAAATGGGGGTGCAATTGTTTCATCTCCTGATTCCCTGATTTTGTACAAATGGTTTTTAATTTCTGGGGTGTACTCCCCTACTTTTCTGCCTCAGAGAATCAATAGTTTCTTTTAAAGTAAACTCAGGTGCCATCTCCTGCACAAGATCTTTTCTGTTGTCTTCCTGTCGTAAACCCTTTCTGTCTGTCTCTGTCTCTTTGTCTGTCTGTCTCTTTCACATACATACACACATATTTTGTATTTACTTGCATTCATGTTCTATGTCTCTATTAGGCCATAAGTTCCTTGAGGGTGGGGATTGTTTGTTTTTGTCTCTATATCTCTAGTGCCTTGTACATAGTTGGCATTTAATAATAATAATATATTTAATATATAAATAATAAACGTTTATTGGATTGAATTGAATCCATAACATAAAACATTAGAAATACACTTCCATTTTGGGAACATATTGAAAATGGATAAAACCCTAAAAGCATCCACCCTAAAAAACAAAATATTCGTGGTTAATCGGGTCACAAAATAAATAATAAATATGGAAAATTTGAGAAGAAATTGGGTGCATTTCCAGCAAGACAGCTCCTAGGCATATCTATAAAGTAGTCCTTGGTACAATGTTAGTATGTTTAGCTGATATGTTCCTTTTGAGTTTCTATCATTTTACACTGCAGTGGTTTCCAGAGAGGTTTGTCACTCTTGACTATTCTACCATCAGAAAGCCTAGATATCACCAGGAGTTTACTGACACCAGACCTAAAGATAGTTGCATATTTAATTTTTTAAAATATTTCTTCCCCTTTCCTCCTCTTAAGATGCTTTGACCAAATTGAATAGAAATTTGATATTTTATGGGTGACTCAGGACTTGTCAGCACCTTCAGGATTTTTTGGTGACCATGAGAACAAAGCATCATTAGAAACAAGGTGGTGTAATGTGTAGAGTGCTGGAATTAGAGTTATTTTCAAGTTTCCCCTCTGGTGAGTATTAGCTGTGTCACCATAGACAAGTCATTTAATTTCTTTGAGATGCAGATCGTTACCTACAACTATCATATATAATCTATAAAATAACAGATCCTACATGTATGAATAAATACATGATCACACATTTTGATCAGCATCAGTTTTGATCAGTTTTCTATTTTCTGAAGTTGAGAAGTTTCTACCTATAGTTTGAGACTAAGGGGAATAAGAAACCACAGTGGAAACAAACTATGATTATCTCTGGAGTCGCACAAAATCCTTTTTGACTCTTTTGTAAGAATGTTTATTTTTTTTCCAGTTTTATTGATGTGTTTTATTTTTATGTTACAGACATTTATAGATTATCCCTACTTCCTGAGAAGTCCCTTGTAACAAAGTGAAACAGTCCAGTACAACTAATAATTCAGTGACCTCATTTGAAAATGCTTGTAACATTTTATATCTGGAATACTGCCTCTCTTTGCTATGAAAAAAATAGACATCTATTTCTCTCCCTCCTACCTCCATCCCATTGGAAAAAAAAAGAGAAAAAGAAATTTCTTGTGACAATATGCATAGTCAAGCAAAACAGATCAGAACCAATATTGAACTTAAGTTCATGAAAAGAAATAATTTGCTAAGTACATGCTCCAGGCTTGAGATAGTCTATATTTCTCATTGCCACTGGACTCAGATGGCTCAGGAGGAGAAAGTGAGGCTGGTGACCTTGCACAATCCTCCTTCACTCAAATCAAAGTCAAATGAAAGTCATGTCATCATCTCCCTGATGTCATGGTCCTCTTTGAGAATGAAGGACAAACAGAACACCTTCTCACTGTAAGGTGCCTATTCTAGGTGTAGCTAGGTGGCACAGTAGTACTGAACTTGGAGTCCAGAAGACTTGAATTCAAATTTGACCTCAGACACTTATCAACTGCACGATCCTGGGCACATCACTGAACCTCTGTTTGCCTCAGTTTCCTCAAATGGAAAATGGAGATAATAATAGCACCTATCTTGCAGAACTGTTGTAAGGAGCAAATGAAATAATATTTGTAAGTACTTAGCACAGTGTCTGGCACATAGGAGGTGGTATAGGAATTCTTATGCCTTCCTTTTCGTCCAATTTATTCCTTTTCCAGGGCCATATAGTTTGTTTTTAGCCTTGACATTTGTCCTTTAAATCCTTAATCAGTCAGTTTTCATAGTTTTATTTCAGAGTTTGTTTTCTTTTTCATTGTTCACTTATTTATAGGCTCACCTTTTTATTCTGATTCCATCTTTCAGGTTAGAGCATGTCAAACTTTGGCTGTCAACAGGCAAATCATATTGGGCACAGAGCTCCATATTTAATGGGATTGAGGTTTCTCCCTTGTGAATCATTCAACCACAAGTATCTACCTATTACTATGCCATATGTACTCAGATCTGAAATCTGCAGATGTCTTTCAGTGTCTTTATTCTTATTTGATTGTCTTTCTTTCTCAAAGATGCTTGGGAAATCCCCAAAGTATTTTCTTAAGGAAAGGTGATTAACAGTGAACTATTAATGTGGCATGGGAAAGGAAGTGGTAGTAACCTTCTGAATAAATGTAGAGATTGGTAGAAAATCTAAATTGAGAGGTCCTGTGGGGGAAGGAAGAGCCCCTATTAGGAGCAATTAGCTGTGGAGCTGTGAGTAGGGAAACAGGCTGGCCAGTGGTCTGAGTTCAAACACCTCAGAGAGGAGGTGAAAGCCAGTTACAGGAACCTAGGCAACAGAGGTTGGGAACAAACTGGACCTGACAACCTCATCTAAGAAGTTTTTTTGTTTTTTTGTTTTTTTTTTTGAGTGGGGGAATGGGTTGGGGGTGGTTATAGCACAGCCTGGTCTTGACACAAAAAATCAAATCAGGAACTGAGATAGGAGATATGAGTAAATAAAAAAAGACATTTAGACTATGAAGAAATAGGAACTGAAAGGTCCAAAAGGCCACAAGGTCTAAAACGGTACTTGGGAGATATAAACTAAGAGGAAAATAAAAGAGAATTATAAATAAAAAATGCATTGGTGGAAAGAATTAAAAGAATAAAAGATTAGAATAGAATGTAGAAAAACATTACACAAGTACTGGACATTTAAAAAATTAGAATAAAGAGAACTCAATGAAATCTCAAGACAAGATATATTAGAACAGAATTTTAAAAGTTGATAGGAAATAGAAGTAAATGTAAGTAGTAATGTTTACAAGCAATAATAATTGAACTAGACAAAAGATCAAGGAGAGAATATTTAAAAACAAGTGGGCTCACTTGCAAGTGTGCAACAACTAAAAGAAAAAGTCTGGCTATGATATATATATATGTACATATATATATGTATATGTATATATTCTCAAACAATATCACAAATAAAAGCTGCCCAGAATTACTAGAAACAGAGGGTAAAATAAAAATAAAAAGGATATGCCTATCACTTTCTGCAAGAAATCCCCAAATGAAAAGCTTCATGTGTACCACAGCTAAAACCAGTTTCCAGGTCAACGAAAAAATACAAGAAGTCAGAAAGAATTCATGTACCAAGGAACTACAGTCAAGCGCACACAAAAACTTTGAAAAAACTACTTTAAAAGAGAGAAGAAATTGTAATGTGATATTCCAAAAGGCAAATGATAAAGAGTTACTATCCTTATTACTTATTACTGAGTGTATAATCTTTTAGAGCAAAAATGGATCTTTAATGAAATATAGTTTGTTCAGACATTCTTGGTGAAAAGTCTAGAACTGAGTAAAAACTGTGAATTACGAACACGAGTCAAGAAAAATCTAGAAAGGTAAATACATTTCGCAATTTGAAGGGGCTAAATGTAGATGAAATACTTATATTCCTGGTTGATATAACTTGGGGATAAATTTGACAGAGCTCTGAATGTGGAGTCAAATTCTACATCAGATCCTTACTAGCCATGTGACCACTTAACCTCTCTGTGACTCAGTTTTCTCATCCTCATTTCATGAGAAAATGAAGTAATTGGACTCAATGACCTCTAAAATCTCTATCAGGTCTAAATCCATGATTCTGTGATAATACAGGAAGAGACAAGGGGCCATTCAAAACATTAATCTCCCAATATCACAAAGGTGTGTTTTTAATAACAGTAATGAATTTTTGTTGATATTTATTGTTTTCCCAGAGAGTCTTCTCTTGCGGCAAATAGGGTTTTTTAAAGACAAAAAAAACAAAAGGAAGAGGGAAAAGATATCAGTACAACAATACACTGGAAAAGTCTGAAAAACATGTGTAATGTTCAACACATGCAGACCTCTCACATTCTGCAAGGACTCATAGCCTCTCATCTCTTCTTTCAAATCAATTTTGCTACATTCACTTTTGATTTTTTTGTATGTTATTGTTCTAATTTATCTTTCCATTTACATTAATGTAGTCATTATTTATACTGTTTTCTTGGCTCTGATTACTTCACTCTGTATTAGTTCATATAGATCTTTCCATGCTTTTCTGTATTCAGTACACATATTTGTTATAGTATAGTATTAATATGCCATTACATCCACGTACCACAATCTGTTTAGCCATTCCCCAACTAATAGACATCTACTTTGTTTCCAATTTTTAGCTATCATGAAAAGTGGTGGTAAAATATTTTGGGATAAATTGGGACATTTTCCCCCTTATCAGTGCTTCCTTAGAATATAAGCCTTAGAATGGAATCTCTGATTCAAATTGTATGGATATTTTAGTCACTTTATTTGCATAATTCCAATTTGCTTTCCAAAATAGTTGTATCATTTCACAGCTCTACCAACAATGCATTAGTGTACTTATCATTCCTTAGCCTTTGCTGCATTTACTATTGCCACTTTTTGTCATCTTTGTCAATTTGCAAGGCATGAGGTGAAACATCACAGTTATTTTGATTTGCTTCTCCTATTAGTGATTTGGAGTATGTTGTGAATAATTTGCAATTTTTCTTTTGACAGTAGCTTGTTCATATCATTTGACCACTTATCTATTGGGGAATGACTGTAAGTCATACTACATTCATACATGTGTGCATATATATGCATGTATGTAATACCAAAACTTTATCAAATAAATTAGATACAAAGATTTTTCTCTATTTCCTTTTTATCTTAGTTGCATTAATTTTGTCTGTGCAGAAGTTTTCCAATTTCACATTATATTTTCTGATTGCCTCTATTTCTTGTTTGATTAAGAATACATCTCACCCATAGTTATGAGGGTACTGTTTGCATCTTTTCTAATGTTTTAAAATAGTACTATTTTTAATATTAAAGTTGTGCATCCATTTAGAACATATTATGGAAAATAGTGTAAGGGGTTGATCTCAGCCTAATTTCTGCCAGACTGCTTTCAGCTTTTCTCAGCAGTTTCTTTTCTTCTTTTTAAATTTATATTTTACCTAGGATAGATTACCCCAACATTGAGTCATTGAGTTCCATTGTTTCTGATTCTTCCCTTGCCTAGTCTGTTCCACTGATATTTTTATCAATTTTTTATCAATACCAAATGGTTTTGGTGACTACTGCTTTGTAATACATTTGAAGTATAGAAGTACTATTCCTCCTTCATCCTTATTTCTTTTCATCATTTCCCTGGATAGTCTAGATCTATTTTTTCAAATGATTTTAAAAATTATTTTATCAAGTCCCATAAAATATCCCTTTAGTAATTTGATAGGTATGGCATTAATAGTTACAAATTACGTTTGGCAGTGTTGTCATTTTTGTTATATCGACTTGGCTTTGTAGTGAGCACTGAATGTTCTCCAGCCTTTTAAAATAGTCTTTATTTCTTTAAGGAACACATTGTAATTGAACTTATACAGATTTTTTCCTGTGTTTTGGGAGATTGATCCCCAGAGAGTTTATGCATTTTGTAGTTATTTGGAATGGGATTTCCTTTTCTATTATTGCTTCTTGAATTTTTTTATTATTATATGGAAATGCTGTTTATTTTTTAGTGTTTATTTTGTAGCCTGCAACTTTGCTAAGGCTGTTCTCTCAGCATCTTTCTAATTCCCTAAGATTTTCCAAGTATACAATCATATTAGTAAATAGAAATACTTTTATTTTCTCTTTTCTTATCGTTGTGCCTTTTATTTCTTTCTTTTGTGTCATTGCTATTGTTAGCAGCTTCAGAATTTTGGGTTAAGTGAAAATCCTTGTTTATTCCCAGAATTATTGGAAAAGGTTCTCGTATACCCCTATTGTATATGATGCTTAGATAGCCAAGATATCTTAGATAGATGCTTATTATGAATTAAATGATTGTCCCTCAATGTGCCTATGCATTGTCTGTGTCAAGGGTTATTTTTCCCTTTGCATCTATTGATTCAACCATGTAGTTTTGGATGTTTTGGTTTTTAACATTTAGTTATGTTGATTGTTATCCTAATGTTGAACCATTCTTGCATCCATGGTAAAAATCTCACTTGGTCATAATGAATGATTTCTTGGATAAACTCTTAGGGTCCATCTGAGCATTTTATTTTAGATTTTTGAGTCAATATCTGTTAATGATATTGTTCTGTAGTTTTCCTTCTGCATTTTATCCTTCACCAACTTAGAATCATTTTTATCTCATAAAAGGATTCTTGTATGGTGCTTTTTTCCTTAATTTTTGAGAATAATTTGTAAAGTGTAGGTACTCATTTTTCTTCAAAAGATGGATAGAAATTTTCTGTTAATCCATCAGTACCAAGAGTTTTTTCTTTCATAGTTTTTCTATAGCTAGTTCTGTTTCCTTTTGTGAGGTTGAATTATTTAAGATTTCTGTCTGGTCTCTTGACAATCTGGTTATTTTATATTTTTAAGGTATCCCTCTAATTCTTTCGTGTTCTCAGTTTTGTTAGCATCTAACTTTACCTATTAGATTCTGATTAATCTTTTTATTTCTCCTGGTTTCTTATGATTTTACCTTCCTCATTTGCTATTTTATTGATTTGATTTTCTACTCTCTTTAATCAGATTAGCAAAAAGTTTATCATTTTTATTACTTTTCAAAGAACTAGATTTTAGTTTCATTTATCATTTCTCTGCTATTATTTCCAGTTTATCTATTTCTCCTTTAATTTTTAATATCTCTGCTTTTGTGGGTTTTTTTTGACATTTGTTGGCATTCTAATTTTTAAAAATGCCCATTCAGTCCATTAATTACACTCATTTTTTATTTTGTTAATATATGTTTGTAGGGATATGATTTTCCCCCATAAGAGCTGTTGTAGTTTCATCTGAGAAATTTTGATATGTTGTTTAATCATTTTCTTTTGTGAAATTATTAACTGAAATTATTAACTATGATTTGTCCTTTGAACAATTTATTATTCAGGATAATAAGTCTCCACTTAGGTCTGTGTCTTTTGTTTTTGGTTCCTGAACCAATGACTATTTTTATTGTGTTATCCTCTATAGAAAATGTATTTACTATTTTTGCCATTTTACATAGTTTATAATATCTCTGTCCTAATACATGATCCTTTTTTGTAAAAATTCTGTATGTTAACGAGAAGTGTGTACCTTTTGCCATTCCACTTAGAAGATATTCTAAGTTTTTTAGCTCTGGTTTCTCCAGTCATTTTTTCTGTCCTGTCTTTTTGCTTTTGTTTTTCTTTCTGTTAGTCTTAGTCAAAAGAAAAACATTCAAATCTCTGGTTGTTATTGTGACACTGTCTATGTCTTCTTGTAGCTCAGTTAATATTTCCTTTATGAGTTTAGTTGCTATGGTATTTGGACCATATTTGTTTGTTGTTTGTAGTTCCTTTTAGCATAATACAATTTCCTCATTTATTCCTTTTTATTTGTTGAATTTTTCTTTCTTATACCATAATTATAATTATTAATAAATATACTTATAATTTCCATTTTAAAGATTCATTTGATTCACAGTAAAATTTTCCCCATTCCCTCAGTTTTATTTTGTGTATGTCTTTATTTTTAATTGTAATTCTTGTAAGCAGCAGATTGTAGGGTTTTGTTTTCTTATCCCATCTGTCAGTCTTCTTCATTTTAGTGGGTAGCTTAATCCATTCATATTTAAAGTTAGGAAAGTTGGGTTTATTTTTCTCTCCATCTGTTTCTAATACTGTTTTTTCCAAGTTATGATTTTTCTATCTTCTGATGTAAACACAGTACTATATCTCTTCAGTTTCTTTGCTTTTACCTTTTTATTTAAGTTGACTCTCTTTCCACTGGCTCTTTTCCCCTCATTCCCAATTCTCCCCATAATATGCCAAACAGAGGACTTCATATATAATCCTGGAGGTAACATGGCACCACTGGACTTCATGGAGCATGAAAATGGGGTAACATGATGAGACCTGTACTTGAGAAAAATCACATTGGCGTCTGAGTGGGGGATGAATTGGAGTGAAAATAGACTTGAAACAGAGCAATGAGAAGGCTATTGCTAGAGTTCAAATGAGAGGTGATAAGGATCTGAACTAGGACTGTGGCTGTGGTAAGAAGGGGATGGACATGAAAGATATTGTGGACATAGAAGTGACATGATTTGATAATTGATCAGATATGTGGGGTAAGGAAGAGTGAGAAATTGAGGATGATATATAACCTGGGAGTCTGAAAGGATAGTGACGCACTCAACAGTAATAGCAAAGTTCAGAAGAGAGATTGGTTTAGAGGAATGCCGAGTTTTGTTTTAGACATGATGAAAATTTGACACATGTACATCTAGATGAAGTTGTCCAAAAAGTAGTTGGTACATGACTATAGCTCAGGAACTAGATTGAATAAATAGATCTGAAAATAGTCTGCTTAGAGAGGGCAATTGAACCCATGGGAGCTGATGAGATAACTAAATAAGATATACAGAGTACGGAGCACAGAGGGAGAAGAAAAACAGGCCCCAAACAGAGTCTTGTGGTGGTGGTAGTGGTGGTGACAACAATGGATAGTGGATGTGACATGGATGAAGAATCAGCAAAAGTCAGACAGGTAGGAGGAGAACTGAGCTAGCAGCTTCATGAAAACATGAAGAGAAAGATATGCAAGAGGAGAAGGTAGTAATTAGTGTTAAATGCTGCAGAAAGGTCAATAAAGGACTAATTTGAGAAAAGACCATTAGACTTAGCAATCAAGAGATTATTTAACTTTTGAGCGGTCAGTTTCAGTTGAATGATGAGGTCAGAAGAATGATTATAGAGGATTTAAAAGAGAATCAGTGAAGGCACTAAGTATAGATGGCTTTCTTGAATACTTTAATCAAGAAGAGGAGGAGAAATGTTTAGGATAATAGCTGGTAGGCATGGTCAGATCAGGTGAATTAACATTAATTAATATTAATTAATTAACATGAATTTATAGTGGGCCTACTCAACAAAGTTTTGTAATTTTATCCAGCTAAGTTCAGCAGCATGTGAGAAGGAATAGAGGAAGTAGATGATGAAAGTAATCCAGGATCATGCAAAGTCAGCATGTGATTGACTCTAAAACAAAGGGACAGGGAGTACTCATTTTAGTGGGATCACAAGTCTACGGATGTCTATTAATATATCCGTATACGATTTTTCTTTCTCTTTGCCAAATGCCCAAAGTGTTTGTGTCTAGAAAACAAGGAAATGAAGGATGTTACAAAAACATGCAAGAATTAAAGAGTTTGTGAATATTTCACATCTGTAGTTTCTAGTCTTCTCTCCCAGTGGTCATTTTGCACCTCATCAGTAAATCTTCTTTCACTTAAAAACTAGCCAGAAGAAGGAGAAGAAGATGAAATTCCAGTGGTCAGTGGTTGGTATTCCCCACACTGGTGCTTGTCGTGCTTTGTCACCTCATACTGTGACTCTCATCTACCTCTTCCTAAAAATTCTCCACAAGAGTTCCCTAAAATGTGCTAAGAGATCTTCCTTTAAATCTCTTGACATTATGTGGGCACCATTACAGCATGGGAGTTGTCCATCTTGCTCTAGCTACGTGACTAGAACCATGTTTTTTTCTGATCATCTCTCTCTTTGATGCCATCTTTTGAGTACTGGAGTTCGAGTAAGAAGATATCTGGGATTTGAACCGTCTGTGATACTTATGAATTGTATGACCATGGGCAAATCAAGTTTTTCATCTGTAATAAAATCTAAGCAATAGTATCTTTAGTATCTCCTTCACAGGATTATTGTGAGGATCAAATGAGATAATGTTTACAAAATGTTTTCTAAATATTAAAATACTACATAAGAGTCAGATTAATAATTATTTGTAGGTTCATTGAACTGTAATAGTCACTCTTGGAGGATTCAGAAGTTAGAGAATATATCCTGTGCCATTCAGGAACTAAAATTGTAATTGAAGGAAGGAATGGGACACCAAAGAAACACATAAAAGGAAAAGATATGATAAATGTACTCTGGTAATCACATTTTCTGTTCTAGACCTTTGATTTCAGCACTGTAGGAAATTACCAGTGCACAAATTAGCTATCCCAATACACATCTGCAAATCACCCATAACTTGAAGTCCTATAAGGTTGCCTGAGGCATTCAGCATGTGTCAGTGGAAAGACTTGAATCCGGGTCTCACAAATTCCAAAGCCAGCCTCCTACCCAACGTGTCTTGCTGCCTCTTAGCAGCCTGTTAAGTATCTTAATAGTATAATTTTTTCCTATTTCAGATATAAGAAATTAGTGTTGGACACCAGAGAATAAAATTGTAAAGAATTTTGATGCTTCTTTAAATATTTGACTATGAGAATTTCCAAAAATATTAGCTCAAAAGATGGTGAAGTAGTTTTAAGATGAAAAGGTAAAATACAAGTCTATGTCTGTCATACTCTTTTGAATAGGAGAACAAGATCAGCTGAAAAGCCTGATTCAGGGCAAAGGCTTCAGTATGCCTGTGAAGCAATATTTATTTTCCAGTGGAAATTTCCTGAATTTGTATGAACCTGATCAACAAGTAATGTCATTAGTTGAAAACTTTGAAAATCTACCAGGCAAATTTAAAGACTTTCTGCTTCTCTAAGATGTTGAAATCATTCACTGCTCAGCGATCAATGGGCCATGTGAAAGCTGAAAACTTTCCTTCTTCTGGCTATTAAGTCTCTTCTACCACACTTTGATAGGAGGAAAAAAAAAACGTGAGAAACCTGGGGAAGAGGAAGAAATGTTGGTAACTGAAAGGTTGTGAGAGTCTTTTTCACCGGGGCAGACTACACTCGAAGATCACTTTCCTGACTTCAAAAAGTTGAAGTCAGAGAGTGAGATGTGCCAAGACCTTTTTGAGAACTACAGAAGGAGCTTCTTCAACTTGATCCTGAAAAGAATACTGTTTCTCAAGTGTGTGAGCATATTTTACTCAGGCTTCTAGTTTATTTTGAAGAGAGGGAACATTTTTATGACTCTTCATCAGGTCATCAGTGAATTGAGTGACATAACCCCTGAAGAATGCCAGTTATGTATTTATAGGCGATGTGATCAAGTTTACTAGACTTCAGCATAAAAAAGGCCCCAATGATTACATCTTGGAAAGTGTTCCTAAAGGTGCCTATCCCCTTCATGCA
Organism: Notamacropus eugenii; assembly: GCF_028372415.1. Taxonomy (NCBI): domain Eukaryota; kingdom Metazoa; phylum Chordata; class Mammalia; order Diprotodontia; family Macropodidae; genus Notamacropus; species Notamacropus eugenii. The sequence continues at coordinate 642,418,102 of NC_092872.1, read as the reverse complement.
GGAGGGGGTGAGTTTATCTACCCTGGCAATCCAGCGCTGGCTCCCATTGATGACATTTATAGTCAAGTCAATTAACCTTTATTAAATGCCTACCATATGCCAGATACTGTGCTAAGTAAACACTGAAGATACAAAGAAAGTAAAAATAAATACAACAAAGCAATCCTGCATCCTAGAAGCTAACAGTCTAATCAGGAAGACAGCATGCGAAGACTACGCATAAATACACTGGAAAGAGCATAAGTCAGAGATGATCTAGGGAGGGTTTCCAGTGCCAGTATTAAAGGAGATCAGGAAATGCTTCTTTGGCGCTTCAGCTGATACCTAAAGAAAGTTGGGATGACCAGGAGATTGAGACAAGGAGTTAGAGAATGCTAGGCAAAAGGCCCAGAGTCAGGAGATGGAGAGGCATCAGTAAGAAACAGCAAAGAAGACCGTATCGTTGGATTTCAGTCTATCAAGGGAAGTATGGTATAACCTGACATCTCCCTAACTTTTCAGTCTTCTTATACCTTACTCTTTTCCATGTACTCTGAAATCCAGTGAAAATGACCTCCTCCTTACTGTTCCTCACTCTGGACATTCCATCTCCCAACTCTAAACATTTTCACTCTGTCTCATGACCCCTATAATGATCTATCTAGTCTCTTTTTGTATTCTTGAAGTCAAGATTTCTGAGATTTTTGTTCTGGGCTTTCTCCTCTAGTTTCTGCCATTGCCTTGTAGAGTTTGTCCCATGGAGTCCTATTTTCCTGTTTGCCTCTTTCTTAGAACAATGCCAGTTTCAGCAGGTGACAGAGAAGACACTGTCCCATTTTAGCACCCCTTCCCTATGTCTCTGATTATAATTAGCCCACCACCGATTATAGACCTCCTCCTGGTTCCCTTCTTTCTCTGTCTTACTCACAAATCTCTTCCTTGGGCTCATGCTTTTCCACTTCTCCAGGTACCAGTTGCCTCCATACTGCCACAGTGATGCTACTGTAGCTGGGGGTGATTTCTGTTATTTGAGATTCTGGAAAGAGGCTGGATTGGGTGTGGGGTTGAATTCTATTTAAAGCTCAGACATATGTCTTGTCCCTTTCCCTCTGTTCCTCCATTCTCCTACAGAGATCTTCTGCAGCACAAAATGCATACAGAATTCTAGCTATTACGGCCTCAGATAATTTCTGTATTTTGAAGTCTTGATGTATGTGAACTGAAAAAAGGGAGGGGAGACTGGGATGTCCGGTTAGCTTTTGTTGCAAGCCTGTGAGTTGGGACATTTTGTTGATTAATGCAGCTTGCTGTGTGAGCTCAGGGTGAGCATCACTTCGTGTTTGTATTTTGTAAACCTTTTGGCTTCTAGGTGTCCTAGACTATGGAGCTAACTGACGTTACTTTGTCTTTGGTACATCATTTCTGTTTTGGAGAGGTTTGAGACGTTACAGGAATCAGAGAAAACGTCTAGCCCAGAGGTAAGGAATCTGGCCTTAAGGCCACATGTGGCCTTCTAGGTCCTTAAGTGCAGCCTTTTGATTGAATCTGAATTTTAGTTCTGTAAGATCTGAATTCAGTCAAAAGGTCACACTTAAGGGCCTAAAGGCCACTTGCCTTAAGGCCACAGGTTCCTCACCCCAGTCTAGCCTGATGTCTTGGTGATCGCATGAACTTAAAAGTTCTTCAAACTAATGTTGATATGTGGCAGAAAAATATAGGAAATGATTAATATATGTTTTCAGTTTCCAGATGAAAATGGTGATCATAGGAAAAATTAGAGCTTTTTCTAATACTTTCAAGGAATAATTAATGTGTTTTGATAGTTTTAATAATGATCTACATACTTCAATACTTCCTGACTTCTTTAGCAACATTTCTACTTTCTCATATATAGCACACCAGGGACTGAGGTTTTTGAGTCTAAATATAGTTTCCCTGTTATCAATGAAGAAAATCGTTTAGTGCAAAAATGCTGACAGCTTTTTTCTTTTTCATAGTTATTGTCCTCCTTCAGTTTCTATATTAGCCATGTTGTAAAAGAAAACAAAGACAACCCTGTCCTCCGAAAAACATCAAGAAAAATAAAGTTTTTACAGTGTGCTTCAATCTGCACTCAGACTCCACCAGTTCTTTCTCTTAGAGCATTTTTTCATATGACTACAGATAGATTTAATTTCTTCCTCAGAAAACTGCCTGTTCATATCCTTTGACCATTTATCAATTGGGGAATGACTTGTATTCTTATAAATTTGATTCAGTTCTCTATATATTTTAGAAATGAGGCTTTTATCAGAGATAGTGACTGTAAAAATTGTTTCCCAGCTTTCTGCTTCCCTTCTAAACTTGGTTGCATTGGCTTTGTTTGTGCAAAAACTTTTCAATTTAATGTAATCAAAATCATCCATTTTGCATTTCATAATGCTCTCCAACTCTGGTTTGGTCATAAATTCTTCCCTTTTTTATAGATCTGGCAGGTAAACTATTCCTTGCTCTTCTAGTTTGCTTACAGTATCAGCCTTTATATTTAAAGTATGTACCCATTTTGACTTTATCTTGGTATAGGATGCAAGATATTGGTCTATGCTTAGTTGCTGCCATACTATTTCCCAGTTTTTATTAAATAGTGAGTTCTTATTCCAGAAGCTGGAGTCTTTGGATTTGTCAAATAGTATATTACTAGTCATTGACTATTGTGTCTTGTGTACCTATTTCACTGATCCAACACTATTTCTTAGCCAGTATGAACAATTAGCCATTATGAACAATTTTTATCAAAGATTTTAATCATCTTTGAACACAAGAGAAAACACTGATTTACAGTGACTCTCAGTGGGAGGGGGGGTTCCCCTTCTTTTATCACAAAGGCACAGGCCTTTCTCCTTTTGAACTAGATTTTCCATTTCCTATTTGTATATAATTTTAAAATCAGCCTAGCCTTGTAATTTGTACAGCATATTTTTCTGCTTGTGAGATTCCAATTTTGTTGTCAATTAGAAATAGTGATTACTTTTTACCTATTATAATAATATATAAATCATTTCCACAAAAATTTTAATTTTTAAAATTTAAATTTAAACTCAATTATTGCTATTTTCAGACTTTTGTTTAAGATATTACTAAGGTCATAATTAGGAACAATCTTTGAGAGTTAGCATATTCCTATAGTATAGTAGCAATATACTGGTACTGATAAATTCAAGGATGTAGAAATTAGTGTTATGAGATTAAGGACCCAAATCTTTGAGTGTTTAAGAGAAATTGTAGCAAAGTTTCAATATTCTTTGTCCTTCTTTTCTCTGACTGGACTTAAGTCAAGGAGAAAAGATTTATCATCCAGTTTGTTCTCAGGCCTTGCCTGGCTCACAGTTCATACAAAGAACCTATTTCTTGGATTAAGAAACTCCATTGTGAGACTTCAGATATAATGATTTGGAAAGTTTGCTTAGCTTCTCCTGGGTTTGAAGTCCATAACTTTGTAGGGGAGTGAGGGCCATTGGAGGCAGAAGAATTGGACTTGGATATGGGATCTGATAATGCAATCCTATTTCAATTCTTGCTGTGCATTCATCTATACATTGTTTAATCAGTTATGAATCCATAAGGTTTTTGTTTTCTGGAACATTCTGGCTTCATTTATAATGTACTACTGCTTGTCTCTGATGGTGTCCTCCATCTGCCCCACTAGTGAATGCCATCTCCCTGCAAACATAAAAATCCTTCAGTACACGTTGAGAACATGTTGTATTGTCATCTCTTACGCTCACACTGTGTCCATCATGCACCCCCCTTTCCTTCCCCCCATTCTTGGCCCCAGTGTTGGGGATAAGAAGAAGAAGTGTTGGGAGCCCCTTGGAGCTGATACAGACAGATCAGTTTCTGGAGAATTGTCATTTTTTATTATATAGTCTCAACATCCTCATGAGCAATTAATATTTTTCCAGTTTTTTTAGATCTGACTTTATTTGTGTGGAAAATGTTTCTCAATTTTGTGATATAGCTCCTGCATTTATCTCAAGTGTTATTATTGTCTAGAGTCACTGTAAACAGATTTCTCTTTCTATCTCTTGCTGCTAGACTTTGTTGGTAATAGATGGAAATGATGATTTATGTCAGTTTATTTTCTATCCTACAACTTTGCTAAAGTTGTTAATTACTTCAACTAGTTTTTTAGTTAGTATACCATCATATCATCTGCAAAGACTGATAGTTTTGTTTCTTCAGTGCCTGTTCTAACTCCTTCAGTTTCTTTTTCTTCTTACTGTAGCTAGCATTTCTAGTACAGTATTTAATAATAGTGGTGACAATGCACGTCCTTGTTTCACTTCTCGTCTTATCAGGAAGGCTTCTAGCTTACCTCCATTACAGATAATGTTTGCTGATGGTTTTAGATAAATACTACTTATCGTATTTATTCCTGTGCTTTCTGGTGTTTTTAATAGGAATGAATGTTGAACTTTTGTGAAAAAGCTTTTTCTGCATCTAATGAGATAATCATATGATTTCTGTTCATTTTATTATTGATATAGTCTGCTATGTTCCTTTTTGAGAAAATTTAGTATAGTATAGATTTGATTGTTCATTGGTTGGAATATTGAAATAGCAAATCAGCAAATACAAAGATGCTGAATATGAACAGAAATGTTATTTTGCATATTGTAGCCTTTGTGAAATGTTTGCATATTTACTCTTTGGCACAGTAGTGGCTGGTAGCATTTTTTTTTTAAAGGACCACATCTACTTCATGAAAAAATTGAGAATTAAAAGTATATTTACTTGAGATAAATATGTAATTTGAGAAGCTACAGACTAGTGGATAGGAGGTCAGGCTTACATTTAGGAAGAACTGAGGTGAAATCATATTTTTGACATATTTTAGCTTTATAATTGTGGGTGAGTCATTTAGTCTTTCAATGTCAAAGAACTCTAAGAACATAAGTTACAGACAATTTGCTGATCCTCATTTCTGGATAGAGTTTCCATACCAGGAGTTCCTCACCATATGCCGGTATATGCCAGGATTTTTAAGCATCTGTTTTCCCTTGAAAATAATTTCTAAATTTTTCTTTACTCCAGGTCTTTTCTTTACTCACTATGGATCACCTAGTCCCTCTTCACCAAAAGAGCCCAGATAGAAAGAATTTTCAAGCAAAAGGGTAAGATTTAGAAAGGACCACAAGTTTCCTATCCTGAAACCCCATGATACAGTTTATAGAATATTGATCCAGTACAAGGATAGTAACACTTGGTGAGAGATGGTCATCACAGAATAGAAATTCTGCCTTTCAGTTAAATGTTCTTAGGTAGACTGGTCTCCCAGTGAACATGTAAGATTTATCATTGCTCTGTCGAGTAGCCTGTCCTTACAGATGACGTAACATGGAATCATATGACTCCATAAAAAATAAGAGACAGGGAAAAGACAGACTAAAGCTGCAGAGGACATCTCTATTGTTGCTGTTTTTAAAATCTCTCTGTTATCCCTAGAATTTCCTCAGTACATATTAGTGACAAAGCAATAATCGTCTCTGCAGATTCACACAGGACATCCTTGGCAGCAGTTTGATTTTAAACTCATTGGAGACAATGTTTGTCAAAAGCTGCTTCTTCCACAAAGCCTTCCTTAATTCTCCAAGCTAGAAGTTATCACTACTCCTCTGAATTATTTCTCCTCTGCTGCTATTAACTGTTTTTACATTTTAAACATTCTTTTAAAATTCTGAGTTCCAAATTCTCTCTCTCCTTTCTACCCCCTCCTCCACCCACTGAGAAAGCAGACAGTGTGATATCTATTATACATGGGAAATTGTGCAAGACATTTCCATATTAGGTATATTGTTTTTTAAAAAGTAGGAAAAATTGAGTAAGAAAATTATACTTCAGTTTTCACTCAGTTCATTAAGTTCTCTTTCCGGAGGTGGATAACATTTTTTCTTCATGATTCCTTTGGAGCTGTCAGTTCATCGTATTGGTCAGACCAGTCAAGTCTTTCACAGTTAAACATCATTATAATGCGATTACTGTACAAAATACTCTGTTTCTTCTCACTTCATTTTGCACCAGTTCATATAGGTCTTATCATGTTTTCCTGAAACCACCTCCTTCATCATTTCTTATAGCACAATAATATTCCATCGCAATCACATTCCACAACCTGTTCAACCATTCCCCAACTGATGGGCATCCCCTCAATTTTCAATTCTTTGACACCACAAAAAGAGCTTCTTTTTCCTTTAGTCTCTTTAGGATACAGACCTAATAATGGTATTGCTTAGAGTCCTTTGGACCTGGTTGCTATTTATTCTTCTGAATGGTTGGACTAGTTTACTACACCACCAACAGCTCCCTGGTGTACCTATTTTTTCCCTGTCCCCTCCAACATTTGTCATTTCTAATAGGTGAGGTTATTTGCATTTCAGAGTTGTTTTAATTTATCTTTCTCTAATCAATACTGATTTAGAGGCTTTTTTTCCCTATGACTGTAGGAGCTTTGATTTTTTCTTTTAAAAACTGCCTGTTTATATCTATCTTTTGACCATTTATCAACCAGAGAATGGCTCTTATTTTTATAATTGACTCAGTTCTATACAGAGGAATTTGCTATAAAATTTTTTGATATTACTTCATTGTTTATGGTACCTTTTAATTAGGTCTATTTTTTTCTTTTGCTTTGTCTTTGCTAACTCAGCCTTTTTTTGTTTCAGCTGAAGCATGTTAGATTCTGCTTCAGTCCTTTATTTTAACTCAGTGTGTCTGTTTCGAGAGTGTCTTTTGTAAAACACCATATTGTTGGATTCTGGTTTCTAATCTATTCTGCTATCTGCTTCTGTTTTATGGGTGAGCTCATCCCAGTAAAATTCATAGATATGATTACTAACTTTGTATTTCCTCTATACTTTTTTTCTTCGCTCTTTTTATCTTGGCCCTCCTCAAAAGTCTATTTTGCTTCTCATCTTTGCCTCCCATAAACTGTCCTTATTTTATCACAACCACCACCACCCTTTTCTTATCCCTTTTCTTTCCTGTTCTCCTACTGGATGTTAGGTTTCTATACAGAACTCAGTGTGTGTGTGTGTGTGTGTGTGTGTGTGTGTGTGTGTGTGTGTGTGTGTGTGTGTATGTTCCTTCCCCTTTAAACTAATTTTGATGAGAGAGGTTCAAGCATCTCCTTCCCTCCAGTTTCCCCTCCACAGTAAAAGCTCTTCCTCTTTTATGTGAGAAAATTGTCTTTACTATACCTTTCCCTTCTGCTTTTCCCCAGTGCTTCCCTCTTTCTCATTCTATTTTTTTTTTGGATCATGCCAACATAATTGACTCACACTCATACTCTGTGCTATGTAAAATCTTTTTAATTGCCCTAATAATGATAAAGTTTTTAGAAGTTGCAAATATCATCTTCCAATATAGGAATATAAACAATCTAACTTTATTGAGTGCCTTATGATTACTCTTTCATGTTTACCTTTTTCTGCTTCTCTTGAGTCTTGTGTTTGACTGTCAAAATTTCTATTCAGCTCTGGTCTTTTCATCAGGAGTCTTGAAAGATCTCTAGTTTATTAAATGTTCATTCTCCCCTCCCCACCCAAATAATTATATTCAGTTTTGCTGTGTAAATTATTCTTGGTTATAATCCTTGTTCCTTTGCCTTCCAGATCATCATGTTTCAAGCCATTTGCTCCTTTAACACAGAAGCTGCTAGATCTTATACTGACCATGACTCCATAATCTTTCTGGCTGCTTGAAGTATTTTCTCTTTGACCTAGAAGCTCTGGAATTTAGCTATAATATTTCTCAGAGTTTTTCTTTTGAGATCTCTTTCTTGGGTGATTGGTGGATTTTTTCAATTTCTATTTTACTCTCTGAATCTAAGATGTTGGGGCAGTTTTCCTTGATCGTTTCTTTAAATATGTCTAGGCTCTTTCTTTGATAATTTTTTTCAGGCAGACAATAATTCTTAAATTATCTCTCCTCAATTTGTTTTCCAGGACAATTGTTTTTGCAATGAGATATTTCACATTTTTGTCTATTTTTTTCATTCATTTGACTTTGTTTTTATTGTTTCTTGATGTCTTATTGAGTCATTAGCTTCCACTTGCCCAATTCCAATTTTTGAGGGAGTATTTTCTTTAGTGAAATTTTGTACCTCTTTTTTCATTTGTTCTATTCTGCATTTTAAGATGTTGTTTTTCTTCTAAATATTTTTGTGCCTTTTACCAAGTTGTTAATTCTTTTTTCATAACTTTATTGCATCACTCATTTCTTTTCCCCAATTTTCCTCTATCATTCATCTCTTTTTTTAACCCTTCCAGGAATTTTTGTTGGGCCTGGGTTCAATTAGAATTTTTCGTTGAGGTTTATTTGGAGCCATTTCCATATTGTTGTCTTTTTCTGAGTTTATTTCTTGGTTTTTCCCTGCCACTATAGTAACTTTTTATTATCAAGTTCTTTTTGTTGTTGTTTGCTCATTTTTCCAGCCTACTTCTTGACTTTGAACTTTATGTTAAAGTTGGGCTTTGTTCACAAGGGAGGTGGGGAAGCACTGTCCCAAGTTTCAGGCTTTTTTTTTTTAGTTGTTGTTTTCAGGGCTGGTTCTGGGGGTTTGTAAGTTTTTGGTGCTTCTAAAATGGTATGATGCAGGAAGAGGTGCACTCATTGCTTTCTTGGTCTACATTCTGGCCTTTACCTAAGATGGCCTCTGGTCTGCTTTAGATACAAGTACTAGGGCTCCTCTTGGCCCTGAAATTGTGACCACGTCCCCTGCTTTCCTCCGGTCACCTTGCTGGTGCTCCTCTCTGTCTTGGAACTGTTAAGCTAAGTCATTTACAGTTGATCATCAAACAATTATTACTGTTGCTGTGTACAATGTTCTCCTAATTCTGCTCACTTCACTTAGCATCAGTTCATTTAAGTCCAGGTTTTTCTGAAATCATCCTGCTTGTCATTTCTTTTTATAAATAGTATTTTAATTTTTTCCCAATTATATGTCAAGACAGTTAAATTCCAAATTTTTCTCCCTCCTGACCTCCCATCACCTCTTCCTAAAAAGGTAGGCAATTTGATATATGGTATACATGTGCTATTATGTAAAACAATTTCCATATTAGTCACAGTTGTGAAAGAAGAAAAAGAACAAAAGAAAAAAACATGAAAAAGAATGAAGTGAAAAAAGTATGCTTTGATCTGCATTCAGAGTCCATAAGTTCTTTATCTGAACATGGATAACATCTTTCTTCATGAGTCCTTTGTATTTTTCCTAGATAATTCATAGCTGGTCATCACACAGTGTTGGTGATACTGTGTACAATATTTTCCTGGTTCTGCTCATTTCACTTTGCATCAGATTGTATGTCTTTTCAGTTTTTTTTTTGAAATTTGCCTGTTCATCATTTCTTATTGCACAATAGTATTCCATTACATTCATATACTACAGTTTATTCAACCATCCCCCAATTGATGGGCACCCCCTTAATTTCTGATATTTTGCCACCACAAAAAGACCTGCTATAAATATTATTGTACATGTAGGTCCTTTTTCCTTTTTTATTATCTCTGTGGGATACAGACTTCATAGTGGTATTATTGGATTAAAGGATATGTGCAGTTTGGTTACCCATTGAGCGTAGTTCCAAATTGCTCTCCAGAATGGTTGGATCAGTTCACAACTCCACCAACAGTGTCTTAGTGTCCCAATTTTCCCACATGCTCTTCAACATTTATTACTTTCCTTTTTTGTCGCATTAACTAATCTTATAGGTGTGATGTGGTACCTCAGAGTAATTTCATTTATTTATTAGAGTTATTTGCATTTCTTTAATCAATAGTGATTTAGAGCATCTTTTCATATGACTATGGATAGCTTTAATTTCTATGCTTGAAAATTGCCTATTTATATCCTTTGACCATTTATCAATTGGAGAATGACTTGTATTTTTATAAATTTGACTCAGTTCTCTATATACTTGAGAAATGAAGCCTTCATCAGAGATACTTGTTGCAAATTCTTTTCCTCAGTTTTTTGTATTGGCTTTGTGCAAAAACTTTTAAATTTTATTTCAAAGTTATCTATTTTACATTTTGTAAGAATCTATCTTTTCTTTCATCCTAAATTCTCTCTTCATCTATATATCTGACAGATAAACTGTTATATATTTTCCTAATTTACTTATGGTATCATCCTTTATGTGTAAATCATGTACCTGTTTGACTTTATATATGTTGAGATATTGGTCTATATCTAGTTTTTACCATATGGTTTTCCTGTTGTCCCAGCAGTTGTTGTCAAATGATGAGTTTTTTTCTAAAAGCTTGGTTCTTTGGATTTATCATACTTACTCTGGTCTTTTACTACAATGTATTGCACTCTTAATCTATTTCTTTGATCTACCATTCTATTTCTTAGCCAATATCAGATTGTTTTGATAATTACCACTTTATAATACAGTTTGAGATCTGCTATGGCTAGATCACCTTCCTTCACATTTTTTTTTAATAGCTCTCTTGATATCCTTGACCTTTTGTTCTTCCAGGTGTATTTTGTTATTAATTTTTTCTAGCTCTACAAAATAATTTTTTGATAGTTTGATTGGTATGGCACTGAATAAATAATTTATGTATTATTGTCATTTTTATTATACTGGCTTGGCCTGTTCACAAACATTTAATACTTTTCCAGTTGCTTAGATTTGACTTTATTTTGTGAAAAATGTTTTGTAGTCTGCCACTAATTTTTGTAATCCTATTAATATCTTTTGCTTTTATATGTTCTGATTTTAAAATTTTCATTTAGCATTTATTTCATTTACCAATCTCTTTCTTCCTCCAAGAGATTCATCTCTTTAATACAGAGTAATTTCAGCAGTACTGACCAACACATCAACCAAATCCAATGTTATCTGTTGCGTTCAGGCTTCTACCTCTGGTGGGGGATGGGGGAACATAAGGAGATGCGTCCTCATATCTTCTCTTGGTGGACCAAGATTGATCACTACAATTGGACAGAATTCACTATTCCTCCCTCCCCATTTACATAGTTGTAATCATCATGTATCTTGTTACTAGTTCTGTTTGCTTTACGTTGCCTCCATTCATATGACTTCTCATGCGTCTCTGTATTAATAGTCATTTCTCAGTGCAGCAATATTTTATTACATCCTTGAACATTTATTTCTTTAGACATTCCCCCAATCTATGGTCACCTACTTAGTTTCTGTGCTGTTACAAAAAGTGCTTCTAGAAATAATTTGGTGTATGTGGGGCCTAACTTTTTGTCATTGTTCTCCTTGGTTGTATATCTAGAAGTGGAACATCTGGGTCAAAAGGTATGAAAAATTTAGTCATTATCTTAGCATACTCCTTTGAATTGGTGCGGCGTTTCTCTTATACTTCATTTATACCATTTCTTTTTTGTATTATGTTTATTATTGTATTATAGGGGGTCTGGATCTTGTACAAAACCTATTAGTTTTGCTCAGATAGTGTCTATCCACATGGAGGATGCTAGGAAGCTGCTCCTGGGAGAATTGTGATGATATATAAAGGAAGTGTCTTGGAGAGATAGACTGGGACATGTGCAAATATTCTGTAACTGGTTCTGGTCAGCTAACTATATGCTAAAGAGGAGGCTCTTTGATTGGCTACAGAAGCATTCAGTTTCAGCTACAGTATCTACTTCATTTGCTTCTGGGGCATCATGATAATTCTTTTTGATTCAGGAGCGACCTTTCAGACACTAACTCAGCGGAAGGATTCATCCAGAAGTTACATCATGTCTGAATGTGAAGTTGGTGAAACCAAATTCAACTATGTTGGAGTTCAACTAAGTTTCAAACCTATTCTACCAGAGATTGAGGTAGTGTAGGGGATAGTATGCCCCAGAGAAGTTGGAGAAAATAAATATTGGTAGCTACGGAAAAAAAAAGACAAAAAGTAGTTTTGGATAAAAGCTGCCTTGTAAGCACATGGGATAACAATATGTATCATCAGGTCCTGAAAAGCCTTATGACCCCATAGAACATGCACAAACACATAAAAAATTAATAATACTCCATTAAATAGTAGACATAATTTTTATCTCCATCCTAGGAAGCCCTACTTTTTCTCCAGGGTCTTATGAAGTCCTCCAAACACATAGCAAAACTCTGGTTTGAACTCCCTTTGGATCAATCTGCAGTGGTTAAGTGGAACTGGAGGGGATAGTTACTACACACTAATACACGGGGGAATACAGCTGGTGAGGGTTCAAGCCAATCAGAGAAAATAGATACACCCAAACTCCTCAGTGTACTGTATAGGCCTGTGGAAGCATCAGGCTTTTCTCTGAGAGTGGGGCCAGAGCCTCCTCCATGTAGCAATTGAACACCTCATATTCACCCTACTATTTTACAAATCCCGTGCACACAACTAAGAATAGTGCCCTCTATATGATGGTTGCCCAATAAATGCTGGTTTAATTGAAGTGCACATTGTAGGCACTCAACAGATTTTTTTCATTGATCAATAATGATGGAGAGATCACAGTATAGAGAATTAATCAGAGGAGTTTCTTCAGCAATTTGATGATATTACAGAGTGGTGAGACTTTGTCTGGGACATGGAGTCTGTTTTTCTGTGGAAAGTGATGACATGACAATTGATAGCTTGTTGAAATTGAGTACTTCCCTTTAAGTCTCACTGGGGATCATTTGATTGATTTGTAGACCGATTGGAGATGAATTTGTTTTCTCAGGCTGTTGTGGATCATAAATTCTCCTTATGAAAAAAGGGGTCAGTTACAGTTAGGCCTTTAAAAAAGTTAAACCTTATTTTTTCAATAACAAGTATTATTTTCTCTTTCTGCATTGCCTCTTCCTTTAAAAAAAGAAATGAAAACCAAAAACCCCAGAAACAATTATGAATAGTAAAGCAAAAATAAAAATTCCTGCCTTGACCACAATAAAAAAAAATTTTTTTTATAGTCCTTTCTGAAGAGATCCTGAAAGAACTGAGCACTGACCAGAAAACCATAATAGAGAAAAAAATATGCCAAGGGGTGTGTGTGTGTGCATGCATGTGTGTGTGTGTGTGTGTGTGTGTGTGTGTGTGTGTGCGTAGTATGTGTAGCTATCTAGTCTCTTCCCTGGGAGGCACTAATGGCAGCCTTGGGGCCTATTTGCGCTCGTAGGATAAAGAAAGGCATCACCAGAATATGACAGGGAGAAGGAGCAACGCTAGCAACCTTGTTTGTTTCCCTTCCAAAGGGAGTTCAAACCAGAGTTGTACTATGCTCTCTGAAGACTTCATAGGATCCTGGGGGAAAGATGGGAATGGGGAGGAGAACTGTATCTACTATTTAATGGGGTATTGCTAATTCTTTTTTTTTTTTGAAATAAATTAAAAACATATTTTTTTAAAAAAATGTTTTAATTGATTTTAAATTTAAATACAAAAGACCAAGAGAACTTTTCCATGTACACAGCACAACATACAAAGAGGATTCAGTATAAAGCCATGAATTTCCATTTTACTCTCTTTACTTCTTTTTGAAAAACCGAGTAATAAAATACTACACATAATTTTCAGTCACCCTGCTTTTCTGTGCTTCCTTCAGTTTTCTTTTGTTCTCTGCTGTACCCTTTTTCCTCTCTCCCTCTCTTCTATCATTAGACATAAACACATATTTGTATATACACATACACACATGTGACATATGTGACATGATAAATAGAAGTATATATAGCATGGTTTTACGTGTGTGTGTGTAAACCATACTATACATACTTCTATTAATCAGTTTTTTTGGATAGCCTCTTCCTTCATGGGTCCTTTGTAGCTGATTTGAATATTTAAAATACTCAAAATAATTTAGTCATTCATAGTTGCTCTTAGAACAACATTCTCTTGGTTCTTCTCATTTCAATGTATAATCTTTATAATATGTTGTACTCTCCTAGTTTGCATTTTATTGAGGAGTTTTGCATCCATATTCATTAATGAAATTGGTTTATAATTTCCTTTCTCTGTTTTTGTTCTTCTTGGTGTAGGTATCAGCATCATATTTGTTTCATAAAAGGAGTTTGGTAGGACTCCTTTGCTTATTATTCTAAATAATCTGGAATATATGTATGTATGTATGTGTTGAAATTAGTTGATCTTTAAATATTTGGTAGAATTCGTTTCTGAATCCATCCAGTCCTGATACTTTTTTCTTAGAAAGCTCATTTATAGCTTATTCAATTTCTTTTTCTAAAATAAGTCTATTCAGATATTCCATTTCCTCTTCTGTTAATCTAGGCAGTTTGTATTTTTGCAAATATTCTCCTATTTCCCCTAACTTCTTAAATTTGTTGGCATATAATTGGACAAAATAACTCCTTATAATTGCTTTGATTTTATCTTCACTAATGTTATATTGACCCTTTTTCTTTTTAATATTATTTAGTTTTCTTCTCACTTTTAAAAACCATATTATCCAGTGATTTATTTATTTTATTGCTTTTTCATAAAACCAACTACTAGTTTTATTTATTAATTTAGTGGTTTTCTTATACTCAATTTTATTAATCTCATTTTTAATTTTTAAGATTTTCAATTTGGTGTTTAATTGAAGATTTTTAATTTGTTCTCTTTCCAGTTTTTTTTTAAATTGCATAACCAACTTGTTGGTCTCTTCTTTCTCTATTTTATTGATGTAATCATTTAGGGATATAATTCTTCCTCTGATGACTTCTTTTGATGAATTCCATAGTTTTTGATATATAATCTCATTATTGCCATTCTCTTTAATGAAATGATTTATTTCTATGATTTGTTCTTTAACCCATTCTTTCCTTAAGATTAGGGTGTTTAATCTCTAATTAGCTTTTAATTTATTTCCATGATCCCTCATTGAATATAATTTTTATTGCACTGTGAACTGAAAAGGATGTGATTAATATTTCTGCTTTTCTGCATTTAACTACAAAGTCTTTATGCCCTAAAATATGGTCAATTTTTGTAAACTGTACACCAAGAAAAAGGTATATTCTTTTCCATTCCCATTAAATCTTCTTCAAACTTTTATCATAGCTAATCTAAGATTCTATTTACCTCTATAACTTTCTTATTTATTTTTTGGATAGATTTATCTAATTCTGAGAGGGGAAGGTCAAAATCCTCTACTATTATAGCATTACCATTTCCATCTATAATTCATGTAACTTTTTAAAAAAAATTTAGATGCCATAGTATTTGGTGCATATAGGTTTAGTATTAATTTTCTGTGGTAGCTTTTATTATAATGTAGTTTCCCTCTATAGCTCTTTTAACTTAATCTATTTTAGCTTTAATTTTGAGATCATGATAGCTACCTCTGCATTTTTTTAAACCTCAGCTGAAGCATAATAAATTCTACTCCAGCTCTTTATTTTAAATCTGTGTGTATCTCTCATTTTAAAATGTTTCTTGTAAACCACATATTGTCAGATTCCGAATTTTTATCCATTCTGCTATCCATTTCCATTTTGAGTCAGTTAATCCCATTCCTGTTCAAAGTTATAATTACTACTTGTGTATTTTCCTCTGTCCCTCTGTGCTCTCTATTATCCTTCTCATCCTCTCTTTTTACCCGGTCCATCTTCACATATCTGATTTTTTCTAATCATTACCTCCCTAATCTATACATTTTTAAAGAATTCCTCCCTTAACCTTCCTATTCCTTAATATACCCACCCTTCTAAGAACCATTCCCTTATCCTCTCCCCATCCTCCTAATTCTTGATCTACTCTTTTAAAAATTCTTCCCTTATCCTCTCCCCTTGCCTTGTTATTTCTTTATAAATTTAAAAGACTTTTCTACCCTTCCAGATGTACATTATTCCCGCTTTAATCCAGTTCCCATGAGAGTAAAGTTTCAGCTCTATCAGCTCTCCACTCCTGTCCCGGGTCTGTCCCCGGGACCTTCGAGTGAGAATCTCCCTTCGGTGGGCACCGCTTCGGACGTCTCCGGACCTACCCCGGGGGACACGGCGGCAGGCAATAATCAGGCAATGCGCAGGAGGTTCATAGCTTTATTGCATGGAGGAGTCCCACGAGCAGTTCAGGGCGTTGTCTTATATAGGGAGGTTCTTCCGGGCTGCCATCCTAACCCGCCCCGAGGGCGAGGCCTACCACCCGATTGGATCCAGCCCACCCGACCAATCCCGTGGGCTCACAACTCCTCTATGGGAGCCGTGTCTCCCTCGGATTGGTGGGCTGCCACTCCCGGGGAGGCCCCTATCCGCCCAGGCGCCTAGGACCGACCCCCGTCACACTCCCACCTGCTTCTGCTGTAACATTTTTCCATTTACATCTGCCTCCTTTGTATTAGATAATTGCCCTATTTTTACCTCTCCCTATCCAATTTTATTTTTTAGAATCATCCCATCATACTCCATTCAACTCCAAGCCTTCTATCTATTGTATCCTCCATCAAACTAGCCAAGTGATAATATTCTTGAGTACAGATAACATTTTCCTATATAAGAAGTAAACAGTTTGACCTTGAGTGCCTTGTAATTGGTCTTTAATATTTACATTATATTTCAGATCTTATATGCCAAATTTTCCATTAGTTTTGTTTTTTTTTTTGTTACAAATACCCGAAAGTCTTTGAATTCATTAAATTTCCATTTTTTTAAAATTCAGGGTTATACTCAGCTTTCCTGAGGAAGTTAGTCTTGGTTGTAAACTCAGCTCCTTTGCCTTTGAAGTCTAATGTTCCAAGTCCTTCAGTCTTTTAATATAGAAGCTGCTAAATCTTGTATTATCCTGACTGTAGCTCCATAGTATTTGCATTCCTCTCGCCCTTGTTGCTTATAGTATTTTCTCCTTAACTTGGGAGGTTCAAAACTTGGCTGTGATGTTCCTGTGAGTTTTTTTTTACTGTGAGCACAGAGTGAATGTAAGTACTAAATAGTAATTTTTTTCTGTTTCTCTTTTACCCAGGAACTGTGAGGGTCTTCCCCTCCCAGTTTGATTTTTTTTTTTTTAAAGGGACCATCCCTGGAGTAACTACTTAAAGAGGCCTTTTCATTGAATGGGTATATCTCACTCAAAGTGAGAATGTGATAAGACCTTAGCCTAAAATGGCAAAGGTCTTACATTGCATCCTGGGCTGTCTCCTGTTGTCCTGGTAAGTATCAGGCCACTGGACTCAGATGGCTCTGGAGGAGAAAGTGAGACTGGTGACCTTGCCATAGCCCTTCCTCACTCAAATCAAAGTCAGCTGTAAGTCATGTCATCATCTTGATGTCATGGTCCTCTTTGAGAATGAAGGACAAACACAGCCTATTTTGGGATCTCTTTCAGGTGGTGACGAATTATTTTTCTGCTTTTTTCCCCCTTTCCTTCTAGAACTTCAGGGCAATTTTCCTTATTGTATCAAGACTTTTTAAAAATCATAACTTTCAGGTAGTTCAACAATTCTTACATTGTCTCTTCTCAATCTTTTCTCTAGATCAGTTGTTTTTCTAATAATATGTTTTACATTCTCTTCTACTTTTTTCATTCTTTTGATTGTTATATTATTTCTTGGTGTTTTATAAAGTCATTGGGTTCCTCTTGCCCAATTCTAATTTTTAAGGAGTTATTTTCTTCTTTAAGTTTTTGGATCTTTTTTTCCCACTTGGTTGACTTTCTTTTCATGATTTTCTTAATTTTCTTGAATTGCTCTTATTGTTTTCCTAATTTTCCCACAACCTCTCTTATTTGATTTTTAAAGTCCTTTTAAGCTCTTCCAAGAACTGTTTTTGGCATTTTTCTTAGAAGCAGCAGTGGCTTTTTAAACTTCATTACCTTTTAAGTATGAACTCAGATTTTTTTTTCTATACCCATACCAGCTATCTGTGGTCGAATTCTTTCTCCTTTGCTTATTGATTGTTATTATTTACTTGCTTATTATTATAGTCAAATTCTAGTTCCAAGGTGTGTGTGTGTGTATGTGTGTATGTGTGTGTGTGTGTGTGTGTATGGTGATGCCTCAGGCACTCTATATGCTTGTGGCAAAAGTCTTCTGACTCTCAGCAAAAGACTTCACACTCATTTTTCATCATTAGAAAACAAAATAGAACACCTAACTTCTTTTGAAATGAAGAATTCAGACTGGTATGAGGAATTCTAAAACCATTGTATAGCAATGTCTTTCCTAATCCCCTCAGCAGCTAGCGCTTTATCCTTTCTAAATTGCTTTGTATCTATTTTATGTATGTGTATGTACACATTGACTCCCCCAATAGAATATAAGCCCCTTCAAGATAGGAACTGGGTCATTTTTCCTTTGTATCAGAGTGTCTGACACATAACAGGTACTTAATAAATGCTTGTTGATTGACTCGGATTCTAGGGTCTTAAAACCTATACTAATCAGATTTGGTTTAACAGAGTAATGATGAATAATTTTTTTCCCATGGTTTTTATAACTCTTCTGGATTTTGTTCATGGGGCCAAATGAAAATGGTCAGGGACCAATATCTCTTAATTGCCAAATCTAATGGACTCTTCTTAGTCTTCATCCTAATTCATAATCTCTTTGCAGCATATGAATCTGTTCATCACTCTTCAAGTTTTCATGAAATTGCTCCCTCTCGCTTCTCCTACTTATCTGACTGCTCTTTCTCAGTGTCCTTTGGTGTCTCATCATCTATATCAAGCCCTTTAACTGTCGTATAGTTCAAGGCTTTTTCCTGAGCCTACAGTGGCATTTGGGCATAGTAAAGAACTGCTTTTAATCACTCTTAATACAAGTAGTAGAGGAAGAGGGGAAAATATAGACTGGAGTAGATTACCTCCAGGGGTATACTGAAACCGATGCCTCCCAGAGCTGAATATAAAATTTTAAATGTGAACATTTACATTTCAGAAATTAGCAAATATTACACAATAGGTCTTGATGAATTCTTTTGTCAATTGTCTAGACTTAATAAAATGATCGAGAAAATGTTCATTCAATCATTTTTCAGTCATGTCTGACTCTTCATGACCCTATTTGGGGTTTGCTTGGCACTGTGATTTACTATTTCCTTCTCCAGCTCATTTTACAGATGAGGAAATTGAGGCAAATAGAGGTAAGTGACTTGCCCAGGGTCACATAGCTAGCACATTTGAGTCTGATTTGACCTCAGGTCTTCCATTCTCTAAGTCTGATGTTCTATCTACTGAACCACCTAGGTGTCCCTTAGAGAAAATGTTAATGATACATTAAATTTAAATGTGAATCATGCATACATTTTTTTCCCAGAGAGCCAGTTAAATATTTACCCACATACTTCTGATTACCTCTCTCCTCAAATGCAGTCTACCTTTGTTTCTATTTTTTGTCAACCATTGCTTTTAAATAGCCATTTCCCCTAGAGCAGGGATTCTTAATCTGAAGACAACCTCAGTGGGACCATAGATAGATATCAAGTGATCCTGTACTTGGATGAAAAAAAAATTACATCTTTATTTTTAGTATCCTTTAACTGAAATTTAGCATTTCCTTCGGTTATGACTTTAGAAAATATACATTATATAATTCTATAAGGGTCTATAAAGCTTCACAGACTGCCAGAGAAGTCCATGACACAAAAAAGGTTTCAACTTTTGCCCTAGAGCAGCTGGGCCCCTTTACACTCTTAATTATTGAGGATCCCAAAGAACTTTTGTTTATGTGGATTATATCTATGGATATTTAATGAGAAAACAAAAATGATACTTTATTTATCGTTTAATAAAATGATTTATTTATTTAAAAGTATTTATTAATTCATTAACAACCCACTGCATGTTAACATAAATGACATTTTTATGAAATATAACTTTTGCACATCTCTTTAATGTCTGGGCAAAAGATGCTTAGACTCTCATATTTGCTTCTGTATTCACTTTGCTGTGATATTTTGGTTTGGTGGAAGTTATAAAGAAGCTCTTGCCTCAGACAGATATTTAGTTGGAAGAGATAAACATTTTAATAGGCAAATGATGTCTTAGTAATATTATTAAAATAGTTTTGATTTTACAAACAGTCCTCCTGTTCCTCAAGCTGTCCACAGACCACATGTACTTAAAATATAAAATCACTTCTTTCCTCAAGGGTCATATAAAAGCAAGTGACAATATTTGGCTTGTAGGGATCAGTTTGCCAACTCCTGCTAGAGCAACGATTAGTATTGATAGTCACTAGGAACTGTCCAGCTGAAACTCATTAAAGGGAACCTGGATTTTAAGGGAATCTAGAAGATTGGGCTGACTACATATGCAGGACCAAAAAACCTAGACCCATACCCCCAAAATACTATGTTCACCAAATTGTCACAGTCTCTTTATTAAACTTAAATCTTCATTATTCTCCCCCAAACAGTCTGCCTGATCATGACTCTTTTCCTGTGTGTCAAATTCTATGAATTCTTGGTATTAACTTATGCGTCCAATCTAGACTCTGCCTCTAGCTCCTTTGTTTAGTAACCTATACTGTAACTCTGGTGGATTACTTGCCCCCAAACCCTACTACTTGACTTGGCACAACTTCTCTGGTTCTTTAGGATTTTCCCCAAGTGGGGACCTTTTGTCCCTGACCTCTCCCTGCTTCCCATCTCAAGAAGCTACCTCTTTGCCCCATTCTATGGCAGAGCCTGTCCCTAGTCTCACCAGGGATGTGGCTATGAGGGACATTATAGGGCTAAGGATGAGAAAAGACATAGTATATATTGAAGGCTGAGAGAAGACATAGCCTAGCAATGATTGGAGAAAAACTCAAAATTGAAGACTACTCTGGTCCTATTAATAGTTTCAGAGTTGGAAAGGACCTCAGGGGTCCTCTAGTCCAATTGATATCTGAGGAACAAATTTCCTGTATAGCACCCAGAACAAGTAGCCCTCTGGCATCCCCTGGAAGACTTCCGATAATGGAAAACTCACTACTTCTACATTAGGCACACCTCTAATATTTGGAAGTTATTGATTAGATTGAGCTGAAATCTGCCTCTTTGTTACTTCCTCACATTAGTTTAGTTCCCAGTCTCTGGGACCTAGAATAGGATCCCTCTTCCACATGGAAACTTCTCAATATGTGAAGACAGTTATCATGTCAGAATCTTTTTAATTTTTTAATTTAATTTAATTTTTTTTTGCTTTAGGCTAAATATCTCTTTTACCTGGTCTGAGTCCCCTCACCATCCTCAGTACCTGCCTGCCCAGATAGCTTCCTCCCATTTAAGAAGTAGCCTCAGTGAGTAGAAATTGTTCACTGTTAGATTTGTGCAGAAAATTAGGAGTGGGGAACAGAATGATCATGACAAATTCTGAGAGCTCTTTTCTTGATTTCAGACCTTAAAAAAAAACCTCTAGCTATTGCGCAATTTTTCTCACCCTTACTTCTGCCTTATCTTCCACATTCTGTTGATGCAGCTAGGTGGTACAGTGGATAGAGTACCAGGCCTAGAGGCAGGAAGACCTGAGTTCAAGTCCACCCACAAACACTTAGTAGATGTGTGAATCTGGGCCAGTCACTTAACCCTGTTTGTCTTAATTTCCTCATCTGTAAAATGAGCCAGAGAGGGAATGGTAAAGCAGTTCTTTGCCAACAAAACCCCAAATGGATAACAAAAAGTTGGACATGACTGAAAAAAGACAAAACAAAATGGAATATATTGGTATTCATCTTCCCAGGCTTTGCATTGAAATTTAATGCTAGTTTTATCCACAAAGACAGACAACTTATCTTTCTGTCTATTTAACACTGACAAACTTAGATTGCCCCACCACTCACCAACTTCCCTTTCTTGATCAGTTACTATCCCTACATAGTGCCATTGCTCATAAGATCTCTGGTGCCTTGGAAGGCTCTTAGCTGCCTCATGTCTTTGGTCCTGTTCCTAGCCTTCGGTGAGCCAAGGGGAATAGGACATCATTATTTCTGGATCTTCTCCTGCTTGTCAATATCTTCCCTAAAGTGTAGCACTCAGACCTCAACATAGTCTTCCAAATATAGTCTAGAGCATAATACAGTAGACAGTTTCTATTTAAAGCCTATGATGACATTAGTATTTTGGGCTACTACATGTCAAAGTGTTGACTCATGATGAGGTTACAGTCCACTAAAAACCCAAGCCCTTTCCATATGACCTTTTGTACTTTAACCTATTCATTTGAATCAGTGCAGAAGTTTTTATCATTACTTCCTCTCCATTTTGAAAGCTTGTTTGCTCTTAACAGAAAGAGCCATGACAGTTTTATTATCCTCTTTCTGTCCAGTCTGTAGAAATACAGGGTGTTCCAAAAGGTTTAGTGTGATTTTACACTTTAATGGTTTAAAATTTCGCTAAGACTTTTGGGACTTCCTATACATCCCACCATACTATTGCTTCTATTTCTTTCTCTTGATCTTTATGAAGATGCTTTTCTTCCTTCCTCCTTTCCCCTTATTCTCCTTAGATTCGTGGATTCTCATGAAATATATACCATGAAATTCCATGCAAGACACATAGTGATTTTCTACCACTCTTTTTAATCTAATCTGTATCTTTTGAACAAAAAATATCTTTTTACCATCTTCAAATCATGCATGGCATTCCACTGGATTTCAGTGGTATCTGTCAGAAAGTATTGATGTCCTGGCATGAAAATCCCTAGTTCATTTGGTTTATCACCCATACTCTGTACACTGGTGTATAGACGTTTTCCCAGATAGTGTCTCCTATGAATTACTAAGTACTTCTACAGCTATTTTGCTTTCTGTGTCATCCCTGGTACTCCCTGTGGTATCTGGCATAGCAGGTATATGTGGACAATCATTTCTTTCACTATTCTCTTGGATATAAATCTTTCTTGAGCCCTTTTAAGAAAAATACATTCTCCCTGGCCTTCATTAGATACATTCTATCCCTGCCCAGGAGTCCATCATCACTATATGTTCAGTCAGGGACTGGAATGCCAAATTGTCTTCTCCATCACCATTTTCTTAGTCAGATGTTGACTTCCCTTGTTCACCCTTTTCTTTCAAAATCCCTACCTTCAATTGGTAACTGAAAAAGAAAAGACTACCTGTACCTGCCAAGTCTTCAGCTTTCTTTTAAATTTTTGTAACGCTGCAGAAGAAACATAAACATAATGCAACCTTGCAGATAATTTCTTCCTGGCTCTGTTGTTTTTCCTTCTTTACAAGCCCTCCAAATCAGTTGTCCAATTGATGTTTTTCAGTGTAACAAAGAGCTTCTTTTCCAACCTGAGTATGTACTCAGTTTCGATGGTTGCTTTGCATTTGCAGCTAAATGAATTTGGCACTTAAATGAAGAAAGGAAAGAAAAAATCTAGAGTAGGACCAGTTTATCACTTATAACTGTAGCCATATATTCTTTAGTACATTACTTTCAGGGGGATTTAAGCCAACTTCCAGGATTATTCAATTTTTGGCAGTGCTTTCTGAAACTCAGGAACCTGAAACCTCTTTACCAGCATGCAATAAGTTGAACTTCTCCAAAGCAGCTAATTGAATTACTAAAATAAATAACCCAATGAAATAATGATAGTGGCTTAAATAATTAATGTGATTTTTCCAACTATCAACATTTATTGTTGCTTAGTTCTTTTTTCAGTCATGTCCAACTCTTCATGACTCCATTTGGAGTTTTCTTGGCAAAGATACTGCAGTGGTTTGCCATTTCTTTCTCTAGCTCATTTTATGAGGAAACTGAGGCAAACAGGGTTAAGTGATTTGCTCAGTGTCTGAGGCTATGAATGTTGGGTCTTCATATTAGATGATGAAATGCTTTATGCAGTCTTGGGATGAAGTATGATACAAAAAATGGCTTTCTATCTTTCAGGATTTTATTTTTAAGTTGAATCTGGACCTGAAGCCTATAGACATTATACGTTGTGCAGCGATAATGCTTTCTTTTAGGGAATTCCTAGAGATAGTTCATTGAATTCAATTAAATCTCCTATGCCGAGGCACTGTGTTGGAATTGCAGGAGATAAAACACTGTGTAAGGAACAGTCCCTGCCCTCAAAACTGTTAAGTATGGCAAGGGGAATATGATTGACCAGGGGTTCTTAAATTTTTTTTTTTTGCATGGCTTATACTTTTATTTTTTTCTTCCAATTGATTTATTTATTTTTAGTTTTCAACATTCATTTCCACAAGATTTTGAGTTTCAAATGTTCTCCTCATTTCTCCCCTCCCACCATCCCCAAAACACCGGGCATTCTGATTACCTCTTCCCCCAATCTACCCTCCTTTCTATCACACCCCTCCCTTCCCTTATCCCCATCTTCTCTCTTTTCTTGTAGGGCAAGATAGATTTCTATACCCCATTACCTGTATTTCTTATTACCCAGTTACATGCAAAAACAATTCTCAAAATTCATTCCTAAAACTTTGAGTTCCAACTTCTATCCCTTCTTCCCTCTCCCCACCCAGAAGGCAAGCAATTCAATATAGGCTATATATGTGTAGTTTTGTAAAGACTTCCATACAACTCTTGTTGTAAAAGACTACTTATATTTCTCCCCATCCTATCCTGCCCCACCATTTATTCTATTCTCTCTTTTGATTTTATCCTTCCCCAAAAGTGTTTACTTCTAATTATCCCCTTTCTCTCATTTGTCCTCCCTTCTATCATCTCCCCAACCCCACTTCTCTGCTTTTCCCCTACTTTCCTAAAGTGTAAGACAGATTTTCATACCAAATTGAGTGTGCATGTTATTCCATCCTTAAACCAAATGTGATGAGAGTAAGCTTCACCTTTTCCCTTTCACCTCCCCCTTTTCCTCTCCATCAAAAAAGCTTTTTCTTGCCTTTTTTATGAGAGATAATTTGTTGCATTCCATTTCTCCCTTTCTCCTCCCAATATATTCTTCTCTCACCCCTTAATTTTATTTTTTTTTAGATATGATCCCTTCCTATTCAACTTACCCTATGTTCTCTGTCTATATATATGTGTGTATAATCCCTCCAACTACTCAGATACTGGGAAAAGTTTCAAGAGTTAAAAATACTATCTTTCCATGTAGAAATGTAAACAGTTCAGCTTTAGTAAGTCCCTTATGATTTCTCTTTCCTGCTCACCTTTTCTTGCTTCTCTTGATTCTTGTGTTTGAAAGTCAAATTTTCTATTCAGCTCTGATCTTTTCATCAAGAATGCGTGAAAGTCCTCTATTTCATTGAATGACCATTTTTTCCCTAGAAGTATTATACTCAGTTTTGCTGGGTAGGTGATCTTTGGTTTTAGTCCTAGTTCCTTTGACTTCTGGAATATTCTATTCCAAGTCTTTTGATCCCTTAATGTAGAAGCTGCCAGATCCTGTGTTATCCTAATTGTATTTCCACAATACTCTAAGTGTTTCTTTCTGGCTGCTTGCAATATTTTCTCCTTGACCTGAGAACTCTGGAATTTGGCTACAATATTCCTAGGAGTTTTTCTTTTTCGCATCTCTTTCAGGAGGTGATCAGTGAATTCTTTCAGTATTTACCCTCTGGTTCCAGAATATTGAGGCAGTTTCCTTGCTAATTTCATGAAAGATGATGTCTAGGCTCTTTTTTTTTACCATGGCTTTCAGGTAGTCCCATAAATTTTAAATTATCTCTCCTGGATCCATTTTCCAGGTCAGTTGTTTTTCCAATGAGATATTTCACATTGTCTTCTATTTTTTCATTCTTTTGGTTTTGTTTTGTAGTTTCTTGGTTTCTCACAACGTCATTAGCTTCCACCTGCTCTGTTCTAATTTTTAAAGAACTATTTTTTTCAGTGAGCTTTTGAACCTCCTTTTACATTTGTCTAATTCTGCTCTTTAAAGAATCCTTCTCTTTATTGGCTTTTTGGACCTCTTTTATCATTTGAGTTAGTCTATTTTTAAAGGTGTTATTTTTTTCAGCATTTTTTTGGATCTCCTTTAGCAAACTGTTGACTTGCTTTTCATGATTTTCTTGTATCGCTCTCATTTCTCTTCCCAATTTTTCCTCCACCTCTCTTACTTGATTTTCAAAATCCTTTTTGAGCTCTTCCTTGGCCTGAGACCACTGCATATTTATTTTGGAGGTTTTGGAAACAGAAGTCTTGACTTTTAGGTCTTCCTCTGAAGGTATACATTTTTCCTCCTTGTCAAAAGGATTTAAGAACATACCTGCTCACCAAGAAAGTAATCTTCTATTGTCTTATTCTTTTTCCCTTTTGGGGGCATTTTCCCAGCCAGTTACCTTTTGGGTTCTTTGTCAAGGGGAGAGTATACTCTGGGAACCTGTATGTTCTCAGTTCCTCCAAGGTGGCACAATCAAGGGAGAGGAGTTTATTCCTCTCCTGGCCTGCGCTCTGGTCTGTGAGTAGGATTCCCTCTCCAGAGCCTCCCCCAGCTCAACTAAGCCAGCCAGCACTTCTCCTCACCCCAGGACTACTACTCAGGACTGAGATCGAGATCAGCTGCTCAATTCCCTCAGGGACTTTAGGCCAGGGCTCCAGCAATGGAAACTGTGACTGCCTGGGGCTGGGCTAGACAGCTGCATTCCCTTCTCACCCAGGTGAAGGCTTACAGGTATTTTATGGGCTGTGGGAGGAGAGCTTCTAGAGGTGCATCCTTCTACTCTACCATCTTGACTCCATCCCCATTTCTTAAACTTTTATTTGTCATGGACCTCTGACTGTCTGTAAAGCCTACAGACTTCCCAGAATAATGTTTAAAAATGCATAAAATAAAATGCATAGGATTGAAAAAACAACTGCCCAACCCAATTATATTGAAATATTGCTATAAAAATATTTAAAAGCAAGGTAATAGACCCCAGGTTAAGAAATGTCTCTTGCAATGGAAGTTCTGCTGTCTCCAAACATGAGACAATAGAACTAAGGTACACTGTGAAAATTTTGCTAAAAATTATCTCATATATATTGCAAGTGCTTGTTGGGTCAATAGTTTCCCTTATGATGATGTCAGGGAAATGCTTAATCTGATCATTTTGAGCACACTCTAACTAGCAGAACTCCAAACAATTTGCCTTTACAGACTAGTTCTCTTTTTGACCTGAGAAGGCTTGGTTATGCTATTTCCTTTTTCCATAATATCTCTTCTTTCCATCCCTTTCTCTTCATTCACACAAACCCACTATTCCACTTCAGGCTCTCATTACCTCTCACTTGCACTATTGTAATAGTCTTCTCATTAGGCTTCTCTCTTTTCCTGTCCATCCTCCACACAGTTGCCAAAATGATATTTTGAAAGCACAGGTTGGACCATGTCAGTCCCTTGTTCAAAAATTTTGTTTGTTATATATTGAGCAGATATTCCTGAGATTACAGAGAAAAGGTGTCTTTAGAGTTGAGTTGAGTTGAGATGAGATTAAGACATTTGGGGGTAGGGGGACAATAACAAGGTTTTAGCAATGGCAGCCTAGGTTTGGATTTGGATAGAGAGGAAGGGAGGGGGTGGGAGTATGTTAGTCATTGAAAAATAACTTTGGGTAGGTTGTCATTGTCCACAGGGATTCAATATGGGGATGGAGTTGTCCGAGGGTATCAGACATGGGACACCTTCCTCCAGTATGTAACTC
This sequence comes from Notamacropus eugenii, assembly GCF_028372415.1. Taxonomy (NCBI): domain Eukaryota; kingdom Metazoa; phylum Chordata; class Mammalia; order Diprotodontia; family Macropodidae; genus Notamacropus; species Notamacropus eugenii. The sequence continues at coordinate 642,390,621 of NC_092872.1, read as the reverse complement.
AAAAGGTGGGGTGTGATTGCTAGGGCAAGGGGACTGCTACAGAGTTTAGGTGGCGGGAAAGTTTCTGTGTCCTATTGTCGTGAGCTTGTTTTTCTGCTTTCCTCTACTTTCTAAAAGTTTTCTAAGTTATATCTCAAGTATTTGATTGGACATGTGACCACAATGATGTGGCTATTCCTTGCAATGATGCATATAGAAACCCATTTAGCCTCTGCCCATCTTGAGTGCCCTTTGTTCATGTCCTCTATCCTATAAGCTCATTGCACAGGTTCCACTCAGTGTGCTGGGGACCTTTGTCACTTTCTTTTCACTTTAAGAAGATACCAGACTAGATGGTGCATCCACAGGTTATCTCTATTGCTATGCAGCCAATCTATTTTTTTTATTTGATCACACTTTTTTTGATGATATTCTTTACTCTGGCTCTTCTTCATTAATCCCTTTTAAATGCTGCTTCCTGCTCACCATACATCTCTTTAATGTCCTCTGGTAATACTCAGTATTAATTCTTCAGAGATTGTAATATTTCTTGATTCATTGCCATACATAGCTCTTTTTTCCATTTATATCCCATTTTTCATTATCCATAGATTGTTTAAATAGGTCAGATTAGAGTTGTTTTAATCCATTCAATGTGGATTGTAAGTCATGTAAGACATTTTCAAAATTAATTAAAACTTTGTTTTGCTCATTAAAAATTATTTTACCAACACTACTAGAGCATTGGTCATTAAATAATAATAGTTAACATTTATATAGGACTTACTATGTGCCTGACACTGTGCTAAGCACTTTGCTGTTATTATTTCATTTGATCTTTTTAAAAATCCTAGGAAGTAAATGTTATTATTATAGCCATTTTAAGGATGAGGAAACTGAGGCAAACCGAAGCTATAAAGATAGCATATATCTCGTTCAGGATTTGAATTCAGGTCTTCCTAATTCCATACTTGACACTGTATTCACTACACCACTTTTTCAGAGAGAAGTCCCAAAGGTAACCCAGGCTGCTCTCTTTTACTTGTTTAATTACAGGCCCAATTCTTTGTCCAATTCATTTGTGGTGTGTGTCAAGATAAATACTAGGATGGATGAATCCAACATCTAGTTTATTCAACCTCATATCATAAAAAGGATAATGGGCATTCTTTACTACTTTTTTTCCTGTGCGTGTGGTTGGTTCAAACTGTTATCAATAGGTATGAATTTTACCAAAAAGCTCTTCTATATCTTTATCAGGGTCTTGTAGAAGACCTCATTTTTTATCAAGAATCTCTCAACTTCAAATCTCTGTGATTTTTCCCATGACCTTTGGTAAATATTTCTCTTCCTGTTTTATGTTTTAGCTGATATTAGTGATCAGAGGGTTGTCAAACAAGGTTATTTCTGTTATTATGCTTTTAAGGAATCTTTAATTATTTTGGTGTAGGCATGCATGTTGGAAAAGAAGTCTTTAAGGTTGTGTTTGTTCTATCAAATCCAAAAGTGCTGTATGGCAAACAAATAATGAGCATTTCCTTTTCATCTTTTGGATATTTGTATGGTCACAAAATATGTTCTGTTTTGTAATATTGCTTGGAAAAGTCTAAATGTTTCCCACTAATACTCATATCAAAGATACCCTCAATTAATTTGTATATTCTTATAACATATTTTTAATAGATGGGAAAGTAGTTCAGTAATTGTTCTCTTGGTTGTTCTTTTTTGGGTAGTGAGATCTGAGATTTTTTCCCCATGCCTTTCATATCTTCTCTCCTTCAGATATCATTGTGAATTAATCTCCCAAAGTCCTTACAGCTGTGTTTCCTTTAACTCAGATCTCTCTTCTGTGTACACTTGGTCTTTTGTAGGTGCTTTTCCCATCTTTGTTCTTTTTATTGCCATATGTATTTCCTTTAATTAACCCATCTGGGACTGAGATGTTAAAGCCCAAGTGTGGTAACTACACTGCTCTTAATATTAGAAAAGAGTTTGTTACAGAAATCTTTGCAGATCTTTTCCAGCTATCTTCTGTTGTTTCATTCTTGAATGCCCTTGGGATGACTTTTAAAAATTACATCTCTTTCCAAGTTTTCTTTGAATTGGTTTTACCTTCTACTATTTCTCTCTTTCATGAGGTGATTCTGTTCATAATTCTCTGCTCTCTTTTTCCGTAGGATTTTATCAATGAGTCTGTATTCTAAACTAATATTGTTCTTGTCTGCCTTTATTTGGCAAATAAGTCAAGTATTTGCTAACTAAGGAAATTTTTAGGGTTGGGATGGATCTACTTGTTATGTCAGTTGATTTACATTGATTAACTTTTGTATGACATCATTGTAATGAATATATATGCCCTACTTCCATCATTGTCACATTATTTTTATTATCAATAACTAAATAGATCAGGTTAGAATTCTTTTTAATAGAATGTAAGACATCATTTGAAATTAATTTTTAATGAATTTTTTTCATTAAAATGGTTTTATAATATTCTTTGCTATGTCTGACCATACGTCCTGGAGATCTCAAGATTAAGACTTGAGACTTTGGTCTAAAGATTCAACAGCTGAGAAAATAATCCAGAATGGTTTCTGCTTGAATTTCTTATATGTACACACACTAAAACACATAACATTGGTCAACACGGGATATGAAGTGAGTTTATTCCTTGCATTTAAATGTTTTCCTTGCCTTTTGATATGGAGACCAATAGGTGAACTGGGAGCTGAGGTTCATAAAATTATAGAATGGTACAGCTGGAAGGATTTAGAACACAGAAGATTGGAATATAAAGCAGAATGTTAGAGTTGGAAGAGAGGCCTCTTTAAGGTCATCTATCTCAACAAACCTAATTCACTTTTCAAGAAATATTTATTACAAGCCTATTATGTACAAGGCACTGTGGTTGTTTGAAGAATTATGGAATTCAGAACTGGAAAGGAATTTAGTGATCCAGTTTCCTCATTTTATTTGTAAGGAAACTGAAACCAAGAAAGGTTAAGTGATTTTCCCAAGATGACACAGGTAGCCAATAGCAGAGCCAGGATTTGAACCCAGGTCTTCTGACTCAAAATCTTTTTCATGACACATGTAGCCTCTTACTTTGTGTTCCTCCTTACTAAGATATGTAAGGGTGATAAAAACAAACAGCTAGACTAAAGCCGATTGTTACATTTAAGAGAGAGAAAAGCTTGCTTTCATGTTGGTTGTGAATATAAAGGAAGACTTTGCAGTATTAGCAATACTAAAAATATAGCTTCACTTTGGGACCATAATGGAAATGGGTAAAACTAAATGTTTCTTCTATGAAAGAAAAAATAAATCAACATAATTTCTGATTAATAGACTGGTACAATAAACATTGTTTTAGAAAGTTGGGGGAGGGAGTTTCCATTTTTTGTAAGTTGTTAGGTATGTCCATCCAGAGGTACTGTGGTGCAGTGTTTGTGTGTTTAGTATCTATAGAGGTTTTATTCCTTTGGAGTTTTACATACAGTGATTTCCAAAGAAGTTTGGCACTACTAATGAGTCTGCCATTGGAAATTCTGGCTATTCCCTGGCATTTGCTGAAACTTGACATAGAGTCAAAATTATACATTTAAAATGTTTTATGAACTCTGTTTTCACACTTCTAAGATGCTTTGATCCAAATATTGCAGGTATTTGAGTGTTTTTTAAAAAATTTTTGGTGGCTTAGGACCTGTCAGCACTGCCAGTCTTTTCTGGTAAGTAGCTAGGTGATACAGTGGATAGAGTGCTGGACTTAGAGTCAGGAAGATCTGAATTTAAATCTAGGTTTACATACTTAGTAGTTTTGTGACCATGGCCAAATCACTTGATCTCTCTTAGCTTCAATATAAAAGACCTGAGAATATACCTGCCAAGACAAACTCAGGAACTATATGAACATAATTATAAAATGCTTTTTATACAAATAATGTCAGATTTAAGTAATGGGAGAAATATTCATTGTTCATGAATAGGGTGAGCCAATATAATAAAACTGATAATTCTGCCTAAACTAATCTACTTATTTGATGTCATCCCAATTAAACTACCAAAAATTATTTTGGTAGTTTAGAAAAAAATAGCAAAAATAACAAAATTAACTTGGAAGAACAAAGGTCAAGAATGACAAAGGAATTAATTTTAAAAATGTAAAGAAAAGAGACCTGGTACTACCAGATCTTAAGATATATTATAAAGTAGTAGTTATCAAAACTATCTGGTATTGACTGAGAAGCAGAGTGGTAGATCAGTGGAACAGAGCAGACATACCATGTGCAGTAGTAAATTATTATAGTAGCCTGGTGTTTGATAAACATAAAAATCTAAGCTTTTGGATAAGAATTAGTTATTTGATCAAAATTGCTGGAAAAACTGGAAAGTAGTTTGGCTGAAATTAGGTGGAGACCAATGTCTTACACTATTTGCCAAGATGAGATCAAAATGGATACATGACCTACATATAAAAGGAGACAGAAGTAAATTAGAAGAATGTGGAACATATTACCTATTAAATATATGGATAGGGGAAGAATTTATGACTAAACAAATATAAAGAGCATTGTACTATATAAAATGGATAATTTTGATTATAATGAATTTAAAAGTTCTATAAATAAAACCAATGTAGCCAAGATTAGAAGGAAGGCAAAATATTGGGGATAATTTTTATGGACAGTTTTTCAAATAAAGGCCTCATATCTCAAATATATAGAGAAGTTTGTCAAATTTATGAGAATACAAGTCATTCTCCAATTCATAAATGGCCAAAGGATAGGAACAGGTAGTTTTTGGAAAAAGAAATCAAAGCTGTCTATATAATCATATGAAAAAATTCTCTAAATCATTATTGATTGGACAAATAAAAATGAAAGCAACTTTGTGGTACTTTTTCACATCTATCTCATTGGCTAAAATTATAGAAGGGGAAAATGGTAAATGTTGGAAGGGATGTGGAAAAATTGGGATGCTAATACACTGTTGGTGAAACTATGAACTGATCTAACCATTTGGGAGAGCAATCTGGAATCATGCCCAAAAGTTATAAAGTTGTATATACCCTTTAACTCAGCAATATCTCTATTAAATCTGTTTCCAAAATTGATCAGGGAAAATGGAAAAGAACTTATATGTTCTAAAATATTTATAACAGCTTTCTTTGTGGTGGCAAAGAACTGGAAATTGAGTGAATGTCTATCACTTGAAAAATGGTTGAATAAGTTGTGGTGCGATTTTGATGGAATGTTAATATGGTGCAAGAAATGAAAAGCAGGTTGATTTTAGAAAAGCATGGAAAGACTTGCATGAAATAAGGCAGAGTGAAATGAACAGAAGCAAGATAATGTTGTATATAGTTGCAGCAATATTGTTTGAAGAATAACTGAGAATGACTAAGCTATTTTGAGTAATATGGATATCCAAATAAACACTGAACTTATGAAGAAAAATGCTATCCACCTCCAGAGAAATAACTGATATAGGGATGTATTTCATCATTCCACATACATATCAAATGTTGGCCTTTGTGGAGGCCATGAAATTCAACATGGAATTGGGAGCAAAGGAGAAAGACAACTCAAAACTCAAAATGTAACAAAAAATAAAGAAAACAAAACATCCTTCCAATCTCTTTCTATGATACAAATATGGTCTTGATGCCTAAACCGGGGAGAGACAAAGCAGAGAAAGAAATTTTCCTTACATTAAGGATTTCATTGTTTATGTGTGTGAAACTTGTACAGTCTATTAAAGCCATGCCAGATAATTGAATCAATTCCAGTTAAATTGTCTTAGGAAGATTCTGAAGATTACTTGGCAAGATAAGACATAAGACACCGAGATCCTTTCTGGAGCCAAACTGCCAAACGTTCAAACTCTACTGCAGCGAGCACACTTCCAGTGGGCTGGCTGCATTGGTTGTTCAAATGCCAAATGTACATTTGCCTAAAAGACTGTTTTATGGAGAATTCGCACAAGGCAAATTCTCAAATAGAGTTCAGAAGAAGTGATACAACGACCCTCTCAAGGTCTCTCTGAAAAACTTTAGTATTAATTGTGAGACATGAGAGATGTTGGCATAATACTGCCCAGCATGGAGTGCCTGCATCAAAGAAGGTATTACGCTCAACGAGCAAAGCAGAATCACAGTAGCATGAAGGAAACATGAGATGTGCAAATCTAGAAACATCTTCATCCTAAATGTTCCTATGGGCTACCTATGGTAGAGCCTTCCCAGCTCATATTGGACTGATCGGTCACAGTCAAACACAAGGTACCTTGACCTCGACATTGAGATGTCATTGGTCATCTTTGAGTACAAAGGAATAACAATATAACAGGCATGAGGTTTGGTTCAAGGTAAAGAAGACTATAAATATAAAAAAATGTTAATAATATAAATAATAAAAACCATATAATTATCTTAAAATCTAGCACCCATTTCTATTAAAAACTCTAGAAAGCATAGGAATAAATGGACCTTTCCTTCATAAAGTATATATTAGAGGCCTTTGCAATAAGATTAAGAACAATGTAAAAATGTACCATTATCATGACTGCTATTTAATGTAGTGCTAGAAATTCTAACTGAAGCAATAAGGCAAAAAAAGATAAATTGAGGAAATAAACATAGGCAAAGAAGAAGCAAAACTATCACATGTTGCAGATGATAGAATGATTTACTTAAGAAAACCCTAAAGAGTCAACAAAAAGTAACTAAAACAATTAATACAGTTGGCAAAGTTGCAAGACATAAAATAATTTCACACAAATCATTAGCATGCCTATATGTCACTAACAAAATCATCAAGAACAGTCATATAGCAAAATTCCATGAAAAATAACTATAGAAGCTATAAAATATTTGTGAGAGTATCTGCTAAGATACCAAAGAATTATAGGAATTCAACTTCAAAATGCTCTGCAGAAATAAAAATACTCTGCACTCACTAAGTAATTGGAGAAGCATTAATTGCTCATAAGTAAAGGTCAAACCAATTTAATAAAAATGATAGCTTTATTCATTTATTTAGTATTGTACCAAGGACATATTTGCATAAAATTAGAATAGAATAATAAAAGGTCAAGAATCTTAAATATAGCAACAATAAAAAGAAGGAAGTAATTGGAAGAGGCAGTCTATGAGCACCAGATCTCCAATTATGCAACAAAACAAAAAATCATTTAAACAACTTGATACTAGTTAGAAAATAGAGAGGTTGAGCTGCGGGACAGATTAGATACACAACACACAGAAGCAAGCCAACACAGTTAGCCTGGTATTTGATAAACCCAAAGACCTCATGGAATAGGCAAAAATTTCTTTTTGACAAAAATTTGACAAAAATTTCTGGGAAAATTGGACAACTGTTTGGCAGAATTTAGGGATAGAAGGGATCATACAAGGTAAAATGGGCAATTTTGATTATATAAAACTAAGAAGATTTATCACAAACAAATCTAAGGAAGGTAAGATTAGAAGGGAAATTGGTAAAAAGAGGAAATCTTTACAGCAAGAAATCTTTTATAGCAAGTTCTATAAGAAAAATTAGAAAAACTAATTCATATTCAAACACATTCATATTCATATTCAAAACATAGTCAAGATAAATAAAGAACTGTTTCAAATGCCCTTAGAGTCACTCCTCAATCAATAAACATTCAAAGGATATAAACAGATACTTTTCAAGAGAAGGATAGGCAGTTTTCAGAAGAAGAAACCCAAGCTATCAACAATTATATGAAAAAGTACTCTAAATCACCAATAAATAACCAATTAAAGTAATTTTGTGGTTCCACCACACACCTACCAGACTGTCAAGGACAATAAAAGGAAAATGACGAATGTTAGAAGGTCTGTGGGTCAGCAGGCACATTAATGCATTGTTGATGGTACTGTGAATTGGTTCAGCCTTTCTGGAAAGCAATTTGGAACTATGGCAAATGGTGTGTTTCCTTTGATACAACTATTTCTGTTTTAGACCTATGTACTTGAGAGTTCTAAAAAAAAAGAAGAAAAAGACCTATGTATGCAAATATATTTATGACAGCTTTTTTCATCCTGTCCCCAAATTGGAAACTGAGGAGGTGTTCTCTCATTGAATGTTTAAACAAATTATAGTATTATGAATATAATTATAATGGAATATTATTATTATTGTGCCCCAAGAAAAGGAAAATGGACAGGATCAGATGAAACTCAAAAGACCTCTAGACACTCATGCAGAGTAAAATGATAACTAAGAAAGCTATTGATAAAATGGCAACAACTTGTAGAGAAAAATAATTTTGAGAGATTTTAGAATTATGATGAATGCAATAGCAAACTATCAGTTTGGAAGAGAGGGGATGAAATGTGTCCTTCACCTTCAGAAGCCAAAGAGCTGATGAACTTAAAATGAAGAGAGAAAGATGCATATTTGAGCATGGAACATATAGAAATTTGTTATGATGAGCTATGCGTGTGTGTGATAAGGACTTCCTTTCTTCCTTCCTTCTTCTCTTCCTTCCTTCCTTCCTTCTTTTCTTCCTTCCTTCCTTCCTTCCTTCCTTCCTTCCTTCCTTCCTTCCTTCCTTCCTTCCTTCCTTCCTTCCTCCCTACCTCCCTACCTCCCTTCCTTTCTTCTTTCCTTCTCTGGTTATGTGGTAGAACTCAGACTTGTTTTAATTTGCATTTATTGTATTATTGATGATTTGGAGCATTTTTTAAAAATATGACTGTTGATAGTTTGCCTTCTTTTGAGAACTGTCTAGTTGTATACTTTGACCATTAATCTATCTGGCTCTTGTTCTTATATATTATATATTTATTCTTATATATTTGTATCAATTCCTTATATATCTGGGATATCAGGCCTTTATTTGAGAAAATTGTTTCAAAGACTTTTCCTACTTAGCCTTTCCTTGCTAATTTTAACTGTATTGATTTTGTTTTACAAAATATTTTCTAAATTTTTCGTTTTATTTGGTCTGATACTTTGTAACCCTTATTTAATCAAGAACCCTTTCCCTATCCATAGTTGTAAAAGTATCTCTTCCTCTGCTCCTTTAGTTGGTTTATGCTATGACCTTTATATATCTTAGTTATGTATCCACTGGAAAATGAGAGTATCTTAAAAGCCTCACTGCCTTATAGCAGAAGGGACAAGTAGGGCAGATATAATGATAGCTTTTCATCAATGCTCAGTGCAAAAACACGCTGCAGAACAACCCAGGATGCTGAGAAAGGAAGATATATCAAAGAGACTATATCTGTAAGCAAAATACCTCCTTGTTATATATGATATGGGTCAGCTGCCACCATTTTTGATCTGCATAGCTGATTGAACATGACATAATTTGGCACATATCTCTTGGGACTAGCACATATATATATATATACACATATATACACACACACACATATATATATACACACACATACACACATACATACTACACACATGTATACATAAAGGCACAATCCTTTATTAAATCTTTTATTAAAATCCTTTATTAAAAATCCTTACAATGCTAATTCTTCAAGCATACACATCAACCACAATTATACATATATGTGTGTGTGTGTGTATGTGTATGTGTGTATACATATATACATAACACTTCTTTCTTCACTTCAGTCAATTTCAAGGTCAGCCTGCTGACCATAGATGGACAAAGGGGAGTGAAGAAGCCCCTGGATATCAGCACACACCAAGAAGGTAACCATTAGGGTTATCTCAATAATGGGTCATAGGTTAAAGGTAAGGAAGTCAAGACAGTGGGTTTGATGCTTACATTGGCCAGTTAACTTTGCACCAATATTTCATTCTAGAGCCATAAAATATGTGCCTTGCCCTACCTGGACATTTATTAAACCGACTGAAGAGACAGAATGCTCAATCTGAAGAGTTTCAGCAACTCAAATTCTTCACATTGCTTGACAGGGACTACCCTGGGGCTTCTGAATCTAGGCACCCAGCAGGAAATAGACAAATCTTTGTTCAGCTAAAAGCACTCATCATGTAATGGCAGTCAAAAGAACCATGGCAATCAGAAGAGCCAGCTGGAACTGAATTACAGTTTCAGAGCTGGAAGGGACCTCAGAGGCCATTTAGTCCATTTCATGCCTGAAAATCACAAATGGAAGCCTAAATTTTACTTAAACACTTCGAGTCAAGGCAACCTACTACTTCCCTTGGAAGTCAATTACTCTTTCGAATAGCTCTGATTGTGGAGTCAAGTGTTTCCTTATACTGAGAGGGACCTTCCCAATCCGACACACTATGCTCCTTTTTTGCTTTGTGTAGAAAGTAAAATTTTATTGTAAAATCACTTCTACTCTTATTTATAAAACACTATAAATTTACAAAACATTAAAAAACACTATTTTTGGCTTCCTTATAAGATACGTATAAATTGTGAAAAGATTTGGGGCTCAGGGATGGGGGTATTTTAGCATTTTCTTTATCATAAAAGGAAAAACTGGTAATTATAGGAAAGGGCTTTAAAATGACATCATACCATATACAAATTTAGAATCAGGCACATAAAGAATGCAGTTACTCATCCTTTGGAGCAAGGATATCATTAGAAGGCAAGCTGAGATGGTTAGGAACATAAAACATAATTGGACCTGTCTTTTTATATGTTAAGAAATTTTCATGTCATACATTGGAAAAACTTTCATTCAAAATACCACATTTCTTTTATTTTAAACATAATCTTGCTTTTACAAACTGTTTTTTTACAAACTATTAATAGAAATAAATTTCTATTAATTAGCTATATTATTACTTTATATTTTTGGATTAAATCTGAGATTTTGTTTACTTTAAGATATTATATAGGGCTGTCCAAATTTTTATCACTGCTTTTTAATTTAATTTTTAAAACAAAGTTTTTTCAATGAAAAAAATCTAATTTCTTTCTCTCCACATTTGGACATTGGTCATGTCCAAATACACACACGCACACACACACACACACACACACACACACACACACACACACACACACACACACACACACACACACACACACACACCCTGAGTATATCACTTCTCTGTCAGGAAGGAGATAATATATTTTATCATGACTTCTCTGGAATTATAGTTTGTCATTGTGTTGATAGGAGTTCCTAAGTCTTTTGAAGTTATTTGTCTTTATGTTTTGGTTATTATACAAATTATTTTCTGTCTTTTAAAATTAAAGTGGGCATTGCTTCATAAAGGTCTTCCAAGTTCTCTCTGAAATTGTCTTCTTTATTTTTATAGCACAATAGTATCCTATCACATTTATGTGAAATGAGTTGTCCTAAGTTTTTTTCGTATATTTGGTTCATTTCCCTCTTTATTTTTTCTCTTTATCACTTTTTTACCTAGTCATGGCATTGTTGAATCAAAGGGTATACAAAACTTAGTAACTTTGGGGGCATAATTACAAATTGCTTTACAGAATGGCTGGACCAATGAATCCATCTGTTTTCCTATGGTTTCTCCAATGTTTCTTATTTTCTTTTTGTTGTCAGCTTAGTCAATTTGTTGCGTGTGAAGTGGAACCTCAGAGTGGCTTTAGTTTGCATTTCTCTAATTATTAGTGATTTAGAACTTTTCATATGACTCAATATAGTTTGGATTTCTTTTCTCTGAAAATTGAGTGATAAGATAACACTAATTCCTAGAATGTCCCATATGGAGTGTCATATCTTGTATTCCAATAAAATAAGGAAAACTGTGAGAGTGAAAGAAAACTTTTCAATGTCATTTTTCTTTTTGGCAATTACAAAATTGACAACAGCCTCTATTATCATAGTCCCTTCCACCTTGAGTATCATTCCTATCTTTTCTTTGATGCTCCTCTTTTCTTCAATATAGACAAATTGAAAAAACAAACCCTTTTTGTTGCCCTTAGCTTTTTTTCCCATTCTCAGCTTATTTTGAGGTCCAGCACTCATAGTGTTATTATTGCAGGACTCTTCCATACATTTGTAGCTATTAATTGTTACTTGTTTTTTAATCTTTTGGATGTCTTAAAAATAAAGAAAAATAAACCTACAACTAAGATGTTGGATAAATTCTCTATGCATTTGCATGGGTCTCTTTAGACAACTCCTTTTCCCCCTTTCTCATGAAAATTATTTTTCTTTGTGTCCTAAGTAATTCTTTTTTGTTTTGTTTTTTTTAAATTTTAATATATAATTTATTTATTTTTCAGTTTTTCAACATTCACATCTGCAAGAATTTGAATTCTAGATTTTCTCCCCATCTCTCCCACCCCCACCCCAGGACAGCATGCATCTCATCCACCCCATCCCTCAGTCTGTCCTTCCTTCTAAAACCTCCCCTTCCATTCCCCTTCCCTCTGTTTTCCTGTAGGGCAAAATAGATTTTTATATACCCCATTGCCTGTACATCTGATTTTCCATTTTCATGCAAAAACAATTTTTAACATTCATTTTTAAAGTTTCGAGTTCCACATTCTCTCCCTTCCTCCCTCTCCACCCACCCTCATTGAGAAAGCAAGTTATGTTGCAAAAGACTAACCACGTTTCCCTCTGTCCTGTCCTGCCCTCCATTTATTCCAATGTTTTCTTTGACCTGTCCCCCCACAATAGTGCTTGCTTCTGATTATCCCTTTCCTCAATTTGCTGTCCCTTCTATTATCTTCTCTCTCCTATTGCCTTTCCTCCTGCCTTTCTGCAGGATAAAATAGATTTCCATACCTAATTGAATAATGTGAATTATTCCCTCCTTAAGCCAAATCCCATGAGAGTAAGGCTCACTTGTTCCCTTTCATCTCTCCCCTCTTCCCTTCCATTGTAAAAGCTCTTTCTTGCCTCTTGTATGTGAGATGATTTGCTACATTCTACCTCTCCCTTTCCTCTTTCTCCTAGTACATTCCACTCAACAGTAAATTTTATTTTTTAGGTACTCTCCCTTCATATTAAGCTAACCCTGTGCACTCTGTCTGCATACATATACGCACACACACATATACCCATAAACATATACATACCTACATATATACATACACATATATAATATATACATATACACACATATTCCCACTAACTACCCTAATACTGAAAAAGTATTATGAAATGAAAATAACTCTCATGAGTTATAAATATCATCATTCCAGGTAGGAATGTAAACAGTTCAACTTTAATGATTCCTTATGGCTTCTCTTTCCTGCTTACCTTTTCATGTTTCTCTTGATTCTTGTATTTGAAAGTCAAATTTTCTAATCAGCTCTGGTCTTTTCAACAAGAATGCTTGGAAGTCCTTTGTTTCACTGAAATTCCATTTCCCCCATGAAGTATTATACTCTCTTTTTCTGGGTAGGTGATTTTTGGTTTTAATCCTACCTCTTTTGATCTCTGGAATATCATATTCCAAGTCTTTCAATTCCTTAGTGTAGAAGATGCTAAATCCTGTGTAATCCTGATTGTATTTCTACAATACTTGAATCATTTCTGCCTGTTTGTGATATTTTCTACTTGACCTGGGAACTCTGGAATTTGGTTTAAATATTCCTAGAAGATTTCCTTTTGTGGTTTCTTTCAGGAGGTGATCAGTGAATTATTTCCATTTCTATTTTACCCTTTGGTTCTAGAATATCAGGGCAGTTTTACTTGATAATCTCTTGGAAGATGACATCTAGGCTTTTTTTTTTATCATGGTTTTCAGGTAGACCAATAATTTTAAAATTATCTCCCCTGGATCTATTTCCAGGTCAATAGTTTTTCCAATGAGATATTTCACATTGTCTTCTAGTTTTTCATTTTTTTGGTTTTGTTTTATAATTTCTTGATTTCTCATAAAGTCTTTAGCTTCTATCTGCTCCATTCTTATTTTTAAAGAAATATTTTCTTCACTGAATTTTTGGACCTCCTTTTCCTTTTGGCCAATTCTGCTTTTTAAGGCATTCTTCTCCTCATTGGTTTTTTTAACCTCTTTTGTCATTTGGGCTAGTCTATTTTTAAAGTTGTTATTTTATTCAGCATTTTTTTGGGGTTTCCTTTAGCAAGCTGTTGGTTCATTTTTCATGATTTTCTTGCATCATTCTCATTTCCCTTTCCAATTTTTCCTCTACCTCTATTAACTGATTTTCAAAATCCTTTTTGAGCTCTTCCATGGCCTGAGATCATTTCATATTTTTTTTGAGACTTTTAGATATAGGATCCTTGACCTTGCTGTCTTCCTCTGGTTGTATACTTTGATCTTCCTCTTGTGTGCTTTGATCTTCCTCATCCAAAAGGATGGAAGTAAATACCTTTTCACCAAGAAAATAACCTTCTACAGTCTTATTTTTTCTCCCTTTTTGAGCACTTTCCCAGCCATTTACTTGACTTTTGAGCCTTTTGTCAAGTGGAGGGTACACTACCCTGGGCTTCAGAGGTTTTGTGCAGCTGTTCTCCAAGATATCTATTGGGACCTGTAAGTTCTCAGTTCCTCCAAAGTGGCTTAATCAAGGCAGAGGTATTTACTCCTTTCCTGGCCTGTGCTCTTGTCTGTGAGCAAATGCCAGCACTCTTTTCTGCCCTGGAACTGTGAGTAGGATTCCCTTTCCACAGCTGCCACCAGCTCTGCTATGCCAGTGCTCCTCCTTACTCCAGGACCACCATGCAGGACAGAGACTCAGATCATCTATTTAATTCCCCCACCATCTGAAGGTTGAGAGCTGCAGAAATGGTGGCTTCTGTGGCAGTGGCTGCTGCCACCCTAGGACTAGGACTGGGACCAGACCATGTTCCCCTCTCACCCAGTTGAGAGAGCTTTCTCACTGACCTTTGAAGGTGTCTTTGACATTTGTGGGTTGAGAAATTTGGAAACTGCAGCAGCTGCCTGTGATTCAGTGCCCTGAGTCCTGCTCCAGTACCATCTGTATAAGCATGCTGTGCTCTTCTCCAAACCCTGTGCGATAGACCCTTCCTGTCAGCCTTCCAGGTTGCCTTAGACTGCAAATTCATTTCACTCTGTCATTTTGTAGCTTCTGCTGCTTTAGAATTTAATTAGAGGCATTTTTTACAGGTATTTTAAGTGCTTTGGGGGGAGAGCTCAAGCAGGTTCATGCTTCTACTCCACCATCTTGGTTCTGGTACCTAAGTAAGTAATTCTTTAGAGTTTTCCATACCTATGGGTTCAACTTCCCATTCCTCCTGTTTTGATTTCCCTTGCAGAATTTTAGACCATGGTGTTTACCTATCTTCCCTTGAATTTCTTGAAACCCACTCTCCTAGAGACTCTAATATTCCTGACTTTCCTCTCTTTCCCCAGACTCTTATTGGAATAATCATTTCTCCCAAAGATTTCCATCATTTTTACCCTAGAAACAAACTCCTCCTTGTTGGGCCAAAATCAAGTCTATCCACCTTTTGAAGGATGAAATTTTCACTAAGTCAAGTCAAGAAATTATTAGCTAATCTGCTTTTGGCAGAAGACGTTCCAGCTGACAGAATTAAATCTATCTGCTTATCTGCTGATGATTGTTTTCCAAGAAAAGCACAGTAACCCATGTTTTCTGGCCTTTCCTTACTGATAATTTCATCTTTCAGAAAATACAGAAAATACTGAAGTGAACTACTATTATGGATTTGATTTTGGTTGACAAAGTAGAAGTTATAGGAACTTTGAAAAATCATACTCTGACATGTATCCTAGTTTCTAGCAGAGTAGATTTCAATGAGTCCAGAAATATTAGGAGATTGGCAGGATCTCCATATATTAAAACTTTAAAATTAAAGTCAACTTAAGCAGGATGGAAAGCACTCCAATAATGGAATTCTCTTAAAGCAGATGAAACTGATTATGATAGGGAAGAGAAATAAGAAATGTCAAAAGAGACTAATGCAGCTCCCCAGGGGCTTCCTTGACAAACTCAGACTTTAAAAGATAAGAGATAATTAAGGACATATATGAGAGAATAGTAAGGCCATATAAGAATAATGTCAAAAAGATTGTAGCTCATGATCCAACCATTCTGGAGAGCAATTTGGAACTATGCCTCAAGGGCTACAAAAATGTGCATACCTTTTGACCTAGCAACATCACTTCTAGGACTGTATCTCAAAGAGAACATACAAATGGGAAAAGGTCCCACATGTATAAAAATATTTTTAGCAGCTCTCTTTGTGGTGGCCAAGAACTGGAAATTGAGGGGATTCCTGTCAATTGGGGAATGGCTGAACAAGTTGTGGTATATGAATGCAATGGAATACTATTGTGCTATAAGAAATGATGAATAGGAAGAATTCAGAGAGGCCCAGAAGGACTTATATGAACTGATGCTGCATTAAAGGAGCAGAACCAGGAGAACTTTGTACACAGCAACAACCACAGTGTGCGAGGAATTTTTCTGGTAGCCTTAATCCTTCACAGCAATGCAAGCACCTAAAAAATTCCCAATGGACTCTTGAGGCAAAATGCCTTTCACATCCAGAGAAAGAATTATGGAACTGGATCACAGGATGAAGCAGACCATTTTCTCTTGTGTTAGTTTTGTTTTGTTTTTATGGTTTCTCCCATTCATTAATTCTTCTATGCAACATGACTAAGGTGAAAATGTATTTAATAATAATGTATGTATAGAAACTATATACAATTACATGCCATCTCAGGGAGGGAGAGGGAAAGGAGGGAGTATGAAGGGGGAGGAAGGGGGAAAAATCTAAGATATATGGAAGTGATTGTAGAAAACTGAAAACAAGCAAATTAATTAATTAAAAAAAGATTGTAGCTCAGAATGGACCAAAGATTTTAATATATCCTAGAAACAACAAAAAAGGACTCTTTAAAGTTGAGATGAAATCAAGAGAAAGCTCAAGGAAGAGATAATCTTTTTTTAAAAATATTTTTTTCTAATTGCATGTAAAAGATTTTTAACTTTTTTAAAAATTATAAGTTCCAAATTCTCTCTTTCCTTTCCCTTCCCCACCAACAAAGAAGGCAATGTGATATCAATTATACATGTTAAGTCATGGAAAACATACTTCCATATTAGACATGTTGTGAAAGAAAACAGACAAAACAAGAAAATGAAAGTTTTAGAAAGTATGCTTCAATCTTCATTCAGTCTCTATCAGTTCTTTCTCTGGATATGGATAGCATTTTTCATCACAAGTCCTTCAGAATAATCTTAAATTGCTGTATTGCTGAGAACAGCTAAGTTATCCCACAGTTAATCATTGTACAATATTGCTGTTACTGTGTGCAATGTTCTCCTAGTTCACTTCACTTTGCATCAGTTCATGTAAGTCTATAGATTTTTCTGAAATCATTCTACTCATCACTTTTTATAGAACAATAGTAATCCATCACAATCATATACTTCAGTCTGTTCAACCATTCCCCAACTGATGGGCATCTCCTCAACTTCCAATTCTTTACCACCACAAAAAAGATGCTATGAACTTTTCTGTACACATAGGTCCTTTTTTCTTCTTATTTGATCTCTTTGGGATACAGACTCAGTAGTAGCATTTCTGGATCAAAGGGTATGCACAATTTTATAATCCTTTGGTCATAATTCCAAAATTACTCACCAGAATGATTGGATCAGTTCACAACTCTACCAACAGTACATTAATGTACCAATTTTCCCACATCCTCTCCAACATTTGTCATTTTCTTTTTCTGTCATATTAGCGAATTTGATAGGTGTGATGTGGTACCTTAGAGTTGTTTTAATTTGCATTTTTCTAATCAATAGTGCATTTCAATAATCAGTAGTGGGCAGCCACATGGCACAGTGGATAGAATGTCAGCTCTGGAATCAGGAAAACTCATTTTCTGAGTTCAAATACATCCTCAAACACTTACTAGCTGTGTGATCCTGGGAAAGTCACTTAATTCTGTTTGCCTCTGTTTCCTCACCTGTAAAAATAAACTGGAAGAGGAAATGGCAAACCATTCAGGTATCTTTGCCAAGAAAACCTCAAATGGGGTCATGAAAAGTTGAATATTACTGAAATGACTGAACAACAACAAAAAATCAATAGCAATTTAGAACATTTTTATGTGCCTATAGAACATTTTTATGTGCCTATAGATAGCTTTGATTTCTTCATCTGAAAATTGCCTTTTATTTTTTCATCTTTGACCTTTTATCAATTGGGGAATGGTTTGAATTTTTATAACTTTGACTCAGTTCTCTATAAATTTGAGAAATGAGGCCTTTATCAGATAAATTTGTGGTAAAATCCCCACTCTAATTTTCTGCTTTCCTTCTAATCTTGGCTGCATTAGCTTTGTTTGTGTAAAACCTTTTTCATTATATGTAATTAAAATTATCCATTTTATTTCCCATAATGCTCTCTATCTCTTGTTTGGTCCTAAATTCTTTCCTTATGATAAATTTGACAGTAAACTATTCCATATTCTCTTAATTTGCTTATGGCATCATTCTTTATGTCTAAATCCTGTACCCATTTTGACCTTATCTTGGTATACAGTGTGATATTGGTCTATGCCTAGTTACTGTCAAATTGTTTTCCAGTTTTCCCAGTAGTTTTTGTCAACTATTGAATTTTTGTCTTAAAATCTTAGATCTCTGGGTTTATCCAACATTAGATTACTATGGTCATTTTCTATTGTGTATTGTGTATCTAATCTATTCCACTGATCCACCTTTTTAATTTCTTATCCAGTGTCAGATTGTTTTGATGATTGACATTGTGTAATACAATTTGCTAAGCCACCTTCCTCCACATTTTAAAAAATTGATTCCCTTGATAGTCCTGACCTTTTGTTCTTCCAGATGAATTTTGCTATTATTTTTTCTAGCTCTATAAAATAAGCTTTTGGTAGTTTGATTAGTTTGGCACTGAGTAAATATATTAAATTAAGTAGAATTGTAATTTTTATTATATTGACTCAGGCTACCCATGCGTAATTATATTTTTTCATTTGTTTGGATCTGACTTGTTTTGTGTGAAAAATATTTTGTAATTATGTTGAGGTAGTTCTTGGTTTTGTTTTAGCAAGTAGACTCTCAAGTATTTTATATTGTTTACAATTATTTCAAATGAATTTCTCTTTCTTTTTCTTGCAGTTAAACTTTCTTGGTAATATATGAATATGCTGATGTTTATATGGATTTATTTTCTATCCTGCAACTTTGCTAAAGTTATTAATTATTTCAATTAGTTTTTCAGTTGATTCTCTAGGGTTCTTCAAGTATACCATCTTATCATCTGCAAAGAGTGTTAGTTTTGTTAAGGAAGAAATAGTTCTTCATGGAGAGGATAAAAAAGTAGATAATAGGGGAGAACTATGTATCTCCTATATTGCTTCTTTTTTCTTCTCTTAACTAGAGTGATATTCAGACTATATGAGTAACAACAACAATAATTAATAAGTAAAGGAATCCCCTGAACAAATGAAGAGATGGTAAAAGGGCAAATGACTGCTCTTCACAGTCATTAGATCTGGGCCAACTATATCTCAGAGTATTGAACAAGCTTGTGGGTGGGACTGATAAAACTTCGTCACTGCTCTTGAAAGAAATTTGGTGAAAAGAAGAGGCACTGCAGGATTGTAGGGAAGCAAACATTATCAATTTTTTTTCACAGAGGGAAGGGGGAAGGCTTCAATCTATAGGTTAGGAAGCATTACATGGACTCTGTGTAAAATTCTGAATGTGATGATTAAAGGGATAGTTTGAATACACTTGAAAAAAGAAGAGGAAGTGGCTACATATACATCAGTGAGGAATATATTAAAAACAAATCATGCCAAATTTGTTTACTTTTTGATGAATTAGTATGTTTCTAAAGAAGTGTAGTGATTCAGTCAATAAATCAAAATTAAACCAGTTATAAATGAGTCTTTAATCAATTTTTAAAAATGATAATAAAGGGTCTTGAAACCATGCCAAATGAAAATCAGTCACAGGAACTATGTGTCTACCACTACAGCCACACTCATTCTACAGAAGTCAACAAAGATGGTGGTGGCAACAGGAGCTGAAGATTGAAAGGATGTTGGAAAGTGGGGTCCCAAATTCCTTGCTTCTCTGTAGGTGGGGAGTGTGACAAATTGTTGTTCTTTTGTCTCACTCAATCCTTTCTTCCTGCCTGACTCTGAATCCTGACAGCCTAAATCCTGCACCCTTACTGTCCTTATTGTCCTTACTACCCTTCTCTTGAGATATTATGTTCTTTATCTCGGCTCCTTTATACTGAGTTCCTGATCTGCACTTGCATAGGACCAAGTTGGTCAGTCCTGTTCATTGCTTCCCAAACTTGGAGGGTTTTGTCAGTCCCAAGGTTGGGTTCAGATTGTAAGTAAGCACAGGGAGTGTTTAGCTTGGAGAGAAAAAGACAGAGAGTACCTGCCTTCAAATATGTATGAGGGTATCATTATAAGAATGTAAACAAAGAACAAGAGCAACAAAAAACCCTGAAACTGAACACTCTGTAATTATAGTGACCAAGCTTGACCCCAGAGAAGAACTGAAAAAAAAATGTACCTTTTCCCTTTCTCTGAAAAGGCAGGATCAACAGGTATGGCATACTGCATAAACCGCCAAGATTCTTGTATAGTTGGTTTTTCTGAACTGACTTTTTTCTCTCTTTTTAGTATCTTTATTAAAAGTGGAATTAATGTAATCACAGAAGGCTAGACATCTCAGCTGAAATCAATCAATAAATCAAAATTAAACCAGGTATAAATAAGTCTTTAATAATTTTTTAAAAATGACAAAGCTATGGGGTCATAAAATGGATGACGACACACAGAAAATATCTTGTGATTAGCTGAATTTTTAGACACACCTCTAGGCTTATGTAACACAACAGGTCAGTTTGGAGTCATGCATTCCTGCATAAGGCTAGTTGATTGGAAATGGAATTTGGTGGTGAAAGACTTCTGGCATGTAACTGTTCTGGGGAGGGGGCAGAGGAGAAGAGCAAATTTCTAATTCCCATCAGTCTTGGTAATAGTGTTCCTGGAGTCAAATTGACTGATAGCAATGTTTGCATTGGGGGCTGAGAGACATACTGAGATAAACTAGAAATGCTAAGGAAACAGAAGGCAGCTTCAAGGATTATGTTCCTTCGAGATGGGACAGAAGTTTATTTATAATGAGTGTAACCCCTACAGTGCTAAGGGGAGCAGTAGTTAGTGACCTCTGAAGACCCAAATACTGTGGCAAAGATTGCTCACTGGGTAAGGGAAAGGAGAAGAATATATTTGGAAATAAATATGATGTAAAAACAAAAGGTATCAATAGAAATAAGATTTAAAATGTTCACATTAGGTGAATAGATAAAATAAAGGATTGTCATGTGGAAGGAAGATTAGATATGTTTCTGTTGGATCTTTAGGGTAGACCTAGAAGCAAAGCAAGCGTATGCTGGTAAATATTTAACAACCAGTTCTCAAGAAAAAACGTGCAGGTGACACACTTTTAAGTTTCACTTGTATTATTAACATTTTCTTATTCACTTTCTTAAATCTAGACAATCCACAGAACTATCAATCAAGCCCTGATTTGTAGAATTTGCTGATTTTTGAGGTTGAAATGCTCACAATGAAAAATTAACAATTAGCTTCTTAAACAAGACTGAGCTGACTCAGCACACCCCTGGAAGCAAAGTCAAGACAAGTCAACAGGCATTTAAGGGCTTACTATGTTCTAGGCACTGTGCTGAGTACGGAGGAGTACAAAGACAAAATGCCCACTAGGAGCTCACAATCTAATACGGGAGACAATATGCAAACAACTGTGTACAAACAAAATATATTCAGGGTATATTGGAAATGAGCTCAGAGTGAAAGCATTGGCGTTCAAGGAAACCAAGAGCGGTTTCTTCTGGAAGGTGAGATTTTTATCTAAGACTCGAAAGAACCTCTTGGAAGCAAAGGCCAGGATGGAGAGCATTCCAGGCAAGGGGAAATTCATGCAGGTGACAATGCAGAGAGAGAGTTGGGCAAGGGAATGTCTTGGGTGAGGAACATGGAAAGACTGGAGATCCCAGATGGTCACTGGATAAGTAGAGGGGAGTAAAGTGCAAGAAGCCTGGGGCAAAAGTTAGAATTTATGAAGAGTCAGGTTTCAGCTGAATACATGGTAAAACCTTTCCTCCCAATTTGTTAAAAATGGAATGGGGAACTTCCAAAGCTGGTGAGTTTCCTCTTACTGAATCTCTTGAAGGACAGACTGGATGACCATTTGTAGGCAATGTTATAAAGATGATTCATTCCTTGGGTAAAGGTTGGATTTAGATGACATTTCAGGTCCCTTCCAAGTTTACAATTTTGTGGTTATGTGAGTGGGTGCTGGATATATCAGTTGAAGCTGTTAATAAAAGAGTTAATGATGACTTTTTCTTCGTTATGGATGTCAAACCAAATTTTTTTAGACACACAAATTTTTTAAAATGATAAAGTTTTGTGGTGAGTGGGTGCCTTACTTAAAAGAGAAAGGAGAAATGCATACATGTCACTGACCTTTACAGGATGAGTCCAGAGAATAGAATGTGTGGTTATTTTGTGAGCCACAGGGGAGAGTCTGACTGTAGTTGTGGAAAGAAATAACATTTTCTGTGAAGGGATGGTTTTCCCAGGCTAAAGCTGTATGAAGTTACCACAGTGCCTAGATATTTTTTTGTGGTGCTTTGCCTTTTTGAACATAATTATTAGCTAGCAAGGGGACAGCTAGGTGACTCAGTGGATAGAGTGCTGGACTGAGAGTCAGGAAAACTCATCTTCCTGCATTCAAATCTGGCCTCACATATTTAATAGCTATGTGACCCTAGGCAAGTCATTTAACCCTATTTGTCTCAGTTTCCTTATCTGTAAATGAGTTGGAGAAGGAAATGGCAAACCAATCCAATATTTTCGCCAAGAAAACCCCAAATCGGGTCATGAAAAGTCAGACCCAACTGAAAAATGACTCAACAACATGAGCTAGCAAAATATGAACTTGCAGATTTTGATATAAAACTTCATGCATTAGGATTTTTATTGAGCATTTGAGGCACTATATTGACTCTAGCTGCTACCAGGAGCCAAAGGAAATGCTTTATCAGTAAGGATGTCTTGGGCCCTGCCTCTTCATCTTCCTCCTACAACTTACTAGCTGGACTTGGGGATATGTGACTCCCAGCCTGATTCCACAGAGGCATGTCTCCCTCCTTATCCACCTTCAAACCCCACTGTGTGCGTGTGTGTGTTAGTCCTTTGTTGCCAAAGAAGACCATGCCATCAGAGAAATGATGACATGACTTGCACTTGACTTTGTTTTGAGTGAGGGAGGGCTGTGCAGGTCACCAGCCTCACTTCTCCTCCAGAGCCATCTGAAACCTAGGCCTAACCAAGAGGTAGGACTGGGAAGGTCAGGACTAAGGAAAGACCTATGGGAAGGGAAAAGCATCCTTTTCAATGCAACTTGGCTCCAGAAAGCTTTATTCAAACCATACCTCACCATGTCCATATTCTACCTCTTCCAACCCCTGCCTTCCCCTCCATCACATTCACCTCCTTACTATCTCTGTCATACCCCCCCAATCCACCCAAAGTAGTTCCTGCTCCTTTTGTAGCCTGTTCTGACCAGTTCTGTCTTCCAAATCCCGGTTATTCTCATCCAACTACCATTTTGGTATTGGATTAGGAGACCCTATTTCTCCCCTTTCAAGAACAATCTGTTTGCGCAAGAATGGAGGTAAGCCTGTTTTCTTTTTGCCTTAGAACTGTTCAGATTCCACTCACATTTCCCTCTCCCCAGTCCTCCTCCCCACATTGGGCAGGGGATGGAATAGGGAATCTTCTACCCTTTGGATATTCCTAACTTTATATTTTGTGACAGGTTGGATCAAATTGTATTTAACTATTTAAAAATTCTATTAAATTGAATATGACTTATTTAATAAATCCATTGGAATTCTAAATTTCTTTGGACTGCTTCCTAAATCCCAGATAAGCTTGTCTGTTCCTTGACTGGGAAAAAGTAGAGGTTTATAATTTAGAGGTAGTATGTTTCAACTGGTGCTGTCATCAGACTCTGATTCCTTCATTTTCCAAGAGATGATATTTCAGAAGTGAGGAAGTGGTTTAGTATTGTTAAATTTGCAAATGTATGATAACTTAGATATGCCTTATTCATTTGGTAGCATGTTTATTGAGTACTACTGTTTGTTGTGTTTTATTATGGGGGGGAGGGGAACACCATGTGTAGCCTGCATGGAAATGAGCCTTTGCTCTGGTCCCTTTCAGTGGGATATATATACTCTGCTTGTGGCATAACTTTTTATAGTTTTTCTTCCTTCCTTCCTTCCTTCCTCCCTTCCTTCCTCCCTCCCTCCCTCCCTCCCTTCCTCCCTTCCTTCCTTCCTTCCTTCCTTCCTTCCTTCCTTCCTTCCTTCCTTCCTGTCTTTCTTTCTGTTTTTTATTCTCTCTCTCTGTGTCTCTATCTCTTTCTTTCTCCCCTCCCCTTCTCAGAGAGAGAAACCAATTTTTAAAAAAAATTTTTCTTTGGACTCAAATACTAGAACACAAATACAGAATAGAAAAAAGAACTAAAAACATATCATAAACTTAAATATTGGAACGTAAATACAAAGTTAAAAAGAAAAAAAATCAGGTGCATAGAAGAACATCAGAGGATTCAAATTCTGTAACAATAGATTTTCATTTCAAGAAAGCCTGTATGATAAATAAGGCTTGTTATATTGAAAATTGTCCATCTTTTTTCACTGCCTTACGAGTTCTTTTGTTCTCTGCTGTACACTTTTAAAATTTGTTCTTTTTTCCCTTCCCTCTTCCCCTAGAAGGCTACAATAAAATTTAGATATGTTTCTTTATAGCTATAGATATATACATACATATACAGACATATACTTTCCCAAACTACTACTCTCCCAGTTCTACTCCTGATCTTTGTTTTTTGTGTTTGTGCATATTTCTTGTGCCCTATCCCTTCTGCCTCCTCTACTTTACCCACTACCTTGCCCTCCTAATACTTGTTTATCTCCCTTATATCCCTCCCCTATCCTTCCATTCCCATAAATCTAAACACCCTTCTGTCCCTCCTTTTACTCCCCCTCCCCTCTAAAGATCCTTCCCTTGTCCTCTCCTCACTCCGTTTTATTTCTTCTGAATTTAGACTTTTATACTCTTCTAAATATATATGTATTGCTCCCTCTTAAACCAAAGAAAGTAGGTTACCAGAACTATCAGCCCTCCTTCCTCATCTAATTCCTCTGTATCGATTCTTCCTCTTGCATCTGATTTGTATAAAATAATCACTCTTTTTAGGTATTCCTAAATGATTATACTTTTAAAATTCTTGTCCTACTCATATTTTCCCCAGTCTTACTTATGAGTTACCCAATTATTAATAAGATCTTAGGCATACTTTACTTTTCATATATATGACATTTTATCTTGGTTCTTGTATGTCAAATCTCCTATTAAGATCAGGGTATTTTTTAACAAAGTCTTAAAAAGTCTGAGAGTTAATCAAATGTCCTTTTCTTTTCATTCAGGATAATGCTTAACCTTGTAGAGTATGATGTTTTTGGCCAGAGCCCCAGTTCTTTTGCTCTTTATATGTTATGTTCCAAGACCTGTGGTCCTTTAATGTCTCTGCTGCTAGGTCTTGTGTGAGTCTAATTGTGGCAGCACCATATTTAAATTGTTTTAATCTTCATGCTTTTGATATTTTATCCTTGGACTGGAGGTTTCAGAATTTGACTATTATATTCCTATGAGTTTTCCTCATAGGATCTCTTTTAAGTGGTCATCAATGGACTTTTTCTATTTCTACTTGCCCCCTTGTTCTAATGCTTCAGGACAATTTTCTTTAATTATTGCTTGTATTATTGTGTCAAAATTCTTTTTTTTTTATCATAACTTTCAGTTAGTCTGATGACTTTCCTTTTATAACCTTCTTGTTTTACTTGGATTATTCTTATTTTTTTCTTTAGTTTTTCCTCAGTCTCTGTCATTTGGTTTTTAAACTCTTTTTTAAAGATTTTCTAAGAATTCTTTTTGGGAAAGTGACCATTTGATATTACTTTTTGGGGGTTTCTTTAGTTCAATATCTTCCTCTGTAGATGAACCCTGGTCATCTCTATTTCCATAATGGCTTTTTATGGTTGGATTGTTTCTCCTTTGCCTGTGCATTTTTTGTGAAGATAGCTTAATTTTTGTAATCACCTCTAGCCCTGGGGTATGGGAGATGATACCTCTTCCCCCAGATCTTCAGTTCTCCCCTCCTGCCTGGAACCAAAGCCAAATCTCTAATCCCCTGTAAGCACCCACAACCAGGGGCTTTCTGCCCCCCTCCTTCTGCATTCACTGGGTGTGTGCTGGCTCCTTCTCACCCCTACCACTCTGCACAGCTGGGACTGGCATTTCTTATCAGTAAAGGTTCCCTCAGTCTTTCTGAGCTCAAATGCTCAACTCCCCTCATTATCCTGGGGGTGAAAGTTCCTGAGGCTGAGGCTGAGGCCGAGGCAGAGACAGCCTCTTAAACCAACTAACCCCAGGGGCTTGCCTCCAGTTATTTAAGCGACTTGTGGCTGGTTGTTAAAAGGGACCCTAGCCTGGAAGAGTTTACTCTTCACAGGGACCAAACCTTGTCCTGGGAGTTTTCTTCCCATCTTCCCAAATTGTCCCAGGAAGACCCTGGTTGTGCTCTGATTCTTATTTATCTCCACCCACATTTTGTTCACCCTATAGTGCTACTTTAACTCTTGTGGGGGAAAATTTTGAGAGCTTGGAATTTTCTGACCTACTCTGCCATCTTCCCAGAATTCCAGAATCCTCCAGAACCAATTTTAAAAAAATGTATATTTATTTATTTTTAGTTTACAACATTCAGTTCCACAAGCTTTTGAGTTCCAAATTTTCTCCCCCTCCCTCCCCTCCTCACGCCCCTCCTCAAGACAGCTTGTAATCTGATATAGGCTCTCTCTATATACATTCACATTAAACATATTTTCACATTAGTCATGTTGCAAAGAAGAAATAGAACCAATGAAATGGACTATGAGAAAAAAGAAACAAAACAAAAAAGAGAGAGAGCAAATAGTATACTGCAATCTGCATTCAGACTCCACAATTCTTCTCTAGACGTGGATAGCATTTCCCATCATGAATCTTTTGGAGTTGTCTTAGAACCTTTCATTGCTGAGAAGACCCAAGTCTCTCAAAGTTAGTCACTATAGAATGTGGCTATAAGTGTGTACAGTGTTCTCATGGTTCTGCTCCCCTCAGTCAGCATCAGTTCATATAAGTTTTTCCAGGTTTTCTGAAGTCCACCTGCTCACCATTTCTTATAGTACAATAGTATTCCATTACGTTCATATACCACAGCTTATTCAGTCATTCCCCAATTTAGGGCATCTCCTCAATTGGATCCAATTTTATAAGTAAGTACATTCTAGCAGTCTCTGTGGAAGCAAGCAGGGAATCAGGCAGGCATATGTTGAAATGGCTTTTCCTACATGTCTGCTGCTTCTTTTTCCATGTGTGTCTCTCCTGAAGTGTGTGTGTGTGAAATTCCGTTTGTTTCTCTCCCAGGAAACTTTGGCGTCAACCATATTAAGCTCCTTATTCAGGCTGACTCATCACTCTCTCCACCAGTTAGTGGTCAGGTACCCTCTGAGTATGCAGCAACATTCAAAACACCCTTGGCCTGAGTGAAAGTCTGGTTATACCAGAAAAGCAAGAAGTGGGGGCCAGGGTAGTCTGTGGGATAATTTCCAACAGAAATTTTCATAGAATCTCAGAGTTGGACAGATCCTGTGTGCTTCTCTCAGATCTCTTTAATTTTATCCAGTGTCTAGCATATCAGGAGCTGATCAAAGATTCTATTGTTCTGTGATTGAGTGGAGATTTTCATGTTCACATGTGACAAACTGCCAGGCTTTTAAACTGAGTTAAACTAGAGGTGGTAGTGGATATGGAACATTGCCTATATTGTTGCATTTGGTTGATATATTGGTTAGTTAGGTTAAACTTCCTCCTTTTCCCTTTCTTTTTAATTTTTTCTTGTAAGAGATGATTATCCCTGAGGAAAAATCCCCAGAACTACATAAATTCATAAGTAAATTCTATCAAATGTTTAAAGAACAATACTACACATACTGTTTGAAAAAAATAGATAAAGGAGTTCTATCAATTTCTTTCTATGACGCAAATATGGTCTTGAAACTTAAACTAAAGGGCATCAAAACAGAAAAAAGCTATAGAATAAATTTCCCAATGAATAATGAGGCAAAAAAATTTAAATAAAATACTAGCAAGGAGATCACAACAATATATCACAAAGATTATTCACTATGATCAGGCTAGCTTTATTCCAGAAATACAGAACTGATTCAGTATTAGGAAAACAATAAACATAATTGATCATATCAATAGAAGAAAAACAAAAATCACATGATTATTTCAATAGGTGCAGAAAAGGCTTCAGACAAAAAGCAACATCTGTCCTATCAAAAACACAGGAAAGCACAGGAATAAATGAAGCTTTCCTTAAAATGAGAGGTAATTGATGTCTAAAACCAAGAGCAATCATTATCTCTAATGAGGAGAAGCTAGAAGCCTTTCCAGTAAGATCAGGGATGAGGTAAAGATGTCTATTATCCCCATTACTATTTAATATTGTACTGAAAATGCTAGCTGTAGCAATAAGACTAGAAAAAAAACTTAAGGTATAAGAATACACAATGAGAAAATAAAATTGTCCCTTTTTGCAGATAATATAAAGGTTTACTTAAAAAACCCTAGAGTGTCAACTAAAAAAACTAAATGAAACTATTAAGAACTTCAGCAAAATTGCAAGATATAAAACAAATCCACATAAATTATCAACATGTCTATATATTACCAACAAACTCAGCAGGAAGAGACAAAAAGAGAAATTCCGCTTAACATAAATATAGACAGTATAAAATACTTGGTAGTCTACCTCCCAAGACACACGCAGGAACTATATGGACACAATTACAAAATGCTTCACATAAAGAAAGGCAGATCTAAATAACTGGAGAAATATTAATTACTCACAGGTAGGCCAAGCCAATATAACAAAAATACTACCTAAATTAATCTGCTTATTTGTTATCATACATATAAAGCTACTGAACAATTACTTTATAGAGGCAGAAAAAAATAATAACAAAATTCATTTGGAGGAACAAAAGATCAATAATATTAAGGGAATCAATAAAAAAAAAATGGAAAGGAAGGGAATCTAGAAGTACCAGATTTCAAACTATACTACAAAGCCATAGTAGTCAAAATATTTTGGTACTGGGTAAGAAATAGATAAGTTGATTAGTGGAACAGATTAGGTACATAATGTACAGGAGCAAATGAGTACAGTAATCTAGTGTTTGATAAATCCAAAGATCCCAGTTATTGGAGCAAGAACCCACTCTTCAAGAAAAACTTTTGGGAAAACTGAAAAATAGTCTGTCAGAAATTATGCATAGACCATCTCACAGCATATATCACAATAAGTTCAAAGTAGGTTTGTTTAGACATAAAGGGTAATATCATAAGCAAATTAGTGGAACATGGGAGAAATTACCTAATAGACCTTTGGATAGGAGAAGAGTACATGGCCAAGCAAGGAACAGAGAGGATCATAAAACACAAAATGGATAATTGTGATTACATGAAATTAAAAAAGGTTTTGCACAAGCAAAACCAATGCAGATAAAATAAGCAAAGTCAGAAACTGGGAAGGGGGATTTTTTGCATCAAGATTTATTCTCTGATAAAGGTGTCACTTAGAAAATATGTAGGGAATTGAGTCAAATTTGTAAGAATAAGAGCCATTTGCCAATTGGTAAATGGTTAAAAGATACAAATAGACAGTTTTCAGAGGAAGAAATCAAAGCTATCTCAACAGCCACATGAAAAAAATGATCAAAATCACTAATTATTAGTGAAATGTAAATTAAAACAACTCTAATGTACCACCTCACACTCATCAGATTGGCTAAGATAAAAAAAAAAAAAAAAAGGAAATTGTCAAATTCTGAAATGGATGAAGGGAAATAGGTACATTAATGCATTCTTGGTGAAGTTGTCAATTAGTCTATCATTTTGGAAAGTAATTTGGAACTATGCCCCCAAATTTATTAAACTGTGCATAACCTTTGACCCAGAAATACTGCTACTAGATCTACACTTTAAAGAGAGTTTTTAAAAAAGATATAAAGGACCCCTACGTACAAAGATGCATCTCTTTTTGTGCTAGAAAAGAATTAGACACTGAGATTGTTGTTCAGTTATTTCTTCCTGTCCAATTCTTTGTGACCTCATTTGGGGTTTTCTTGGCAAAGATGTTGGAGTGGGCTGCCATTTCCTTCTCTAGCTGATTTTATAGATGAGGAATTGAGATAAATAAGGTTAAGTGACTTGCTCAGGGTCACACAGCCAGTAAGTGTCTGAGACCAGATTTGAACTCAGGTCTCCTTGATTCCAGGCCTAACCATCTATATTTTGAGCCACCTAGCTGCCCTATGGAAGTTGAGAAGATGCCCCTAAATTGGGGAATGACTGAAGAAGTTATGGTATATGAATATGATAGAATACTATTGTGCTACAGGAAATGATGAAGGGGAAAATTTCAGAGAAATCTGGGAAAACTTGTATGAACTGATGCAAAATGAAGTGAGCAGAGCCAGGAGAACAAGTTATATAATAATAACAATATTGCAAAGATATTAAATTGCAAAAGATTTAATAACTCTGATGAATGACCCATCACAATTCCTAAGGACTCATGATGAAAAATGCTATCCACCTCCAGCCTGAGTGAAGCATATTTTTTCTTTTTCTTTTCTTTTGTAACATGGCTTAGGCAGAAATTTGTTTTGTACGACTATAAATATTTGTAATGGATTTTGGTATTCTTGCCTTCTCAGTGGGTAAGGGAAAAAAAGGGAGGAAGAGAATTTGGAACTGAAAATAATTTAGGAATTGGAATTTAGGAAAAAAAGAACCTAAAATTTAAAAATATTTAAAAAGGAAAAATCAACTTTATTTTGAAAATGAAAAATTAGGGATGGCTTTCTGGATGGTGGAGGAGAAAGGGATATAGTAGGAAATGAACATGATTTTAAAACAAAATAAATAACTTTTAAAAACAATGAAAGGTTTTTACAATGTGGAAAAATAAGGCAAGCAACTAAATTTTACAAGGTCTTCTCAGTGTCCTCACCTGAGAACCCACTTCCTGTGGACTATGTCCTCTTTCCCTCATAACTGATACTGAAAGAGAATTCAGAAGATAGAAAATAATCTCTTCTGCTCCTCACTCCTACCCCATGTTAAAGAAAACACGTAAACAAGTATTGGAGGAAGCATCCCAGATATGATTTGCGGTCAGAAGAGGGTTATAATCTTGACTCCATTACATATTTTCTATGTGACTTAATCTGTTCCAAGTTGTCACTTACCTCTGCCCTAAGGAAAATGTAAGGAAAGAGTAAGGAAAATCTTCCTACCAATTAGACCTGACCAAAAATGGAATGGTGGAACGGAATGCCTTGGGAGGGGGTGGATTTCCCTGTCCTTGGAGGGCTTTCAGCAAAGACTATAAAAGCACTTGTAGAGTGTGTTGTGGAGAGAATTCTTGTTCAAGTCAGGATTGAATAAGATGGCCTCTGAAGTTCCTTCCAACTTTGAAGACCTGTGAATCAGGATGACCTATAAGGACTTTCTTGTCCTGTGATCAGAAATGCAAATGGATCCTCTCATATATCCTATAAATTCTACTAAAAAATCTAACAATTTCTCCCTTCTCCTTTTATCTGTGAGGAATAAGTTCTGGATGCCAAAAAGTAAAGCTAGTGGGTATTGTTATGATAGTATTTTTAAAAAATGTGTTTTAATGTAGAGATAACCAAAGGTCCTAGCCAAGAAAAGCACAGTTTTGGAAAGAATGAACTAGAAGAAAGTTGTAATGGCCAAAGGCAAATTCTGGAAGAATTTTAAAGCTGCCAAGTCCTGTTGAAATAAGGAACAAGAGAAATTAAATAAACTATATGGTCCCATTTCATGCATGATTGCCAGTATGATTGTAGAATAAAATTTTATTTCCAATGAAAGTGTTCTGAATCTCAATGAACTGATTTGTATTGTCAGCAGATACAGATTTTGAGGGAGATCCCACACCATCAGATGAAATCATAAGTCCTTGACATAGTGATTATAAAGATATTGAAAAACATGCCGGATAGATTGAAAGATTTCCTGCTTTGCCCAAGATGATGATGATTTTATTGTTTTGTTGATCCAAGGCAAATGCAAGCATAAAAACTTTTCTTCATATGGGCTGTTAAATCTCATGCCGTGTTTTTATAAAAAGTAAAAAATAGGGGAGTTTGGCAGAGAGAATGAATGGATGAATGCATGAAGTGCTATGGAAGTCTGCTTCTTGATAATATCCTATGAAAACTCACTTATTAGAGCCCAGTTCCAGGAGCAGAGGCCAGTGGAAGAGGGATGAGGAGGAAGACCTGAGTTCAGGCAGCGTGGCTTAATGCTGAGAACTAAAAAACAAAGAGAATAATTTTTCCTAGGATACGACTCTCTAGAGAGTTATACGGGAAACATTAAGATGTCCTTTGGAACTAGAAAGATACTTCAATTTGGGCCCAAAAGAAATATTTTCTGGTTTATTTCCAAGAGGATGATTATTTTCTGGTAAATACTCATCAGTCCTAATGTACTAGAGAGGCAGCCTGACGTAGTGTGGCAGTTGGAATAAAGAAGAATGGGAAGTTGAATCTTGCCTCAGACACTTCCTAGCTTGTGAAATCCTGTGCAAGTCTATCAATATCTCTGTGCATCAGTTTCCTTATCTCTAAAATGAGAATTTGATCATCTCCAAGGTCCCTTCCAGTTCTAAATATATGATCTTACTTGATGAGTGTATTTAGAGAAAGCCAAAAACCTCTCAATGATATTATCAAAGATTTCAGACTTTGACATGATAATGAATCAACATATCTCTGAAAGCATTTTTGAAGGCACCTTCCCTCCTTCTGCATGGGGGTTGTGCTTCTTGACCCTGGCAAGATAACACTGAGACTCAGCAATATAGCTGAAAAGATTTTTCTCTATCCTGTTCGTGATGTTTATACAGAAATGTGCCTTCAGAAACTTGGCTTCTCTCCAAAATAAGAGAAACTTCAAAACATGTGATATTGAAGAGGAACACAGGAATAATATTTTATCCTGCAAAGATAATGTTATTATATGGTAGAAAGCCACAGGGAATGATTACTATTTGGTTACAGCTGTAACATCCACATTTAAATTGCTAAAAAGAAATACACAAAGAAAAGGTTCATCTTTCTCCCTTGCAATTAGGTTTCTTTCTGTTCTGAAATATTGAAATTACCTGGAATTTTTTTGAGGTTGTGCAAACTCACATTTATGTTTAAATTATTAAATTATATTAAATTATTAAAGTTTGTGAGTCACTTTCTTCACAATGATACTGAGAAGTAAGTAGTACAAAAATTATTATGCTCATTCTATGGATGAGGAGGCTGAGAATTTGAGAGGTTAAATGACGTTTCCATACACATGTATAATCTATTTTATTAGAACTTCTCTCACACAAACAGTGGTTCATATTGTGGGGATTCTTAGTAATTAATAATTTCTATTGCTTATTTTGCCTACATTTGAATAACTGGGAATGTCTAAAGTTAAATCTTGTCCAGAGGATTCAATTCTATGTCTGCCGGCAAACCAAACCCACCATTAAGTTTAGAATCATAGAACATTTGTTTAGAATAGAATGGAAAAGTAAAGCAACAGAACATCATCATAGTCCTCATCCACAAATCGCACAGTCTCATTCCTCATTCATTCTAATATATCTTGGGTCACAAAACCCTCCAAAAATTCATACCAATAGGGGAAGTCTGGCCAGGCTCTTGGAATCAAATGTGCGTGTGCGTGCGTGCGTGTGTGTGTGAAGTGGGTGGGAATGTAAATTTCAATAAGGAGAGTTTCTTCATCCTTTCTTGGATTACCTGTCCATCCGTGTGTCTGGACACAACCAGTAAGTCTTCTCTCCCTATATACTCATATCAGTACTTCTCTATGGCTGGTCCAATAGCTAAAGTTTTTTCTACTACCAGTGTTTGCTTCCGGGATACCATTTTTGCTTTCTCCTTAACTTTTTTCATGCCATCCTTTTTTTCAGCAGTCTTTTCTCTCCACCCATCAATGTCAGTGCTTGAGCAGCCCATTCTCCACAGAAAGCCAGTTCTTGATCTTTACCATTAGGAGAGAAGGAATGGAGAGATCCAAGGAGAGGGAGAAGGAGAAAAGTTTTTCCTGGACTTTGCGTGATTTTTTAGAGTTTTTAAAGGAAACTTACTGGGAAAGGAGCAATAATAACTCCAGAATCTTGTTCAAGTTACCAGGGAAATCTGTCAAGTGAACTAATGGTGGTATGCGAATGTAATGGAATTTTATTATTCTGAAAGAAATGGGGAATATGATGGGTTCAGAGAAATATGGAAAAACTTCTACAAACTAATGTAGGGTAAGGTGAGGAGAATTTATGTGAAGACCATGACAATAATTTGGGAAACAACTGTGAAAGACCTCAGAATTCTAACCAAACAACAGATTATGACTTCAAAAGACTGATAGTAAGACATACCTTCCACCTCTTAGCAGTGAGATGACGGACTAGAGGGATAAAATTAGACTTGCATTCTGAGACACGACCAATGTATTAATTTCTTTTGTTTGATTATACATATTTGTCATAAAAGAGATGCATAACAAGGGGGAGAGGAGGTAGGTTGGTAGGTAGGGATAGACTTGAAAAAGAGAGCATTAATATAACATTTTAAAGGTGCACAGAGGGAAGAGAGAGAAGATAAAGAAGGGGACACAAATGGAACTTCTAAAAAACCTACAATGTTGAGCATATATATGTGAATATAATGTAATATAATATGACATAATGTAACACAATGTAACATGATATATGTGTTTCTTTAAAAACAGTATACATAGTAGTATATAGCTTCTTGTGCAATTTTCTTCCCTGTCCTTTTTCATGCCTTATATACATAATAATATATAATATATAACACACATATAGTGTGTTAATGATTGTTGAATTCACAAAAGAAAATACTTTAAAAGTAATTAAAAAAAAATTCTTTTGACGAACTAAGAAATCATTCATGGAACATTTTGATAGAAGGCAGCTGTTGTCCTGTACCTCTTCTGCTCTTTGGAGCTAAACTCCTTGAAAAGATCACCTACAACAGGTGCCTCCACTTTCTCTCCTCTCACTCTCTTCTTAACCCCTTATAATTCAGCTTCTGACCTCATCATTCCACCCAAACTCCTCCCTCCAAGGTTTCTAAGGATCTCTTAATTGCCAAATCCAAAAGCCTTCTCTCAATACTCATTCTCCTTGACTTCTCTGTAGTTTTTGGTAATGTTGATCTCTCACTCCTCTTCGATACTCTTTTCTCTTTAGGATTTTTGCATCCCAATCTCTCTGGGTCCTCTTCCTACCCATCTGACTGCTTCTTCAGGCTCCTTTGCTGGATCCATATCCAGATCATATCCTCTGACCATAGGTATCCCACAGGGCTCTGTCCTAGCTGTTTTTTTCTTTTTTCCTTTTTTTGTTACTTCGCGTGTCGATCTCATCAGCTCCTAAGGATTTAATTACCATCTCCATCCTGCTCCAACCTCCCTACTGACCTCCAGTCTTGCATTTCCAACTGCCTTTCAGACATCTTGAACTGCATGTCCAATTCACATCTTAAACCCAACATGTCCAAAACTGAACTCATTATCTTTTCCCCTAAACCCTCCCTCTTTACCTGTGGAGTATAACACCATCCTCCCAGTTCCTCAGATTCATAATCTAGATGTCACCCTCAACTCATCACTATCTCTCACCCCTCCCACCCCCACCAAATCCAATCTGTTGCTAAGGCCTGAAAATTTCACCTTTAAAGCATCCCTCAAAAATATCTCATTCTTTCCTCTGAGACTATACTGGTGCAGGCCCTCATCACTTCACACCTAGATTATTATAATAACCTGCTGGTGGGTCTGCCTGTCTCATGTCTCTCCCTGCTCCAATCCTTCCCCTATTTATCTATCAATGGGATTTTACTAGATCCCAAATCACTCTTTCCTCTGTTATCTCTCTCCCAGTCAAAAATGGTTTACATTTCAGTAACTCTCAGTACCAAGTTTTGAGGTGGATTGGACCAGGTCATTGTTCTCCTTCAACTCTCACTTTATCCATCTGCCTTTCTGGTTTGGGTGGGGCTACAGTAGGAGTAATAGTCACTGAGTAGAGAAACAAAAGACTAGTAGGAAAAGCTTAGAAACTGGGTCAAGGTCACAGGGTTACTGAAGAATTAAAGCCACTAGAATGAGTGTCACTATCCTTTTTCTTTTCTCTCTTTTATTTTATTCTGTCTATATTATTACAGCTCTGATCCCATGCATACTTCAATGGTTCACTTTCAACGAACTGTATCTGTGACTAGTAGAGGAGGATGAAGGAGCCCTTTGGTTTCTTAGGTGGTTAGCGAGGGTTGATGTTCATTGAGAGGGGCCAAAATAAGCCTGGTCTTTAGTAAATTGCAGTTTTGCTGTTAATTTAGGTATCCCTTGACCCACATCTATTGATAATACTCCATTTTTTCCACTAATAATACATAGTTCCTTCCAATACTCTGAAAATACTTGTTGCTCTCTTGGTTCATTTGGTTGCCCTCTAAGCACTACCAGCCAATCCCAGACATGCTAATATTCTTTACAAAATCTTCGTAATTATTTTATACACTTACATGTGTGGTCTCCAAAATGTCCACATGGCTTAGTGATCACTGTTTGTCCTTAATTTCTTTAAAATTTATTTATTTAACTTTTAACATTCATTTTCACAAAATTTTGGGTTCCAAATTTTCTCCTCATTTCTCCCCTCCCCCCACCCCAAATCGCCAAACATTCTAATTGCCCCTTTCACGGATCTGCCCTCTCTTCTAACATCCCTCCCTTCCCTTGTCCTCATCTTCTCTTTTATCCTGTAGGGCCAGATAACTTTCTATACCCCATTACCTGTATTTCTTATTTCTTAGCGGTAAGAACAATACTCGACTGTTGTTCCTAAAACTTTGACATCCAACTTCTCTTCATCCCTCCCTCCCCACCCATTCCCTTTGGGAAGCAAGCAATTCAATATAGGCCATATCTCTGTAGTTTTGCAAATGACTTCCATAAGAGTCATGTTGTGTAAGACTAACTATATTTCACTCCATCCTATCCTGTCCCCCATTGCTTCTGTTCTCTCTTTGGGTCCTGTCCCTCCCCAAGAGTGTTGACCTCAAATTGCTCCCTCCTCCCACTGCCCTCCCCTCCATCTTCCCCCCCACCCCTCCTATCCCCTTCTCCTCTACTTTCCTGTAAGATAGGCTTTCATACCAAAATGATTGTGCATTTTATTCCTTCCTTTAGTCGAATGTGATGAGAGTAAACTTCATGTTTTTCTCTCACCTCCCCTCTTTTTCCCTCCACTAAAAAGTCTTTTGCTTGCCTCTTTTATGAGAGATAATTTGCCCCATTCCATTTCTCCCTTTCTCCTCCCAATATATTTCTCTCTCACTGCTTGATTTAATTTTTTTAAGATATGAGTCCATCCTCTTCAATTCACTCTGCACACTCTGTCTCTATGTGTGTGTGCGTGTGTGCATGTGTGTGTGTGTAATCCCACCTAGTACCCAGATACTGAAAAGTTTCAAGAGTTACAAATATTGTCTTTCCATGTAGGAATGTAAACAGTTCAACTTTAGTAAGTCCCTTATGACTTTTCTTTGCTATTTACCTTTTCATACTTCTCTTCATTCTTGCGTTTGAAGGTCACATTTTCTTTTTAGCTCTGGTCTTTTCATCATTAATGCTTGAAAGTCCTCCATTTCATTGAAAGACCATTTTCCCCCCTGAAGTATTATACTCAGTTTTGCTGGGTAGGTGATTCTTGGTTTTAGTCCTAGTTCCTTTGACTTCTGGAATATCATATTCCACGCCCTTCTATCCCTTAATATAGAAGCTGCTAGATCTTGTGTTACCCTGATTGTATTTCCACAATACTTGAATTATTTCTTCCTAGCTGCTTGCAATATTTTCTCCTTGACCAGGGAACTCTGGAATTTGGCCACAATGTTCCTAAGAGTTTCTCTTTTTGGATCTCTTTCAGGAGGGGATCAG
Source organism: Notamacropus eugenii (assembly GCF_028372415.1). Lineage (NCBI taxonomy): Eukaryota > Metazoa > Chordata > Mammalia > Diprotodontia > Macropodidae > Notamacropus > Notamacropus eugenii. The sequence goes on along the minus strand of NC_092872.1, from coordinate 642,352,411 downwards.
TGGATTCTTTCAATATTTATTTTGCCCTCTGGTTCTAGAATCTCAGGGCAGTTTTCCTTGATAATTTCATGAAAGATGATGTCTAGTCTTTTTTTTTGATCATGGCTTTCAGGTAGTCCCATAATTTTTAAATTGTCTCTCCTGGATCTATTTTCCAGGTCAGTTGTTTTTCCAATGAGATATTTCACATTATCTTCCATTTTTTCATTCTTTTGGTTTTGTTTTGTGATTTCTTGGTTTCTCATAAAGTCCTTAGCCTCCATCTGTTCCATTCTAATTTTGAAAGAACTATTTTCTTCAGTGAGCTTTTGGACCTCCTCTTCCATTTGGCTAATTCTGCTTTTTAAAGCATTCTTCTCCTCATGGGCTTTTTGAACCTCTTTTTTCCAATTGAGTTAGCCTATTTTTCAAGGTGTTATTTTCTTCAGCATTTTTTTGGGTCTCCTTTAGCAAGGTGTTGACCCACTTTTCATGCTTTTCTTGCATCTCTCTCATTTCTCTTCCCAGTTTTTCCTCCACCTCTCTAACTTGATTTTCAAAATCCTTTTTGAGCTCCTCCATGACCTGAGCCCATTGAATATTTATTTTGGATGTTTGGGATACAGAAGCCTTGACTTTTATGTCTTTCCCTGATGGTAAGCATTGTTCTTCCTCATCTGAAAGAATAGGAGGAGATATCTGTTCACTAAGAAAGTAACCTTCTATGGTCTTATTTTTTTCCCTTTTTTGGGCATTTCCCCAACCAGTTACTTAACTTTTGGGTCCTTTGTCAAGAGTAGGGTATACTCTATGAATCTGTGAGATCTCAGTTCCTTCAACATGGCACAATCAAGCGTGTACTGGTCTGGATGCAGAGAGGGATTTTTGTGCCCAGAATCTTAGCAGATACCTCTCCACAGCCACTTGGCCTCCAGTTCTGATAAAGTCAGCACTGGGGGCTGATTTTCAGATAAGCTGGATGAGCAGGGCCGCCAATCACTGTGAGACAAAGACTAGCTCTCCCAGGGCCTCCACCCAGGGCTGAGGTAAGACTTAGCTTTTCAATGCCCCCAGGGGTTTTTACACTCCACCAACGAGCAGTCTGTGCGGGCTGCTGTGCACCCTTTATGGCTGCTGCCTGCTGCTGGAGCTATGGGAAGGCCCTTCTCCCTTCCTGGGCAGCTGATAAAACCTCATCACTGACCTTTGGCACCTGTGGGCCGAGGGATCTGAGGACTTGCTACTGTGACTGGAGATTCCACCCCTGAGGTGTCCTCCCAGAGTCTTGTCGCGCCACGCCACTGGGCCAAGGCTGAGCTAGGCTCCACGCTGGGCTCTGCATCTGGTGCAACCGATGTTTCTGTGGGCCTTTCACGTCACTGTGGGCTGGAAATCTCCTCCGCTCTGTTGTTCTCCACTTCTGCTGCTCCAAAATTTGTTGAGAGTCCCTCTCTACAGGTATTTTATGGGCTGTGGGGAGGACCCTGTGTGAGTGTGTCTTTCTAGTCTGCCATCTTGGCTCTGCCCCCCATCCTTCATTTTTTAAAAGGACCAATGACATTACAGGGTGGTGTCTTGATTCATGTATGAAATGGATTTAAGTGAGGCAGAATTGCACAGTCATCATCCTCACTCTCTCTTTCAGAGTCTTCAAAGTCCAGTAGCAAGATGGCTGCAGTAGATTACCTTGGTGTCTTTGATGCCTGACCAAGCCCTAAGCTCTCCACAGTACCTGCTTCAATCACCTTCAAGGCTATTGTAATACATTGTTCTCATCTATACATTTGACCAGGGGAAATCTTCACAAGCTTGGGGTAGACATCCCCAACCCACCAACAGGTTTGGGGTCTATTGGTTACCTTAACGTGGTATAGCCCATCTGCTGAGATGGTTTTACTGGGGACATAATCAGTATGATGTGACAACTGATTGGATATGTACATGTATATGTATGTATATATATATATATATATATACATATAATGCACATATAATATCTATATATCTGCACAGCAGTTTATATTTTATCATCCCCAATAGAATTTGAGTTCCTTGAGAGCATGAACTATATTTTTGCCTTTCTTTGTAAATCCCTAGAACTTAACACAAAGTCTGACACATAGAAAGTAGTAATAAATGTTTTTGGACTGGCTGACTTGACATCCCCTGTCCACATATCCAATCAGCAGGATGATGATATCACATCTTTTGGCTTCAAAGGAATTACCAGCACTGGGGTCTTCTCAGTGTTGCTTTATACATACTGCCTACAAAGTGACTTGAAAATATAATCATTTGCAAGTCAAAAGACCCATCGATTGTGTTCTATTCTTGCTATGTGACCTAACCAAGCTTTCTTCACATAATTAGTTATTTACATATGATTCATTGTCATCTCTGAACTTCTTCAGAGTTCTTATTTGCCATGTGATCCCATAGAAAATGTTGGGTCATAATTTTTTCCATTACATGCTTGGTGATTTAAGCTTCTTTGCTTTGTATTTCAATGCTTACAACTATTTAGATATGGAGAGCACTAGGGGCAGCATGACAGAGTGAAAAATTTCTGCCTTGATTTCCATGGTTTCCTGTATCATCATGCATTATGTATGGATGTATAGATGCTCATGTATGGATGCAGCTGAAACAAATCTAAGTTTCCTTTGCTTCTCCTGGAGCTGATAGCAGCTTTCCATGGTAGTGTCTCTAAAATGAAGGCCTTAGGCTACTATGGGACCTCTACAATCTCTCCACCCCTCAATCCAACAATGCTCTGATCTTACTGGAGCTGGAGAACATCTCCAGTTCCCAACCTGTCCCCCTTCTCAGGGCCTGTTGAATAGTATTCATTAGGGAGCCACTCTGTATTATCAAGGAATTGCTGTCAATTGGCTTAGGAGAGCTAAGAATCTGCCCTAGTGTCTGGCACATTGATCGACTGGTCACAACCATTTCCTCATGTGCTCCGTGAATAACTGAACCCTACCTTAGAACAAAGAAAAATAATTGATTATCATCATCATAGCTACCATTTATATAGTGTGTAAACGTTTGCAAAGCAGTTACTAAGCATTATTTCATTTTGTTTTCACAACAATCCTAGGAAGTAGGTGTTATTATTATTTCCATTTTATAGATGAGGAAACTGAGACAGACAAATATGGAGCAATGTGCCTAGGGTCATAAAAACTGAAAAAGCAACCAAGTCTGATCATGTATGTTTGCTATGTTATTACACACCTATGGTCCCCACCTTGCCACCAAGAGCAGAGATGTTTGTCATACATTTTGTTTTCTGAAACTATATTGCAAGTGATCTGAGTTTGGTTGTCTTTTAACACTGTTTTTGTGTGCACTATTGTAGTTATTGTGTTTATTTATGGCTCTTGGTTCTGCTTTATTCAGCCTGTATTCCTTCACACATAGTTTCCCATGTTTCTCTAGCTTCCTCCCATTTGTTTTTGTTTTATGATGCAGTACTTTGCCATAATATCCACCTGTCATAATTTCATTGGCTATTTCTCAGTGGGTGGATACCTCTTTCTTTTTTTTCAAGTTTTTCCTTGTACATTGCCTTGTATATAGTAGATAATAATTGTTTGTCATGTGTAATTAAATATTAATCAGGCGCAATTCAGCAAACTGTTTGATTTCAGTTCTGTGTCTGCTCTTTATCTACTTGACAATGTCAACATCCATGAGACTTATTTTGTCATGGTACAACGTGTGTGTGAATGAAAAGGACCGTGGTACCAGGTAGATGTGATATTTTCTCTGCCAAGAAGAATGATCATTGAAAGGAAAGAACAAAAGTGGGCATTATGAAGTTGAATTTTTAGATAAGGAAATAATAATAAAAGAACACTGGTTTTAATGAATTCAAGTCACTAGGCCTAGATTAATTATATCCCAGAACAGCATGAGAAATGACAGATATAATTGCTGTCAATAAATTTTGAACCTGATTACGGAGAATGCTAAAGATGCTGTAGTTCAGAAAAAAGAGCAGATGTTCCAATTTTCAACAAAAGGGAAGAGATTGGAGTCTGCAAATTATAGGCTGTTAAGTTTGGAGAATTTTATACCATATGATGTGAACATCTATCAATCAGTCAATAGGAATTTATTACGCATTGTGCCAGAGATTATGTTAGTTACTGAAGGTATTGTACAAAGAAAAAGAAATGGATGTGGTGATAACTAGGATTCAACATGACTTTGTCAAGTAGAAGTTATGCAGAACTTCATTTTCTATTTTGACCAAGTTTTTAATTCAGGTAAATTCTGTTTGTACGTATAGTTAGTGTTCAACAAAGCATTAGATCAAATCTCTCATGCTATCTTTATGGACAAGATGGAGGAAGTGACTTAGAGTGTAGGAGAATTAAGTGGATTCCTCACTGGATCAATGACTGAACCTAAAGACAGTCAATAGTGGCTTGATGGCATGCTAGGATAAGTACCCCAGGGATTTATTTTTGACTTGGAGTTACTTAATATTTTAATCAGTGACTGAGATTTATCATAAATGAAATGCTCATGAAATTTGTAGATGACACAAAACTGGTTCAGAAAGCTGAAACACTGAATACAGAGGAATAATTCAGAAATATCTCACCAGATAAACTGTTGAGTTGAATCTCATTAGATGAAATGTAATAAGGATAAATGTAAAGATTTATACTTTCATTAAAAAATTTAACTTCCCAAGTATAGAATAAGGGAGATATTACAAGGCAGCACTTTGTATTTTGAGATTTTAGTGGACTATAAGTTCAATATGAGTCAATAACATGACATGGAAACCAAAAGAGCTGATGCAGTCTTGGGCTACATAAGAGAAATACATCCTCCAGGAATAAGGAGGTGATAGTCTCATAAAAGACGAGAGGAAGGAACAAGCATTTATTAAGTGCCTATTATATGCCAAAAAATGTGTTGTGCTTTACAATGATCTCATTTGGTCCTCACAACAACCGTAGGAGGCATTATCCCCATTTTACAGTTGAGGAAACTGAGGCATAGGGTGGCTAAGTGAGTTGTTCAGGGTTGCAACCAATAAGTATCTGAGGTAAAATTTAAACTCAGGTCTTACTGACTCCAGGCCTGGTGCTCTATTGTGTGTCCAGTTGTGGGTACCACATTTTGAGAAGGGTGGTGACAAATAAGATGAAAGAATGGAGAGAATGCCTTAAGTTTGTGCCATATTGGGATCAGTTGAAGCAACTGGGTATGTTTAGTTTAAAGAAGACAAGGCATGTCATCTGTCTTCAAGTTGTTGTATTTGTCCTTTGTTCTCGAAGAGGACCATGACGTCAAGATGATGACATGACTTGCAGCTGTCTTTAAGTATATGAAGGTAGTTACCTGGAAGAGAGGTGAGATTCATTCTACTTGTTCCCAAAGGTAAGAACTAGGGCTAATGGGTAGAAATTGCAAAGAGGCACATTTGGACATGATGTAAGGAGAAAATTCCTAACAATTAAACTGATCCCAAAGTGGAATGGGATGCCTTGGGAGGTAGTGGATCTTTCCTCACTTGAGATCTTTAAGGAAAACCTGGGTACTTTTCAGATGCATTGTAAAGAGGATCCTTTTTCAGGTGTGGATTGGACTCTGGCTTCTCGGCTGAATCTAAGGAGACAGTAATAATAATAGTTATGATCCTGTTAATGATGTAAGAAATAAGTGGCCTAGAGTTGCAGGGTAGACCTGCTCAAAACCATTGTAATGATCAGTTTCACACATGGACAGTGTAGTGAATGGCATTCAATGTTTTAGTACTACAAGAAATTAAGATACAGAAGGAATAAAATATGAATATCATGTCTGCAAGAATGCTTCATGCAGATAATGTTGACCCACCAGTAAAACAGGCAAACTACACATCATATTTCTGCCTTCATATCATTTATTTCTCATATCTACCTCTTATTTCCTCTCACCTGGCTACCACCTTATGGTACGAGCTTTAAATAACTCTTGCCTAGTTTATTGCAACAACTGCTTAAATGAGTCCATCTCAAGTTTTTCCTCCCTCCAATCCATTCTATACACTGTATATGCAAAGTAATTCTTCTTAAATACACATTTGACAACATGAATTCCCCACCCAATAGGATTTTCTCTGGGATTTATGCTATTTTTTATATGTACTTGTTGTCTCCGTAATTAGAATGGAGTCTGCTTGATAGTAGGATTATTTCTCTCTTTGTACTTGTATCCCTAGCACCTAACACAGTGCTTGGTCCATAGCAGGCATTTAATTAAATAATTGCAGATTGATTGATGAAAGAACTGAAGACACAAATACTTTCATTATGTACCAGTACTTGTAACATTCAGTTTCCATTGTTTTGTGGTGGTTGTTCTTTTTATGTCCATTTTTAAATTTCCATTGTTGTTGGAAATAACTTTTCTGGCTCTGTTTATACCACTTTTCTTTATGATCATCATTTCTTACAGTACAGTTAAGATTTCATTGCATTCATGCATGACAGTTTGTTTAACCATTCCTCAGCCAATGGGCATATGCTAAGTTTCCAGTTCTTTGCTACTATAAAAAATGATGCTATAAATACTTTTGTGTATATGGAGCATGTGACATATATATGTATATATATATGTATACACACACTATATATGTATATTTTAATCAATAACCTCCTTGTGGTATATGCCTACTAGTGTACGGACTCTTTAGTCACTCTATTTGAATAATTCCAATCTGATTTCCAGAATAGTTATACCAACCAATTCATCCCTCCCTCAGAAATGGTGTGCCTGTATTTTCACTCCCCTTTAATGTTGACTATTCCAATCTTTTGTCATCTTTATCATTGTGCTGGTGAGTTGAAACCTCAGGATTGTTTTGTTTTTCTCTTATTAGCAGTACTTGGGAGCATTCTTTCAAGATGGTTCCTAGTTTGTAATTCTTTTTTTCAGAACTGTTTGTTCATATCTTTTGACCTCTTATCTGCTGGAAAATGTCATTTGTCATATATTTCTGTTACTGACTATCTTGGATGTCAAATCCTTATCAAAAGTATTTCACACAAAGATTTTCCAAGTCAATTGCTTTTCTTCTTATATTTGCTAGCTTTATTTGTGCAAAAGCTTTTCAATTTCATGTAATTAAAGTTAAATTATCTATTTTATCCCTTGTAATTGCTTACATCCCTTCATTAAAAATTCATCTGATACTCATTGCCATGAAAGGTATATGATCTGCTTCTCTTCTAATTTTTTTTTATGGTGTGATATTTGATATTCCAATCTTGTATCCGTTTTGCATTTATTATGAAATGTGGTATGTTAGGGACTGGCATGATGCCAGTATCCTATTCAGTTTTGATTTGGCAATTAAATAAGACACTTTCAAATCATTAAAGAATTAACAAAAAGGATGCTTATTTCGTCTTAACACAGTAAGAATATGAAACAAAATGCAGTGGCATTTAATTTCTATAGTTGTGTCTCCATCTCCATACGGAAATGCATCTGCTTACCAATATGATGACTCCTAGTGGTATCTGGACACACATCAAGCCTTCAGAGTCCAACTCAACATGAGTGAAACTTTTTATGCAATTAGGGGACCAGGAAGCTGTTTCAAGGGAGGTGAGGGTTAAGCAGCTCCCAGAGACAGCTTTATTGCATGGGTCTGGTGGGGATTCCACCACCTTTACTAGAACTGAAATGGTCAAACAAAACAGACTAGAATGAAAACCCCAAACTCATTCCTTAGGACCGTAGGGACTAAAAGAGAAGGACAGAGGACAGAAGCTAGTTCTTCCCTTCATCAGTTCAATTCATAGTGAGTGTACTGTGGCTAATCAGGGACTTTATTTCCTTTGGACACTGAAAGAGAGTGTCTATTTAATAGCTGGCTACAAAGCAAATGGAAAAGGATAACCCCACCCATGTATTTGACCATTTGATTCTCATCTGTTTTCATATTTCCTCTGTCTGATCTTCAAAATGAAGGAAGTGCTAAGGATCAAGGCAATTAGAAATGAAAAACAAAAACCAGGGAAGCAGAAAATCCCCAAACTCTGTAATCATTCTTTATAGATTTTTAGAAGAAAAAATTGTTTTCTTGACTTGCGGACAAATATATTGAGGATTTTAACAAAGCAAATCAAGTGTTGTTTGTAATTAGGAAAGAAGTGTATAATGGCATTCTATCCAGGGGATTCAGATGGTAAAAAATATTATTCAGGCCCTTCAGTAACTTATGTTCTGCTTGAGGGAGGCAAAACCAATGTAGATAAAACAAGAATATGTACAAGGAGATGCCTGGTAAGATCGAGGAAGCAGAAAGTCTTAATAGTAATAGTAATGCTAAGAGATAAAACCACCAAAAACCCTCAAAAAGTTGATTTTTAGAAAAAACACTCAAAAATGAAAAGATCAAAAACATAAGAAATACTCAAAAAAATTCAAATGCATCTGTGATCTCATTGATTCTAAGGTTCCCTTTAACAACAGAGATTGCAACTCATCCATGTCTACCCATTGTGTGCCACCATTGTTCATGTTCTTCCAAAAGTTCTCTACAAGGCCTTCCTCATGAGGGTACGTGAGCACTCTGGCTGTCCGCTTGATATCCCTTGCCCTTGCACCAAGACCAGGCCATCTTCTCTTGTTGTCATAGAGTTCCTGGATGACATCCTTCACTTGTTCTTTTCTGGAGTTCCTCCCTGATGATGTTGCAGTCTGCTGAGACCTACCATGGGCCTTTCCATTACCCTTGGTGTGATTCTTTGATTCTTTAGTAATAATGATGTGCCACATCTGGCTGCCATAAAGCAATCCTGGGAAAATTTAAAAGGTGGGATTTTGCTTTCATGGGAAGTCCTGGGTCAATAAAAGAACTTGGTAATTTTCCCAAAAACAATCTAGCCCAGTTTCCCCCCTTTTCAACTCTAGGCCCATATCATTGTCCATCTGAACTGTCTGTTATAGATATACATACTGTTGGATGAGCACTATAGGATAGAAATCTGGGCAATAGGCATTCTTAATTCACTTGATCTTTCCTGTGTCAATAGACAGACCAAACTCCTTTGAATGACTATTGATTTCTTCCAGGAGGCTCTGCAGTATCTTTGGGCTAAATGACATCAGCACAATGTCATCTGGAGGCACTCACCATTTAAAGGATTCCTTCTTGACCTTGACTCTCCTCTGATCTCCCCCATTACAGTGATGAATATCTTTGACAAGCATATGTTTAATTGTTTTCAGTTGTGTCCTACTCTTCAGGATTCCATTTTGAGTTTTCTTGGCAAAGATACTGGAATGATTTACCATTTCCTTCTCCAGCTCATTTTACAAATGAGAAACTGAGGCAAACAGAGTTATGTGACTTGCCCAAGGTCACACAGCTAGTGTCTGAGGCTGGATCTGAACTCAGGTCCTCAGGATTCCAGGGCCAGCACTCTATTGACTGTGCTGTGGGCTGTTTCTTGGCAAGTATACATCTCCTTATTTTGTGTTGCCTGGTATTTATTATCAGAATGTAAGAAATATAGTTAAAAGTAACAGAGCCAAAAAAAAAGAAAAGAAAAAATATGCTCAAACAATGCCAACAGAAGCATCAAAAATGTAATTATACTTATCTCAATACATTATAAAATAGATGCTAAACATGTTACAAAAATTCAAGGAAGAAATGGAATTACCAAAAACTTCACAAGATGAAGAAACAGTTGAATATGACTAAGAAGACTCAGGAGAAGATGAAAATGAAACTCAATTTAGAAATATCCATGCAAAAAATATATATGTGTATTACATGTGTGTGTGTGTCTCTCTTAGTGAAAAACATTCTTATTTCATAAGAGGACAGAGTGGTAGAAGCATTAGAATAAGTAAAAAAGTTTCCAAAAAATTACACAAAAGTAGGAAAAATATTTGACATTTATAAGATCAGAAATGATGGATCTGGTAAACAGAGGATGGAATGAAAATTTAAAAATTATTGGGTTTTCTGCAAATTTTGAAAAGGAAAAGAATCTTATCACTGTATGAAAGGAAATCACATAAGCAAACTTCCCAGAAATATTGAAAGAGATGCACAGATTAGACATTGACAAAAATCCATGGTTTGTCAATGCTGTAAATCCCAGATTCAGCTATTCCAAATATACAATTGTTATATTTCAAGACCATAATGACAAGAGATTATTTTGCAAATAGTAAAAGCACTGATATACACTATTTCTGTACAAATGAGAAATATGGAGCTGACACATGATATCTCGAAAATTTAAAAACGTAAGACTTCATCCTCAAAACAGTCTTCCCTGATTACACAGAGCATTTTTTTTAAAGACAAAAGATGGTCATTTAGTGATTCACATGAATTTGATCACCTCGTAAATGACAGAGCCAGTTTTATGGCAAGTTTTGATGTGTGAAAACAAGATCATAGAATCTGAGTTACCACATCAAAATAAATCCAAAAGTAATTAAGTTTATGACAACTATTAGCTAATCTCACTTTCAAAGGTGAGGGGAAAACAAGCAAACAAAGAAAAGTGAAACAAAAGCCAATTTAACTGTTGATTTTTTTAAAATGGGCTCAAGGGGAGATAAGAAAGAGTAATAAATTGATCTTAGATGTTCACAAAGAATGAAAGAAATAAGGGGGAAGGATAGGGCCAAGAGGATTAAGTGAGTAGAAAAGGTCATCTGAGAGCAATATTCTCATGTCAAGTTGGGGGAAGAGCAGGTAGGTTTAGTTTTTTTTTTTTCAGAACTACATTCGGAGTTAGTATGTAAATAGTAACTGTTTCTCTTTTGACCAGCAAACCTGAGGGTCTTCCCCTTCCAGTCTGATTTTTTTTTAATTAAAACTCACTTCTTAAAGAGGTCTATTCATTGAATGGGCTTTACCTCACTCAAAGTGAGAACCTGAAAAGACCTTGGCCTAAAAGGGCCAGGATCTCCCACTGCATCCTGGGCTATTTCTAATCGTCTTGATGAATATCATCAGGCCACTGGACCCAGATGGCTCTGGAGGATAAAATGAGGCTGGTGACATTGCACAGCCTTCCCTCATTCAAACCAAAGTCAACTGCAAGTCTTCTCATCCTCTCCCTGATGTCATGGTTTTCTTCGAGAACAAAGGACAAACACAACAATATATGAACTAGGTTTAGTGTTGTGTGAGTATCTCTGTGTCTTTACATGGGTTAAGGTTGGGATAGGATTAATATTAGTGAAAGAAGGATGATTGTATTTCCTCCTGACAAAGGAACAGAATCTTTTGTTATCATTATGGAGTGGTAGAAAATTTTGATATATTCAACAAATGGAAAGAAATTAAAGGAGTCCAAATTGATGTATTTGGTTCTATAAAGGCTTTTACAAAACAAAAAGAAATATATCCTGAATTTAAAAAAACACATTGTGAAAGCATCTTTACCATAGACTATCAAATTCAACAAATGTTTATTGATTACTTCTGTCATCCAAGGCCTTGTAGCAGGTGTGTAAGAATACAAAGATAGAGATGATCTGGCTTCCATTCAATTGAAGGGATGCAACATACACACACATATATATGGTAAAAGGTAATTTGAGGAAGGAGATAGTACTAGCAATAGGGAGAGGAATAAAGATTTCCTAGAAAAGGTGGAATCTGAGGGGAAATATAGTTTCTAAAGAGCATATATGAGAAGAGAATAATTCCAGGCATGGATGATGGGCTGATTAAAAGTGTGAGGTAAAAGATGGAATGATAAATTTGGCTAACAGCTGGTAGTCCAGTTTGACTGAAAAAATAGAGTATGTGAAGGGAGAATACCATGAAGTAACATAGTAAAGTGTTGGGGATGGAAGCTCAATTCCATGTGGACAGTCTCGGGCGGGTAAAGGTGGGAACTTCTAAATCTTAGAGTTCTCATGAGGCCCCCCATGAAACACCAGGGAATCGAGGAATGAGACCGAGCTATCTCGTGTATTTCCGCCTCTTCTCGTGAGAAACGTGATGGGAGGAGCATCCCCGCCCTCTAGACTGTCCCGGATCTGGGCACACCTGTTGTTATCTAACAGGCACGGTATTCAGGTGCAAACTATACGGCCGGAGAGCTTAATTAGGGTCAGGAAAGCCTGAAGGCGCTCTTAGCGCTGAGGGGCCCTTACAGGACAGAAGGCCCCTTTTCCTCTCTTTGCTCTCCCTTCCCCCTCTCTCCCCACTTACATTTCTGCTTACAATCTCTTACTGTAAGATCTTTGCCTCCTTGGGAGATTTCTCTCTCCCTCCTAAGGAAGAGCTCCCCCTGCACATGTAACCAGGACCCTGAATAAAGCCTAACCCTTGTTCGACTCCGGAAAGTCTCTTCTCTCATACGTTTATCTGGTTTGGCCAACCGAAGACCTGGGACAGGTAAGGTAAGACTCGGGTAGCCCTCAGGCCTCTAGGCCTGGCAGTAAAGGAATGTTGGAACTAGATTTTGGAGGACCTTAGAGGACAACTGAAGAGTTTATATTCTCTCTCAGAATCTACAGGGAGCCACCAATAACTTTTGAGCAAGAGAGTTCCATGGTCAGACTTATTCCTTAGGAAAACATTTGTTATGGAGGATGGATCAAAGAAGGGCAAGGTGAGAAGCACAAAGATCAATTGTCTTACTATTAGATAGTTCAGGCAAGAGTTGAAAAGAGCCTGATTTAGAAGATTATGTAGGAGACAATTTAAGGACAGAGCAACTAATTGGAAGTGGGGAGTGAAGGAAACAGAACCTGTGTGAGTGGGATGATGGTGTGGCCCTCAATAGAAATAGAAGTTTGGAGGAGAAATATCTTGGTTTGAGGAGATAATTAGTTGCATTTTTGGACATACTAAGTTTTAGATGCTGATAGGATCTATGATTGGTGATTATATTGAGGAAGCAGCTGGTGATACAGTAATGGTGTTTAGGAGTGAGAAAGATCTTATAAGGCCAGATGTACTGATTTTGGAGTCATGAGTATAGAGATTATAGCAGAACCCATAAGATCAAGGGAGAGATATACATAGGAAAGAGTCTTTGGGAACAGTCATGTTTGGAGGGGAGGATGGGTAGGGTCAAGAAATGGATGGTGAGCCAACAAAGTAGACTGAGAGGCAGTAGTCAGATGCAGAAAGTACTAAAGAAAACAAAGAAGAAAACATTCCAGAGGACAGAGTGGTTGAAAGTATGAAAAACATCAGAGGAATCTACTTGGCTATATAGGGTAGAATGAAAACCAATTGTTGAAAGTTACAGAGAGGAATGGCTTTAGCTTACTATTAGGAAGAACTTTCCTAGTTATTAAGATTGCCCTCAAAATGGAATGTGCAGCCTTGTGAAGTACTGAGTTCTCAGTGGTGCTGAAGTGGAGGCTAATGGTTACTTCTTAATGATATAATAGAGGGGATACATGAGTTAGGAAAGGGCTCCAAAATCTTAAAGGTGTTTTTTTTTTTTTTTACAATTCTGAGATTTAATCTCAGAATAAGGTTGTAGTGGATTTTTTTCCTTTTCAGATTTGACAAATGACTATTTGGACACCAAAGTATAAAGCTATTTGGAGTACTAATGATGCTGCCTCTTTTTATATGTGAACATAGAAATCTTAAAGTATAAAAACCAAGAAAGGTAAAACTTGGGAAGGAATGGGCAAAAGATAGTTGTACTATAACCAAAGGCAAATTCTGGAGGAATTTCACATATGCCTACTGGAACAGGAAACAAGAGAAATTAAATAAACTGTACAATCCCATTTTGCACGTACATGTGTGCGTGTGTATGTGTGTGTGTTCGTCCTTCATTGCCGAAGAAGACCATGCACATACTTGACAGAATTATGGTAGAAGAACATTTGCTTTCCAGTGGAAGTGATCTTAATCTCTGTGAACTGGATCCATTGGTGATGTCAGCAGTTAAGGATTTTGAAAATTTTCCAGATGATTTGAAAGATTTTCTGCTTTACTTGAAATATTGAAATTATTCTCTGATGAGAGAACAACCAAAGAAATGCACAAATAAACCCTTCTTATTGCTGGTTATCAAGATGTTCATAAAACTTTTATTTTTTTTTTACAGAAGGTAAACAATATGGATGACTTGGGGAAGAGAATTTAATGCTGTAATCCCAACGAGTGATCAGCCTTTCTAACAGACAATTTAGCCTTGGATAATGACCAACCAGCCATTTGAGATATTGGTTGTTGTAAATTTACTGAGTTAGAAAGGACTTGATATATACATCAGTTGTTTTTCTGAGATAATATGTTTCTGAGTTTGATTTCATTTTCATATTAATATGCTTTGTGAATTCTGTAAGTTAGGAATGTTTGTAGTAGAAGAATATAGACTGTTGAGATTTGTTCTTTGTATTTTCAGTACTGAGCCCATTTCCTGGTACACATGTTATTGTTGTTCTTGTTTAGTCATTTCAGTCATGTCTGATTCTTCTTGATCCCATTTGGAGTTTTCTCGGTAATAGATACTGGAGTGGCTTGCTATTTCTTTCTCCCACTCATTTTACAGATGAGGAAAGTGAGGCAAGCAGGGTTAAGAGATTTGCCCAGAGTCAAACAGCTAGTAAGTGTCTGAGGCCAGATTTGAACACACAAAGATGAGTTCAAGTCCAGTGCTCTATCTACTGAGCCACCTTGCTGCCCCATCTGGTGACTGCCTATTCAGTCATCACTTAAGTTTCTCAAAAGGAAACTTTTGGTTTCTCAGACGAATGAATAGTGGGAAGCAGAAAAGTCATAGAAACATAATTAATCTCTAGGAATAGGAACTTTTCTTCCTCCTGCCATACCACATTCTTGCCTTTAATATGCATATGTGGCCAGCCTCAACCCTTTGTAGACTTCAAGGACACACCATATAGCAGAAAATTAAAAGTTATCTCTTGCTAATTATGTTTAAAAAATATCTCCATTATTTTTATATCTGCAAAGCATAACTTTTATAATAAGCAAGAGAATATTGTCAAATGCTTAGCTAAAATTTAGGAAGCTGCTTTCTCTAGTATTCACTTGATTACCACTTCAATACCTCTGTCCAAAAAAGGAGATAAAGGTTAGTCTGCCCTGATGACCTGTTCTTGATGAAGCCATAACAGGTTGGCTCCTCTTGATCAAGGGTTCCTTTTCTAGATGTTCATGACCATCTCTTTAATAATCCATTCTAGAATTTTGCCAGGAATCAAAGTCAAACACACAAGCTTTTAGTTTGGGGATTCCATTGTTTTTTTCTTCTCTAGGGAGAAAACTGGTAGATGTGGATCGTGTGGTCCTCTCCATTTTCTTCAGTCTTTCAAAGTTCACTGTCAATAATTGAATAATCAAATAATCCCATAATATTTGTTAAATAGAATTGTCAAAGCGAAAGGCCTTTTTCCCCCTGGGATCTACAACCAGGTAGAAGCTCAGGAGACCGGTGAGAATCTGGAAGAGGAAATACAGATAACTTGGATCAGCTGCAAAGTAGCTCATTTGTGCCAGGAAGAGTTACAGAGTTAACAATTCCTCAGCAGCAGCCAATGCTGGAGGGGTCCCACCTCTCCATCTGCAAGTGCTTGTGCTCCTGTTACTGAGACTGGTCAAGGAGGTCTCCTCTTTGTTGGTTATCTTGAATTGTGAATTCCTAGTTGACTAGTTTTTTTCAGAGCAGTACCAGTGAGAAAAAAATTATGAAATTTTCTGCTTTGTCTGCTATCTGGAACTAGCCTTCCTTGCGTTGTGAGAATGTGTTTCCTGTGAGTCCACCTTACTTTCTTATTCTTGCTTTGAGAGCCTAAATTCCAACCAAAATAAACTATTTTCTATTCTCCTCTACCACTCATTTTCACTTTAAGTTGTGCTTTCATGGAACCTATTAATACCCCAACCCCCATACTCAACCTCTTCTACCTCTGTGTCTTTGTTTATATTGTGACTTCCTTCCCACTCTGCCTTTTGAAATCCTATCCATCAAAGACTTACGTGAACTGATGCTGAGTGAAGTAAGCAGAACCAGGAGAACCTTGCACACAGTAACAGCAACATTGTGCGATGATGAACTATGATAGATTTAGCTCTTCTCAGCACTACAATGACCCCAGACAATTCCAAAAGACTCATGATGGAAAATGCTATACACACACAGAGAAAGAACTATGGAGTCTGAATGCAGACCAAAGCATTCTATTTTCACTTTTTTTGGTGGTTTTTCTCTTTTGTTTTGTTTCTTCTTTCACAGCATGGCTAATGAGGAACTATGTTTAACATGATTGCATATGTATAACCTGTATCAGTTGGCTTGCTGTCTTGGGGAGGGGAGAGAAGAGAGGAGGGAGGGAAAAAAATTTGGAACTCAAAATCTTATAAAAAATGAATATTGAAAACTATCTTTACATGTAATTGGAAAAAATAAAATTCTAATAAAAAAAGAAACCGATAAAAATAAAATAAAAGGAAAAATTTTGTCCATTCTTTTTAGGCCCAGTTCAAATGCCATATCCTCAAATTAATAAGTCTTCCTCCCTTGGATGTTCCATAGTATTTGATTTGTATCTCTTATGAATTTCTCATGAGTCCCTTTCTGACTCAGCCTATATGCAGGCCTTCAACAAAAGGGACCAAAGCAAAAGAGCAATTGAGAGAACTTGCTTATTTATTGCATGTATGTTCGTCCTTCATTGCCGAAGAAGACCATGCCATCAGAGAAATAATGACATGACTTGCACTTGACTTTGTTGTGAGTGAGGGAGAGCTGTGCAGGTCCCCAGCCTCACTTCTCCTCCAAAGCCATCTGAATGCAGTGACCAGATATTCATCAGGATGACTAGAGATGATCCAGGATGAGGCAACTTGGGTTAAGTGACTTGCCCAAGGTTACACAGTGAGTGAGTGTCAAGTGTCTGAGGTGAGATTTGAACTCAGGTTCTCCTGACTCCTGCACTGGTGCTCTATCCACTGTACTACCTAGCTGCCCCATTATTTTTTTATAGTCTAAAAAAAAAGTAAGACTATAGACTATAATAATAATAATCTTACTTCCATTTATGGTACAATGGAAACTTACATGATTATGAATTCTGGGGGTTGGTGAGTGTTTTTTCATAACCAGCAATGGTTATATGGGGGTGGGAGGGGGCTGGTCATGGCACTCCTTCTGGAACCTCTGACTTGAGCAGAATATTGCAGATTCCTGATAATAAGTTTATGCTTGCTTTTCAATCTATTCTCACCATTTCCAAACCTTTCCTATCCTGACTTTAGCAAAAGGCAGCCTTCTTTGGCTCTGTTTTGAATGAGAGTACTATCTATATATTCTCTGTTGAGAACGATATTGTCTCTTGGTTTTGAGTATATGTCCTTGATTATGTGTAGGAGAAAACTAAAACATCTCTCCATGTTGAATCTTACCTGCTTCTTTTTGGAGTCTCTGAATAAGATCCCATATAGGAATAATTTTCTTTGTGTTGAAGCCTCTTTGCATTCTGGGTATGAGCCCTGCACACTCATGGTGAAGAATTTTTTGATGCATTGTTGTATCCAATTCATTATAACTTTAATGATATGGACATATATGTCCATAACTGAAATCAGGCTGTCATCTTTTTAATGCTGCCTTTATCAAGTTTTCTCACCAGCAAAATTCTGCTTCATAAAATTGGGCAGTATATTATTGTGTTTTTTGTTTTGAAACATTTATGTAATATAGTCATCAGCCACCTAATGTCTATTAATGGGTTCCATGAAAGCACAGCTTTAGGTGAAAGTGTCTCAAGAAGCCATTAGTTTCCTAGCAACAGTATTGTAAGTAGATATATTGATGGGCAGCCAAAATTTGAGCTGTAAAAGCCTCAAATCTGTCATATAGAGAACTGAGACTTATTGGGAAGGGTGGTGGGTGGCAGAGAAATTGCTTGGATATATCAACAGTATCCCCTAATGGACCTGAGATGTGGAAACCTTACATAAGCACCAGAGATTTTCAGCAGTGAAATTAAGAGATGGATGATAAGGGAGGGGGGGATTGTTAAAAGACAAAAATCCAATGGTATTCTTGACGGGAGGTGGGAATAGTGCCTAACTCCCTCCTAGGAATTCTCTTAACTGTTTATTTGAGTTTGAACTAGAGGTAACAGGTTTCAAATGATTTTTGGACATTGTTTAAAAAGAATTTGTTTTGGGGGGAATGAATATTCCATCTTCTGGACAGCTAGGTGGTACAGAGGGTAGAGCACTGGGCTTATAATCAAAAAGACTCATCTTCATGACTTCAAATCTAGCCTCAGACACCTACTAGCTGTGTGACCCTGAGCAAATCATTTTAACCCTGTTTGCCTCAGTTCCTCATCTGTAAAATGAGCTGGAGAAGGAAATAGGAAACCACTCTAGTATCTTTGCCAAGAAAACCCCAAATGGGGTCATAAAGAGTCAGCCATGACTGAAATGATTCAACAACATATTCTACCTTCATAGAGGAAGAATGCAAAATAATAATTCATAATGCAGTGTATATACACAGAGAGGTGTGAGGGGCAGGGTGACAAAAGTTCATTAGTCAGTCAGTCAACAAGCCTTTATTAAGTGCTTACTATGCACCAGGAAATATACTAAGAGCTAGGGATATAAAGAAAGTTTGCCCTCAAAAAACTCATCTTTAATGGGGGAGATAACATGCAAACTATATATATATATACACACACACATATATATATATGAAGTAAATGGGAAATAATGGGTATAAAATGGGAAATAATGGGAAGGAGATATAAGAAGGTTTTCTTAAGTGATCAATGCAAAGAAACAGAAGAAAACAAATAGAATGGGAAAGACAGGAGATCTCTTCAAGGAAAGAGATGAAGGGAATGTTTCATGCAAAAACAAGCATAATAAAAAGACAAAAATAGTATGGACTTAATAGAAGCAGAACAAATTAAGAAGAGGTGACAAGAATACACAAAAGAACTATACAAGAAAGATCTTAACATCACCAATAACCATGACGGTATGGTTATTGATCTAGAGCCTGGCATCTTGGAGAATGAAGTCAATGGGCTTTAGAAAGCATTGCTAACAATAAGGCTAATGAAGGTGGTAGAATTCCAGCTGAGCTATGTAAAATCCTAAAGGACAATGCTGTTAAAATGCTGCACTCAACATGCCAGCAAATTTGAAAAACTTAACAGTAGCTACTGAATTGGAAAAGATCTGGTTATATCCCAATCCTAAAGAAGGGCAATGCCAGGGAATGTTTAAGTTGTTGAAAATTTTACTCATTTCACGTGCCAGCAAGGTTATGCTTAAGATTCTGCTGTTGAGGCTTCAGCAATATATGAACTGATAATTACCTGAAGAATGGGCTGGTTTTCAAAGAGGCAGAGAAACTGGAAACCAAATTGCCAGCATTTGTTGGATTATGGAGAAAGCAAAGGAGTTCCAGAAAAATATCTACTTCTTCTTCATTGACTACACTAAAACCTTTGACTGTATGGATCACAACAAAATGTGGCAAGTCATCAAAGAGATAGGATTACCAGATCATCTTACTTGTCTCCTGAGGGGACTGCTATGTGGGTCAAGAAGCAATAGTTAGAACTGAACATAGAACAAATGATTGGTTTAAGATAGGAAAGGGAGTATGACAAGGTTGTATATTGTCACCTTATTTATTCATCTTATAAGCAGAGTACATCATGCAAAATGCCAGGTTGGATGAATCAAAAGCCATAATTAAGGTTGCCAGGAGAAATATCAGCAATCTCAGATATGCAGACAATACTACTCTGAGGGCAGAAAGTGGAGAAGTAAGAGGTCTCTTGATGAGAGTGAAGGAGAGTGTAAAAGCTGGCTTGAAACTCAATATAAAAAAACTAAGATCATGGCAACTGGTCCCATCACTTCCCAGCAAATAGAGGGAGAAGAAATGGAAGCAGTGTCAGATTTTATATTCTTGGGCTCAAGATCACTGCAGACAGCACCTGCAACCCTCAAAAAGAATGCTATGGCAAATCTGGACAGCATATTAAAAAGCAGAGATATCACCTTGATGACAAAGGTCCATGTAGTCAAAGTTATGGTTTTTTCAGTAGCAATGTATGGCTGTGAGAGTAAGACTATAAGGAAAGCTGAATGCCACAGAATCAGTGCTTTCAAATTGTGATACTGAAGAAGACTTTTGAGAACCCCTTGGATAAAAAGGACATCAAATCATTAAATACTTAAAAAAATTAATCCAGGCTATTCACTGAAAGGTCAAATATTGAAACTGAAGTTTAAATACTTTGACCTCTTAATGAGAAGGTGGTGCACATTAGAAAAGATCCCAATGTTGGGAAAGATTGAAGACAGAAGGAAAAGGGGACAGCCAAGGATGAGATGGATAGTGTAATGGAAACAAGGAACATGAACTTGGACAGACTTTGAAAGATAGTGGAAGATAGATGGGTCTGGTGTGCTACGGTCCATGGGGGTCACAAAGAGTAAGACACAACTAAATAACTCAACAAAAACAAAATGGAAAGTAATTTCAGAAGGAAGGAAGGAAATAAGGAAACAAACATTTATTAAGTGTCTACTATATACGAGACACTGTGCTAAACCCTGTTTCAAATATTACCTCATTTGATTTTCACAACAACCCTGGGAGGTAGATACTATTATTATTCCCATTTTATAGTTGAGCAAGCTGAGACCCAAGGTCACACAGCTAGGATGCTAGTAAGTGTCCAAGACTAAGGCTGGATGTGGAGTCAAGTGTTCCTGACTCCACATCTAGACCTCTATCCACTGTGCCACTTTAAAGGGAAGATGCTGGGGGAAATAGATGGGAACAGACTGGGAAAAGCCTCTTGAAGAAGGTGGGATTTGAGTTGAAACTTCAGGGAAGATGAGAGACAAAGATGAAGAGAGAACATTCCAAATATGGGGTCAACCAATGGAAAGGAACAGAGTAGAGAGATTCAGTGTTTTACTCAAGGAATAGCAGGAAGGCCAGTGTTGCCTGATTATAGAGTACGCAGAAGGGACTAAAGCATAAGACCAGAAAGGTAACAGGAGGCTAGATTGTGAAGAGCTTTAAAAGCCAAAGAAAGGATTTTATATTTAATCCTGGAGGATTTAGGAAGCCACTGGACTGGCATCCTACTGAGTGGGAAAGCGACATGTGCTTTAGGAACAGAGTAGAAGATGAACTAGAGTAGGGAGAGATATGAGACAGAGAGATCCATCAGAAAACTATTGCAATAGCCCAGGCATGAGATGATGAAAGCAACATGCAAACTATTTACATAGAAAATATTTATGGTGCAAATGGGAAGTAATCTCAGATAATCTGCATAAATTGTAGATATCCTGTAATTAATTGATTAGACCTGGAACCTGAGGATTCAGGTACCAAATCATCGAACTCCTCTTCTTCAAGAGACTGGGAAAGTAGGGTAACCAACAGTTAATTTCTTTGAATTTGTGGAGGTTGGATTAGTTTGCTTGGATATATAGCATTCTGATAATTGCTTTTTCCAATCTTCTATCATTTTATTCTTGTCTATACACAATATCAAAGGCTTTAGAGCTGGGAGGGACATTAGAGATCACTGAGTCCAATCTTCTTCCTTTTTGTAGCTGATGGAGCTGAGGCCTGGGGCAGTAAATTGACTTGTCGTAGGTAGCAGTTCTGGGATTTGAAGTTGCCACTGACTCTGGATCCAGTGATTCATTACACTGCCCAGCTGTCTTTCATTTCCAGCAACTTGTCCTTTAGACATCCTCTTGCTGTGTTACTTGGAGTATACAAGTTCAATACTGAGTTTTTAATATTTATAGTACATCATTCTGTGATATTCTTGTTTATTTCTCTTAACGCTCTCTGTTTCAAATTCTCCTTTATCAGTGGCTGTGATTAGTACTCTTGTCTTATGTTAATATTACTGTAATTTAATTTTCATTTTTTTGGCCTCGTTTTTGCTTTAAATGCATTTCTGCTGGGAATTGGATTTTCTTTTTAGTCTAACTCGGAACTTTTTCTTCTGAGAAAGTGATTTAGCTTATTCACATTTTAATGTTCATCAAATCTTGAGGTGAACAGAGATCAGAGATTCTCTGGTCTAATCTCTACATGAACAAACATCCTCCAGCCTCTGATTGAGGGGGGACTCTATTACATTGGGAGACAGTACTTTCCACTTTGGGGTATTTCTCATTGTTAATTGAAATTTGCCTTCTATTCTACATGGTAGCCCTTCAAAGGCTTATGTAACTTGTGGGTAAGACACTCATCTCTGACAGACACACCAGGTTCAGTCTTGGAGAGACATCTCAGTAATTCAATGTCATCTTTTTTGGCTCCCTATCCCACCCCCAATCTACCTTGGAGGAAACGTTCACAATCTAGTTCATTTTAGGTCTTTGCAAATGGTATTTGCTCCATTCCAGGCTCCTGGGATCAGGCTTGAACCTGGAGATATTATTCAATAGTGTATTGAATTGAGTGGTCACTATAGTTGCCTAGTTATTAGACAGTTACTACTTAGGGACACGTATATGCCATCACCAAAGGTCATCAGCTTTGGGGTTATCCTTGGAGTAGGAGAGCACCCCCAAAAGGACTTTATATACCACTCTAGACTCTGGGAGAATGTAGAATATAAGATCCTGGGAAGGTATTCAGGAAGAAAGACAATGTAGCTGCCATTTTGTGTGAGCTGATTAAAAGTGTGAGGCCTTCCTAGATCCCCAGAGAGATATTTGAAAATTGGTTATTGAACCCCATACTTCTGTCCAGGATTTCCCAAATGAATAAAACTCATCATGGAAAAAGCAAGATGAATTGTAGAAGATGTAAGGGGATTTATGGAAAGCCTCCATCTTTGTACTAAGGTTGGAGAGACAGCTTCAAACAATCAAAAGGGAAGTGACTGTCAAGTTTATAGACTATGCTAAGCCGACCCAAGTGATGAGAAGGGTTCTACATGATGTCACACCATGGATATTATTATGGCAGCATGAGAAGCAGGAACAGAATCTTCTCCTTCTCCCTAGAAATGATCTGATCAGTTGGGGGGGCAGAGATGGAGCTGATAGACAGAGGAAATGCATAAAGGCTACAAAAGTTGTTCCTGCATAGGCTCAGCAAATCTCATTTGGCATGGACCATTGAGATGAAGGGAAAGGCTGGTCAAAACCAGACTAGATGGATCAAGAAGCTAGATAGAGGCCTTCTGTTCAGGCAGGCTAGGGTACAGTTGCTTCTTGCAGACAAAATAAAGAACTTTAGGTTCAGAAGTCAAGTCATGTACTCCGTGTTAAGTGCTAGGGATTCAAGCATGAGCAGAAAGAAAGAATACCTTCTCTCAAAGAGCTTACATTCTAATGGGGAAAGACAGTACATAAAAAGTAGCTGAAAAGCAGGAGAGGGGTGAGGGAGTACTCTGTAGGGGTAAGGTGGTAAAGTCTGGAGATTCTGAAGTAGAGCTGAGAGAAGAATGAAGAAGGCCCAGCCTAGGATCTTCCTCAAAATGGTGGTCCTGGCATGAGCTAGCAAAGGGCAAAGAAGCAGAGGGAATTCCAGGATGAGAACACAGCTGAGGCATGGTAGTGAAGTCTGGGGAAGTCAATGATGCTGCTTTAGGGAATGGCATCTTCTCCACCTAAAAAGGTTAAGTGATATTTTGCTCTAATTTTTATGGATGAGATGAGCCCTGGGGCGGGAGAATGTGTTTATGTGTGAGCACACTTGAGATGAAATTCTGGAATTTTGTTTGAGAGAGTTAAGGTCTACCATGTGACAGGCACAGTGCTAAGTGACTCAACTATTGAGAATTGTACTGAGTTCTTAAATTCCCCTTTGCATCTCTTTTACATTTCCTCTTATTAGCATCAACTCTAGCACTGAAAGGTCATGAAAGGTCTTTGAATATTGGCTAGAAGCAATGAAGTCTCCTGAAGGGATATGGTTGTAATCTCAATAGCTACGGCAGAAATGGCTGGTGTCAAGGGAAAATTCAACATCAAAGAAAGAGGGGATGCTAGAAAGAAGATCATAGTTGCCATTTAATTGGATTGTGCTGAGGAGGTAAAATGTCAAATGTCTAGTTACCAGCATTGCAAAGATTGTCTGTACATCTAGCTATATCAGGATAAGTTTACTTGATTCTGTTCTAATCATTGTGTAATAATACTGTGATTCCCTATTCTGAATAGGAACAAATCTATTCCATATATGATTCGCATTTATATCCTGAGTATCTTTTTTTTTTTTTTTTACTTTCCTCTGTATCCCTTTTGGGAGAATCTTGGACCAAGGCCAAAGATAACTGCTATAATTAGCAAAGTTCCTCAAGAAGCCAAGGTGGAGTGATGAGCCAATGAATGTAAATTGGGGAACCTACTTTCCTTGCTAAGAAATTTGGTTATTTTCTGGAGCTGAAACTGAGTAAACTGCAATACCTGGTAAAAGGATTGGTCCAGTCAGGTTATCAGACCCTATGATCAGAGCCGAAAAAATGCCTCGTTAATCAGTGTATTAAATGAGCAGTGGTTGGGACCAATTCCAACCTATTCAAAATTCTAGCAGTAAGTGAGAACTCTCAAACTTATAATACTCAAAAAAATGCCTCGTTAACCAGTGTATTAAATGAGCATTGGTTGGGACCAATTCCAGCCTATTCAAAGTTCTAGCAGAAAGTGAGAGCTCTCAAACTTATGCTACTCATTGCAGAAAGTGACCATGGATCAATATTGAAACACTCAAATAATCTTGATTTCCTTTGCATAAATTCACAGGAGGCTAGAGGATGGTGCTGGCAGAGAACATTAAGAAGTTCTGAATTCCCCAGACCAGGGATATATTTAAAGAAGTTAATCTTTGGAAATTCTCTAGTGCCTAAGGAATACAAGAAGCTGGGAAAGAAAGAAAGCACGAGGAGCAGTGTGTTTTCATTGTATGAGTGGCAATGGACCCAAAGAGCAATCCATGCTGTTCATCTCAATAACTCCTAGCAATTTGCTTTCCCTGAGATGAAAGATCACTGGAAGAAACTATTAGTTAATACTACTGTGACTTGAACTCAAAGTCATGTAGTCTCTATGCCTCATCCATTGGAAGAAACTATTGGTTAATACTCCTGTTACTCGAACTCAAAGTTGTATAGTCTCTATACCTCACCCAAAGTGTTGGTACAGAAGAAGACTGGGAACATGAGAATACACATGGACTATCATTGTTGTTCAGTCATTGCTGTCATGTCTGACTCTTCATGACCCCATTTGAGGTTTTCTTGGTAAAGATACTGGAATGATTTGCCATTTCTTTCCCTAGCTTATTTTAAAGATGAGGAAACTGAGGCAAATAGGGTTAAGTGACCTGCCCAGGGTTACATTGCTGGTAAGAGTCTGAAGTTAGATTTGAATGCAGGAAGATGAGTCTTTACCTCACTGCAGGCCCAGTACTCTATTCACTGCATCATCTAGCTGCCCTGGAACTAGTACACTATGCTACAAATTCAGGATGTTTTAGTCTGTTGAGAAGCCTGTAACCACAGTTCTAGGTCTGCATAGCCTGTACTTTCAGATTCCTATCATAGAAGAAGATAAAGAGAAGACAGCCTTTATCTGTCCGGTGGGATTCTATCACTTTAAGCAAATAGTCCTAGAGGTAGCTGGGTTCTTCAGTGGATAGTGAGTTGCACCTGGAGTCAGGAAGACCTGAATTCAAACTCAACCTCAGACCCTCACTAGCTGTGTGATCATGGGCAAGTCATAACCCTGTTTGCCTCTGTTTTCTCATCTATAAAATGAGCTGGAGAAGGAAATGGCAAACCACTCCAGTATTTTTGCCAAGATAACCTTAAATGGGGTCACGATGAGTCAGACACGACTGAGATGACTGAACAACAACAAAATCTATGCAGAAGTGTTACCCCCTAGACTGCAGGCTCTAACTATTCCCTCAATCTCTGCCAAAGGCAGAAAGCCTTTCCAGACTGAAATGTCTTTCTCATTGTCTAGCCTGGGGATGAGACCTAACCCAGATGCTATTTTTAGACTTTCCATGAAAAGGATGCATACTATTCATTTGTAATTAGTTTAGAAAGCCTGTAAACACTTCATTGATGCTCATAATTGAAGTTTCATAGGCAAAACCAGGAACACAAAATATTGGCTCTAGGGTCCACCAATACTACTCTCTGGGATTTAGAACTTGGCTTTGATTTGGGTCATTTCTGTAACCCCATCACAGAAACAAGGCACTGACAAACTCCTGCAGAGGCTAACCCCCATGTGGGGCTACTGGACTATCACACCTCTAGTAATGACCATCAATCTATGTGCATTTATTAATGCCTATTATATGCCAGGCACTGTACTAATAGTTGAGAATGCAAATAAGGGAGAAGGAGAAGAAGGAGGAGGAAGAGGAGGAGGAGGAGAAAATAGTCCTGGTTCTCAAGGAGCTCATAGTCTGTTGGAGAAGATAACATGCAAACAACTGTATACAAACAAAATATATACAAGAAAAATAAGAAATAATCAACAGTAGGAAGGCAACAGCCTTAAATTGGATCAGGAAAGTCTTCTTGAAGAAGTGGAATTTTAGGTATTTCTGTCCCTCTAAGTCTCTCCCTATTTCACCTTCAAAGACCCGAATATGGGGATGTGCTTTTTGCATCCCTGTCACTATGAAATCTATTCATGAAATCCAATTCTATGCTGAGGAGACTTTACCAGTTGTGTTTCTTCTTAAGAGAGTAACTCCAGCTGGGGAGAGTAGCCACATCTTCACTACTGGAAATGCCATAGACGGGATTCATGTTCAGGAATGCTCCAGACTAGATAGCTTCTGAGGCCTCTTCCAACATTGAGATTCTGGTAAAGTAGGTAGAGGCCAGATTGGGTGTGGGGGAAATGGATGAATGTTAAAAGAAGGATTTGAAAACTCATTCTGCACATCCATCTTCACTAACTCCCTATTAAGACAATGACATAAAATAGTTTTCAGGAAAATGAATCTGAGTGATGCGTAAGCTGGATTGAAGAGGAAAGAGACTGAAGAGAAGATACCTTCCCTACGTAGACCAGTTTGGGGTAGAAAGTAAGGAGCTTATAAAGTGTAAAGGCAGGGAAAAGAGCCGCAATGACCAGCGACATGCTCCACCCAGGCAATTCTCGGGCTTTGTGACTGCCACCCAAACCACAATTAACCCCGACCTAGAAAGATTTAGGCTGAACCCTTAGTTAATCATCCTCATGGGGCCAGGCAAACTGACCAGGCAAATTCCCAGGAAGCCAGACCTCCCCTAGAAAAATGCCACAAGTGATGCACATGTATATGCATACATATCATTATTCATATATAATTAGAAGGTCCTTGAACTGGCATTATCTCATTTAATCCTTATAACATCCCTAAGAAGAATGTAGGAGAAGGTGGTGGATTTCGATTGCAGATTAAGTCACAGATACTGATGTATACAACCACTGGAGGAATTTGTTTTGCTTGACTGCATATCTATTAAAATAAATTTGTTTTTTTTCTTAATAAATGTTTACTGGATGAATTAAAGAAATGGAAATAATCTGTAAATGTTCATATCAGTATTTATGTTTATATCAATGTAAATATATTTGTTATATTCATATCAAAGTAAGTGTCTATATCAATAAAATTTTAACTTTAAAAAAAAATGCCAGAAGTACAGTCATCGCCAAGTGTCTGAAGCCTGGGTAGAAATGTCAGAGATGCTGTGTGCTCCCTGAGCCGCAGAACTGCTTGGCTTCCCATCACCCCCTTATAGCCTCCATGCACAGAACAAGACACCGTCTTCTCCCTGGAGATCACT
The DNA here is from genome assembly GCF_028372415.1 of Notamacropus eugenii. Taxonomy (NCBI): domain Eukaryota; kingdom Metazoa; phylum Chordata; class Mammalia; order Diprotodontia; family Macropodidae; genus Notamacropus; species Notamacropus eugenii. Next base: position 642,324,613 of record NC_092872.1, on the reverse strand, counting down.
ATATAAATAGCCAGCCAATGTATAAGGAACTAAGATTTTTTTATACATACACTCACAAGCGCACACGTACACACACACAAAGCTAGCCTATCACAGAGGGCTCTATTTGTATACTCATTTATTTCTTTGTAAAAGTCTTGCCAGCTGATTAAAACTACCGTCATTTCAGCAATAGGAACTCTGTATTCTTAAAATTTAATTTTTATTAAATGCACTTCAACTCTGGATTTAACTGCCCTGGGGAAATTGCCAAATGCACCAGAACATTAACATTTATTGGTGTGACAGAGATGAAGATACCATTAAAAGAAATCCTTGTTGTTCCTTTTCCATTTCCTGTAGCTACTTAACGTTTTTGTGAGGAGCAGTTGGGTCTGAGATGCACTGACGTGTCCGGAGCCTTTAAGTAGGTGGAACAAGTGACCCATCCGTATAGTGTGATTGGAAGGACCTCATTGATTTGCTCTACTTGGAGAAACTTCCCTTACTTCCTCCCTCACTAAACCCACTCCTAAATCTCTCTCCCTCTCTTTTTTCAATTTATTTTATTTTCAATTCATGGAACAAAATAAACATTTCCATAACACAGCACAATAAAAAAAAATGATTGCCCATGAAACTGCAAATCTGCCGTGCACTATTTGCAATTCCCTCCAAATAAACACCAAAATTATCTTGTAAATTTCTTTTTCTTTTCCTTTCTTTTCCTCCCAGACCTAGAAATGGTTATTATTAGATAAAAGATATATGTATATGTATATATATATATATATATATACACATGCATATACATATATATGTAAATTTATTCTATATATCCTTCTATTTATCAGTTCTTTCTCTGGATATGCAGATAGCATCTTTCTTCATATATCCTTTATTTTAAATTTGTGTATTTATAATAGTCAAAATGATTTATTCACTCAAAGTTGTTCTTAAATCAATAAGTCTCTCTTACACCCGTAGAAACAAGCAGGCTCACACCATGAATTCATGTTGTCCCAGAGCCACAAAACAAACAAACAAACAAACAAATCCATCAACAACCAAACCAAAACCCTTTGCCTCTGGCCACTGTCTCAGAAAGACACACACTGAAGACTCAGGGGAAGAGTGTGTGTATGTGTAGTGGCATGGGGTGGGGGGTGCTGGGTAATGGATGTTACAGGAGTAGGAGTGGTTTGGCAAAATGGAATTGGACATAAATTTCTTATTGTTGTCTTACTCAGAAGCACAACCTTGCCATGAGCAAAGCTGGAGAATAGGCAGTTCAGGATGCCCAGCAGAGAAATCTTTCTTTAATGAGTTTTCTAGCCACTGCAGCCTGCCTGCTTCCAGGTGGCATTAGAGGCTATGGCTTTTTGAACCCAACTATTGTCCATTGATAGAAGAGACGGTTGGAGGCTCAGAACCATACTTTTAACAGAAGAAACTTGTTAGCTTAGTTTGGGGTCAGATGTCAAGGCAGCTGTCCCTCCCAAGTACTCTGACCAGAGGCTTTCCTTGTTTCCTGATCCCCACCCACAGACAGACAGAATACTTTACCCAGGTGTCCCTTTGCTTACAGGAACATGAAAAAGAGCACATCTCATTTTTACCAAGTACATAGGGCCTGACATAGAGGGATGTATTGCACATCCATTTGAAGTTTAGAAAAGAGTCTTAGAAAACAGAGGAGTATAACCTCTGACAGCACATGGTTAAGTGTATCAGTCTATCTTCAACTCTCATAATAAACATTACAGGAGCTCAGTACCTGACTCCCAAATGTCCTTTCTGTCCCAAACCCTTTCCTCATTCTCAGGGACTTCAGGACACAAATGAACATCCCTTGAAATGCTTTGACTTCCCAATTCATCAGGCTCTTCAACTTCTAAGACCCCTTTCCCCATACTACCTTAGTCACATCACAGAGATCGCCCTACCTTAGAGGTGACCATCACTCATAATTGTGTTACTTCCATGATCCCTCACTCTGAAATTGTTCTTCCTGATCATGACCTCCTAACATTCTAGCTCTTACTAAGCCAGCGTAGTACATGGGATTGGGGTTCAAATTTCCATCTCTGCCAATTACTACCAATGTGACCTTGGGCAAATCACTTAGGACCTCTGGAGATCAATTTCCTCATCTATGAAAAGATGAGGTTCTAGTCAATCATCTTAAAGACACATTGGGATTCTAATCTAGGGACTCTGATCCTTCTGCATTGATTACCTAGTCTTCATTCTCACTATGGAGAACTGGGTGGCACAGGGGATAAAGTACTGGACTTGGAATCAGGAAGACTTTTCTTTTTGCCTCAGTTTCCTTGTCTGTAAAATGAGCTGGTGAAGGAAAAGGTAAACCACTCCAGTATCTTTGCCAAGAAAACCTCAAATGGAGTCATGAAGAGTCTGATATGACTGAAATGACCCAACAACAGCAATTCTGTTCTTCAAGTCCACCACCCTTGCTCTGTCCTCACATTTCTGCCTTCAGGGTCTGGAGTTAAAATTGAGCATGTCAACTCTGTGTTATCCTCTTTTTTAATATACCTTACTCCTTTCTATTACTCCTTGTGCTTTGCTAAACCTCAACCCCAGATTATCCCCACAATCTGTCTTCTCTGATTCTGTTTCAGTGCTGTTGAACTTTATTAATAGAAGCCATGCCAATTATTCCACTATAAATTCAAGTTGTTGATCTCAACTAGGGCTTCACTGCTTCATGGTTGGTTGTTGTCATCACCAGCAAGATTCTTGCCAGAGTCCTCCTTATTAAGCTGACTCTTCATGGACTAGAAGATGGTCATCTACGCAAGAGATAGTATGGCTTCAGGAAGAACTGGATGGTTGATATGGTGTTTGCTGCTTGGCCAGTTACGCCAGGACCAGAACAGAGGTCTGCACACAATATTTGTTGATCTGACCACAGCCTTTGATACTGTCAGTCACTAGGGCTTGTGGGAAATTATAGCAAAATTTAATTGCCTGCAGTTCATCAATATCGCCCACCAGTTTCATGACAGCATTCTCTCATGGGTTCTGGAGAATGGATGATGCTCTTGCACTTTCCCAGTCACCAATGGAGTGAAGCAGGGCTTTTTTTAGCATGATGTTTTCAGCAATATTGTCAGACACCCTCAATGGCATCAAGGTCAGCTACTGCACGGAGAGTAAATTACTTAACTTGAAAAGCCTGCAAGCCAAGATTAAAGTGGAGGGAGAGTTGGTGTATGATTTTTTGCTCACAGATGATGGTGTACTCAGTGTATCTTCTGAGGCTGAAATGTGACAATGTATGGATTGATTCTCTGCTGCTTGTGCTAATTCTGGCCTGACAATTAGCACCAAGAAAACAGGCTGTCCACCAGCCAGCACCATGCCACTTAGAGCAAATGGAGAAATTTTGAATACTGTGGAAAAGTTCACTTCTCTTGACAGTATACTCTCCAGGGATAGGCACATAGATAATGAGGTTGATGCGTGCATTGCCAGAGCTAGCTCAATATTTAGGAGATTCCAAAGGAAAATGCGGGAGAGAAAAGGTTTTAGACTGCCTATCAAACTGAAGGTCTACAGAGCTGTTCTACAGAGGTCTGTCTACAGAGCAATACATATGTCTCTGACTGACACACCATCACATTCTCCAAAATGATTGTTCCAACCTTTCTCCCCCCTCAAAATCCCTACTCTCCCTTTTCCCCCTTCCTTTTCACAAGGGACCTCATTTCTTACATTACTAAGAAAATCAAGGCAATGAACTATGAGTTCCATACTCATAGGAACATATGAGTTCCTATTCGACATCTCCATATCATCTTTTAATCTTTTTTTTTCTTTGCTGTATGGATAGTGGATTGGAGAGAGGAGAGACTTGAGGTAGGAACAATTAGAAAGCTATTATAATAGTCCAGGCATGGGGTGATGAGGGTCTGAACTAGAAATATGAGAGAGAAGAAAACAGATGCAAGAGTTTTGGAGGCAGAATGGAAGGACTGCCACCTGACCGGATATAGGAGTGAGAGAGAATAAAAATTCTAAAATGACTATGAGGTTGTAAACCCAGGTAACTGCGAGGATAGTGGAGTCCTTAGCAGGAATTAGGGTATTTGGAAGAGAGTTAGATTTGGATGGAGAATGGACGAATTCTGGTTTGGACATGCTGAGTCTGAGATGCCTATAAGATCCAGCCCAGAATATCCAATAGTCAGTTGATGATGTAAAACTGAAAGTAGAATGGAGACTAGGAAAAGTTCTGTCAATGTGGGAGTCATTGGCATAAAAATATATTCACGAGAGTTGAAAAGATCACTGATAGAAATAGAATAGAAGAGGGCCCAGGACAAAACATTGCCACGTACCCATGGTTGGGGAATGGGGGGTTTGAGGCATAGATAATAACCTAGCCTAAGGGAGACTGATAAAGAACAGTTACACAGGTAAAAGAAGAACAAAGACAGACAGACAAAGAGACAAAGAGAGACAGAGACAGACAAACAGAGATGGAGAAATGTCATGAAAACAAAGAGAGGAGAGGGTTCCCAGGAGGGAAAAGGTCAACAGTGTCACATGTTTCAGAGTTCAAGAAGAATGATTGAGAAAAGGCCATCAGATTTAGCAACTAAGGGACTATTGATGACTTTTGAAAGTTTCAGTTTAGAAATTAGGTCAGAAGCTACCTTAAAAGAGGTTTAGAAAGCAACTGAGAGGAGAGGAAGTGGTGGCAGGCAATCTGCCAGAGGAGATTGGCAGGGGTGGCAGCAAAAGTAGGAGTAGAAGGCTGGCATTGGTGCAAAGAGCCATCTTATTACTAGAGACTAGAACTGAGAGAATGGGGCATTTTGACTTGTATAACAGGAAGGAAAAGGCAGCTCCTGGTGAATGACAGTCACTTTCTCAGCAAAGTATTAGTTGAAGGTCTTTGTAGAGAGAGAAGGTCAGGGTATTGTGGGAGAGCCATGAAAGATGAGTAAGTTTGGAATAGCCACTGGAGGGAGCATGATAGCAAGTCATTTTAGGGAAGAGGAAAAGATTTTCTTGGGGCAGTAGGGCCTCATTGTGATGAGCTAATAGAAATTTGTAAAGGACCCAGTTGACATGTTTGTGTGGCTTTCTCTTGGGGTGGTCAGCAGCCCATGAAAATGAGCATGGTTGGAGTATTCCAGGGCTGGGATATGGCAAGTCATGAGGTGTGCTAGGATGAGAAGGCAAGAGGAAAGGACAGTGTATAGTTGAGTTGATTATCTACAGGGTCAAGATTATTTTGTTTTTGTTATCTGAGCACTTAGTATGATGTTTTGTACATAGTATATACTTAATAAATGCTTATTGAATAGAACTGAGGATGAGTTGGTTGAGGGGCACAGAGGAAGAAAAGGGTGCTCCAATGGTGCCTTGTGCAGTTCATGAAAGATTTCCTGGGATACTCCCTGGGATAAGGGGAATTTGGAAGAGTTGTGGAAGAGTCACGAACATTCATAGCACTCCGTCTTTCCTCTCTTTGCCTTTGCACTGGTGGTCCCACATGCCTGGGATGTTTGGCACATTTATCTCTTAGTTTCCAGGGCTTCCTTTCAAACTTAGATCAAATCCAATCTTCTGCAGCAGGTCCTCTGATCTCCCTAGCTGCTCATGCCTTGTTCTTTCAGATTGTGCTTCTCTATCCTGTATGTATCTTCTATATACTTGAATGTGCCTTATATATATGTGTGGCTTCTGTCATTATAATGTAAGCTCTTTGAGAGCAGGGTCCATGGGGGAGATTTTTGCAGTTATATCATAGCATGATGCTAGGCATGGAGTAAAAATTTAACAAATGCTTGTTGCTTGTTATTGTTGAGATGCCTGTATTTGCTCCCATTAAAATTCACTATGGGTCCTCAGGCCCTGGGACCCTGAGGTTAATTGGCCAACCTCTCCTTATGGTCCACATCAACTCTGCTTGATTCCCCTTCCCCCACCCTCAATTTAACTTCATCCCCAGACTGAGGATTTCTAAGATGTGTATTTGGCCCCTGTTTCCTCTCTGTTCTCTTGGGGGTTCCAGGCATCATGTGGGTTTGGGTACAATCTACCTTAAAGCACATCTGGTCCTTCAGTTTACATCCTGTTCTCCCCCCTGGGGCCCTGTAACAGTGTGGGAGGAGAACTCAGTTCAGGTTTGAAACCAAGTGAGAAGCCCTTTTCCATGAAAGTTAAAAACATCTTGTCAGAGGGCCAAGGTTTCTTCTCTAAAAATCGAACTGTAAAATGGAATGAGAGCTGCATTTTAATAATTCAGGAGCTAAAATGAGGAGTTAGGCAGGTAGGCTAAGTCATTAGAAAGATCTGAGTCTTCTTTTCCTCCCCTGCCACCCCCAATCCCTTCAGCAAATGGAGCTGGATGAACCCAAAGCTCTTAGGTTACAACAATGGGGAGAAGGGAAGGAAGAGATAAAATTCTATCCCATGCTAGAAGAAGGGCCCTCCGTTTCTCTCACCTTGCCGAGTGCCTCTGAAATTCTGTCCAAGGCTAAATAATGCATATCACTGAGTGCTTCCTATCACCCCAATCCAGCTGCATTGCTCATGGCAGTGATGTATCCAGGCCAGCAGGGACTCTTAAGACTTTCGCTGCCAGAATGGATGAATTTTTTCTGCTTACGAATCAGGACTAAAACTCAGATCTCCTGAAGATACATCCAGTGGAATTCGTGGACTGCTTGATTGCTTCTTTCAGAAGAGACCTCTTTCCATCTGAACCTTCTTTTATTACCTATACTTCTTTGTGGGGCAGCTAGGTGGTGCAGTAAATAGAGCACGAGTCAGGAGGATGTGAGTTCAAATTTCACCTCAGACATTTGACACTCACTAGCTGTGTGACCTTGGGCAAGTCACTTAACCCCAATTTCCTCATCCTGGGTCATCTCCAGTTATCAGGTCATTGGATTCAGATGGCTCTGGGGGAGAAGTGAAGCTGGTGATCTGCACAGCCCTCCCTCACTCAAAACAAAGTCAAGTGCAAGTCATGTCATTATCTCTCTGATGCAGTGGTCTTCTTTGGCAACGAAGGACGAACGCACATGCTTCTTTGTATGTTCCCACAGGAACCCTATGACTAAGTATATACTTTTGTTCTTTCCCCACTTATCCCCCACTCCTCAAAGTATTCATTTCTACTTTTCACCCAGAGTAGGCAGGAGATGAGAGGCAGTAGAAAAAATACTGAACTTAAGTGCCAGTCGAAATCCTTAAACAGTTGTGTAACCCTGAGCAAATCATTTCACTGTTTCAAGTCTTGGTTTACCCATCTCTAAGATAGGGATAATACTATGTTTATTCTGCTTTTGTTTCATGGATTTTTTTTTTTTAAATCTAGTAAATATGGTAGGCAGAGAAGGGTTGCAACCTGAATTACTTAAGGGATTTTTACATGGATGAAGTCAGAGAACCTTTTGATTGTGTACTTTACTTCCTGGGGCTTGTTGTGAGAAAAGGACTTTGTCAAGTATCAAGTGCTCTAGAAATGTGAGATGTTATTTTGAGGGGCCGCCCTTTGGATTTGGACTCTCCCCCAGGGGTTTGAAAAGATACCCTAAAGTGCTGTGCTAAGGGTAGGATAAGTGTGGCCAAGGTAGGTGGTAGGACAAGTGAGTGAAATGCAGTGAAGAGAAGGAAGAAGGCAGATAGAAATGGAAGACATTCCTTCCTAGCATTAGGGTATTTGACACTAGAAGGACCTGAATTTAATAACACCTGCACTGATCAAACTGTGTCCATTGATGTGACACATTTTTTTAAATCTACAAGGCAAAGATAATAGATAGGATCTCTGAGAGTGATGGGATAAGTATTTTTAATTTAAAGTCAAACCACAAATAATTTTTACCTCAATTGAATTTTGTTTTAAATGATTTGAAAAAATAATTTTAAATAATTAATTTGAATTAATTAGAAGGACCATACCTGATCATTTTAGTGTATTAAAAATACTTGAAAGAAAACAAGCATTGATATAGGACATATTATGTGCCAGGCACTGTGATAAGTGCTTTACAAGTATTATCTTATTTGATCCTCCCAATAAACCTAGGAGGTAAGTGCTGTTATTATCCCCATTTTACAGTTGAGGAAACTAAGGCAGAGATGAACTTTTCTGAGTCCTCAATTACCAAGTTGAATGGTCTGTGAGGTGCAAGTCAAAATGGCAAATCAGGAATTCCCTCTTCTACTAATTTGAGATAAAGACAAGGAGTTCCTCATTAGCAAATTATCACAGGCCCCCAAGACCCAGGGCTGAGAAAAGTTAAATATGTCCAGGAAGAAGCTAGGCTATAGAAAGGTGACCGTCATCAGAAAGCACAAGTTTCTAATTACATTTAGATTTTTGATGGGTGTTGTACAAAGAGTTGGATAGGCAGGGTCCCTGCCTACTGGGAACTCACCAATGGGAAAAGCTATTGGATACACATGGACATGTGAGAACAAAAGGATGTAACTAGTGACTGGGGTATATATGAATGGACCGTGCAATACTGACGTCACATGTGAGGTAAGAACAAGTATATTCTGTGATGTCTGAGAAGTTAGCCATGAAAATGTGCTCAGACGGGGTAAGTGTGAGGAGCCATTGATTATGTTCTGATCAGTCTAGTAAAAGGCTTGACTGAGCAGTAACAATGATGTTTCAGACATGTTTAGCTGATGGTAAGAATCTTCTTGGTAGGTTGATGAGTGAAGGATGTTATAGGGTTATTATGGTCACCTCATCACTTTGACCCTCAATTCAAGTCTTGGAAAGGTCACTTCCAATAAAGCAGGAACCTTTGAGCAGATACTCCTGAGATGAGGCAATCAGAAACACTTAGATAAAAGACTCTGAAGCACTGAGAGATGACTTTGAACTTGGTCCACAAGACAATAAGTTTAGTGGAAGGGAACATGGAAGGAACCAAATGATAGAAAGTTTATTTAAATGAAAATTCACTTCACAAAGTTTTCCTTTCCACTATCCTCATATACCATATCATGGAGATACTGTTGAGTAGAAAAAAAGGGTTAATAAAAATGAGGAGGTCAAGTTTTGGCTTGGGGGAGCCTCAACCACAAGGCAGAATCAAGGTTAGAGACCCAACCACAACCTACAAATTGATGATATTGTTTCATTTGGGTCTTTATTTGGATGAGGAATATTCAATAAAGACTCAATCCGATAACTCATGATACAGTGTTGGACCTGGGTTCTTGAAGATTCTGCCAGTGGAGCATAAGCTTTATCTGATCCTACCTTGTAGAAAAGACTGAATATGAACCCAGTAAAGGACAATGTGTTGTTGTCCAAGGACTTGTCCATAGACGTTTAGAGAAGTTCCTCATTAGAGGTCAACAGAGGCAACATGGCATAGTAGCTGAAATTCTGGACTTGAAGTCAGGAAGTGTGTGTTCAGTTGTTTCTCAGTTGTGTCCAGAGATGGCCCAGGAGGGGAAGTGAGGCTGCTGACCTTACACAGCCCTCCCTCCCTCAAAACAAACTCAAGTCCAACATGTCATCATTTCTCTGATGTCATGGTCTTTGAAAATGAAGGACAAACACAGACAGATAGTTGTGTCCAATTCTTCCTGACCCCATTTGGGGTTGTTTTGGCAGAGATACTGGAGTGGTTTGGCATTTCCTTCTCCAGCTCGTTTTACAGATGAAGTACTGAGGCAAACAAGGTTGAGTGACTTGCCTGGGGGCTCAGAGTTAGTAAGTGTCTGAGGCCAAATTTGAATTCAAGAAGATGAGTCTTCTTGACTCCAGGCCTGGTGCTCTGTCCACTGTGCCACCTAGCTGCCTAGAGTCAGGTTGCAAATTACAATTCTGATTCTTGTTAGCTTTGTGACCCTAGGTTATAGCTTCCTCATCTGTAAATGAAGGAGTTGGACTCAATGGCTTCAAAGTTCCATTATCCTAATGGAAGAGGATTCTAAGTCCATTATCCTAATATCTTTGGTCACTGAAACTCAAGAAATCCTCTACTAAGCACATAAAGAGGTTGTGATTTGCATTCAAGAAGGGAGTACCCAAATGAATGGAACTATGGCTCTTCCAAAGCATTTAAATAAGTAAATGGAAGGGAAAAAAAGAGAAAGGAAAAGAATGAATGAAAATAGATGAAAAAGCAGTTAATAAGTGCTTGCTATGTGCAAAGCACTATGCTAGCAAGAGTCAACCTCTCAAATTTTCTCAGTGTAAACAGGTGACCCTTTGAAACTTTGTCAAAGGTTTGTTTTTATTTTTCTCTTAGTTTTTTGAAAAGACCAAGTAACAACCATACACTTAGATGATGGAGTTCACCTGCCTCAGACCACTGGCTAGGGACACTAACCTTTTCTAGCTGTTGGAATAAAGGAAGCTGAGAAGGCGTATGATAGGGTTTAGAGGAGGTAGAGCAGTGAATCCTTCCAAGAGAGAGGTGTGAGAAGCAACTGTAAGAACCCTTTTCCCTGGAAGTTGGCCCAGTGAAATATAATGTCTGTGTCAATAGGGAAGAGACCAGATCAGCCATCAGAGGGAAGTAACACAGAAAATTCCACATGACTATTGAGAGAAATTATTACTGAAAACCAATGATTTGGGGAGACCTAGAGTTCCCTCTTTTCTAAAGTCCTCATTTTGAAACTCAGTCTCTGAAGGACATTTTTGATAATGAGTTAACTTTCTCCTCAATCTTGTTGAGACCCCACCCGACTTTACCAGGAATTTTATCTAATATGGGGAAGTCCATTATGCTTTCACAGGTATAGGTGGGGATAAATTCTTGGATTAGATTGCCCAAGGCTAGGCAATTTCGAAGTAAATCACATTATGTTACATTTCCCCAGCCTCTTGTTAGAGTAGATCCACCTCCTATTATATATTCATTCTCTCTCATTAATTGATAACCAATCAGAGTTGCTTGCCACCACTCTTCCAAGAGCATATAAACTGTGAGTCCACCACCATGAATCTTTGGCATGTGAGAGTGTTTGCCAATCCTTTTATTAATAAAATGCTAGCATTATTAATAAATGATTAATTACCCCAAAACCATGTCTCTTGAACTTTTTATATGTTACACTGTTGATTGTGGTGGAGATAGGAAGAAACCCTGTATTACACAAACATCACCTTGACAGGTTTCTCCTCTCGAATGAAAGCCCCATATCATATGTGAACAGTGGGTAAAGACAGGTAGCCAGCACAGCCCTCCCTCACTCAAATCAAATTCAACTACAAATCATGTCATCATCTCCCTGATGTCATGGTCTTCTTCGAGAATGAAGGACAAACCATAAAACACAAGGTAACTCTGACCAGCTGAAATTGCTGGGATGAAAGATCTTTTGTAAATATCAGGAGAGCTAACTGTAGAGGATTTTTAGCTTTTTCATTAGTCAGTTCTTAGTGAGATGAAAAAAAAAGGAATAGATTTCATTTTGTAGCTCAATCAAGCATAATTCCCACTGAGTTGAGCAAGCTGAATTATTAAGCCCTAAGAGAGAAGTCTTCTAGCAAGAACCACGTGTGGCAGACAACAGAGCTGGTCTAAGTCACATGCTCACCGTTCCCTAAGAGATGAAGAATTCAGCTACGTCCAATAGAAGTTAACCAATCCTCTCCTAGCTTCCTTGGGTGCTGGTGGGGAATGTAAACATGTACACTGGAATTTTGATTGGGATTTTTCAGGTGACCAGGCTGGGCTGGCTTGATGTGAAGGTCTTTCCATTTCCATGCATAATCCCCCCCTCCTCTTTCAATTGCACCTTCTTCTAGCTCTTTGCCTTTTCCCTCTCCTAGTCCTCATGGATAGGAGTGCCAGTTACAATAAACCCATTTAGCTAACTTAGTTTCCCCAATAAAAGAGATATCTGACCATAAACTTACTCCTTATGCTGGTTTTATGCAAAAAATATTTTTCTTAGAATGAGACGCTGTGCCCCTAGTATTAGGGATGGGGGTGGAAGGCTTAGAGGCTAGTGTTGATGACTAGATATCTCATCAAAAAACCTGGGCCCTTTTTCTTTTTTTTCCTTAATTTCTTTTTAATTATTTATTTGTAGTTTTCAACATTTACTTTTATAAGATTTTGAGTTTAGACTTTTTCCCCCTCCTTCCCCTCTCCCACCAAGAAAGAGTGCAATCTGATATAGGCCATACATGTACAATCATACTAAATATATTTCCATATTAGTCATGTTGTAAAGAAGAATTAGAACCAAAAGGAAAAACCATGAGAAAGAAAAAAACAAAAAAAGGAAAAATAACATGCTTTGACTTGCCTTCACACTCCATAGTTCTTTCTCTGGATGTGGATAGCATTTTCCCTTTTCACAACTGTGTTGTCCCTTTCTTTCATTACAGAGGTAGGGGATTATGAGTCTCAAACACTGCACAAACTGTTGCTTTTTTCCCTCTTTTTCTTTTATACCTTGTTATAAGGAATGGCTTTTTGGTTGGGAAAAAGAGGAGTCATATTTTGGGAAGTTAAGGTGATATAAAACAAAAGATATCAGTAAAAATATTTTAAATCTGCATTGACCCCAGCTGAATGTTGTGACTCTTATGTCACTGATATAGAAAGTTAAAGACAGCTGGCTAAATCAGATTGTTAGGGTTTGAAATACCTATTCCTTCTTTCATGTTGTTTTCCCAACACTGCTTTGTGTGTCTTCCCTTTTTTTCCCCCATTTCACCTCCCCCCACTGAATTTGGGTCCTTTGTTCCTGCACTCTGACTGTATTTCATGGATAGCTTCTGGATAAATTACTGTAGAGCACTTAGGCAGTGCAGTGGATAGAACACTGGCCTTGGAATCAGAAAGACTCACCTTCCTGAGTTCAAATCTGGCCTTGGACACTTGCTAGATGTATGAGACCCTGGTCAAATCACCTAACTCTGTTTTCCTAAGTTTCTTCATCTGTAAAATGAGCCAGAGAAGGAAATGGCAAACCATTCCAGTATCTTTGCCAAGAAAACCTCAAATGACGTTATAAAGAGCCTGACTGAAAACAACTGTACAACGATGGCTTACAAAGTACTTTATAAATATTATTTTATTCTCATAACCACCCTAGTTGATAGGGCTCATGAAGGTCAAGTGACTTGTCCACAGTCACACATTTATTAAGTGCCAGAGGCTACATTTGAACTCAGGTCTTCCTGACTTCGTCTAGTGCTCTATCCATTAAACCACCTGGCTGGTTTGGTAGAGAAAATTGTGGCCCCTCATCTTTTTGCATGGGCAGTAAAAGATAAAAGGAAGTTCTGGTGGGCAAAGGAACAACCAGAAATCCTTTTATCTCATAAAATCTTACCAGTTTCTGATACAGAATTGTTTGACAGTGCTTTTGGTGACAAGAACTTTCTTTTTTGAGAATCTTCAATAGATATACTACAGCACCTTCAGGAGTAACTGCCAGGCTTCCCAGGGTGATGACTAGTACTAGGCTGGAATCAGAGATAAATGATTATTGCTAACCAATGACTTGGGAAGATGCAGAGTTCCTCCCTTTTCTAAAGTTCTCATTTGGAAGTTCAGTCTCTTAAAGACATTTCTGATAATGAGACTGAATTTACTTTTTCCTCAATTTTGTTCAGACTCCACTCAACTTTATCAGGAATTTTATTTAAGGTGGGGAAGTCCATGGTACTCTAAACAGGTATGGGTGGGGATAAATTCTTGGATTTGATTGCCCAAGGCTGGGCAATTTGGAAGTAAATGACATAATAAAAGTTACATTTCCCTAGCTCCTTATTAGAATAGATGCACTTCTATTGTAATATTCATTCTCTCTCCTTAATTGTTAACCAATCAGAGTCGCTTGTCACCCTCAGGAACACATACTCTTCCAAGAGCATATAAACTATAATCATGATTGGTCTTTGGCATTCAAGAGTGTCACTGAGCCATTTTATTAGTAATACACTAGAATTATTAATAAAATGATTAATTATTCAGAAATTATGTCTCTTGAACTTTTTAAATATCACAAATCAAGGCTCTTGGGTTCAGAGTCTTAGGTCTGAGGGAAGATAAGTAGTCAGGGTGGTGATTAGACTTGCCTGGCCCATGTTGTCTCCCAAGATGCCTTGCTTCTTCAACTAGACTGGTTTGCTTGTCTTGTTGAGTGGCAATTAGTTGGATGTTGGTGAAGATGGCTGGCCCATTCTCCATAGCATCTGCTATTCTGGGTGATGATTCTGAGTGCTGGACTAGAAGCAGGACAGGACATCTTGGGGGGTGGGGTGGAGATTGCTATTCATGCAAGCACATTTATTTAGTGGGGTTCAACCTTTCAGGCACTTCAGTGGTCCTTGATAACAAAGATCCTAGGGTCTTTGCTGAAGACAAACCTTTTGTGAAAGAGTTAACAGTATCTGGGGCATATGAGTCATGGATGTGGATTATCCTACATTTTGGAGCTTTAGAGAAGACCTATATAATCTCATCCTCTCATTTTTACAGATTAAAAACGACAAAAATAGATAAAATTACATCCCCAGAGTTGCGTAGCTAGTTATTTAAATTGTCCTTTGGCCTTAGTGTCCTCATCTATAAAATGGGGGATGTGATGTTGGATTTGATGGTTTTTAAGGTTCCTTCTAACTCTAACATTCCAGACTTTCTGGAGTCTGGCTCAGTCATACCACCAGTCTCAAAAGAGTCATTCTGGTGGCTATCCAGCCTAATTTTTCCCAGGCTCTGATCTCTTTGAAGATGAGGACTTGCAGAGTTAATCAGCAATGTGTCCTCAGAAAGCAGAGGGCACAGTGACGACAACCTCATTCTTCTAGTTCAGAGAGATGAATGGTAAACAAGGCTGTTCTGAGCATCAGGAGTCTAACCAGAGCCAGATGTCCCATTAGTGACCTCTCTACAGGATTTCCTTCTTAACCTCCAAAAGAGATCATTTAATCCAGGTTCAGAGCTATATGACAAGAATGAGTTGGGTTATCATTTGGCTAAAGCTTCTTGACTTCTTTTGTTTTAATGCTGTGGTTTCTATTTGATCTAAATGCCTTATCTCTTGATGTTGTGGGATTATTTTTGCCAGGACCTATTGGTAAAGGATCTTCTCTTCGTTCTAACCCAGTACTGCCCTCAGCAATCAGAATGTTGAGCAAAAAATATGACTGGCTTTGTACATAATAGAGCACAAAATCATATTTTTAGAGCTGGAAAGGATCTTTGAAGCCATTTGGTGCCAGTACTACCCCCATTTCACAGATGTGATAACGGAAGTCCAGTCAGGAAAATGATCTATTCAAGGACTCACAGGTGGTAAGTAGGGATCTTGTCTGAGGTCCTTTGACTCCTGGCCCAGAGTTTTTTCCAATGCACCTTATTTATTTAGAATTCTAGTAGATATGGTTTCCAAAATAACATAGCATAGTCTTCTCATGAAGGCACTTGATATCTCCCTGGAACTCAGCACCTGTTAGATCTCTATCTCTTCCTCCCTGAACCCTTTCTCTCTGTCTCTTACATTCTCTTTCATTTCCTTCTTTTCTCTCTCTTTCCCCTTCTTCCTATCTCTCTGTTTCCCTGTCATTCTCTCTTTTTTTCTCTTTGTCTTCCCTCCTCTCTTCACCTTCCCCTTTTCATCCTCTTCCTCATCTCTCTCTTTCTTTCTCTTCTCCCTTTCCCTTTTCCTCCCCCTTTCCCCATCTTTCTTCCCCTCTTTTATTATTCCTCTTTCCCCTTCATTTTCTTCCTCTCCTCCTTCCTCTTCCTTTTCTCCTCTTTCCTCCTCTCCCTCCCTTTCTCTCTCCTTCCACAAAAGATCTACTCCAATCCCTCTTTTTGGCATGAAGTTAACTCTTGCTCTCAGATGCTAGGCAGCAGAGTGTAAGCTCTGGCAGATTTTACCACGTTGGAAAGGCTTGGAGTACGGCTTTAGTAATTGACTATGCCTACTTTCTGAGGACCAGCCTAACAAAGCATCAGCATCAGTTACAAAAATACATAGCAAACCTCATCAGAAGAAGGTTGACCACTAGGTAATAAATCCTTTGGTCATGATGATCCATGAAACAAAGGAGGGCAATATGTATACATGCACACATACTTACATATATCTATACATATATGCATAAACAAACACATATGTATATGCACAAATATGTATAGTCTCTATACATACTATATATATGTGTATCTTGTTTCTTCACTGATGATAGTAAGAATCAAAAATGTTTTAGATTATGTGGAAACATCAACTCCTGTAGAATATAATTGCCTTGAGGGGAGAGACTACATTTGTTTTGTCTTTCTATCCCTAGCATCTGTGATACTTTGAACCCACTTAATAAATGCTTGATGGATTGGACTGGATTTCAATCTGTTTCATCTCAAACATTTCCCGGAATGAAAATGCTGGTTTCTTTGTCTTTTGTTTCCTTTCTTAGTGATAACAACTGTTGATTCTTAGTTGTTTTTAGTTGTGTCTGATTCTTCACAACTCTGTCTTAGCAGAGATAGTGAAGTGGTTTGCCATTTCCTTCTCCAGCTCATTTTACAAATGAGGAAATTAAGACAAACAGGATTAAGTGACCAACCCTGGGTCACACAACTAGTAAGTATCTTAAGCCAGTTTTGAACTCAGGTCTTCCTGATTCCAGGTCTGGCACTCTATCCACTGCACCATGTAGCCACCCAAAAATAATTACTAAGGTTTATATAATGGTTTACAGTCTACAAAATACTTTTCCTTCAACAACCATGTAAGGTGGGTATATAAGGACTGATGAAGCATTTACTATGTGCCAGGCAAATGTGCTAAGGAATTGGACTATAAAGGCAAAAACCCTCCATCCTTAAAAAACTTACATTTGTTTGACTGTCCATTCCCACCTGTTATTGTTCTACATACAGTTCTCCTGCCTATTTTGGCATAACTCCTTGAGAGGGGCATATGCAAAGAGTCCATCTAATCCTGTTCCTTCAACACTCTTAACTCTGCACTTTGGCTCCTCACTTCATCAATCAATGGAAACAGCTCTCTCCAGAGTGGCCAATAGTCTCTTACTTGTCAAATCTAATAGCCTTTTCCCAATCCTCATCCCTTTAGACCTACTCTGGGAAGCCTTTGACACTACTGATCACCTCCTTACTAGATTTTCCTGACAGCTCTTTCTCTGCCTTTTCCTTCCACCTAAGCATTCTTTCTCAGTCTCCTTTGCTGGATCTTCATTTATACTATACCATACCTGTTTTTGTTTTTGTTTTTTGTTTTTTAATTCATTAATTTTTAGTTTTCAACATTCACTTTTATAAGATTTTGAGTTCCAAATTTTTCTCCCTTCCCTTCCCCACTGCCCAGCATAGCATGCAATCTGATATAGGCTATACGGGTACAATTATATTGAACATATTTCCACAAATTCTCAGGTTGCGAAAGAAAAACTGGAACAAAAGGGAAAAACCATGAGAAAGAGAAAACAAAAGAGCAAATCGTATGCTTTGATCTGCATTCAGTCTCCATAGTTCTTTCTCTGGATGTGGACAGCATTTTCCATCATAAGTCTTTTGGAATTTAGACCATGCCTGTTAACTGCATATGCCCCCCTAAGTTCTCTCCTAGGCCCTCTTTCTTCTGTCTTTATACTGTGTCAATAACCTCCTTCTTGATCTTCACTCTTACATTTCTAATCATTTATTACTCAGTTCATACTGGATGATCAATAGATTTATTAAACTTAATGTGCCCCAAACCGAAATTATTACCATTCCCATCTTCTGAATATTTTTATTACTGTTAAGAGCTCTGCCATCTTCTTAGTCACCCATACAGGCAATCTAGGTACCATCTTCCCTTCCTTATTCTCTCTCACCCCCCTCCCCCCCATATCTAATCTGCTTCCAAGTCCTACAGATTCTACCTTCACAACATCTCTCATATATGCTCCCTTCTCCCCTCTGACACTGTCACCATCTTGGTGTAGGCTATCATCCCTTTACACCTGGACTGTTACAATTGCCCTTGATAATCCTCCCCCTTCCTACCTTTCCAGTCTTCTCACACGTGACTCCCCTCTAGTTACTCTAGGATCCAGTGACACCAGTCTCCATGTTCTTCCTTCCACAGAACACTCCATCTTCTGATTGAGCATTTTTCACTGGCTGATCTCTGTGCCTGGGATGATCTCCCTTCTCCTCATCACCTTCTGAATTCCCTGGCTGCTTCTTTCAAGCCTCAGTTAAAATTCCACTTTCTACAAAACACCTTTCTCAGTCTTCCTTAATGTTCACGGCCTTTCCTCCAAAATGATCTCCAATTTATCCTGTAGATATCTTGTTTGCACATAGTTGTTTGCCTATTGTCTTTCCCCATTAGATTATGATCTCCTTGAGGAAAAGCACTGGTTTTTGTCTTTCTTCGCCAGTGTTCATTCAGCACAGTGCTTGGCACATAATAGGTGACTAATAAATACTTGTTGACTGCCTTCAAAGAGCTCACATTAAGATGGGGTAGACAACATGAAAATAAATTGCAAGATATATGGTGTCTGTAAGTTGTATACATATATAATCTATAGATATATCCATGTATCTATATCTGTCTCTCCCTCTATAGTATACATGACACAGCTAGGTAGTGCAGTGAATAGAGAACCAGGCCTGGAGTCAGGAAGTTCAACTTCAGACTCA
The DNA here is from genome assembly GCF_028372415.1 of Notamacropus eugenii. Taxonomy (NCBI): domain Eukaryota; kingdom Metazoa; phylum Chordata; class Mammalia; order Diprotodontia; family Macropodidae; genus Notamacropus; species Notamacropus eugenii. Next base: position 642,305,978 of record NC_092872.1, on the reverse strand, counting down.
GACATTTACTAGTTGTGGGACTCTAGGCAAGTCACTTAAGACTGTTTGCCTCAGTTTCTTCCTCTGTAAAATGGACTCGAGAAGGAAATGGCCAACCACCCCAGTACCTTTGCCAGGAAACCCCAAATGGGTCACAAAGAATAAGACACAACTGAAAAAACTGAGCAAGAACAACAAAGATATATAAAATGTAAACATAAGTGTGAAGTCTAGTCTCCAAGGGAGGGCACTAAGAAGCGGGAGGCGAGGGGCACCGGGAAGGACCCACTGAGGATGGGATCTGGACTGAGTCTTGAAAGAAAACAGGAGATAGAAGTGAAAAAGGAGAGCATTTCAGGCATGGGGAGCAGATAGTGAGTCTGGAGTCAGGAGACGGAATGTCATGTTCAAGGAACAGTGCTGATGGATCACACTTTGTAGAGGACAGTAAAGTGTAAGAGGCCTGGAAAGGTAGGGAAGGCTCAGTTTTCAAAGGGCTAGAAAAGCCAAACAGAGAATTTTATATTTCTTCCTGGAGGTAATAGGGAACTGCTAGAGTTTATTGAGTAGGAGCTGTTAATCACACCTGAGCTTTAGGAAAATCACTTTGGTAGGTGGGTGAAGATGGATTGGAGTGGGGAGAGACAAAGTAGGCAGACTGACTAGCAAGCTATTGAAATAGTTCAGGTAGGAGGTGATGAGGACCTACGTAAGGGTGATGGCTGCATGAAGAGAAAGAAGGGGACATATGTAAGATTTTGCAAAGGTAGAAGTGACAGGCCTTGGCTTCAGATTGGATATATGGAATGAGTGCTGCTGATGAGTCTAGGATCCCCATACATGTGAGGTTTATAAAGGTTGTGAGACTAGGTGACTGAGAAGATGTTGGCAATATTGATAGTAATAAGGAGTTCAGGAAGAGAGGAAAATTTGGTGGGAGGTGGGGGAAGATAATGAGTTCTGTTTTGGCCATTCTGAATTTGAGATGCCTACAGGACATCCAATTTGAGATATCCAAAAGGTAGTTGGTGATCTGAATCTGTAGCTCATTGAGACTTGAGATAGATCTGGAGCTGATGAGATCACATTGGAGCTGATGAGATCACCAGTCAAAATAGTATAGGAGAAGGGAATAAGGCTTTGGACGGAGCCTTAGCGGGGGTTAGTGGGAGTGATCTGGATCAAGCAGCAAAGGATCCTGAAAAGAAATAGTCAGGCATGTGAGTATTGTTATCCTGATTTTTTAAATGAGGACTTTTAGCTCCAAGAAGTTGAAAGACAACATATATAGTAAAAACGCATAGTTAAGGGTTCCTTAAATATAGTACTAGCTTTTATTGTCAAATTTCAAAGATCCAAGATATCATTAATGTGGGTATGTGCTTTGCCAATGCAAATCAAAACTCTTCTATAACTTCGTAGATGGTACTTGATAAATGATTGTTGAATTACCTAAGGCTATAAATCTAATAAACAGACGTGTAGGACACAGATCTAGTTCTCCTTATTCCAAAAGCAGTGCTTTTTATCCTTCACTATGGTACCTCCTATGGACATTAGTTTGGGATAGTTGAGGAAGATGCAAGAAGTAGAATATTGTAGGTCTGACCCCATGCAATGACGTTTACCAAGTCAACATGGAGGCATTTGATCAAATGAGATTAAAAAATACTGATTAATTGTCATGGCAGAGAACAAACCCAGAACTAAAATAATTTAGAAAGTTCTATTTCTAGAAGAAATATTTTAGAAAGAAGAAACCTGCAAGATTTCTGACCAATATAACCTAAGAGTCTTGAGTTAAGCATTAAACCAATCTGGTGTCTAAGCAAGAGGTTTGGTTTTTTTTGCTGTGTGGGGTTAGGTTCAAACAATGTGATAAAATTTTCCCACAATTTTCCCCCTTTGGGGCTTTCAAGTCCAGCATTCCTATCTTAGCAGAAGCACAATTACAGAAGCAGATAGCTAGGTTAGGAGTGATAGGGAGCAGACGGGTGGCAATTCATGGAGCAATGAAACTGATCCTGTAAGTCAGGGGGTTTACAGGCGGGAAATGCACTACATAAAACAGAGAGGTTTCCCAGTCCCTGAAAGAACGCATATGGCCATAGGTATCCCCAGAACTGAAATAATTTAGAAACTAATTTATTGATTTGTCTGGCATAGAGAAGAGTGGAGAAGGGATTGGCCTATACTCTGAGTCTGTGTAAATTACACATTATATAGGATTCAAACAAAGGAGCAAGGAGACATGCATTTGATTGGCTAGCATGGAGGCAGTTTTCCAATATGACATAACATCTGTCTTCAGTTCCCCTGGAAGGTTTCTGGTCAGCATAACCTAGGTGTCCTGAGTTAGGCATTAAACAAACCTGGTTTCTAAGAAACAGGACTGGTTTCTCAGTCATGCAGACATAGGTTCAAACAACGCAATAAAGATTTCCCAAGATAGACAGATACATAGAGAGATAGATGTAACAGTGATTATTACTATAATACTAATTATTATTATTATTATCTTGTGGAACAACTGTTAGATGTCTTGGGGACACACACACACACACACACACACACACACACACACACACACACACACACACATTCATCCTTCCTTTGGCTCTTAACTCAAAGCTCAGGGCTCTGAGATGATTTGCAACCATCTGCATGGTCACCAAGCCCAGATGCCCAGCTTTCTTCTCTGGGGTAGGGGTGAGGAGAGGTAGAGAGCAAAACAAACCCCCTCTCAGAAGAAAACTTTGTTTCATTCTAGGCCTGTCCACACCATTTACAGAAAGTGGCAGATTTGCAACAGCTCACACCCAAAGTACATGCAGTCATCTCTGGAATTTCCCAAGCACAGTTAGTAGTGCCAGGATTAGCAGGAAAGTCAGAGGTGGGGCAGCTACTGCCTTGATTGATTTTAAAAACAAGACCTCTGCTGCCTTTAAGGCTTAGGTCTGTGGGTTTACTACTCCTAGGTCGTAGGTGGATCAAAATGAGAATTCCAGTAGGTGTATGAGTCAACCTTCAGGACTTGTAAGAACAAGACAGAAGAAGGTGGTGAAAGTGATGTTTCTCTATGCCTGCCCAGGACCGGATCCATTCCCTTCTAAAGAGAAGTCTCTTGAAGTCAGACTTTATCTCAGGTTTCATCTCACCTGCATGAGCCAGAGCTTAGTGTTTTTAAGTATTTTCAGATGACACCTTTTGTTCAATGAACACTCAGGGGAAAGCCCAGGGAAATCACCCATTCACTGTTAATGCTCATAAAACACTGAGGCAACATCTGTGTGGTGTGGCTGTCTTTGTATGTGAGGAATCTATTGACTGTAAATCAATCCAGAACTGTTTTTCTATCACTGGTGAGAAGAGATAACCTGGTATAGTTGAATGAATATTGAACCTGAAGTCAGGAGATCTGGGTTCAAGTCCAGATTTAGATGCTAGCTAACCTGATGGCCTTGGGCATTTGCCAACTGGGGATAATCATACCTTCTGAGAAAAGGAATTAGGAATGTCTAGCTTGAAAAAAGAGAAGATATAAAGGGCCATGATAGATTTTTAAGATACTTGAATGAATTTCATGTGAAAAGGGGATTGGTTTTATTGGATTTGGACAAAACAGGGACCAATTAGTGGGGTCATATGAAGTCTGAGATTAGTTCACCTAAAGGAAGAACTTCAAAATAATTAGAGCTGTTAAAAAATGGAATGCCTTGTGAAGTGATCATTTCCTTATCACTAGAACTGTTCAAGCAGTGGCAGGATGACTACTTGGAAAAAGATTGGACCAGATCACTTCTGAGAATGACCTCTGAAAACTGAGAAGACTTCCATGAACATACACAGAATGAAGTGAACAGGACTAGGAAAATTATTTTACATAACTCCTAGAACATTACAAAGAAAAGCAACTTAGAAAATCCTAGGAAATCAGGAAAGTTACTAATTGAGGCAATTAGGAGATTCAGTAAAGTTGTAAAATATGTCCTCAAAATAAACCCTCATATATTAATTATATTAATAATAATGATAACAATAAACACAAGGCAATAATAGAAAGAGATATCTCACTGAAAATAACTACAAAATGTATTAGCATCCTGGGATTAATATGCCAAATATTTGTTCAGATTTAATTGCAAAGTATCCTGTTAAGAAATAAAGAACTTAAATAGCTAGAAAAGTGTTCCTTGTTCAAGGATGGACTATGTCCATATAATAAAAATTGCAATACTACCAAAGCTAATTTATAGTTTTAATGCTCTTACAATCAAACTATCAAAAAGATATATTACAGTACTCAATAAAATAATAAAATTCATTTGAAAAAATAAAAGAGTTAGAATATCAAGGGAAAATATGAAAAGAAGTAGGGATTAAGGGGAAATAGCACTTTCAGGCCTTAATCTATATTATAAAGAAGCAGTCATTAAAATCCTTTGGTATTGGTTAAAAAGTGGAGAGAAAGATCGATGGAACAGACTGGAGAAGGGAAAATCAGAAACAATGGGTCCCCAAAACCAGTGTTTGATGAAATGGAAAGTATAAATTATTTGGGGAAAACCTCCTTATTTGATTAAAAAAAAAAAAGTCTGGGAATATTAGCAATCAGGCAGCTGTCAGACGGACCAACACTATGCCATATTTCATAATATATTCTGTATAGATATCCCTCCCACAGGTAGTGGGAGGAGTTTTATTCCCAAACAAACAAAGGCTAGAAGCAATTACAAAAGATAAAACAGGTAACTGATTACATGAAACTGAAAAACCTCTGCACACACATGAAAAAAATATTAATGCCTCTAAGGTAAGAAGAGAAATAGTTGAATGTGAAAAAGAAATCTTAAACTTCTCAGAGAAGAGTTTTGTACTCAAGATACATAAACAATTAGCATGTCACACATAAGATATACAATGTGATATTTATATATTACATGTTATATACATATTTTAACTTCCTCTAGTGCTATACAGAGCTAGACTTGGAATCAGGAAGCCCTGGGTTCCAATTTTGCCAATGACACTCACTAGCTGAATGAACATTGGCAAGCCTTTCTCTTGTGCCTCTATTTTGTCATGTTTAAAATGGGATAACTCTCTGTAGTCCCTACCATCTATAATTTGCGAAGCACTTTTGCAAACCTCCAAGCACCATACAGAGTATTCCAAAAGTCTTCATGCAGTTTTAAGCTTTAGTAGCTATTAATTTTTGGTGGCTAACATTTTACATAGTGCTTGCTGCATGCTAGCTACTGTGCTAAGCACGTTACAAATATATCTGATTTGATCCTGACAACAATTCTGAGAGGTTGGTGCTATTTTTACCACCATTTTACAGACAAGGAAACTGAGGCAGACAGATTCAGTGACTTGCCCAGGGTCACACAGCTAAGAAGTGTCTAAGGCCAGATTTAAACTTAGATCTTCCTGATTCCATTCCCAGAACTTTATCCACTGAGCCACCTAGCTATCTAATCATGATTATCACTATTTCACTTTATTAGTAGCAATTAATGTTATTAATAATAATTTATATATAATTTATATGTATAAATAATTTACAATATAAATAATTATTTATAATTAATAATAATTATTATAATATAATTTATAATATGATCAATAATAATTTATAATATAATATAATAATATACTTATAATGCACTAAGACTTTGGAGACACCCTTTATAAATGCCCATCCCCATTATTATTCATTTCTACTTGATACGTCTAAGGCCATCTAATGATACCTTTCATGCCTTCATTGGTTTCAGTGTCCATTGACCAAAACCCAGGATAAATTAATCATTGGTTTAATTGACTTAATTATCTCTATACATTACAAGTATGGTTTCATTGGAGATCATTTGTGAATCATGAGAGGACTTTGCACCATCAAAGTGAACTTTACATTAATATCTGTTGGGACTCTTTCCAACCTGTAGTCAGCTTCTGAGAAGCTGAAGAATTCTGGGAAGGTCCATCTTGCTACTCTTGTCAGATCCCTTAAACCCCATTATTAGTCATTCTAGGGGATTTAAAGGAGTTTTTAGTTGTCTGCAAGTTGGACAGAAACAATTCAAACGCTTTCTGTCAGGAGAAGGGTAACATTTCAAGATATTTTCAAGTCAAACTGGGGTTCTTGAGGTACTTTATAAGCAAGTCATAGAATCCTACACCTCTGAGGGTATCTAGTTTTCCCCCTCATTTTACAGATAAGGAATGAGTCCCCCAGAAGGTAAAGCTTGTTCATAATCATACTGGTTATAAATGCCATAGGTAGAGGTTGAATCTAGGTCCTGAGACTCTAAAACATCTAATCATTTGCACTGTACAGGACCCCTGGGAATAAACTCCAACACTGGATATATAAAGAGCAAGGAGAAGACCCCCTTTAGCAGGGGAACCAGCTGAAGCCTCTAGGATCTTAGATTTACAGCTGGGAGTAACATTAAAAATCACCTAGTTCCAGACCTCCTCCTCCCCTATTTTATAGATGAACAGACTAAGAACCAGTAATTTACACAAGACTGATAAATCTTATCTTCTCAGCAGTTTTGTCTAGCCTGAAGGTATTCAATAAAGTGGGGTGTATTGGGTAGGCTGCATGACAATCCATTTCAGGATCCCATGATTTCATACTCTAGTTCTAAAGGCCTTTGAGGCAGTTGGTGGGCCCAGGGGATGCAGTGCTGGGCCTGGAATCAGGAAGACCTGAGCTCACATTGGCCCCACTCACTCACTTATTAGCTAGCTGTATGACTTTGGGTAAACCACGTAATCTCAGTTTCCTCAACTGTAAAGTGGAGATGATAATAGTACCTATCTTACAAGGTTGTTTGTGAGTATTACATGAAGTAAATTTTGTAAAAGTGCTTAGGACTTGGCACATAGCAGGTCCATCTTCTTCCCTTCTTTTTTCTTGGGGACAAATTTGACCAGACTTTTGACTTGTTGAAGGAATAAACTGGTCTTGGTGTTCTCATACCCATCCTAGAGCAGTATGTACATTTTCTCTAATCTGAAGAAGATTGGGGTGAATATTTCTTAGTTGGGTCACCCAGTAGTCAGTCTTCTTATGGGTTCTTGCAAGAAGATAGGGAGGTAGGGGACTGGTATGGGGGTAAAAAGAAGATGGGAATATACAATAGGGGAAAGACCTCAAGGTTATGAATTTGGGATAAATTCTATAGAAAGGAATTGGAAAAGGGCCAAGGTCTCTGGATAATAATAATTTACTACTACTGACCATGATGATGCTAATAATGTCACTCTAAGGTTTGCAAAGTACTTTACAAATATGATCACATTTTTATCTTCACCCTAGGAAGTAGGTGCTATTGTCACCCCCATTTTATTGATGAGGAAACTGAGGCAAAGGGCATCAGAGAAACAAGGAAAGCTATTTTCCAAACCTTATTTTTGCTAGAGAATTGGAATGCACTAAGTCCTGGTGACTATTTCTGCCTCTCCTTTGTTTATAAGTTCTGCAGAAGACTGCAGCCCTGCTGGGTGATCCTGCTGGGTTTGTGAATATTCTAGTGATGAGTGGCCTCATCGGGCCTGACTTTAGGCGCTGGTGACTCACTGCAGAGAAAGTCTGACTGCCCACTGAAAACCCAACTAGGGCCACCCACCCTGACTTGTTTTCTCCCTTTGCATGCATGTTTTTTCCTCCTCAGCCTTCATTTTCACGAAGATCTCATTGTTTCTCAGACATTTGGGGCTACTGCTATTGAAAAAGACCTGCAAAAGGAGGAATTACAGCAAAGAAAAAATTCATCTTTTACTGCAGCATACATCAGTGTGGGATGATTCAGCCTCCTCATATTAGGAGTTGAGCCCTCTGAGGCCCAGAGTGATTAAATGACAGAGCAGCTAGTGCCAGATACCAGCCTAAAGTCCTCCTCTCCTGATGCCACGACTAGGTCTCTTTTCAACACATTGCATGCAAATACAAAAGCCAAGAATAGAAGGCACCACTATGAGCCATTAAC